>NC_035442.2:73970519-74626243 GCF_002127325.2 Helianthus annuus | reverse complement strand
CAAAGAACATTAACATCCAATTACAAGGACACGGCCCAAAGTACATTACTAGTGATGTGAAACGTGTGAGCTTATGTGATTGTTGTGTGATCGATTTAATACATATATATACAATATACACCACATTCATAACACATTATTTGCAAAGTCGCATAACATTCATAAAACGTTCACATAATCACTTATCAATACATCATCCACATAACCATTCAAGTTCATAAAGTCGTGTCATGGTTACAACGCTGCACAAAAACTAAGTCTAAAGTTCTAAAGTTCGAGTTGTCACATTATCCCCAACTAATTGGAAATTTCGTCCCGAAATTTGGTATGCACTCACTGAGGAAGCTAGGCGAACTGCACCGTTCACTGGTTTTCCTGGGGTGTCACATCCTCCCCCCGTTGATCTGGAATTTCGTCCCGAAATTCCGAAGTAGTAGCTTCAGACTCAGTAGTGGTTGCCTTGTTCCCGAATAACTGGGGGTACTTTTCTGTCATTCTGTCTTCGCGTTCCCAGGTGTACTCTGGGCCACGTTTGGAGTTCCAACGAACTCGGACAAGAGGGATTCTCTTGTGTTTGAGGACCTTCACATCCCGGTCCGTGATTTCAACTGGTTCCTCAACGAACTGCAACTGTTCGTCGATAGTGAGTTCCTTGAAAGGAATGATGAGGTTTTCATCTGATAGGCACTTCTTTAAGTTTGAAACATGAAAAACATTGTGAACTGCCCCGAGTTCAGCTGGTAGGTTCAACTTGTATGCAACTTTACCGATCTTTTCTATGATTTCGAATGGTCCGACGTATCGCGGATTCAGTTTGCCCCGTTTGCCAAAACGTACCACACCCTTCCAGGGTGAGACTTTCAATAGCACCCGGTCCCCGACCTCAAATTCCAATGGCTTTCTACGCTTGTCCGCGTAGGCTTTCTGACGGTCGCGTGCTGCCGCCATGCGTTGTCGTATCTGTGCAATCTTTTCTGTGGCGTCCACTACAATCTCTGGACCCGTGATCTGACTATCTCCGACCTCTGCCCAACAGAGAGGTGACCGGCATTTACGCCCGTACAATGCCTCGAATGGAGCGGCTTGGATGCTGGTGTGATAACTATTATTGTAAGAGAACTCCACCAAAGGGAGATGCTTTTCCCAGCCGTTGCCGAAATCAATGACGCATGCTCTAAGCATGTCTTCGAGCGTCTGGATCGTTCGCTCAGACTGCCCGTCCGTCTGAGGGTGATAAGCTGTGCTCATGTCTAACTGTGAGCCGAAGGATTTGTGCATCGCTTTCCATAACTCCGATGTGAATCGTGCATCGCGATCCGAAATGATGGAGATGGGCACTCCGTGCCTCGAAATAACTTCTTTAAGATAGACGTCTGCAAGTGTGGAGAACTTGTCCGTTTCCTTAATCGGTAGGAAGTGTGCAGACTTGGTGAGTCGATCCACGATCACCCATATCGTATCGTTTCCACGCTGCGATCTTGGTAAGCCCGTAACAAAATCCATGGAAATTTCTTCCCATTTCCACTGTGGTATCCTGGGCTGCTGTAGTAGACCAGCTGGTTTCTGATATTCGACCTTAACCCTTGCACAGGTCAGGCACTTACCGACATAAGTCGCGATATGAGCTTTCATACTTGGCCACCAGTATGTTGTCTTGATGTCGTGGTACATTTTATCCGACCCTGGATGTACCGAGTAGCGAGACTTGTGAGCTTCGTCCATCACAAGTTCGCGTAGACCGCCATAGAGTGGGACCCAAATACGCCCCGTTACATAGTAGGCGCCGTCTTCCTTTAGTTCCATTTGTTGTCGTGAGCCGCGTAAGGCTTCGGCCTTGACGTTTTCGGGCTTCAGTGCTTCTATCTGAGCAGTTCGTATCTGAGCAGGAAGACTAGACTGAATCGTGAGCTGGAGCGCTCGCACGCGCTTCGGTAGAGTGTCCTTTCGACTAAGAGCGTCAGCCACAACATTGGCCTTGCCTGGATGATACTTGATAGCGCATTCGTAGTCGTTAAGCAGCTCGACCCATCGTCGTTGACGCATATTCAATTCCTTCTGCTTGAAAATATGCTCGAGACTCCTGTGATCGGTGTAAATCGTGCACTTGGTACCGTACAGGTAGTGTCGCCATATCTTAAGCGCAAAAACAACAGCTCCCAGCTCTAAATCGTGCGTCGTGTAGTTCCGTTCATGAACCTTTAGTTGACGAGAGGCGTAGGCAATCACTTTATCCCGCTGCATCAATACACAACCCAGACCCTGTATTGATGCGTCACAATATACTACGAAATCATCTGTCCCTTCTGGCAATGAGAGAATAGGCGCGCTGCAAAGCCTATCCTTCAGATACTGAAAAGCAGTCTCCTGGGGCTCTCCCCAGCGGTAAACAACACCCTTCTGTGTCAGTAGCGTGAGCGGCTGAGCAATCTTTGAGAAGTCCTTGATGAACCGCCGATAGTAACCTGCCAAACCCAAGAATTGGCGTATTTCTGTAGGTGTACGCGGTGCAGGCCAGTTCCTGATCGAATCTACCTTGGATGGATCAACATGGATCCCATCTCTATTCACCACATGGCCTAAGAAGTGGACTTCACGAAGCCAGAAGTCGCATTTAGAAAGCTTAGCGTACAACTGTTCCTTCCGAAGGAGTTCCAAAATAAGGCGAAGATGCTGCTCGTGCTCCTCCTGACTCTTGGAGTAAATCAGGATGTCATCGATGAAGACAATAACGAACTTGTCGAGATAGGGTTTACACACCCGGTTCATAAGATCCATAAACACAGCAGGCGCGTTCGTTAACCCAAATGGCATGACGAGAAACTCGTAGTGGCCGTAACGAGTTCTGAAGGCTGTCTTTGAGACGTCCTCATCCCGGACTCTCAGCTGATGGTACCCCGACCTCAAATCTATCTTGGAATAGTAACTCGACCCCTGCAACTGGTCGAATAAGTCGTCGATGCGCGGAAGAGGATAACGGTTCTTCACCGTCACCTTGTTGAGTTCACGGTAGTCGATGCACATTCTAAACGTACCGTCTTTCTTTCTCACGAAAAGTACTGGAGCTCCCCAAGGCGAAGAGCTTGGACGTATGAAGCCCTTCTCCAAGAGCTCTTGCAGCTGCTTTGACAGTTCCTCCAATTCTGATGGGGCTAGACGATATGGTGCGCGAGCTATGGGTGCTGCTCCTGGAGCGAGCTCGATTTGAAATTCAACCTGACGATGAGGCGGTAAACCCGGTAAGTCTTCAGGAAACACCTGAGGAAAGTCACGTACAACTGGTATATCCTCCAGTCTCTTCTCCTTTGTAGACGCATCCGAAACAAGAGCCAAAATGGCTGTGTGACCCTTACGTAAGCATTTCTGAGCCTTCAAGAAAGAGATGATGCCCACTACTGCACCACTCTTGTCGCCTTGAACTTCGAGAGGTTCTTGACCCGAACGGGGAATGCGAATTACCTTCTCACTGCATAAGATTTCTGCCTGGTGTTGGGATAACCAGTCCATCCCAATCACGACGTCGAAGCTACCCAAGACTATGGGAATGAGGTCGATAGAGAAAGCTTGACCAGCTAGGATAAGATTACAACCCTGAACTACGTGCGTGGCTTCTAGACTTTTACCGTTAGCTAACTCTACTACATGCTTGGTGGGTAAAAGTGTTGGTGCACGTTTTAACAGTTGACACATTTTCACAGACATATAGCTTGTATCCGCACCCGAATCAAACAAAACAGTAACGTAAATATTGTCGAGGAGGAACTTACCCATAACCACGTTGGGATCGTTCACCGCGTCGCCTCGACCTAGCACGAATGCACGACCACGAGCTTCATTGCCGTTGTTGTTTCCCCCATTGTTGTTATTCCCGTTGCCCTGGTTGTTGTTGTTGTTGCGGTTCTGGTTCAACTGAGGGCAATCACGTTTGAAATGACCTTCAGCCCCACACTGGAAACATCCCCGGTTTCCACGCTGTGGCTGCTGCTGCTGCTGATTCTGGTTCTGGTTCTGGTTCTGAGGAGCTGGTAGTTGAGGTTGCTGGTTCTGGTTCGCAGGACGAGGGCTCCTACAATCCTTAGCCTCGTGCCCCATCTTGAGACACCTTTGACAACGACCCTTGTTGCATGGGCCATTGTGATGTCTGTGGCAATTGTAACACTTAGGCTGACTTCCCTGATATCTCTTCTGCCTGTGACCACCAGAGGATTGCTGACTGGGACTCTGATAGTGGTCAATCTTCTGCTGCTGAGCTTGTGGCTGAACGGTCGCTGAACCCCTGCTAGAATCTCCATCCCATTTTCTTTTGCCATCACTAGAAGTAGCAGGAGTAGCTGAAGTAGTGACTGTAGCAGTAGCGTTGACACGCTTAGGCAGTCTGTTCTGGTCCACTGCCTGGTCGGTGATGCGATGAGCGAGACGCTGGATTTCCTGAATGTTTTCAAGATTAGCCGAAGTCACGTGGCTCTGAATTTCTGGCGCCAATCCCTTGAGATACAACTCAATGCGCTTGTATGGAGGGTCCACCATAGTTGGACATAACACGGCCAGCTCATTCGACCGCTTAGTATACGCTTCGATTTCCGATCCCACCATCTTCAGATTATAGAGCTCATCCTCCAACTTATGAATATCCTCGCGAGTGCAATACTCACGCTTGATGAGTTCCTTGAAGTCGTTCCATGGGGTGGCGTTAGCAGCTGCCAACCCTAAGACTTGGACTTGGGCGTTCCACCAAGTCAGTGCTATTCCCTCCAGGGTGCCAGTAGCAAACTTGACCTTGCGAGCCTCAGGGCACTCGCACATTTCGAATACCGATTCTAGCTTTTCAAACCAATGGAGGAGTCCAACTGCTCCCTCCGTGCCACTGAAGGAATTTGGACGACAGTCCATGAAATTCTTGAAGGTACACACAGGTTGTTGCTGAGCGGGTTGACCTATTGTGTACGAATAGGACAAGGTTAATTTCGAGAATTAATGTAGGATCTAAAGACCCTAGTATGAGTCTATACTGCAGGATATACTACCTGCTTGAGCGGCTGCAACTGCCGTAGCAATGAGAGCCTCTAGCTGGGCTTGTGTCATAGTAACTCGTCCAGACATGATCTTCATTGTAAAAAGGTAGCGTAAGTAAGAATGGTTCGCGAATAGGGCGATGACAGAAAAGTATAGGCACATAGGTGTTCTCATATAACAAAGGCATGTGTATCTAAGCGTAATGCGAGCAAAGTTCTAAGCAGTTCTAGCAAACAGGCAATAAACATAACATAAACCTTATTACCTAGGATGTCGAGTCTTGCACGTGGAGCGAAGCGTCGTTGTGGATCGTTGAGGGCACTTATCTGGTTATAGTCCGGTTTTAATAAAAAACGTTTCCCATATTAAAACCAAGTTCTCTATAACCAATGGCTCTGATACCAATCTGTCACACCCCCAAAATCCACCTGCGGAGTATCACCGCTTGGGAGCGTGACTGACCAGGATCAAACCACCAATTATATCAAACATAGCATTTAATAACAATCAAAGACATAATTGATGTTCAAAAACCAAATACTGTTTAAGTAGCGGAAGCAATATAAAGTAAACCCAAATAAGTTATAAGTTCAATAACGTTCATGATCCATCTGTCCACAACGACCTGCTCCTTCCTTGTGCAAGCTCCATAAAGTACCTAAGGTCCTGCAAGGCATGCAGCAAATAATCAACAAACTAGTTGAGCGAGTTCACAGAAAGTAAGTTCATAATCATAGGGCGTGAGTTAACTAGTGGGGGCTTCCCATGTCTATCCTGGCTAATGAGGGTTTCTCATTAACGGTACTTACTAGACTAACTTCCGACCATGTGTTCTTCTTTACCGAGAACAGGAAAACGTACAGGGTCACGTAGGCTTTACGTGACGTGCCCTTCCCCGAGGACATGGGTACGCGTGGGGGCTACGTAGGCTTTACGCAGCGTGGCCTTCCGAGCCGGAAGCCAGTGAATGGTATTGGGTTACGTAGGCTTTACGTAACGTGTCCTCCCGACCCGGGAGACATATGGCAAATAATCTGGGTTACGTAGGCTTTACGTAACGTGTCCTGACTAACCTGAGGACAATGGTCTATAGTCTGGTATATGCGTAAGTACGGGTAATCATTCCACAATCAACAAATCCAACCCAATTCCCAACCCGGGAATCCCATGCCTTGGCTGTGTGAACTCACCTTGGTTTGCTCGGCAGATACACAAGTGAACAGGTAACAAGTAATGGTCAATCTCGTCCTATTATGGTATTATACAAGTTAAGTTCGGTATTCAAGTAGTGCACATAATCAATCAAAGCAAGCACGTATGCACGTAAACAATCCAAAAGCATACACTTGTGCGATTCATTATATGTTTCCCAAACAATACACGGCCCAAACAATAAACAGTCCAGATTCTCAATTGGCCCAAATAATCATAACATTTTAAGAAGGAGCCGGCCCAATTAAAAATACAATAGCAACTTGATCCAATAACCTAAGCGGCCCAATAGTACTCATTGCGGTCCACTAATCATTCGACCCAACCAAAACAAGTAACAATCTTTTGTGCGAGTGGTCTTTGGGCCTGCCCGGCCCAAACGGTAACACATGACAGCCCGTAAACAAAACAGCCCAATTTAATTACAAGCAATGATCCACTAAAACAGTCCAAGTTGAATAAGATAGGGGTGACATGTGCGATCGGCCTTGATATCCAGCCCACTTTATATGTCCGGCCCAACAATTAATCAATTATAATGAGTTTATCAATTACCCTATGTCAACAATCAACTAACATGATTTCAATAAATCTGTTAACCTAATATTGATCAAACAAAACAATAACAATAACAATAACAACAATCATACTCTGAATCGACCCCTCATATTACCATCATAACATCATCCGGCCGATTACTCGCAACTTTTAACATGAAATCATATTAGTCATCAACATGGCAGCCGATTATGAATCAAAAACGTTTAACAAGAATCATTCAAACATGTAAACCATTCATTGAGTCTAAACACATATATCATTCAGCCGATCCTGAATCAAAACATTTAACAAGAATTGAATGCAATAACATTACTAACCGGTTAAGAAAAGGTGATCCGATTAAGGGTGATGTCCGGCTTCTTGGGTTCGCGAACGAGAGGGAGAGAGAGAGTTTAGCTAGGGTTGTTATGTGTATATTGTGTTTTGTAAAAGTGATAAAGAATTATCACATCCCCTATGTTATACGCGTAAGATAAGCCGGACCCTCACTTGGGCCACTCTAGCATCCGATTACAAAGATACGGCCCAAAGAACATTAACATCCAATTACAAGGACACGGCCCAAAGTACATTACTAGTGATGTGAAACGTGTGAGCTTATGTGATTGTTGTGTGATCGATTTAATACATATATATACAATATACACCACATTCATAACACATTATTTGCAAAGTCGCATAACATTCATAAAACGTTCACATAATCACTTATCAATACATCATCCACATAACCATTCAAGTTCATAAAGTCGTGTCATGGTTACAACGCTGCACAAAAACTAAGTCTAAAGTTCTAAAGTTCGAGTTGTCACAAATATAAATACAAAAAGCTTGCTTATCTCGTGGGGAACATCTCTAGGATATATGGGTAACCCCCGAAATCTTGTTTGAAAGATCCCTCTTTCTAAGATACTAGGTCTTTATGCTCAGTGATATCTGAGGTATTATCCCGAGACTTCTGATTTTGTGGAAGCAATGGCCTAGTCCCCGAATAATACTTTGCATTTGCTTTAATCTTAAAGCTCGCCCTCAGTACAAAAAATGATGAAACATTGAAAAATGCTAATCATGTGCTGTTGAAGAAAAGATTCTCTAAAGGGAACACACCTAAAGTCGAACCATCATCTCTCAGATTTTGCGGAAGCAATAGCCTGAGCTCTTGTTGGGATTGAACCCTACCAGAGGAACAGATAATGAAAGCCAAAACCGGATCACAACAGTGGAATCAAAATAAACAG
Source organism: Helianthus annuus (assembly GCF_002127325.2). Lineage (NCBI taxonomy): Eukaryota > Viridiplantae > Streptophyta > Magnoliopsida > Asterales > Asteraceae > Helianthus > Helianthus annuus. The sequence continues at coordinate 74,618,222 of NC_035442.2, read as the reverse complement.
CTGTTTACGCTTGGCTTTCCCCTTGACAGTGGTAATCTAACAACTGATGGATCTTAAGTACTGCTCACTAGAACAACTGATGAACCAAACACTGATGAAACTCCAAAGACTGCTGAAGAAAAACACTGTCGCTCTATCTACTGTCGTTTCCTAAGTACTGCTGAAGACACAAGCACTGCCCATTCAAAAGACTGATCACCTTTGAAGAAAGGACTGATGCTCAACATCAGTGCTCAGGATACAACAGTGGAACGTGAGGCAGTAGTTTCCTCTTGTTTTGTATTGTACTTATAATCAGTTGTTAAACAGCAGTAGTTTGTATAGAACAGTGCTTATAGGTTGTTAGGTTGTTAGATGTCACTATCATGGTGACGTCAGCTGAGATGCCTCAGTGGTTTGGTTTGCCTATAAATGGAGCAGTACTGTGTACTGTTACATTTGATCGTTTTGGGTGAGTACTTCTCCTCAATTCAATCCTTTCATCTTGTGCATCCAACCTTGGGGTATCAGGCTGAGGGGGAGCTTAGTATTGTAAGCATGCTTGTAATCATTTGCTTTGTAGTTCAATCATTTGACTTAATGTGAAGCAATTGTTTATCATACTATTCTCTTCTTTGGAGTGTGTTTACAAAGTTTGTATTCATTTCCGCTGCACTTTTCACTGTTTCATATTCTCTGAATGTTCAATTTATACAAACAAACACAATCATGAGAGCCTCCGATCCTAACAATTGGTATCAGAGCCTGGATAGTCAAATTCGATCTAATAATCAATTTGACGTAACAGTTCAGCTCAAAATTCATTTATACTAAGGTTGATTGTATTTAGTTGAAAAACAGAGCAACGAGAAATCATGTTCAAAATGATGAATCTGATACTCTGTAAAACAACCAAGATGTCATAAGATTCACAAATTTCAAATAACAAGTGTTTTCATTCTCAAATCACTCATAGTTTTCAGATCTGACAACATGTCTGGCAACTATGTATGACTATCTTCATTCAAAATTGATTTCAACTGTGTTATGGAATTTGTGATGATTTTATCATGTTTTATGCTAAAGTATAAACCTCAGATTAACAAAAGCTATGTTCATGTAAACATTAGTGTTTTGCTAACTTAGAAAGAGGAAAATAAAACTTTAGTCATGAAATCTTATGTGTTAAAAGGCAGGTTGAGACTCCTCAAAAGGACCAAATCAACTCTGTCAAAACACATTAAGAAAATCTGCGGTCAAAACAGTCCAAATCATACGTAATGTGAGAATTGGTAATAAAACATGTACAAATGTGGCCAGATCTCTCAAAACATTACTGCAAAATGATTCTGGATTAAGCTTTTCTTAAATAAGATCTCCCAGTAAGTATTTCTGTACTTATGAATGGGAAGGGTAAAAAGGGAAGAAGAGAATGAACAAAACTCAAAAGTGTGCTTATCTCAAAACTTTTGAAGCCAAAAGAAAAAGAGTATAAACATAAAACACTTATGAGTCCAAAGTTGGGTAAACAATGGTCATCATGCAACTGTGTGCATTTATTAATACAGGAATTGTTCAGGTAACAATGGCATCTCTAGTGATTGACCTTAAAAGAAGAATTTACAGTCAACTGATAAGAAAATGATACTAAACAGTGGTCAAAATAACTTGAGAATGATATGATTATGAGCTTATTTGGAAAGTTACCAGATCCTTTTGATGTTATTTTCAAAATTTGTACAAAAGTTTTTCTCAGAATAAAACCAGATATATTATTTTTTATATATATAATATATTTTGTACTTTTACTCATTTTTGATAGTAAAAAGTTCATCTCTGGTCAGGATGTAATTTCCTTATTTTTGTGTGAAATTACTATTCCTAAAAATGATCAAAAGGGAATGGTACACATGTCAAAGTCATGTTAAGCTCAAGTTTGTTTATCACAGATCAAAAATTGATTGCAAATTGATTTTGAACTACTGAGATACTCATATTCTAGTTCAAATAATTAGACACAAAATGAGTAGCCTTAGTAGAAAAGTCTTCATCATCTGGGATGCTAAACCACTGTCAGGAATAATGAACATGTGGCAAAACCTTGAACAAAGATTTCTGAGATAACTGCTGGCAATTTAAACTTGATAATCTACATCTAAAATGTATTTTGTTAAGCATAGCATTCCTGCAGAATAACAGATGTTGGACATAATATTGAGCTTACACAAGACAAAATCAATCTCCACGTCTGAACAAGCAGATGCTAAAATTATTTGTCAAAGTTAAAACACTACTGCACTAACAGTTGTTGTACTGATAGTCTTCATTTTATTTTCTACCACTGTTTTCCCTTAACTTCTGCCGTGTTTCAAACATCTGTCTTTAAAGTCTGTTCACTGCTGAAAGTCAACCACTGCTCTATCATATTCCTTTGATAAGCACTGATATTTAAAATCAGTGTTCTACCCACTGATATGCTATCCACTGATGTAGTAAGAAGCTTCCACTGATAGTAAAAATCATCCACTGTTTCATTTTGTTACCGTTGTAACTACTGATGGTTGATCCATCAGTGGCTGTCAAAACAACTGTCCTCCATTATTTACTCTTTCATCAGGGGTTGGCACGTGGTCAGTTTTTAGTCGTCAAATCGTTATAACCGCTGCCACATCAACATTCACTTTTTCCTTAAAATAAAACCCTGAGTAAACCCAAACAGGAGCTCACACTGTCAAATTGAATTCCAAAATTCTCTTCTCAAAGTAGTTTCCCACTCATAACTCCAAAACATTCTTCGATCTTCTTCATCAAAAATGACGAAATCAAAGTCGAAGTCAAAATCAAAATCATCTTCTTCCTCCGCTCCCACAGATGCCACTCAAATGGCCGCTGAACCCATTGAAATCCCATACAAATCGCCTCACAATTATTTGGGTCTCCTCACAAAACCCACTTCCACCAACACTTTTAACTCCATCATCGACATCATATCTGCATCAATGTATAAAACTTTGCTTACAGTAGATGCTCCCATCTATCAAGAAACCCAGAGAGAGTTTTGGAAAAATGCCACTCTTGAAAAACAAGATAACGTCATCAAAGGCATAAACTCCTCAATAAAGGGTAAAGCCATCCAAATCACTCTGCAATCTATTTCAGGAGTCTTTAAACTCGATGATCAGAAAGGTAAAACTTCTTTCTCTAAAACCAAGTTGAAAAATGATTTCTTAAACAGAGGGTATGCAGAACAACCAAAAAGGGATACCTTACAAAAAGGCTATTTTCCTTCTACACCCAGATTTTTATTTCACACACTTTTGATGTGTGCCTCAAATAAAACAACATCTTTCAATGAAATACCATTAAAAATCCAATGTCTGGGATATGCTATTTTAAATGATAAAGATTACAATTACTCCCAGGAGATTTTTAATGACATGGTAAAAAATGTTGACAGCAAAGCATTTCTGCTCTTTCCACGATTTCTAAGCTACTATTTTGAACAAAAATTTGAAAAGGAAGATGCAGATTTGCCCAAACAAGGTTCTCCTTTTAAAATAAATGGTTTAACGCCTGAAACATTCTCTAGAATGATGGCACCTTTAAAAACAAAAGCAGAGGTACCTGAGCAGAATTTAGCAGATGAAACTGCTCCTCAGGTATCAGCTGCTGAGCCCACTGCTCCAGGTGATCAAAGCAGCACACCCACTGTTTTGAAACCCACACCTGGTACCACTAAAAAGACCAAAAAGAAAACATCCAGAAAGCCCACCAAACCCAAAACAAAGGCACCTCTGGAAGATGAGATCCCAGAGTCAATGCCAGTGACAACACAAAAGTCACCAATAACCACTGCTGCTACTTCCTCACAGCAGATGGAAGAAAGATCTCAACCCTTGCCTCAAACTCCTCCTGCATCCTCAAAAAAGGATCAGGTTGTAAACATAGGGACCCCACAATATGAAGCTCTGGACCCACTCGGATCCATCTTCCACATTCCTGATCCCAAGGACATGTCTCTTTCAACTCCTTTACCCTCACCCCCTACATTACCACCATCCATAACACCCTTGTTGCATACAGTTGGTATTACTCAGACACAAACCAGTTCCTCTCAAACACCTATCACCGAGAGTATACTCCCACAAGTGACTGGGTCTGATGTTGATATCTCTGTTATCCCAGCAACAACTGAGGAGGTTACACTGCAGGAGTTACAAGTAACTCCTGTCAGTAGTTCAAGTGGAGCAGCCACTACAAATGTTAAACCCACTGGTTTACATTTGGACAGTGGTTACATTCATAAGACTCCCTTGAAGGCAATTTCTTCAATAGCACCACTGAGAACCACCAGTGAGTTTGTTTTAACCACTGGCAACATTAAAAGGTTATCAAGTGCTGAAGAAAGAAGTCCCTAGTACCAAGAACAAGGGGCATCAATGAATGATTTTTAGGATTCAGTCCCTAAGTCACACATTGGTAAAACCACTGCTGGTGGGGATTCAGATGATCCCATTAACTTGGGTGATGATTCAAAATATCAGGAATTGACGGGCAGAGTTGAAAACTTGGAAACCTCAGTTGCTGAAATAAAGGATATGGTGCAGCAGCTGTTAAAAGCTCAGAAAGCCCAATCCACTGCTCCTCCAGTTCAAGCACCTGCTCAACAGGCACCTGCTGCAAATGAGTTATGGACCATGTTCCAACCACTGTTGGAAAGACAAAAGCAGATGGCTGATCAGCAGCATGCTATACATGTACAAAAGCTGACAAACATGGTGGAGTCAAGATTTAAAGATACACAGGCAGATATTAAAGCTATCAAGGCTCACATCCAAAGTGCCTCTGGAAAAGTTCCTCCCACTATCCTCTTCATGAATGAACCCTTCCCAGATAATGCCAAAAAGGGGGAGAAGATCAAGTGGAAAAAGAAAGGAATTGGTGATGGCATCTTCATTGAGCCAGAAAATAGCCAAACCAAAGCTACTGTATCAACACACACTACATCACAACACACCACCATAACCACTGCTCCACTATCTTCTGTGATCACAACACCAACAACAACTTCACCATCAAAGACAACCACCCCATCATCACCTCCTGCCAAAAAGCAGAAGACAACAGATGTTACAACATCTGCTGTAATGACAACAGTGGTTGAAACACTAGTTGTTTCAACAACTGTTAGTCAGTCACTCATCACTCAAACCCCTGCCATCACAACCCCTGCTCAAAAGCAGAAGACATCTGCTGACATATCAGTAGTTGTAATGACAACAGTGGTTGAAGCACCAGTTGTTTCAACCACTGATAGTCAACCATCCACCACTGCTCTCACCATTCCCACAGGACAACCAGCAAAGCTCTATACCAGAAAAAGAAAACTTACTCAGGCAAATGAGGACAAATATGATCCCATTGCTGCAAAATATCCACTGGAACTAGAAGCTATCAAAAATGAGATGAGGCAATTCTACAATGATGATGATCCTTCAAACAGAAGATTTCCTTCACTCGTTGGCTTCATAGTCCCAGAAGATATGGACGAATACCTTGAGCTCAAAGTAAGACACGCTAAGATAAGAGCCAAGGTTGAATATGAAGGTCAAAGTGATGAAGCCATTGCTGAAAGATTGGAATTTCTGCTCACAAGAGTCAAACAGATAAAAGATTTTGTACAAGAGCTGAGCAAAGAAAAGGCAGGTCAACGAAAAGAGATGAGAAGAAAACTTCTTGCATACATCATGCAAGAAAAATTTTATCCTGCTGAAGAAAACCAATTTGAGGAATGGCCAATAGTGGCCTTAAAGTATGAGGCTGATAGGATTGATAGAATCAAGAATGATCCTAAAAAGAAGAAGAATGCTCCAAATTGGAGCACATACAAAAAGCTCATCGCTGACCTAACTGCTGAGTACAAAAGAAAGAAAAAGGAGCTGGTGGATGCAAAAATGGATACTTTTGAAGCCATATCAAAATGGTCAAAACAGCAGACTGATGAAGCCTATGAAAGGCTGAAGAAAAGGAAGATAACTGTTTCAGGCACTTCAAAGAAGCATGAACAAATGATGAAGCTTGAACAGCAGATTGAAAACCTCCAAAAACTATTCAAATCAGCAGATAATCCTATTCTTGTGTCAAACCAAGGAGAAGGAAAACAATTGTCTAGTGAAGAGGTAAAAGAAAAGGAAGTTGAGTACTTCAAGGATACCATCATGAAAATGGGTCTAAAAGAAGATATGTCAGCAAAACTTCAAAACCTTTTTAAAGAGGTATTAACCAAACCTGCATCACCAAACACTTCAACAGGCATGACAAACATTGAGAGGCAAGAGCTAATTGAAAGAGAGACTGCAGAAGACATAGCTGCAGCAAACAATGTCATTGAAATGGCCTTCAAAAGAATGTCTGAAAGTGTGCAAGTGTTCTCAAGGCCAACATCTCCAAACTCATCAAAAAATAAATCTCTCCCAAGAAACCCATTAGGATTAAAAGTACTAAAGTGGATGTCTGATCAAAAGACCCACGTATTGACCTTGGTCAGATCCAATGGCGAAATGAAGTATATATCAAGGAAAGAAGCACTAGGCCTTAGTGTTGAAGATTTGCAGGATCTCCTTGAACTTACATTGTGTAGGGATGAAGATGACCTGAGTTCCAAGGAATTTGAAGAAGAATTTAAAAGGCAAGCTAAGGAACTTTTGATGAGGAATAAAGGTCCACAATAATGAAGGGTTTTGGCATTATCTGTTCAGGGGGAGATTGTTGGGATTGAACCCTACCAGAGGAACAGATAATGAAAGCCAAACCGGATCACAATAGTGGAATCAAAATAAACAGCTGTTTACGCTTGGCTTTCCCCTTGACAGTGGTAATCTAACAGCTGATGGATCTTAAGTACTGCTCACTAGAACAACTGATGAACCAAACACTGATGAAACTCCAAAGACTGCTGAAGACAAACACTGTCGCTCTATCTACTGTCGTTTCCTAAGTACTGCTGAAGACACAAGCACTACCTATTCAAAAGACTGATCACCTAGAAAGGACTGATGCTCAACATCAGTGCTCAGGCTACAACAGTGGAACGTGAGGCAGTAGTTTTCTCTTGTTTTGTATTGTACATATAATCAGTTGTTAAACAACAGTAGTTTGTATAGAACAGTGCTTATAGGTTGTTAGGTTGTTAGATGTTACTATCATGGTGATGTCAGCTGAGATGCCTCAGTGGTTTGGTTTGCCTATAAATGGAGCAGTACTGTGTACTATTACATTTGATCATTTTGGGTGAGTTCTTCTCCTCAATTCAATCCTTTCATCTTGTGCATCCAACCTTGGGGTATCAGGCTGAGGGGGAGTTTAGTATTGTAAGCATGCTGGTAATCATTTGCTTTGTAGTTCAATCATTTGACTTAATGTGAAGCAATTGTTTATCATACTATTCTCTTCTTTGGATTGTGTTTACAAAGTTTGTATTCATTTCCGCTGCACTTTTCACTGTTTCATATTCTCTGAATGTTCAATTTATACAAACAAACACAATCATGAGAGCCTCTGATCCTAACAGCTCTCATGGTTTCACATTTAATCCTTTACAAATATCATCTAGGTATACTCACTTGTAAGACTGAATATTGGGATCTGGATACGGGAGTATATTTAAGAGGTGGGAACCACGAATGAGTTTACGTGATTAAAACACTAATCTCGTATCTCGAAACAGTTGAACTTTGTGTGAAAATTTAAGTGGATCAGTATACTGACAATCTAGGTGAATTGTTTAGAACATAAAATGTTTAAAGCTTAACGGTGTTAGTGATTTGTCTAAAAAACTGATATGATCCTCTTACACAAACTCACAAAAATAGTGTCTGTAAATATTTCTTTACTGCATTCCATTTAATTCAAAAATCCAAAAAGATTTTAGTGTGTTTTAGCATAAAATTTTGAAAAATTCAAAAAGATTTTCGACAACTGATAGTGCAGAGCTGATTTTCAAAATTCCAAGTGCTAAACATGATGAACTGGTTTGGGAAAGTTTGAAAAAAGATGTTATTCTTACAAGTGGTCATTAAATAATAAATCTACCTCATTGTGAGAGTGTTATTATTGAATAAAATCTGCAAGTGGTTTCTAAATGTACAAACTTTAAAATTTGTGAAACTTATGTTTGTGATAGAGAATGTGCATGATTAAAGATTGAAAATAGCCAGGTTCTGATACCTGAGGAGAGTTCAGGTCACGATCCTGAAGATCAAGAATTCCAGACTGCGATCCCAGCTTATCGAAAGGGGGAATCTGAAGACAATCAAGAGATCTGATCAAAAGCCAGGATGTAATGCAGATTCTGTGAAGATAAGAGAAGAAGAGAAAGAGATTGATTGAGGATGCTTACAATGGAGAATCTTTGGAGAAAGCGAGAAGACTGATAAAGGATGAAGGTTTGACAACCGAAGACTCGACATTGAAGACTCGTCAACATCCGAGGGGGAGTCTGTTGGTGCATACGTCTGTCGACTTCGTCTTGTATCGAGTCTTGTATAGGTCTAGATAGATCAGGGCACGCAAAACGAGAAATGTTGATTATAGGTATTTCGCACGGAATTGTAATTTCGTGTGAACGTATTTTCGTTTGAGTAATTTCGTGCAAAATTACTATTTCGATGAACCATTTCATGCGAAATTACCTCACCTATAAATACCTGATGTGCCTGCTCATTTGTAACGATTCTCATTCCGGTAGCGAAGCTCTGCCGAAGTGTCTACGACATTGTAATCGATCTGATATCAATCAAAAGACAGTTTAAAGTGATTTCTCGTGCAATTCAGCTGAAATAACATCGATACATCTGTTTCTGCCTTTTGTATTGGTGAAGACCTCTTCTGATCGACTCGTTTCGGTCCCAAAACGATCCTACATCAGTCTTGAGATCCTTCAATGAGAAACCACAAGGATCAACTTCAAGGGAAACTTGATTGTCCATAGAAAATATTCGAACTGAAATAAGATTTTTAATAAAATCAGGTGCAAAAAGTATGTTATTAAGTTGATAGGTATTGTTGGAAAGGTGGTGAGAAGCATTACCACATCCATATATAGGCAACGTGTTGCCATTATGTAACGCTCGTTTTCAATTTAATATGAGTTTAATACTAATACGCGTTTAGTTTACGAAAAATATGGATTAACAAAATCTTTGTTAAGTTTAATGTTCATACTTGATTAATGTATTTAGGATTAGCATCCCTACTAGTTTTAAACATACAAAATATGATATCAAGAGTTACATGTTTCATGTTCAACTAAACAAAATATTAGTGCGGAAGCTTCTTTCGGATATGTGTGTTCGGTTCCAATCCATTGTTTGATCGCCATCCGGAAGCATAAAATCTTCACCTAACATCAAAAGCAACTTAAATATTAGTTTTGACAACATATAAACATGTATATTCAAGTTCCAATATCAGATAAACAAAAACAAAAATAAAAATCAGGAACTAGGTCTCTCGCGTCACGCGAGAGATTTCCTTAACTCGTTCGCGGGCCGCGAGCGGCCCCGCGTGTCGCGCCAGACCAGTGCACCCCGTCGCGTGCCGCGGGGGAGATGTTTTTCCAACGGATCCACTCTCTGGACCTGCATATTCGCCCAGCTCCAATTTTGCAAATAAATCAATTTCAAACGGCCATAACTTTTTATCTACAAGTCCGTTTTAGGTGATTCTTTTTCCTACGCATTTGAAATAAAAATACGCATCAGTTTATCTTATTTTCCGCATTTGAAACCTGAATTATAAATGAATAGTTTATAATTTCTTGTCTCATTTATTCAACCCATTTGTTTCATACTTTACAATACATGTTAATCATTCATTTTTACTTCTTAATGTGCATACCCATTTCCCGGGCTTGTGAACTTCGGCGTATCATTACCATTCCATGATATTACGCTTTCATAGTTCCCAGTTATAGAGTGTAGACAAACTAAACACTTACAATTTCACTATTCCAACATCATACATATTCTAACTATTTATTTTGACCCGTTTGGTTTGTCGAGTGAATTTCATTACTTCATGGACTTACCAAACACTTACAATTTCACTATTTCAACATTTAGCGTAATTACGACAAAGCTTGTCTACACAAATATAAACAAAAGACAAGTCGCGTACCTTTAAAGTGTTCCCTTCAAACATGTGTCCGCTCCGGCCTGTCCGCTTGAAGACTCGATTTCTTGCCTATAGAGTTCAATCAATGATTCGTTTAGAACTCTATTAATGTCATATAACGCATAGTTCACAACATCATTCAAATATGCGTTTTGTTCCGAATTTTAACATTTATTTTTCTCTTAGGCGTTTTAACAAACACCTTATGGGCATCGTTTTATAAAACCCATTATCAAGTTCATGACTAACTATTTAGCCCAAAATTAAACAATTTTTGCAACTTCATTATATCTAGTATGCATAATAACATCTAGATTCACTTCATGTAAGTGAACGACACTCGTTTAAAAGTCAAATTCTTAGTGTTCTTTATCATTCTACAAAACTCAATTTACACTTAGATGGGTGACCATGAATTTCAAAATTTTGAACATCAATTCAACAAGTATTTGTCTAGGGTAACTCCTAGACATGTTTTCATTACTAATTTCATCTAAACATCAATCATGCAAGTTCAGATTCGATTTCACAAATCATCAAGAATTCAAGAAGTAACCAAAATACGAAATTCAACATACCTTGTGATCCCTTACTTGAGTGATCACTAGATTGATCTTGGTTTTCGATTTGAACTTGAATTGCCTTCTTAATTTGATCAATTTGTGAGTGAGGGTTGAGCTTTTGAGAGCCCTTTCTTGGCTCTGTGGATCGCATGCCCAGAACACACACTTAGGTGTGTGTTTTGGTGTTTGGTTTTTAATATAATTAAAACCTTTTTTCACTTTTGCCAATTTTAGCCCTTCTACAATTCATTTATATTTATAAAGGGTGTTTTAACCTTGTTTTTCTTATTAATTCGAGGCCTATGATTAACTAGGTTACTTATTCCTAGTTACTTTATCTTGACCATAACCGACTTTTAATTTATAATATAAAATTTATATTTTTGGGGTGTTACAAGTCTAGCCCCTTAAAGAGGTTTCGTCCCCGAAACCTTCTTTAAGTAGTTCTTTGGTTTTGACCAAACAAACTTAGTTTCATTTTTAAGGCATTCTTTCTTTTAGTCAAACGTCATCCTTCGCATCTACGCGTGTGTCTTTCATGTGTAAGTCCTTACGGACTGTAACTTGTATCTTGTATTTCTTCTTTTGTCGCCAGTTTGACCGAGTTGTCATTTGATCACCCGGTCACTGAGTCTGTCAGCATGTTTACTTCATGCTAATTCTATATTGACAAACGCGTTACATAAGTCATAGCATTACCTTGACCTTGAATGGTTTTACCGGCTAGACTAATTAGGCACCGTTACTTCATACCCCGTCATCCGGGTGCACCACATTGCCATCTCCGGCCCTTTGTGTGTTTACTATTTTCCAAACCACTTCATACTACATATATTTGTTAAGACGTTGGTTTTGACTAAAAATTGAATTTTTAGTTTAATGTTTTCTCTTTGTCTTACGTCATTTACTTATATCAGGGAAATTTACTTCCGAGGATTTATTCCTCTCCATTATTATTTAGGGCGGGGAGTTATAACTAGTTTCCTTACTTAACCCAAATAACCCGTAGGTTCTTTCACTTAGCCTCGTAGGCTATTTCTTTAGGTTTCTTACCTTTTTAAGGTGAGACCCCAATAGTTCGTTTCTTTTTATTTATGACCCAAGGGTCTTTTTGGTCCCGTATATCTTAACATTTATTTGTAATCCCGAAGGTTATGATGACCTCGTAGATTCATCTTTTACTCGTGTCATTATTAGAATGTATATCTACACATATAGCGTCAAGGCACCCCTTGTTATGTTTGGAATCATTCACTTTCGCTTTTGAATTTTATTGACCTTGACCGTAGTCCAAGGCTACATTTGTTTACGTTTGGACTATTCTTCCGACTCTATGACTTCTTCCGTCATTTACACGTCGGTTTGTTCTTCACTTACCGTTATCCGGTTCATACTTATTTTTCCTTACAGCCCGTTACCCGGGTTCTCTATCTTAATGTTTTTAACTCTCTAGTTTCACTGGTCTTTCTTTTGTTAGAGACCCTTAGGCCCGTCTCTTTTATTAATGTCCTGAAGGTCCATTTCTTAAGCCTTATTTGATAAAACCATTGTTATTGTTATACGGCTTTTGGGGTTTTACCCGTTTTCGTTCTAACACTTTTAATACGTTTATTTCACTAATCTTTTATATGATCACACCTATTAATGTGATCATTGCTCTTCCTCGTAAGGATTTGATTAATAATGTCTTACTTGGGCGGTTATTCATACCCAAGTCTCTAAATCCGCATTTGTTGATACTTTATTATTCACAGTAGCGAATAATGCGTATCATCCATTTAGTTTTTCCTGGAGGGTATTTTCTACCCAAGTCTTAATTTCTCATTCATAACCTTAATCCATTATCTAATTATTGCCTAACGTTATCTTGTTGTAATTTTATAACGTGTATCTGCGTTACTCACCCCGATGGGCTTTCTCCCAACTCGTTCATCTCTTCTTTCCTTGTCGTCATCATGGTGACTTGTAGCCTTTCCATGACTCCGGGTTACACGGCTTCAATAGCCTTTCCGACTTTCCCATAGATCCTTTTTGCACGTCTCCTCGGTCATGAGGGTTATCATGTCGCCGCCAACTGCAGTTGACATCATTCCATTGTAAGAATAACCAAATTCAACTTATTTCATTTTATTATTCCATGTCGTTGTATGGAATTTACCCACATCGTTTATCAACATAAACGATGTTTCTACGTGTTTTATTAGGTTTAGACAAGTATATAACCTTGTCTTCGCCGGTTTCTACTATTACAAATCCCGGGTTCGGGTGTTTTAGGACCGTTTAGAGACCTGACGAGTCGTTCAGAAGAGCGCTTAGACTAATTCAGAGGCGGAATTCATTGAATAAGTCTTCGTAAAGCTTGATTTCACTATTTAACGTCTCCTTTATTGATTAACAGACAAATTACAAGTTCTTGGAGACAAACGGGCAGAGCTTCGCCGTTTCACACACTTACTCCGTTACTAGAACCGCTCATATGACACCTATTTATAGGAGTCATGGGTTCGCTTATATGGACATGTCCAAATGAGCGAACCGAACAAGTCCATATGAGCGAACCGAACCAGTCCACTCGAGCGAACCTGCCAGAAGCCATACGAGCGAATCAGTTGACCTGCCGCTCGAGCGAACCTGTCATGTAATGGTCCGTTCGAGCGAACCTAACATCTAATTGGGCCAACCTAATGTCTAATATCTTATACAATCTCGTTTTCCGTACACAATACGATCTGCCCTACCCTAAGACTCGAACGAAGATGTAGTCGACAGACAACTGCACCAACAAACTCCCCCTTGAATGTTGACGGAATCTTCATTGAGAGTCTTCAATCATTCACAACTCTTCAATCTTGTTCGATCTTCTTCAGGAACTCTGCCTGGAATCATATGCCTGGATCTTTCACTGGCTCTAACTTTCATCAGACTCCCCCTATCATCGAGCTGGGATCGCCGTCTGGAATTTGTTATCACCATTGAAATCAACTCCTGGCTTTATCAGATTAAGCTCTTCTCAGGTTCTGCTGTATCTCCTGGCTTTCCGTAGCAACAGAATCAGAAACCTGCAAAACTCAACCACTCTATCATAAACCAAAATAATTGTGATTCAACTTAATGAATCAACTAATCATTTGATACTTTTTACAATTAACCCCTGAACACAAATTTGAAACATTCCAATTTCTGATTCAACCTAATGAATCATTTTAAACATTTCAAATCACTCAACCAACCTGTCTGTTCATCAAGTTTAGCCTTTGAGATTTTGAAAATCAGCTATTCAACATCAGTTGTCGAAAATCTTTTTGGATTTTTCAAAATATGAAACGTAAATGCAAAGACAGAAATTTAAATGCAGAACAAACATATTTTTATGAGTTTGTGCAAGAGGATCATATCAGTTTTTGAGACACCTTACAAGCACCGTTAAGCTTCTAATCGTTTTAAGTTCTAAACAATTCACGTAGATTGACGATATAGTTGTCCTCTTAAATTTTCATACAATTTTCAATCTATTCAGGATACTATTTAAGTGTTTTATGAACTTAGTTCAATTCATGTGTCCCACCTCTTGAATATACTCCCGAATCCAGAATCCCAATATTCAGTCTTACAGGTATGAATACTACAATGATATCTGTACATAAATTAGGGAAAAATACGAGAACTGAGAGATCTCAGGTCAGAACTTCCGTTCAGCAGAGAGATATCAGCTTCGACTTAGCAGTGTGTCCCCTTTAGAGGATCTTTTTAGCTACAACAGATGATTATCAATTTTATTGTCTAATCAACTGAGGGCTTTATGCTAGATTTCAAGCATTTTGGATAAAGTATTAGCCAAGGACTAGGTCAGAACTACCGTTCAGCAGAAGTCCCGGAATAATACCCCAGACATCATAGAGTATTAACACCTAGTATATCAGAATACGAGACCTTTCAAACAAGATTTCAGGGGTTACCTATATATCCAAGTAGTGTTCCCCACGAATTTCACAAGTTTGAAATTTTAGGTTTATATCCCGAATAAATCTACTAAATGTACGAAAACCTATCGTCACATCATCAGTGAGACCATTTATCACATTTGGCATTACATTTCTTTAGCGTGCTGTGATAGTCCAACTGATTTACTATCATTTCCTCTTATTTCGCAACAAAACTCATTTTTAATTTTTCAATGTTTTTGACATTTTCAAATTTTCTGATTTTTTAAAATTTTTCTCCCCCTAAAATCAAAATATATTTCAATTTTGATTTTCTGAGAAAATTTGAAACAAACTGTACAAATATGACAACATGATGAGAATCACTTCAATTCTCCATCCACTTGGCATAAACAATCAGAACACCCCCTCACAACAAACTATTTTCCCATTATGATCTCAAAACACTTAAGTTTGTTTTAATCAAAATGGTTTTTCCAGAAAATATAAGTTTGTTTACCAAACATTTTAGGTTCGGGGTTATCTCATCATCTTGTTTTCTTCAAACATTTTTTAAAGATTTATCATTTCTAGTTTCAAAAACCCAAACAACATTTGTAGAAAATCAAGTACAACTTAATGTCCCTGATTTACCACATTTGAGGCGAAAAATCACCAAAGTGAAATTTCTCAAGAAATATGCCGATTCATGCTCCACGCTTACCAACCTGGGAGCTCCGGCAAGTCAGGTTTTTTACTTAAACAGACTCACCCAAGCCTGACGGTCCTTGAGTGATTTTGAATTCTTGTTCAACAATGGTGGAAAGTTTGCATTATCCATTGTTAAACTTGAATTCTCCTTTTTTACCTCAACCAATGGCTCCTCTGGTTTTGACGAACCAGAATCATTGCCTGCAGGTGGCTTATCTGACTTTGACCTGTCAGATTCATCGCCGACCTTTTTCTTCTTCTTTTCTTCTTTCGTCCTCAGATTTGTATCTGATGAATCTGTCTTGCCTGACTTTGCAATTGATAGGGTTGATTCACCAGAACTTTTATTCTTTCCAACGGATGGACCCGAGGACAATATCTTCTTCAGATATTCTCTTGCTTTCTTTCTTTTCTTCCTCAGTCTGTCTTTCTGCCCCTGTGAAAGTTTAACTTTCTTTTCTTGAATTGACTGTTCTTGAACTTTAGGTTTCAGAACCTTCTGTTCCTGGGGCTTGACTTTGACTTGAATCTTTGCCACTTTCTGAGAATTAACCCTCAATCTTTCACTTGATTTCCTTGGGCAATCTCTGGCAATGTGACCTTTGATGTTGCAGTTAAAACACCTCCTGGTCTCATAACTCCAATACTGGCAGTTAACAGCAATGTGTCCGTGATATCCGCAGCTGTAACATACTTTGTTATCATACCAATCACCATTTTGAGTCCAAATGCTCAGATCAAAGCATTGTTTGGCTTGGTGATATTCCTTTCTCAAATTTGCTGAATTTGGCTTTTGAGCACTGTGGTCCGACCTGCACCACTTATTACCAACATTTTTTGAATTTTCATTTTTTACTTTTTGTAATTTTTCATTTTGATTGGATGATCGATCTGATGAGCTTTTATTATCTTTTTGAACAATTTTCTCATTTTTAATTTTAATTTTTTGTTTCTGTTCCGCTTTCTTCTTCAAAGGTTTTTGCTTCGAGCATTCACCCTTTTCAGTCGATTGCAGAACAGTTTTCTGAAACTTTTCCTTTTTATCATCAGATTTTTCACCACAATCTTGAACTTTGACATTGTCAAAGTTTGTGACATCGTCACTTATTGGAACAGAATTGATTGGTTTTGGACAGGGAAAATTCAAACTGTCTGATTTAGTCACAAAACCTATCAATTTCTTCTCAAGTTCATCAATTTTGTTCCTCGAATTCTCAGCTTCACTTTCAAGCTGAGATATTCTCCCAAAATGAGACTTGATTGTTTTCTCATTATCATTCTTCAAATTTTCAAGAACAGATTTTTCATTCATCAAAACTTTTATCTGTTCCTGAAATTTTGATTCATTCGCTTTCAGATTCTTGTTTTCCAGCTTAATCCAGAAATCCTCATCTTCTGAAGATTTCTTTTTGCTTTCAAACTCTTTTTCCAACACTTCAATTTTCTTTCTAGCACATTCACATTCTTTCTCAAGTTTAATAATTTTCTGAAGATGGGAATTGATCAATTTTTGCTTCTCAACATTGTTTTGACTAAAAACATTTCTCCCATCTTCAAGAATTTTCATTTGATTTTGAAATTCTTTTTCACTTCTTGTTTTTTCAATTTCAAATCCTTTAATCTTTTCTTCAAAAACTTTTTCCTTATCTTTCAGATTTTTGTTTTCAAATGTCAAACGGTTCAAGTTACTTAACAATTTGTCATTTTCAACTTTCAACTTCTCACAATTTTCTTTCAAAATAAGAATCTGCTTATCATCAGCATGCTTCACATCTTCTAACTTCTTGACTTCCGATGTCAAACTTTCCGCATCCATCAAGAGTTTGTCATTTTCAGTCTTGAAGCTGTCACATTTTGAGCACACTGATGCAGAACTTGAAGATCCAGACTCTACAGATTCCTCAGCATTTGAAATATCCTTTGTTTTCATCTTGTATGTTCCTGCACAAAATAATTTAACAAAATCAACAGGATTCATACTTTCATCAATATAACATTTCCTTTTGATATCATATTTCAGAGTACTCTTTGTTGCAAGAAACCCACGAATACTTCTATCAACTTCAATGAGTACATTCAATTCCAATTTATTTAAATTCTTTTCCATTTCGTTCAAGAATTCCCTTCTTTTCTTTTCTTCCTTACGACATTCTGCATAAACCTCATTAAAGAACTGATGTGGATTAAGCTCTTGGAAAAAATCTTTTCCTTTTAGCTCAACCATGAATTCATCCCATTTAGCAGGTAATGCAGTTGTCAATTTCAATATATGTTCTTCAGTTGACATTCTAATACTCGTTCTCCACAAATTGTCTGTTAGAACTTTAAATCTTGCTTCCATCTCATTCACTGTTTCATCCTTTTGACATATGAAAAGTTCAAAACTTTTAGCCCAAGTGTCCGAACTCACATTTCTAGAATCGGTATCCATATTTCTCATATACCAATTATTAAAATCTTCAATCTTATTGTTTTTTTGTTCATCAAATACCATCTCCATTTTTTAAACACTCCCGACAAATCTTTGTTGTAAACAAGAGTAAAACAGTGATGATCAAACAAGTAAATCAAATTCGTTTCGCAAAAGCGAACCAGAACAGCAATCGGACTAAAAAGCGGACCAGATGAGTCAAATAAGCGGACCGGATGATTCACTTTGGAGCGGACCTGTCGTATAAGCGGACCAGGTTGTTTTACCAATAAGCGAACCAGACAGATAACCCAAAGAGCGAACCAACAACTGTCTTTGAAGCGAACCAGGATGCTTTTGGAGCGAACCTGAATGCTGATGTCACCTTTTGACCGAAACCGTAAAAGCGAACCCCCTAAAAATCAACTTTCTAGGTCGATTTTAGATCTGAAAACTTCAAGGGTTTGTTAGTTCATGATTCCGAGCGTACTGTGCAATTTTGAGATGATTCCGACCGCTAAAACTTTCCAAAGGAAGAAAAGAAGGTGTAGAAATCAGAATTTTGAGCGAAAATCGAGGCTAAACGGTAAGAACTCTTCCTCCTGAGCTCTGATACCACTTGTAGGACCATTTAGAGACCTGACGAGTCGTTCAGAAGAGCGCTTAGACTAATTCAGAGGCGGAATTCATTGAATAAGTCTTCGTAAAGCTTGATTTCACTATTTAACGTCTCCTTTATTGATTAACAGACAAATTACAAGTTCTTGGAGACAAACGGGCAGAGCTTCGCCGTTTCACACACTTACTCCGTTACTAGAACCGCTCATATGACACCTATTTATAGGAGTCATGGGTTCGCTTATATGGACATGTCCATATGAGCGAACCGAACAAGTCCATATGAGCGAACCGAACCAGTCCACTCGAGCGAACCTGCCAGAAGCCATACGAGCGAATCAGTTGACCTGCCGCTCGAGCGAACCTGTCATGTAATGGTCCGTTCGAGCGATCCTAACATCTAATTGGGCCAACCTAATGTCTAATATCTTATACAATCTCGTTTTCCGTACACAATACGATCTGCCCTACCCTAAGACTCGAACGAAGATGTAGTCGACAGACAACTGCACTAACAGGTGTAATTACACTCCTTCCCAATACAACGTTTGTTCGCTTCATTAAGTTCCCGGGTTCAAGTGTATGCACACTCCTTCCCATTATGACACTTATCTTTCATTGCGTTCCCGGGTTCGAGTGCACACATGCTCCTTCCCTTTGCAATATGTATATATATTTATCAAGGTTACTTTTACCTCGGTTTCACTTGTTCACCATTTATTTGTTTATATATAGTTATATTTATTTATTTATTTATTTATTTATTTATTTTTATAATGCACTCATTTCACCAACCTTATATACCCATACGCAACTATTATTCATCAAGTGGATTTTTATATTCCACTTGTCTTATCGTAATTTAGAACGTGTACCTGATTGCTACTCACCTTGATATACTCCGTTATATCGAATCATCACTTGATTTAGATTCTTTGCTGGTATGTTCTCTGTCATGCCTTCGAAACTTCCGTCATTTAAATCGTTTAACTCCCGTCATCTTCCAGATGCGGTCATCATATCTTTCGAACATTTCCAATTTATTAATAATCTTGTTATTCAATGTTGCCCGTATTGTTATACGTGACATTCAATTATACTTATTTCACAAGTACTTATTTTATAATCAATCTATGATAGGCTTTATACTACCTAATCGTCTTTTACCGACATTAGACATCTCAATTCTGAAATGTTTATATCAATTGATAAACATTTCGTTTCATTATCGTTTGCATCTTTCATTTTGATTTAGCCAAGTTTGTAACTTGCTTAAACCATTCATGTTTATTGCACTTTCCGGGTTTGAGTGTGTTAACACGCTCTTCCCATGCACATCAACTCGAATTCCTTTTTCTAACAATCTAATAAAATCTACTAAATGACATTCTTACCGGGTGTTTGATCAAGCTTCGAACCGAACACACTTTGTTAACAACCTCGAGCTCTGATTACCAACTTGTAACGCCCGTTTTCAATTTAATATGAATTTAATACTAATACGCGTTTAGTTTACGAAAAATATGGATTAACAAAATCTTTGTTAAGTTTAATGTTCATACTTGATTAAAGTATTTAGGATTAACATCCCTACTAGTTTTAAACATACAAAATATGACATCAAGAGTTACATGTTTCATGTTCAACTAAACAAAATATTAGTGCGGAAGCTTCTTTCGGATATGTGTGTTCGGTTCCAATCCATTGCTTGATCACCATCCGGAAGCATAAATCATCACCTAAGATCAAAACCAACTTAAATGTTAGTTTTGACAACATATAAACATGTATATTCAAGTTCCAATATCAGATAAACAAAAACAAAAATAAAAATCCGGAACTAGGTCTCTCGCGCCACGCGAGAGATTTCCTTAACTCGTTCACACGCCGCGAGCGGCCCCCCGTGTCGCGCCAGACCAACTGCACCCCGTCGCGTGCTGCAGGGGAGACGTTTTTCCAGCAGGTCCACTCTCTGGACCTGCATATTCGCCCAACTCCAATTTTGCAAATAAATCAATTTCAAACGGCCATAACTTTTTATCTACAAGTCCATGATTCTTTTTCCTACGCATTTGTAATAAAAATACGCATCAACTTATCCTATTTTCCGCATTTGAAACCTGAATTATAAACGAATAGTTTATAATTTCTTGTCTCATTTATTCGACCTATTTGTTTCATACTTTATAATACATGTTATCATTCATTTTTACTTCTTAATGTGCATACCTATTTCCCGGGCTTGTGAACTTTGGCGTATCATTACCATTCCATGATATTACGCTTTCATAGTTCCCAATTATAGAGTGACGTTCACGTCACTTTAATATTACCAATTTACCCTTGTTTTGACCCGTTTGGTCATCTAATGGAAACCTCCATTTTTATCATCATACCAACTTGTTCAAACGAACATTTTAACCCATTTCTATGTCTAATGAACTTCGTCATTTCGACACTTTACCAATTTCACTATTAGACTAATTCAAGTTAACTAACTATATTCAATATACAAACATAATGTAACTGAACCAAGTTACATACTTGCATAATTCATCAATATTGGCTTCAAACCATAATTACCCATTCCCGGGCTTATCAACCTAAGCGTATCACTTCCATTCTGTGGTTTACACTTTTGTGACTCAGATTTAGTGAGTGATGTTTAAGTCACTTCGAACACTACCATTTCGACCATTATTTGACCCGTTCTTTGTCTAGTGAATTACATCACTTTATTTACATTCCAAACATCACTTTATTTACATTCCAAACATGACTAATTAAACAATATTACCAATAATCATATCTAACCAACTATTTTTGACCCGTTTGATTTGTTAAGTGAATTTCATCACTTCATAGACATACCAAACACTTACAATTTCACCATTTCAACATTATGCATATTCTAACTGTTTATTTTGAACCGTTTGGTTTGTCGAGTGAATTTCATCACTTCATGGACTTACCAAACACTTACAATTTCACTATTTCAACATTTAGCGTAATTATGACTAAGCTTGTCTACACAAATATAAACAAAAGGCAAGTCGCGTACCTTTAAAGTGTTCCCTTCAAGCATGTGTCCGCTCCGGCTTGTTCGCTTGAAGACTCGATTTCTTGCCTATAAAGTTCAATCAACAATTCGTTTAGAACTCTATTCATGTCATATAACGCATAATTCACAACATTATTCAAATATGCGTTTTGTTCCGAATTTCAACATTTAATTATCTCTTAGGCGTTTTAACAAACACCTTATGGGCATCGTTTTATAAAACCCATTATCAAGTTCATGACTAACTATTTAGCCAAAAATTAAACAATTTTTGCAACTTCATTATATCTAGTATGCATAATAACATCTAGATTCACTTCATGTAAGTCAACGACACTCGTTTAAAAGTCAAAATCTTAGTGTTCTTTATCATTCTACAAAACCCATTTTACACTTAGATGAGTGACCATGAATTTCACAATTATGAACATCTATTCAACAAGTATTTGACTAGGGTTTACTCCTAGACATGTTTTCATTACTAATTTCATCTAAACATCAATCATGCAAGTTCAGATTTCGATTTCACAAATCATCAAGAATTCAAGAAGTAACCAAAATACGAAATTGAACATACTTTGTGATCCCCTTACTTGAGTGATCACTAGATTGATCTTGGTTTTCGATTTGAACTTGAATTGCCTTCTTAATTTGATCAATTTTGCGAGTTAGGGTTGAGCTTTTGAGAGCCCTTTCTTGGCTCTGTGGATCGCACGCCCAGAACACACACTTAGGTGTGTGTTTTGGTGTTTGGTTTTTAATTTAATTAAAACCTTTTTCACTTTTGCCAAGTTTAGCCCCTCTACAATTCAATTATTTTTATATAGGGTGTTTTAACCTTGTTTTTCTTATTAATTCGAGGCCTATGATTAACTAGGTTACTTATTCCTAGTTACTATATCTTGACCATAACCGACTTTTAATTTATAATATAAAATTTATATTTTATGGGTGTTACACATTTCCAACAAAAAATATAATCTAGACAAGGTGATAACATTGGAGTGTGAAATATACCTAAATTTGAAGTGATGTGATAGGATGCATCCGTGTCCATGTGCCACATTGGATCAGGTGGAGTAAGTTGAGTATTCTAGACTACAGCGCCAATATCATTGTGATTTAAAACATCAATTTGAGCCGGGGGAATTCCTGTTTGAAAAGATACATTAGTCGTGGGGTATGATGGTGGATGTCGTCACACCCTGTCTTTTGCGGAAGCGTATGATGTGTGACTTGTTTAATATCATTGCATTCAATCGTAATAAACAACTACATGATCAAAACGATGTTCATCCATTCATAAAATTTATGTATTACAAACATTGTTTATTCAAGTTTTTAAAACACAACCTTCGACTAGGTTACAAACCAACAAAAGTGGATGACATCTAAACTTCTAGTTACGACACCTGTGTCCAAGATCCATCCTGTTACCTGAAATACATGAAATTTTGGAAAACATCAACAAAAAGTTGAGCGAGTTCATGCGTCTTGTTTGTGTATTGTAATTCTTGTAAATCTTTGAGATACTCCTTTGTAAACAGGTATGAAAAACGTGTATGAACTTGAATGTTTTACAAGGACTTTAAGGCACAGGGAGCACTTGTAATGGCTCCTTTAAGGCATGTGAGGACATAGGGAGTACTTGTTATGACTCCTTGAGGACACGGGGAGTACTTGTTATGACTCCTTGAGGACATGGGGAGTACTTGTTATGACTCCTTGATTGTGTCGATTTCCCTCGACTGTGTCGATTAACCTCGACTGGGACTCCAAAGCACTACTAGGTACTAGTTGTGACCATGAGTGGGGTTCGGCCGTACCAGTTAGATCTAACCCTCGTCCCTAATTAATGAATGTTTTTAATGGCTTGGTACTAGTTTTCACCAAGACTCTATGGCATTTTTAGTATTAAGTCTATGCTCACATGATCTAGTATTTCATAGGCATTTCATACCGTTTTAAGTATTTGTAACATGTATTCCACCCCCGAGAGTTATAAAAACAAAAACAGTTAAAGAAAAGGGGGAGCATGAACTCACTGTTTTGCGTCTTCAATACTCGTAACTCAAATCTCGTCAGCAACACGACTACCTACAATGTGCTAGGTCTATTAGACGAGCGGGCCGTGCCTTGCCTTAGTTTTCATGTTTTGAGTTACGTTTCCTTTATGTCCTTAACATTATCCAGAGTTATAATACTTTTCAAGTATCTGCTTTCGTGTTTCCTTCCCAAGGATGTGAGTATTTCATACATGTATTCTCGTATTCTTGTATTTGTTGTTTTCAAAATAATATATTTTTCCAAAAATATATGTAGACTTGTTTTGTCCAAAAATAATGTATCGTCAAGAAAATATATATTTTTCTTCAAAAATCATATATCTTCTAAATATTCTAAGGAAATATATTTTTACTTCCAAAGTAATATATTTCCTCTTTGTCGAAAATATGATATACTTTGTAATAATAAAAATCATACTTTCGTTTCTTTTGTGTCCAAAATAATATTTACCAAAAATATATTATAACGGTACTTCTCGGAATATTTCGTAAGTTAAGTTATTGCGTTCGGTTTCTCAATATCAAGTGTGTAACTTATATATTTCATTCCATGTAATTTTTGGTATTATTTTGGTGTTGTAAATTCTTGGTATTTGTAAGTTATATTATTTTCCCTAAAATAATATAACTACTTCACATAATCACACACAATGTGTGACAACTCGAACTTTCAAGGTCCTTTCTTGACACGTTGTTTGTTTCACACTCATGTTTGCATAACTTGTTTACTTTGTAAATATACACGTTGGGTTATACAGTTGAATTATTGTGTTATTATTTGATATATGATTATTGTGTTTAAAGTGTCTAGCTTTATAAATCTATGAACTATTTGAGCTGTAAATCAAACTTGTGCATCCTCATCCTTATAACTACGAAATCTAGGAGTTACACCACACTTCATCCGACGAAACCTAGGAGTTTCGCTACCTAGGAGTTTCGTCAAGCCCTTCACGGGGAAACATGGGGTTTCGCTGCCCCTTTTGAGGTTTCATGGACATGGGCTCTCGGCCCAGGTGTGGCCCATGTTAGAATCTGTAGTATATATCCTTATGCGCACCACTTCACGTAACAACACAACCGGCAAAAACCCTAGCACTCTTTCCACTCCCTTTGAATCCGACGGCGATTCCCACTCTCTCAAGTTCTCGTTTGATTTACCTCACATCCGGTTAGTTATGAAAACCCGACTCGATCTACTTGTCATACTATTGTGCACATAATTGTTATCATGATTGGTTTTAATGGTCGATTGATGATTTCCTAATGATATGATCTATTGTGAACGTAGGGTTGCACTTGAAACTGTAATTTTTATGCTGTGATTAATGAGGGTTGGATATTGCATGATAATCAATTAGATTAGATACTGCGTGAGGAGAATTCGCTGCCTTGCGTGCAGCCATGATTCATTGCATAGATTTATTAGTTCTGTTTGCAACATGTATATTATGTTAGGTGCATGATAATTGGGCAATCTTATTGATAATATAAGAGAGTGCATAATCTTGGTCTTAATATAAATTGAAACTATCGGGTGGTTGATGTGGGCGATCGGGTAGATTAGGGTTTACAGCAACGTGATTGAGGCCGTATGAAACTGTCATCATCTCAGGGAGTTTCGCCAATGGTTCGGCCGACGAAACTCTATGTGCTTCGTCATATGAAGACCGGACGAAATCCTATAGGTTTCGCCACCTGACATCTCGATGAAACTCTATGAGTTTCGCCGAAGGGAGTTTCGCCGTTTGGGGTATAGTTACAACAGGCTGTGGGTCAGAGCACTTAAAATAATAAATCATTATGTGATTGTCTGTTATTGATGTTGGTAAAGACTGAAGTTCACTGAGTTAAGTGATAGGGATGGCAAGGAACTGTATGTATTGTATGTATATATGTGAAGCATGGGTTGCATGAGCTTGTATAACTGTTAAATGCTATGTGTTAGTTGTTGCTCGAATACATGTTATGATCATGACTGTTACTTGAACTATGTGATTATCAACTGATTACGCATGTATGAACACTATAGGCTTGGATTGAATTAATTGTGAGCAAGTAGTTAATCTTACCGAGCAAACCGAGGTGAGTTCACACTTTCTACAAGGCACGGGATTCCCGGTGGTTTGGGAATGGGTTAATAAACTAAAACGGAACCTACATATCCTCCTTGGTAGGATATGTACGGCCATCCTCCTTGGGTAGGATGCCACTATAAATCCTGCGTATTCTTCTTGGGTAGAACTACGTACGTTCATCCTCTTTGGGTAGGACAACAACCTTACAACTTACTAGACAAAACTCTATCATGAAGTCCCTCACTTTATAACGACTTAATCGCCGAGGCCGATGGCGAGCGGGTCATTAGTTAATAGCGCTATTAGGTTTGACAAACCTCACACCGTGTCGTTCGAACGGGCGTGTACTAATGGATCATGGCAAACTGTCAATGATGATAGACATTGATGTAGGGCACAACTATTGTTCGTCAGTTGTCGATATGGTAACGATCTAGTGGTTCACATGGGGAAGCCCCCCACTGATTATGTATATGGTTTGGGAAGTCAAGGTACGGGTTATGGTTTGGAAAAGAAGAAACTGGTTAAACATACTCTCAACTATGGGGTAACCCCCACGACAAGTAAGCCAACTAAAGACAAACAATGTTTTCGTAAACAACTTAAAACGAACACCCAACTGTGAACTCGCTCAACTTTGTTATTGATTCGTTGTTACATGCCTTGCAGGTCTTTAGATGCACATCATTGGAACTTGCTGTCTGGGAAGCTGGAGTGGTCATGGACCGAGTTACAGGGAAACGCAACACAAGACTAAGGGCTTTTTACATGTGGTTTATAAACTCTTAACGAATGAATTATGCTTCCGCTGTAAACTGTGAAATATTGTAACATTGTAAAAATTATTGTTAATAAATGAAAGTTTTATTTAAATATACCCATGAGTTCAATGTGATTGGTGGCTAAGATCCTGGTATGTCACACGCCTCGCGGGGGTTTTCCGCATGTGGTATTTTGGGGGTGTGACACAATGTCTTTAATGTAAATATATATTCTAAATACATGTTTACCCATTTTTATTTGCAAAAACCAACCTCCAATGCTTGTATTTTTGTTACAAAAATCTATGGCAAGGTTTATATGGAAAATCATAGTTAAAAATACACTTGCGAACACTTGTTTAGAAAATATTTTCTAAGCGTTGGTATTTTTAGAAAATTTTGCCATAGTTTCCTTTGTAAATGGAGGTGTCCATGCTATTTAGCATATTATTTTCTTTTCTAAAAATCATCACCAATCATCAACAAATCATTCAACACTTATCATATGTCAAAAATATGAAATTTACACTATGTCATGAACTTGAAACCTTGTAAAAATTTGTAGTAACTTACTAGTGTACTTAGTAGGTTTAGTTACCCTTTAAAGTGTGGTTATTTATTTAAAAATATCATCCTTGAAGAATTTAGATCTTCACAACTTGTATGAAGATTTTCTAAAAATATTTCTTCTTGTATTTTTTCTTGTTAACAATATGTTTCTAGATTTTATTTAACACTTAAAACATGTTTATTTCAAGTTCATGTTTAACATAAAGGATGATCATTACAAATTTCTCAAGATCTATCCTTACACTTGCTAGATCATGTGTTTAATCCTCATCTAGCAAGCTTCATATGGTGATTTACACCACAAACACAAGGAATCATCAAACAAACTCAATACATACACTAAAACAACTTGATCTTCATGTTTTAGAGCTTTATGTTCATGTTTATGCTTATGTTTCTTTATGATCTTTAGTTTACCAAGTTACTTCATACTTTAACCACTAAAATTGTGAGTAAAAACAATATCAATGGAACTTACTACTAGCACTAGGCTAGGGAAGATCAAGAAGCAAGGTGATGAAGAAAATAGGTGGTTAATAGCTTTTGAGAAAGGTCATTCCAAATCCGATGCTTCCAAGCTTCCTAACTAAGCTCCTAGCACCTTATAACCTCCTTAGATTGGTTGATAATGGTGGAGGTGTGGTGGTGATGTGGTGGCCGTAGACAAGGGGAAGAAGATGAAGGAGTTGGGTGTTTATGGTGAAGTATGAGAATGAAGCATGAACTTGTGGTTATAATATTATTTTCCAACAATCGAATGGCATATGGCATAAATGTTGGTATATTCTCCAACAAGATCTAGTAAAATAAATCAAAGAAATCAAATGTGGGACCCATGTCCCCTAACCGGCAATCAAAGTGGGGGGGGGGGTCTAGTTGGATCTTGATGGTTAGTTACTTGGTTAAGTTGAAATGTAAGGGTAATAGTTAGTGTTTTAGTGTTTAGTGAGTTTTAAGATGTAATATGGTGTGTAGGGCTCATAACTATCTTCATAACACTAAAACAATGATTCTAATGAAAATTTGGTGTTTCGGGTAGTGTCCGGTTGTTCGGTCGGTTACCG
This sequence comes from Helianthus annuus, assembly GCF_002127325.2. Taxonomy (NCBI): domain Eukaryota; kingdom Viridiplantae; phylum Streptophyta; class Magnoliopsida; order Asterales; family Asteraceae; genus Helianthus; species Helianthus annuus. Next base: position 74,590,248 of record NC_035442.2, on the reverse strand, counting down.
GTTCGTTAAAGTGCTATGTAGCGCAGTTTAGTGTGCTTTATGTAGTCTTTTATGACAGTTTCGGTTCCCGACACTTAGGAAAATATTCTGGACCATTAAACCATTTTTCTACATTATAATTAGATGTTTAAATGCTGAAAATAACTGAATTTTGGTTATTTTCTGCAGAATTCTGCACTTTTAGTGTGTTTTAGGCATTTTCCGGCACTTTATCTATCACCTAGAAAAGTAGTTTTGTGGTCCTTACTTCCCTACACACTATACTAGTGTATCACTCGGTCTCTGGCTCATACTAGGCCTCAAAATATTGTCTGTCTATGTACTGAACATCGTCAGTATTTTTTTGTTTGTCTAATAATGGTGCTAATTCTGTTCTGTGCATTATTAGCACTGTATCATGTTGCATGTAGCAATGAATATGAAATGCCATTGTATGTATATAATAGTAATAAAAAATTCATTTGTCTTGTAAACTAGTTCATGCACAATTATTTAAGTATAGATTACTGTTCAACTAGTGTACGGAATGTACGGAAAATTGACGGTTGTCACAGTCTCCCCCCGTTAAAAGAATTTCGTCCCGAAATTCAAGCGATGCCATTGGTCGCAGGGGAGTTGTGAATTGAATGTGGTCACTTAGGTTCATGATTTGTCTTCATGTTCCCATGTATTCTGGGTCATGTTATGAATCTCTATCGCACTCAAGTAAATCAATTATGTCTTTTCCGTATCTTGTGGACTCTTGGCCCGTAACCTTAACAGGTTTCTATAGTATTGTGGACTCTTGGTCCAAAACCTTAACAGGTTTCTATAGTATTGTGGACTCTTGGTCCAAAACCTTAACAGGTTTCTATAGTACTTCTTGTCGTTTGTCATTGACGTGAATCTTATTTGTGGGAACTACGACTGTTCCTTGAGTCAGACTCCTTTAAAGACTAGACACATAGAATGTGTCGCAATCACTACGGATCTTTTCTAGAAGTTTCATCTTGTGAGCAATGGTTCTGATCCCTACATCGGGGATTCAACCTTTATGTTTTTTTCCAAATCACACTATGCCTTCTCGAGGCGAGGCTCCCATTAAAGCCATACTTCTTGTTTCAATTTCATACGATTTACGCCGTCCACTGGTGCAATCTTTCTGTATTCCGCGGCTGTCTCGATATGATCACATATTTGTACGATCTTGTCTCTAGTTTCTTGAACCAACTCGGGCCAGTAGATTGTTTATCTCCGGTCTCCGTTCAACACGACGGGGATCGACTTATTATGTTCCATCTGAAGCTTCACACGAAGAGGTTTGAACGGCAATGTGATAAATAATGTTGTAGGAAACTCTACTAAGGGCAAGTGAGTGTTCCAACTTTTCATCAAAGTTTATCACACAAGCACGTATTGTCACACCCCCAAAATCCACCTGCGGAGTATCACCGCTTGGGAGCGTGACTGACCAGGATTAAGCCACCAATCATATATAACAATATATATAGTAAAAGTAATTGCCATTAAACCAAACCAAATCCATATGAAAGGTGTTCCAAAACATAAGTAAGTTATCATTGTTTTAGCGGAAGCGTATAAATAAAACCCAACATAGATAAGTATGTAATGTCATAAAGTGTTTAACAAACAATCACGATCCAAGCCCACAACGACCAGCTCCTCCCTGTGCAAGCTCCATGTATCTAACGACCTGCCAGGCATGTAACAGAGGATCAACAACTAGTTGAGCGAGTTCACAAAAAGTAAATGCGTAATAGTAAGTTCGTTTGTAACATGTGGCTCTACTGGGCTGATAGTACGTTCTATTGGTGGGGGCTTCCCATGTTGTATAACCACTAGATTATTCGTAACCATAAGTGTTCTACATATCCCGAGAACAGTAATACGTACAAGTTTATGTAGGTTTTACGTAAGTATCCTTCACAACCGAGGATAGGGGTACATGGGGGTTCACGTAGGTTTTACGTAAGTGCCTGACACAACCGAGGCAGTAGTGAGTATAAGTTCACGTAGGTTTTACGTGAGCGTCCTTCGCAACCTGAGGACAGTGAGCAATATAAGTATACGTAGGTTTTACGTATGTGTCCTGCACAACCGATGACGATGGTAAGGTAGTCTAGTAACAGTGTAAGTACGATTCTATTCAATCTCATTCCTTCAATCCCAATTCCCGTGCCCTGGGAATCCCATGCCTTAGTAAGAGTGTGAACTCACCTTGGTTTGCTCGGTAAGATGAGTTACTGTATTTAACAGTGATTAAGCACGTCCTAACACGGGTACAGATAACAATCAGTTTCATGTGCATACATAATACGTATCTCACGTACGATTAATTCACATATTACTCAATCACATACCACACAATTGTAATATATAAGTAACACCCATATAGTTCAAGTCATAGCAATTAACATACGAGCCTAACATCATCGAGTAGTCTTTTAGCATGTAAGTAGATCAGAAGCCAATTCACCTCACGAGTTCATACATACAAGTCACATAATAGTTAATTCTTTGATACCCCAAACATGTGCGATTTGGGTATTACTCAACATATCATGACCTTAGGCCCAAACGAGGTGTGCTTACATTATACAGTTTAATATAAATGTGCGGCCCAGTCCCTGAACCCGTTACAAGTATGCAGCCCACTATTCAAAGTCCATAATAGGTGTGTGTGTGTGTATGATTCTTTTGGGCTGCTTATATCGGAGCCCAGCCTGCACTCATTGCGAGACTGCCGAAACAATCTCGGCCCACATAATAAAAGTTGGATCCTTTTTGGTGTCCACCTAACCCCATGCCTTTGCACATATTAAACCCAATACATGCTTGTATATTCTCAATTCCTTTTTCTTTTACCCAGTGATTATGTAACCACATTCCCTACCCACACATTTACTGATTTGCCATATTTACCATCATAATAAATTTCCCAACCGTATACCCTCATAACCCTCCCCCTAATACTTGTCAATTATGCGAGACCATTAACCAATTAACAAGCAAGTTTTAACATCATTTACTATCTTCTTTTATAACACAATACTCAATTCAAACAAATAATATAACACCTCCTGATTTGCGATACAGTTCACTATATGTAACCATTCCCATCCTAGTTTACGTATTGCCTGACATCACATTAACTCAACCCATGTGAAAAACTAAAAGTTGTCAGCCAAGTTTACTAAGTTTACATGTGCTTGTTATTGGCCCAATGTTTGTATGTGATTCTCAATCAAACTAAGGCAACAAGTTGGGGTCAGAAGCTTTTATTTGAGGTCCAATAGAAATTGAATCTATTAAATTGATATCAGCCACTTAATAAATTGATTTGATCAAACAATTTAGATTACAAGCATCACGTGAAAGAGCATGAATCATGTGATCAGCCTATATAGTTTCAAAAGAGATTCGGTCCAATGATAATTAAAGGAGTCATTATACATCTTAATCATATATTCAAGAGATCACATATTAATTACTAATTGCTCACAAAATCACACATAACAAAAACTAAAAGGGAGGAATCTACTAACCGAAAATCAGATGAAATCGAGGGTAAAGCTTCACGAACTTGAGGTATAGCCGTCGTGTTCAAGAGGGGCTCTAGGGTTAGTATGCTTATAAAACTACACATACGTATTCTAATTATACACCAACACCATTAGTTTGGGCTCACATAATGTGGGCCAAATATGAGGGTGGGCCGATGTTTAATTACAATGATGGATTGGACCAAGAAGTAATAAGTGAAAACAGTGGCAATAGGTTGGCTTAGTCGCTGATGGGACTAACCCGGGCCGAAAGCCCATCTCGGCGAAACTACATTGGGCGACGAAACTCTCCAAGTTTCGTCGAGTATGGATGATGACAAAACACTAATGTTTCGTCGGGTTCGGGTTTCGTCAAAAGTGAGAATGTAAGGGTTAGGTTTGTAAACTTTAAATGGTTCAAAATTTCAACAGTTCATTATTTAACCAGGTAACACAATACAACAATTTATAAATCAAATAACAAGGTGCACATATTACAACGCAACGAATTATGAGGACACAGCTGAGAGGAAAGACCTTGAAGACTCGAGTTGTCACATCATCCCCAACTTGAAAGAAATTTCGTCCTGAAATTTAGCACGCGGTTACTGAGGAAGCTAGGTAAGTTGTGTCGTTTACTGGTTTTCCTGGGGTGTCACATCATCCCCCCGTTGATTTGGAATTTCGTCCCGAAATTCTGCAGTAGTAGCTTTAGCTTCAGCAGTGGTTGCACAGTTTTTGAATAACTGGGGATACTTGAGTTTCATTTGATCTTCACGCTCCCAGGTGAACTCTGGGCCGCGACGGGAATTCCAACGAACTCGAACAAGAGGGATTCTGTTGCTCTTGAGGACCTTAACATCCTGGTCCGTGATTTCAACAGGTTCCTCGACGAACTGCAACCGCTCGTCGATAGTGAGCTCCTTCAAAGGAACTATGAGGGTCTCATCTGACAGGCACTTCTTCAGATTCGACACGTGAAAAACATTGTGAACTGCACCGAGTTCAGCTGGTAAGTTTAGTCTGTAGGCCACTTTGCCTATTCTTTCTGCGATTTCGAACGGTCCGACATACCGCGGATTGAGTTTGCCTCGTTTACCGAAATGAACCACACCCTTCCAGGGTGAGACTTTGAGTAGCACTAGATCCCCAACTTGGAACTCGAGCGGTTTTCTGCGTTTATCAGCGTAGCTTTTCTGGCGATCGCGAGCTGCCGCCATGCGTTGTCGTATTTGTGCAATCTTTTCCGTGGTGTCCACTATCAGTTCTGGACCCGTGATCTGACTATCCCCCACCTCTGCCCAACAGAGAGGTGACCGACATTTACGCCCGTACAATGCCTCGAATGGAGCGGCTTGTATGCTGGTGTGATAACTGTTATTGTACAAGAACTCCACTAAAGGGAGATGCTTTTCCCAGCTGTTGCCGAAATCGTTAACACATGCCCGAAGCATGTCTTCTAGAGTTTGAATCGTGCGCTCAGACTGCCCATCCGTCTGAGGGTGATAAGATGTGCTCATATCTAGCCGAGAGCCAAAAGCCTTGTGCATTGCTTGCCATAGTTCTGATGTGAATCGTGCATCGCGATCCGAAATGATAGAGGTGGGCACCCCGTGCCTCGAGACTACTTCTTTCAAGTAGACGTCTGCTAAGGTAGAGAACTTGTCAGTTTCTTTGATAGCCAAGAAGTGAGCAGACTTTGTGAGTCGATCAACGATCACCCAAATAGTATCGTTCCCACGCTGGGATCTATGTAGGCCTGTAACAAAATCCATGGAAATTTCCTCCCGTTTCCATTGTGGTATCTTTGGTTGCTGGAGTAGGCCCGCTGGTTTCTGGTATTCAACTTTGACCCTTGCACAGGTCAAACATTTACTGACGTAAGTTGCGATGAGAGCTTTCATGTTTGGCCATCAATACGTAGTTTTAAGATCGTGGTACATCTTATCCGAACCTGGATGTACCGAGTAGCGAGACTTGTGCGCTTCATCCATCACAAGTTCTCGTAAACCGCCATATAGTGGGACCCAAATACGCCCCGTTACATAGTAGGCGCCGTCTTCCCTTTGTTCTAATCGTTGCCTTGAGCCACGCAAAGCTTCAGCCTTTACGTTTTCTGGTTTCAATGCTTCCACCTGAGCATCCCGAATTTGTGCAGGAAGATCAGAATGAATAGTGAGCTGCAAAGCTCGTACACGCCTAGGTAGAGTGTCTTTCCGGCTGAGGGCGTCAGCCACAACATTGGCTTTGCCTGGATGGTACTTGATGGCGCATTCGTAATCATTAAGCAGTTCGACCCATCGTCGTTGACGCATGTTCAATTCCTTCTGCTTGAAGATATGCTCGAGACTCCTGTGATCGGTGTAAATAGTGCACTTGGTACCGTACAGGTAGTGTCGCCATATCTTGAGCGCGAAAACAACAGCTCCCAGCTCTAAATCGTGTGTCGTGTAGTTCCGTTCATGAACTTTGAGTTGCCGCGAAGCTTAGGCAATAACTTTATCCCGCTGCATCAATACACAACCAAGCCCTTGTATCGATGTGTCACAATAGACCACAAAATCGTCTGTGCCCTCTGGCAATGAAAGAATAGGTGCGTTGCATAGTCTATCCTTCAGATACTGAAAAGCCATTTCTTGTGTATTACCCCAACGATAGGTAACACCTTTCTGTGTCAACATAGTAAACGGCTGTGCGATCTTGGAAAAGTCTTTAATGAATCGTCTGTAGTACCCCGCCAAACCCAAAAATTGGCGTATTTCTGTTGGTGTACGCGGTGCAGGCCAGTTCCTGATCGAATCTACCTTGGATGGATCGACATGAATCCCATCCCTGTTCACCACATGGCCTAAGAAGTGGACTTCACGAAGCCAGAAGTCGCATTTTGAAAACTTGGCGTACAATTGTTCTTTTCGAAGAAGTTCCAAGATAAGTCGTAAGTGCTGCTTGTGTTCCTCCTGACTCTTGGAGTAGATCAGAAAGTCGTCGATGAAAACAATGACGAACTTGTCAAGATAGGGTTTGCACACTTTGTTCATAAGATCCATGAAAACTGCAGGCGCGTTCGTAAGCCCAAAAGGCATGACTAGAAACTCGTAGTGACTGTAGCGAGTTCTGAATGCTGTCTTGGAGACGTCCTCCTCGCGGACTCTCAGCTGATGATACCCTGACCTCAGATCAATCTTGGAGTAGTAACTCGACCCTTGTAACTGGTCGAATAAATCATCAATACGCGGCAGAGGGTAACGGTTCTTCACTGTCACCTTGTTCAGTTCACGGTAATCAATGCACATCCTGAAAGTACCGTCCTTCTTCTTCACAAATAGTACTGGAGCTCCCCAAGGTGAAGAGCTTGGACGAATGAAGCCCTTATCCAAGAGCTCTTGTAGTTGCTTAGACAGTTCTTCCAGTTCTGTTGGAGCTAAATGATACGGTGCGCGGGCTATAGGTGCTGCTCCTGGAGCTAGCTCGACTTGAAACTCGACCTGGCGATGAGGCGGTAGACCAGGTAAATCTTCAGGAAACACTTGAGGAAATTCGCGTACAACTGGAATATCCTCTATCCATTTCTCCTTTGTCGATGCATCAGTAACAAGTGCCAAAATGGCAGTGTGCCCCTTTCGTAAACATTTCTGAGCCTTCAAGAAAAAGATGATGCCAACCACTGCACCACTCTTGTCGCCTTGAACTTCGAGAGGCTCCTTACCCGAACAAGGAATACGAATGATCTTCTCCTTACATAGGATCTCTGCCTGCTGCTTGGATAACCAATCCATGCCGATGACGATGTCGAAACTACCCAGAACTATAGGAATAAGATCGATGGAGAAAGTCTGACCAGCGAGGATAAGATTACAACCCTGAACTATGTGTGTGGCCTCTAAACTTTTACCATTAGCTAATTCTACGACATGTTTGGTATTTAGGGGAGTTGGTGTACGTTTTAACATTTGGCTAACTTTCAAAGACACATAACTTGTATCCGCACCCGAATCAAACAATACAGTAACATAAAAGTCGTCAAGGAGAAACTTACCCATAACTACGTTGGGATCATTTCTGGCATCACCCTGCCCCAACACAAATGCACGACCCCTTGCTTCATTGCCGTTGTTGTTCCCACCGTTGTTGTTGTTATTGCCATTTCCCTGATTGTTGTTATTGTTGTTGTTGTTGTTCTAGTTCCTGTTTAGCTGAGGACAGTGCCTTTTGAAGTGCCCTTCTGCGCCACAATGAAAACACCCCTTGTTGCCCTGTTGCTGATTCTGCTGCGCTTGTGGCTGCTACTGATTCTGGTTCGCGGGCCGAGGGCTTCTACAATCCTTGGCCTCATGACCCATCTTGAGGCATCTTTGACAGCGACCCTTGTTACACTGGCCACTGTGGTGTCTGTTGCAGTTGTTAGACTTTGGGAGGTTCCCTCGATATCCACCCTGCCTGTGGCTGCCTGAGGAGTGCTGACTGGGACTCTGATAACTGTCAGTCTTTCGCTGCTGAACTTGTGACTGAACTGAAGCTGATCCCTTGCTAGAATCCCTATCCCATTTTCTCTTGTTGTCACTAGGAGTAGCAAGTGTAGCAGAAGTAGTAGCGGTAGCAGTAGCGCTGATACGTTTAGGCAGTCTGTTCTGATCCACTGCCTGATCTGTGATGCGATGAGCGAGGCGTTGAATAGCCTGGATGTTGTCAAGATTAGCCGATGTCACATGGCTCTGAATTTCTGATGCCAAACCCTTGAGATACAACTCAATACGCTTAACTGGAGGGTCCACCATAGTTGGACACAGCACGGCCAGCTTATTTGACCTTTTGGTATAAGCTTCAATTTCTGACCCAGTTATTTTCAAATGATAAAGCTCATCTTCCAGCTTATGAATGTCTTCCCGAGTGCAGTATTCCCTTTTGATCAGTTCCTTGAAATCATTCCAAGGGGTGGCGTTAGCAGTTCCCAACCCTAAGATCTGCACTTGTGCGTTCCACCAAGTTAGAGCAATCCCCTCTAAAGTACCAGTGGCATATTTCACCCTGCGAGCCTCAGGGCATTCACACATCTCGAACACAGACTCGAGCTTTTCAAACCAGTGGAGGAGTCCAACCGCTCCTTCAGTGCCACTAAATGTGCTAGGACGACAATCCATGAAGTTCTTGAAAGTACACACAGGTTGCTGAATGTGTTGACCTAATGTGTAAGAACAGAATGAGGTTAAACATAAGAGTTGTTTAGGAACGTAGGATCTAAAGATCCTAGGATGAGTTACGACTGCAGGGTATACCTCCTGCGTTTGCAGCTGCAAGTGCCGCAGCAACTTGTTCATTGACAAGAGCCGTCAACTAGGCTTGTGTCAAGTTAATTCGTCCGGCCATTGATCTTCACATCAAAGGCAACATAAGTGAGAAAGGTTCGCGAATAGTGCGATGACAGAAGAGTGTAAGCACACAAGTGTTCTCAAGCAATAACAAGCAGTGAGCAATATAATCTAAGCATACCACGAGCAAAGTTCTATGCAATTCTAGCAAGTAGGCAATAAACATAAACCTTATTACCTAGTATGTTGAGTCTTGCACGTGGAGCGAAGCGTCGTTGTGGATCGTTGAGAGCACTGTACCGGTTATAGTCTAGTTTTAATAAAAATGTTTTCCCATATTAAAACCAAGTTCTCTATAACCAATGGCTCTGATACCAATCTGTCACACCCCCAAAATCCACCTGCGGAGTATCACCGCTTGGGAGCGTGACTGACCAGGATCAAGCCACCAATCATATAGAACAATATATACAGTAAAAGTAATTGCCATTAAACCAAACCAAATCCATATGAAAGGTGTTCCAAAACATAAGTAAGTTATCATTGTTTTAGCGGAAGCGTATAAATAAAACCCAACAAAGATAAGTATGTAATGTCATAAAGTGTTTAACAAACAATCACGATCCAAGCCCACAACGACCAGCTCCTCCCTGTGCAAGCTCCATGTATTTAATGACCTGCCAGGCATGTAACAGAGGATCAACAACTAGTTGAGCGAGTTCACAGAAAGTAAATGCGTAATAGTAAGTTCGTTTGTAACATGTGGCTCTACTGGGCCGATAGTACGTTCTATTGGTGGGGGCTTCCCATGTTGTATAACCACTAGACTATTCGTAACCATAACTGTTCTACATATCCCGAGAACAGTAATACGTACAAGTTTACGTAGGTTTTACGTAAGTATCCTTCACAACCGAGGATAGGGGTACGTGGGGGTTTACGTAGGTTTTACGTAAGTGCCTGACACAACCGAGGCAGTAGTGAGTATAAGTTCACGTAGGTTTTACGTGAGCGTCCTTCGCAACCAGAGGACAGTGAGCAATACAAGTATACGTAGGTTTTACGTATGTGTCCTGCACAACCGAGGACGATGGTAAGGTAGTCTAGTAACAGTGTAAGTACGATTCTATTCAATCTCATTCCTTCAATCCCAATTCCCGTGCCCTGGGAATCCCATGCCTTAGTAAGAGTGTGAACTCACCTTGGTTTGCTCGGTAAGATGAGTTACTCTATTTAACAGTGATTAAGCACGTCCTAACACGGGTACAGATAACAATCAGTTTCATGTGCATACATACTACGTATCTCACGTACGATTAATTCACATACTACTCAATCACATACCACACAATTGTAATATATAAGTAACACCCATATAGTTCAAGTCATAGCAATTAACATACGAGCCTAACATCATCGAGTAGTCTTTTAGCATGTAAGCAGATCAGTAGCCAATTCACCTCATGAGTTCATACATACAAGTCACATAATAGTTAATTCTTTGATACCCCAAACATGTGCGATTTGGGTATTACTCAACATATCATGACCTTAGGCCCAAACGAGGTGTGCTTACATTATACAGTTTAATATAAATGTGCGGCCCAGTCCCTGAACCCGTTACAAGTATGCAGCCCACTATTCAAAGTCCATAATAGGTGTGTGTGTGTGATTCTTTTGGGCTGCTTATATCGGAGCCCAGCCTGCACTCATTGCGAGACTGCCGAAACAATCTCGGCCCACATAATAAAAGTTGGATCCTTTTTGGTGTCCACCTAACCCCATGCCTTTGCACATATTAATCCCAATACATGCTTGTATATTCTCAATTCCTTTTTCTTTTACCCAGTGATTATGTAACCACATTCCCTGCCCATACATTTACTGATTTGCCATATTTACCATCATAATAAATTTCCCAACCGTATACCCTCATAACCCTCCCCCTAATACTTGTCAATTATGCGAGGCCATTAACCAATTAACAAGCAAGTTTTAACATCATTTACTATCTTCTTTTATAACACAATACTCAATTCAAACAAATAATATAACACCTCCTGATTTGCGATACAGTTCACTATATGTAACCATTCCCATCCTAGTTTACGTATTGCCTGACATCACATTAACTCAACCTATGTGAAAAACTAAAAGTTGTCAGCCAAGTTTACTAAGTTTACATGTGCTTGTTATCGGCCCAGTGTTTGCATGTGATTTTCAATCAAACTAAGGCAACAAGTTGGGGTCAGAAGCTTTTATTTGAGGTCCAATAGAAATTGAATCTATTAAATTGATATCAGCCACTTAATAAATTGATTTGATCAAATATTTTAGATTACAAGCATCACGTGAAAGAGCATGAATCATGTGATCAGCCTATATAGTTACAAAAGAGATTCGGTCCAATGATAATTAAAGGAGTCATTATACATCTTAATCATATATTCAAGAGATCACATATTAATTACTAATTGCTCACAAAATCACACATAACAAAAACTAAAAGGGAGGAATCTACTAACCGAAAATCAGATGAAATCGAGGGTAAAGCTTCACGAACTTGAGGTATAGCCGTCGTGTTCAAGAGGGGCTCTAGGGTTAGTATCCTTATAAAACTACACATACGTATTCTAATTATAAACCAACACCATTAGTTTGGGCTCACTTAATGTGGGCCAAATATGAGGGTGGGCCGATGTTTAATTACAATGATGGATTGGACCAAGAAGTAATAAGTGAAAACAGTGGAAACAGGTTGGCTTAGTCGCTGATGGGCCTTACCCGGGCCGAAAGCCCATCTCGGCGAAACTACATTGGGCGACGAAACTCTCCAAGTTTCATCGAGTATGGATGATGACAAAACACTAATGTTTCGTCGGGTTCAGGTTTCGTCAAAAGTGAGAATGTAAGGGTTAGGTTTGTAAACTTTAAATGGTTCAAAATTTCAACAGTTCATTATTTAACCAGGTAACACAATACAACAATTTATAAATCAAATAACAAGGTGCACATATTACAACGCAACGAATTATGAAGACACAGCTGAGAGGAAAGACCTTGAAGACTCGAGTTGTCACACGTATCGTATTCATAGTGTCTGCATCGTTCAGTAGCTTAGTCCATCTATGTTGATATTCAAGTTCTTACGATCAACAGTGTGCTGCAATCTTTGTGATCAGTAGAGATCGTGCAGCGTTTTCTTTCAGGTAATGACGCCAAATTTGCGGCGCGCAATACTGTATCTAGCTCAAGGTTTCTTCTTATGATTCCTTAATCAATGTGCCGCGTATGCAATGTTGTGGTCTTGTTGCATCGATGTACAACCGAGACTTTGTCGAGAAGCGTCACATAATTGCCACTCTAGCTCCTTAGCTCTTGGTTGCAGGGTTGGCATGAATCTCGTTCTTTATCCATCATGTATCTTAAAGTTCTTACCTTGCGAATTCGAAATCCGCTTTTCGTTATCATAGTACATAACAGTTCTTTTCTCTAAGAGTTGCAAGGTAAATTGCAGCTGTTGCTCACGACCTTCCTTGGTCGTTGGTCATATAAGAATGTAGTCAATAAGTATAATCATGATTTATCCAGGTATGGCTTACACGTTCGATTCATGAGGTCCATGAATATTGTCGGTGCATGTGTTAAGCCAAATGGTACGACAAGGAACTCGTAATGCTCGAAGCGAGTCCTAAAGGTCGTTTTAGGGACATTTCCTTCTTGTATTCACAGTGGAGGACATCTTGTCCTCAAGTTGATCTTCGAGTAGTAACTAGAACCTTATGATTTGTCTGTTTATGACATCAATCCTTGGCAAAGGATTCTGATTCTCAACTCTCCGGATTTTATGCAAAATGGAACTGTCAACTTTCTCTGTGGGTCCTTAACTAAGGATGTCATGTCTCTAATTTCTTCTGTCTTGCAGCTCTTGTCGTCATACCGGAGGCGCATGCTTTGTGGACGAAGCTAGTTGGTAAGGCGTCATCTTGTCACTGGTGCCGCTTCTGGCATGAGGTTCATCTTAATCGTCTCTTGTCGCTGCGGAGGGGCGTTCCTGGCAAGTCATCAGAGAAGGCTTCTGGAACTTCTTTCATCATGGGGATGTTCTCAGGCTCTATACTTGGATATCCAATCCATGCTGACTATCATATTATGACTTCTCAAGTCAATGGTAACAGAAGGTTCCGACCTTCTGAGTCCCTAAATACAATCCTTAATTGCTTCGTCTGCCAAAACCAACCTTCTATATGCCCATTAAAGAATACGGGACGTCTATTTTACTTGAAATTAGGCCAAGCAGCTTCTTAGGTTCTAAGCATGCAAGGTTAAAGTTGATGCCAGTATTAATTAAAAATAGATGCATAGGATTGGTTAATAGGGAACGTACCCGTAACCGCATCTGGATCCTGGCGCGTTTCACGAGTTTCGATCATGAAAACCCTTCCTTGCTTGATTCCTCTTAGGGAAATCTTTCCTAAAGTGCCCTGCTTCACCACATTTGTAGCAACCTGGTACTTTCTTATCTCTTCCATCTGGGTCCTTCGCCCAACAGGCGTCCTTGCTGTGCCCTTCTTTTCCACACTTTCCACACTTAGGCCTCAGACATCGACCTTCATGGTGAAAATTGCATTCCCCGCACCTCGGCTTAGTCCTCGAGTAAATTTTGCCACCGGCCTTATTAGTGGCTCCATCAGTTTTTCCTGCCATGCAGCGGATTCACTTTCTTTCTTTTGTTTGCTTTAGAGCTTCCATAGCTGACTTGGGTGCCCATCTTTAGGTTTGAGGACTTCCTTTTCTTGTTGCTTGATGACTCCACATGAGTCTCTTTCTTGTTATCCTCGGATTCCGAAAATTTCCCCATGCGTAGAGCTTCTTCAGTAAGAGTGACACTCAAATCGATAGCCTCTGCAATGGTTGAGGGTTTTGAGGTAGTAACCATGCTCCTGATCTGAGGTGCAAGTCCCCAAATGAATCGTTCAACCCTTTTGAATTCCGGTTTGACTAAGTAGGGGACGACTCTAGACAAGTCATGAAATCGGTGGATGTATTCAGGAATCTTCGGTCTGTCCATTTTCAAATTCCAGAACTCCACCTCAAGCTTCTGGATTTCAGCCCTAGAATAGTATTTCTTTTCCATCATTTCCTTGAGCTTGTCCCAGCTCAGTGCATAAGCCACATCTGCACCAAGGTTTTGAATCTGAAGGTTCCACCAGGAGAGTGCACCATCTAAGAATAACCCTGAGATAAAGGTAACTCTCTGCTTCTACCCAACGAACAAATGCAACGGCACCTCCTGTGCCATCAAAATTCAATGGCTTGCAGTCTAGGAACTGTTTATAGGTGCAGCCAGTTGGAGGGTTATTTCCGGTAATGCCACCGCTGCGTTGAGAGCGGAGGGCTTCATGTCGTGCAATTGCCCGAGAGATGCGTTCTTGAAGCTCGGCTTCTGTCCTTGGTAACATACTGGTGTCTGTGTTGCGTCTAGTCATTCTTTTCTGTCAAAAGATATGCGGTAGGTTAGACAATATTCCATAATTGTCTACGGGGTACATATTACCACAAGCATCATGTAATCACCCAATTTCACATGTATATATATAATCACTATTGTATGAGCAAGGAAACAATTACTGAGCCTTCATATAGGCTTCGTGACTTGGATTAGTTTGTAATAATGTATTCGAGGCTACATCGCCTTGGTCACACGAGTTTCATGATGTGGTAGGGTGTAACGTTACTGAATCTTTCTGAATGTTATTTCTCTTCTCTTGCTTAAATATCGTTTCTCAAATGTCTTGGACACGGGTAGACATGAAGTAGGAAGACAGGTTTCCTACTTTATAAAGTGCTAAAGCATTGATCTAGGTATTGTTCTACCATTTGAAGGTGTGACCTAGAGTTAATTTTGTATAGTGATCGTTAGCTCGACCCGTAGAGTCCGCCAGGATTTCCATGCACTACAAGTCGTTATTACGTGGGCCCCAGTAATAATAAATTGTCTTACACAGTTACCCTAGTTTTCTCTCGTCCAAGCAGATGATCAATTAATGAGAGGGACACTACTGTCCTTATACCTCTTTCATGGAAAAAGACCATTGCAGTGGTCCACGCGCTAACACTCGTTGTTGGTGCATGCATCTGTCGACTTCATCTTGTATCGAGTCTTACATTGAATTGTATAGATTAGGGCACGATATACGAGAAAATAGGAGAGTGTATGTAGTTAGAAAGCTGATTTCGCTCATAGGGTATTAGGTAGGGGTTTCGCTCCAATGTACATATGGTGATTTCGCTCTTATGGACATGTGACACAAAGGCGAAATCTCAGTCCTATATATAGTGTCACTTGGGCGAAATCAGTTAACAGTTGTACGATTTCCATACCGAAGTGCTACCGGTGTGAAGACTGCTTGTATTTGTGTTCAAATCAATACAATCAGTAGTTAAAGTGAAGAATTAGCTGTTTCTAGCTTTGTTTCTTGTTATTCCGCACCTGAAACAGAGTAGAACATCTCTGAACGACTCATTCGGGTCAGATCGCGATCCTACAAGTGGTATCAGAGCTCAGGAGGAGGAGTTCTGCAGAGATTAGCTGGAATTCATCAAGTTTTCTTACTTCTACAACTTCTTTCTTCACCAGAACGAGATTTAACAGTCAAAACCTGCTCAATTTTTCACAGACTATAGATAATTGAACATAGACAAATCCCTGAAAGTTTAACACTGAAATTCGGACTAAAAATGGACTAAAATTGAACCCGAGTTGATTTCGCTTATACGGACATCCAGTGATTTCACTCCTGTGTCAGTGTTAATTTCACTCATAGCTACACATAATCTGCTATTTCGTTCCAAAGGTTCATCTAATTTCGCTTTTGTGAACAACATCAGTGATTTCGCTCCTGTGGTTATTGGGATTTCGCTCCAAGCAACTTAACATCTAATTTCGCTTTTAAGGACTGTCTGGGATTTCGCTTTTGTGAACACTATAATTTCATTCGAAGGTCACTGATTTTGAAAAACGTGATAAGTCATCATGGATACCGAATTCTGTAACGCGTTTGCAACACCGTCTGGTCCAGCTGCCATTGTTCAAGCCATGAGTTTGGAAAATGAGACGGGAACCACCCAAAAGCCCCCGAAACTGATGAGTATTGGAGAATATTACGGGTGGAAAGGCAGATTCGAGAATTGTGTTCAGGCAAACCATCTCAGGTCATGGGAATGTATTCTGAAGAAATACGTGTTGCCTCGAACAGAATTGAAAGTTACCAAAAATTTATCAGAGTTTACTGATCAAGAACGGGTTATGTATAAAGCAGAAAATATGATGATCAGTCTGCTTCAGCAAGCCATCAAAGAAGATATCTTCATATTGCTTCAGCACGACAAAACTGCAAAATCAATCCGGGATTCACTTAAAGTCAAATTTGAGGGTAGTGAGAACATGATAAAGAGCAAAAAGGCACTGTTCAAGAAAGAGTTTGATCTATTTAGCAGTTTACCGGGAGAGGACACGAAAAAGCTGATTGAACGCTACTGCCACTTAGTACGACCATGTCAATGTTGAGTATTACAAAAGATCGTGAAGAGTGGGTAGACAAGCTTGCTGATGCATTACCGCAGAAAGAGTGGGGAACGTATTTGATGATTCTGAAGAATACGGGTGTTTATGATGGGCTAACAATTTCTCAGTTTATCGAAAAGATTGAAAGCCAGGATTTGGAACAGAAGAAGATCGCTAGGATGAACAGTCCGAGTGGTCAACAGGATGTAAAGATGTACTACAAAGGTAGTATTCCGGTTCCAGAATCTGAGAGAAGTCCTAAAATCCAGACTGCTTTTAGTGCTAGGGATTCAATAGAAAAGGTTGATCAGGGTTCAAACAAAAGCAGCAGTGGATTCTCATCATTTCCGAGTGTCAATCCTAAAGAGTCAAATACAAGTTTTCAGTCTCAGAGCACAAAGACAGGAAATGGTTATGTGATTCAGTGCAACATCGCTCTAAATCTTCCAGAAGGTCAAAGTTTTTCGGAAGAAACTGCAAAAGACCACATGGCTCTACTCGGTTCTGTGTTGTTGTCTTATGAGGGTCTAGTGGCTGGGAGGATCGGAAATCCTATGCTTACTAAGGAGGATTACAATCAAATAGACGCTGAAGAGATGGAACTAATGGACATTAAATGGTGTCTAGCAAGTGTTCTCAGACGAGCTGAAAAGTTTAAGCTTATTACTGGGAGAAATGACTTTCTCGATGCTCATGTATCTACTTTAGGTTTTGATAAATCTAAAGTTACTTGTTTTCGATGCAGGGAGAAAGGCCATTTCAAGCGAGAATGCAAGAACAGGGAAGCTAGTGGTGCTCAGAATCCATTTGGAAAGGATGATTACTACCGGAAAGCCATTTATCAGCAGGTTGGTCAATCACAAGACTCACAGATGGATCATGGTAGGAAGATTGAGGATTCAAAGAGAACGTGTTTGGTAGACTTCAACTGGAACAACTACATCTCACCTGAAAGCAAAGCATGTATAGTCGATCAAGATGATGAAAGACTACTTGAAGGCATCAGCTGGGATATGTTTTTTTGTTGATGAAAAGGGAGAATTTAAAGTTTTCATTGCTAAAATTGTCAGAGAACCAGACATGTTTGCCACGTGGATGAAGTCTATTGGTGAGACTGTGAAGAGTGTGGAAGAAGAGTCTGTTGTTTCTTATAAAAGTTCAGAAAGTGCTGATGAAAGCTCACAGAGTTCAGACGAGAGTGTACAGAATGATGTTAGTTCAGAAAAAGAAGTTGTCTTTGATCAAACACCATCAGATTCTGGTTTATCAGATGCTAGTTCTGAAAAATCTGTACAGTTTGATCAGTCACCTCCAGATGATAGCAGTAGTGATGATGAGGAGGAAAAGCATATTAACATTGCAAAATCTCATCTTTCTCCTGAAAGTTTTCATTTCTATTTTGCAGAACGCATGGAGAAGCTGAAGGAGAAACGAGCTGCTAAAGAACAACAACAAATGAAAACTGAAGATGTTGTTCAGAATGAGAACGTTGAAAGTGTTGCTGAGGAAGTGGTTGAGACTGAGCAAATGAAGGTAGAAGAAAAGGTGAAAGAAGAAGAAAAAGTGGTAGAAGTGGTAAAGACAATCGAAGTTGAAAAGATTGTTGAAGTTGTCAAGCCTTGCACGAAGTGTTTGGAAGTATGCAAGGAATGTGCAGCAAAAGACGATATAATTGCTGAGTATGAGAAGAAGAAGGAGCAGTTATTGTTCAATCTCAACTATGTAAAAGAATCTTATGACGTCTTGAACAAAACAGTAACTGGTCTCCAAAAGACAAATTCAGAAAGAGAACAAGCATTAACGATGATGAATGCTGTTATGATGACAAAGGAAAAAGCTATAAACTTTTACATCGAAGAAAGTGCTAAATGGAAGCAAGAGTTGGAGACAGAAAAGATTGAGAATGAGAGAATTAGACGTTTACTACAAAGTTATTCTAGTTCTGATTATCTCATTGATCGTATTTACCCGACTGTTGCAGGTATGGAAGCTTTTCAAGATGAGAAGTCAAAGAAGAAAGATAGTGGTAAGAAACTGACTGTTAGCTATAACAAATGTCCGCCTCCGATTTGGGAAGGGTATTCTCCTAGAAAACCAAACGAGGAGCAACTTGAAAAAGCAGTTAATATAAAGCTAAAAACCGACACAACTGATGAATTACCAGAAAACATTGATGTCACGTTCACCTCGTCTGACACTGATCATGAATCTGAGTTAATAAAAAAGGTGGTTGATCAGGTGTTGGATATTATTGAGGAGTCCGAGTCAAAGTCTGAGTCTGGAGGGTCAAATTCGTTAGTCATCAGTCGAAAGTCGTCGGTTAAACGGTCTTATAGTAAAGAATTTTTGTTATCAAAAGCAAATTTGGATGATGAAACATTTGAAGTCGCATACACTTTTAAATGATTCTGACAAATTATACTCTGACAAAGAGTTTCCAATAAGAAGTGTTCGTTTTGACATGATAAAAAAGGTTTTCAAAATGACAGAAATTAATATTTCTAAAATAAAAGATTTAAATCTTACTGGAAAATCTAAAAAATACACTTCAAGAGTTCAACAACGTCTAAACAAGAAAAAGGGTTACAATTCTGGTTCTGGTTTTCAAAAGAAAACAAACCAAAATCGTAGCTACCAAAAGAAAGGTCTTGGTTTTATTCCACCAGAAAATCATAAAAATATGAAAAATTCTAAAATAAAAACAGAATTTGTGTCAGGTGGAAGTGCAGAAGAGGAACAGAAGAAACCATTCTGGAGACAGTCAAATCAAGAGTTTCTTGCTGAGAAGGAAAGGAATGGAACTGCAATGTCTCATCCAATGGAAACTCGAACCTGTTACAAATGCAATGAAGCTGGTCACATTGCATGGAACTGTCCAAAAAATGTCAAGACAAAACAGGGAGTCTCTAAAAAATTGAAAGAAAAAGTTGTTGATGTTGAACCACCAACCGAAAAATTTAAAATTTTTAAGAACTCAACTTATGAGGTTGGTGAGTGTTCTAAAAAGAATTTGTATAAAAAGAAAGAGAAAGATAACCAAGTGTGGGTTGTTAAAAGGTGGATGAGAAAGTCGGCGATGAATCTGGTTCCACAAAGCCAGAAGAGCCACAGGTTGAGGTGAAAATTTCAGTGAATAATGATGAGTTTCCATCACTAAAGTTTGAAGTGATTAAACAAAAGGTTGGAAAAGTTGATATCTCGAATCAGTTTTACACAGAGAAAACTAAGTTTGATGTCGAGAAAACATTCAATGGGAATGTAAAGAAAATTTTTGGGAAAATGTTGAATGGGAAAGCAAAGGGGGTTAAAGATTTTTATGCAACTAAAAAGGCAACATACAACCCCACTGTGCAAGAATTGAAAGCCATCAACATTTTCCCTTGAAACTTATGACTATGCCGGAGATCCCAAGTTTGTAATCGTGGATTAGGAATCGGCATCATTCATGGTTTATGAGTTTGTATGAAAGTTTTTGATAATATTCAAATTTTTACAGGTGAAAGGACTACGCCGGAGCTTCCAAGTTGGTAAGTGCGAAGCAGGAATCGGCATCCTGGTTGGTAAAGTAATTCATGTAGACGTAACATTCCTACAGTTGGTATTCTTTGGTTATACCTACAAGTGGTATTGTTTGTGATCTTACATGCGGTACAGAGGATGCTGAACTGCAAACGGTAAATCAGGGACATTAAGTTGTACTTGATTTACTACATATGATAAAAATAGACAAGATGATGAACCATATCCCCGATTTTAACAAGTGTCCGGAAAAATCATTTTGATTAAAAAAAACTTAAGTGTTTTGAAATCTAAATGAGAAAATGGTTTGTTGATAGGGGGAGTTCTGATTGTTTATGCCTTAGTGGATGGCGAATTGATGCAATTCAATGTCGGTTGTCAAGTTTTTGTACAGTTTGTTTAGTTTTTATGTTTCAAGTGGGTCAAGAGCTTAGTTGTTTTCAAATTTTTCTATAATGTGTTAGAATTTTAGGGGGAGTAAAAATTTTCAGAAAATCCAAAAATAGTAGAAAATTTGAAAAAGCCAAAAACATGATAAAGTCAAAAACGAGTTTTGTTGTGAAAAAGAGGAAATGATAGTACATCAGTAGACTGTCACAACATGCTAAAGAAATGAAAAGATATAATGTGATAAACAATCTCACTGAGGATATGCCAGTAGGTTTTTACACATTTAGTAAATTGTGACGAGATATAAACATAAAATTTCAAACTTGCTTGTTCTGTCGGTTAACAACTTCTTGGATATATAGGTAACCCCTGAAATCTTGTTTGAAAGGTCCCTTATTCTGAGATACTAGGTCTTTATACTCAGTGATATTTGGGGTATTATCCCGGGACTTCTGCTGAATGGAAGTTCTGACCTAGTCCCCGGATAATGCTTTCCGTAAAGGCTTGAAACATAGCTTCGCCCTCAGCATGATGATGAAACAATAAAATTGATAGTCGCTGCTGTTGTAATCAAAAGATCCTCGAAAGGGGACATACCAAAAAGTCGAAGCCGTCATCTTTTTGCGGATACGGAAGTATCGACCTGAGCTCTCACGACCCTCGCATTTTAACCCCTGACAGATATCATCTGTGGTATACTCACCTGTAAGACTGAATATTGGGATCTGGATACGGGAGTATATTCAAGAAGTGGGACACACGGATAAGTTCAAGTGTTTAAAACATTAACATCGTATCTCGGATCAATTGAAATTTGTGTGAAAATTTAAGTGGACAAATATACTGACAATCTAGGTGAATTGTTTAGAACTTAAAATGTAATCAGCTTAACGATGTTAGTGACATGTCCCAGTAACTGATATGATCCTCTTACGCAAACTCACAAAAATATTGTTGGTAAATATTTCATTTCTGCATTATTCTGATTCTACAAGTGATGTCATTTACTTTCTTTCAGAAAATCCAAAAAGATTTTGTGTGTGTTTTAGCATAAGCTTTTGAAAAAGTCAAAAACATTTTCGACAACTGATGTTGGAAAGTTGATTTTCAAAATTCCAATGCTAAACATGATGACATTGTTGTGAAGGGGAGTGTATTTTGAATATCAAATTGTGTTTTTTAAACAACAAGTGGTTCTTCAAAGAGGAGTTATTTCTGAGGGAGAGTCGTATCTGTTGGTGCATATGTTTATACTCAAATCGTTAAATGAGTAAAACTTACTTTGAGGTAGAGTTTTTGCAGGATAAGATGAGCCAGGTTATTCGATCCTGAGATCCAAGCTAGATGAGAGCCAGGTTACAATACCTGAGGACTCTGATTGAAGAAAGCCAAGTTTCGATTATGTGGTGAAAGTTAAAGCAAGGCAACGATCTTGGAACATGTAGAGCTAGGCTGATTGATCCTGAAAAGCTATGGAATGGAAAGCCAGGCAACGATCCTGATAAAGATGCGGCTGAAGAACAAAGAAATACCAGCACATTGTTAAGGGGAGTCTGTTGAAGAAGATAGAAAGAGAGAAGCCCAGAGGCTGATCAAGACTGAAGAAGTGAAGACATGGCATTGTCATGACTCGATAGTCGACTCGTCAACATCTGAGGGGGAGTCTGTTGGTGCATGCATCTGTCGACATCGTCTTGTATCGAGTCTTACATTGAATTGTATAGATTAGGGCACGATATACGAGAAAATAGGAGAGTATATGTAGTTAGAAAGCTGATTTCGCTCATAGGGTATTAGGTAGGGGTTTCGCTCCAATGTACATATGGTGATTTCGCTCTTATGGACATGTGACACAAAGGTGAAATCTCAGTCCTATATATAGTGTCACTTGGGCGAAATCAGTTAACAGTTGTACGATTTCCATACCGAGGTGCTACCGGTGTGAAGACTGTTTGTATTTGTGTTCAAATCAATACAATCAGTAGTTAAAGTGAAGAATTAGCTGTTTCTAGCTTTGTTTCTTGTTATTCCGCACCTGAAACAGAGTAGAACATCTCTGAATGACTCATTCAGGTCATATCGCGATCCTACACTCGTTATCGTTACGTGCGCATAGGCACGATGATTAAATGAAATAGGAATAAAGAGAATTCCTAGTAGTTGGAGGGGTACCTTCAGGATGAATACTTCATCTTTCATATCTAGTCAAGTGTGTCGTCAATTTTTGCTTAACATAAGCTGCAGGGATCTCATCCCGTTGATTAAGAATTCGTTCAAGGTTGCCGCCTATGCCTCGTCATCATCACCGTAGTCAGGCACCTTCACGATCGAGAGAGAAGAGCAGCCATTTCCTACGGAAGCAAGCTCAGAATCTTGTTTGGTAATCACTCTTGTGATGAGCTTTGCAATTACGCGAGGTTGGTAGCTTATTCGTATGTATGTATTGATAAACAAATATGTTACTTAGCATAAACAGGCATTTCGATGCATCATATTACATATAACTCTCGTTTTTGGGGTGTCATTTTTCTAGTTGTCGATTCACGACAAAAAAACTACCTGGTACTCGTTCTCACCAAGAGTGTATTTTATTTTGGCAAGTCTAACTCGCGTAGACTATGCCTTAGTTGGCACCTTATCTTGAGGGTATTCCCTACTAATGTCCTTGCCTTGTCTCTTCTTTGAAAAATGTTTGACTTGTGGATCTTGACGCTTACGTGAATGCAATGAAAACCTTTATGTAAAATGCTTTCGTGAGAGAACTCTAGTGATTGTAGTCTAGACTCGAGAAGGAATCCTAGTTCACTACAATCGAAGCTCTGATACCAAACTGTCACACCCTGTCTTTTGCGGAAGCGTATGATGTGTGACTGGTTTAATATCATTGCATTCAATCGTAATAAACAACTACATGATCAAAACGATGTTCATCCATTCATAAAATTTATGTATTACAAACATTGTTTATTCAAGTTTTAAAAACACAACTTTCGACTAGGTTACAAACCAACAAAAGTGGATGACATCTAAACTTCTAGTTACGACACCTGCATCCAAGATCCATCCTGTTACCTGAAATACATGTAATTTTGGAAAACATCAACAAAAAGTTGAGCGAGTTCATGCGTCTTGTTTGTGTATTGTAATTCTTGTAAATCTTTGAGAGACTCCTTTGTAAACAGGTATGAAAAACGTGTATGAACATGAATGTTTTACAAGGACTTTAAGGCACAGGGAGCACTCGTAATGGCTCCTTTAAGGCATGTGAGGACATAGGGAGTACTTGTTATACTCCTTGAGGACATGGGGAGTACTTGTTATGACTCCTTGAGGACATGGGGAGTACTTGTTATGACTCCTTGACTGTGTCGATTACCCTCGACTGTGTCGATTTCCCTCGACTGTGTCGATTAACCTCGATTGGGAATCTGAAGCACTACTAGGTACTAATTGTGACCATGAGTGGGGTTCGGCCTTACCCGTTAGATCTAACCCTCGTTCCTAATTAATGAATGTTTTTAATGGCTTGGTACTAGTTTTCACCAAGACTCTATGGCATTTTTAGTATTAAGTCTATGCTCACATGATCTAGTATTTCATAGGCATTTCATACCGTTTTAAGTATTTGTAACATGTATTCCACCCCCGAGAGTTATAAAACCAAAAACAGTTAAAGAAAAGGGGGAGCATGAACTCACTGTTTTGCGTCTTCAATACTCGTAACTCAAATCTCGTCAGCAACACGACTACTTACAATGTGCTAGGGTCTATTAGACGAGCGGGCTGTGCCTTGCCTTAGTTTTCATGTTTTGAGTTACGTTTCCTTCATGTCCTTAACATTATCCAGAGTTATAATACTTTTCAAGTATCTGCTTTCGTGTTTCCTTCCCAAGGATGGGAGTATTTCATACATGTATTCTCGTATTCTTGTATTTGTAGTTTTCAAAATAATATATTTTTCCAAAAATATATGTAGACTTGTGTTGTCCAAAAATAATGTATCGTCAAGAAAATATATATTTTTCTTCAAAAATCATATATCTTCTAAATATTCTAAGGAAGTATATTTTTACTTCCAAAGTAATATATTTCATCTTTGTCGAAAATATGATATACTTTGTAATAATAAAAATCATACTTTCGTTTCTTTTATGTCCAAAATAATATTTACCAAAAATATATTGTAACGGTACTTCTCGAAATATTTTGTAAGTTACGTTATTGCGTTCGGTTTCTCAATATCAAGTGTGTAACTTATATATTTCATTCCATGTAATTTTTGTTATTATTTTGGTGTTGTAAATTCTTGGTATTTGTAAGTTATATTATTTTCCCTAAAATAATATAACTACTTCACATAATCACACACAATGTCTTTAATGTAAATATATATTCTAAATACATATTTACCCATTTTTATTTGCAAAAACCAACCTCCAATGCTTGTATTTTTGTTACAAAAATCTATGGCAAGGTTTATATGGAAAATCATAGTTAAAAATACACTTGCAAACACTTGTTTAGAAAATATTTTCTAAGTGTTGGTATTTTTAGAAAATTTTGCCATAGTTTCCTTTGTAAATGGAGGTGTCCATGCTATTTAGCATATTTTCTTTTGTAAAAATCATCACCAATCATCAACAAATCATTCAACACTTATCATATGTCAAAAATGTGAAATTTACACTATGTCATGAACTTGAAACCTTGTAAAAATTTGTAGTAACTTACTAGTGTACTTAGTAGGTTTAGTTACCCTTTAAAGTGTGGTTATTTATTTAAAAATATCATCCCTGAAGAATTTAGATCTTCACAACTTGTATGAAGATTTTCTAAAAATATTTCTTCTTGTATTTTTCTTGTTAACAATATGTTTCTAGATTTTATTTAACACTTAAAACATGTTTATTTCAAGTTCATGTTTAACATAAAGGATGATCATTACAAATTGTTAGGATTGAACCCTAACAGAGGAACAGATAATGTAAAGCCATAACCGGATCACATCAGTGGACTATCAATAAGCAGTAGTTTACTCTTTGCTTTCCCCTTGACAGTGGTATTCTAACAGCTGATGAATCTTAAGTGCTGCTCACTACAATAACTGATGAACTAAACACTGATGATACTCTAAAAGACTGCTGAAGACAAACACTGTTGCTCTATCTGCTGCTGTTTTCTAAGTACTGCTGAAGACTCAAGCACTGCCCACTCAAAGACTGATCACCTTTGAAGAAAGCACTGAAGTTCAACATCAGTGCTCAGACTACAACAGTGGAACGTGAAGCAGTAGTTATCTCAAGTTTGTATTATCCATCAGTTGTTAGACATCAGTAGTTTGTATAGAACAGTGTCTATAGGTTGTTAAGCTGTTAGATGTCACTATCATGGTGACGTCAGCTGAAGTGCATCAGTAGTTTGGTTTGCCTATAAATATAACAGTACTCTGTACTGTTATATTTGATTCGTTTTGAGTGAGTTCTTCTCCTCAATTCAATCCTTTCATCTTGTGCAACCAACTCTGAAGTATCAGGCTGAGGGGGTGTTTTAGTCTGTAAGCTTGCATTGTAATCCTTTGCTTTTGATGTAATCTTTCGACTCTATGAAAAAGCAATTGTTTATCAAACTCTATTCTCCTTTGATTGTGTTTAACAAAGTTTGTATTCATTTCCGCTACACTGTACTTTATAATATATTCTGTACTTTTACTCATTTTTTATAGTAAAAGTTCATCTCTGGTCAGGATGTAATTTACTTGTTTTTGTGTAAAATTACTATCCTAAATCTGGTCAAAAGGAAATGGAACATATATCATGATCATGTTAAGCTCAAGTTTAAGTATCACAGATCATAAATTGATTGCAAATTAATTTCGAACTACTAAGATACTCATGTTCTAGTTCAAGTAATTAGACACAAAATGAGCAGCTCTAGTAGAAATGTTTTCATCATCTGGGATGCTAAACCACTGTCTGGAATAATGGACATTTGGCAAAACCTTGAACAAAATTTCTGTAGACAACTGCTGGCAATTTAATCTTGATAATGTACATCTAAAATGTATTTTGTTAAGAATAGCATCTCTGGTGCTCAACAGATGTTAGATAAGATAATGTGCTTTCACAAGACAAAATCAATTTCTACATCTGAACAAGCAGATGCTAACATTATTTGTCAAAAGTTAAAACACTATTGCACTATCAGTTGTTGCAATAAAAGTCTTCATTCTATTTTCTACCACTGTTGTACCTAAAATGTTATTGTGTCTCAACATCTGCTCTCTAAAGTCTGTCCACTACTGATAGTCAACCTCTGCTTCTCCAAAAACACTGATGTTTAAAATCATTGTTTCATCCACTGATACATCCACTGTTTCATTTCATTACCGTTGTAACTACTGATGATTGTTACATCAGTAGTTGTCAAAACAATTGTCCTCCATTAGTTACCATAACATCAGGGGTTGGCACGTGGTCAGTTTTTAGCCGTCAGATCATTATAAGCGCTGCCACATCAGCATTCATCTTTTCCCTAAAATAAAACCCTGATTATACCCAAACAGGGTTTTACTGTCGAATTGAATTCCAAAGTTCTCTTCTCATAGCAGTTTCCCTCTCATAACTCCAAAAACCTTCTTCAATCTTCTTCATAAAAAATGACGAAACCAAAATCGAAAACAAAATCAAAACCATCATCTTCCTCCACAACAGCAGATGCCACTCAAATGGCCGCTGAAATCACGGAGATTCGCTACAAAGCTCCACACAACTATGTGGGTATACTCACAAAACCTACCGATAACCACACCTTCGACTCCATCATTGACATCTTATCTGCGTCAAAGTACAAAACTTTGATAATAGCAGACGATCCCATTTACCTTGATACCCAGAGAGAGTTCTGGAAAAATGCCACCCTTGAAAAACAAGGAGACAACATCACCGCCATCAACTCCTCGATACAGGGTAAGAAGGTTCAAATCTCTCCAAAATCCATTTCTGAAATCTTTAAACTCGATGATTTGAAAGGAAAAACCTCATTTACTAAAGACGAGTTGAAAAGGGATTTCATGAACAGGGGCTATGCAGAACAACCGAATAGGGATACCCTACAAAAGGGTTATTTCCCTTCTGCACCCAGATTTTTATTTCACACACTACTAATGTGTGTTTCTAATAAAACAACGTCTTTTAATGGAATACCAACTAAAATTCAATGCCTGGGGTATGCAATTTTAAACAATAAAAACTTTAATTACTCCCAGGAAATATTTGATGATTTGGTAAGAAACGTTGATAATAAGGCATTTCTGCTCATTCCAAGATTTCTAAGCTACTATTTTGAACAAAAATTTGTAGAGTAAGATGCAGATTTGCCCAACACAAGGTGTCTCTTTCAAAATAAACTGTTTAACAATTGAAACATTTTCAAGAATGATGGCACCAATAAAATTAAAAGCAAAGGTACCTGAGCAGGTTTTAGAAACTGCCACTGATCCTCAGGTAACCTCTGCTGAGCCCACTGCTCAAGGTGAACAAAGCAGCACACCCACTGTTTTGAAACCCACACCTGCCACCACTAAAAGGACCAAAAAGAAAATATCCAGAAAACCCCACCAAACCCACACCAAAGGCAACTCTGGAAGATGAGATCCCAGAGTCAATGCCAGTGACAACACAAAAGTCACAAGAAACCACTGCTGCTACTTCCTCACAGCAGTTGGAAGAAAGATCTCAACCCCAGCCTAAAACTCCTCCTGCATCCTCACAAAAGGATCAGGTTGTAACCATAGGGACACCAAATTATGAAGCTCTGGATCCACTCGGATCTATCTTCCACAGTCCTGATCCCAAGGACATGTCTCTTTCAACACCCATACCCTCACCAATCATATTGCCACAATCAATAATACCCCTGTTGCATGCAGTTGTTATGGCACAGACACAAACCAGTTCCTCTCTATCACCCATTACTGAGAGTATACCTCCACAAGTGACTGGATCTGATGCTCATACCTCTGCTATCCCAGCAACAGCTGAGGAGGTTACACCCCCTGAGTTACAAGTAACTCTCGGTGGTAGTTCAAGTGGACAAGCAACTACAACTGTTGGATCAACAGATCTTCAGTTGGACAGTTGTTACATAAATAAGACTCCCTTGAAGGCAATTTCTTCCATGGCAACTTCGGTAACCACCAGTGAGTTTTTAACCACCGGTACCATCAAAGGTTTATCGAGTGCCGAAGAAAGAAGTCCCCAGTACCAAGAACAAGGGGCAACAATGGATGATTTTTGGGACTCTGTTCCAAAGTCACACATTGGTACAACCACCACTGGTGGGGATTCAGATGATCCTACAAATGTAGGTGATGATTCAAAATATCAGGAATTGACGAAAAGAGTTGACAAACTTGAAGATTCAGTTGCTGAGATTAAAGATATGGTGCAAGAGATTTTGAAAGCTCAGAAAGCACAGGCTACTGCTGTTCCTGCTCAAGCACCTGCACAACATGCATTTGCTGCAAATGAGCTTTGGAATATTTTTCAACCCATGCTTGAAAAACAGCAACACATGGCTGATCAAAAGCATGCTATTCAAGTACAAATGCTGACTAACATGGTGGAATCAAGGTTCAAAGACACTCAAGCAGACATCAAGGCTATAAAAGCTAGTATACAAAAGACTGCCCAGAGTGGAAAAGCTCCATCCTCAATCCTCTTCATGAATACACCCCTTGCAGATAATGCCAAAAAGGGGGAGAAAATCAAGTTGAGAAAGAAAGGAATAGAAGATGGGCTGTATATTGAACCAAAAGAACAAAAACAGCCATCTCAAACCACAAAAACCAAAACTTCAATTCAAACAGCTGATACATCAGCAGTTACAAACACTGCTGTCAGTAGCCAAACAGCTGCCATATCATCAACACACACACACCTCCAACACACACCACTCCATCACACACCATCACAACCACTGTTCCACCACCATCTGTGTCTACAACACAAAAACCACCATCACCATCAAAAACAGCCAAACCATCATCACCCCCTGCCAAAAAGTAGAAGACAACAGATGTTACAACATCTGTTGTAATGGCAACAGTGGTTGAAACACCAGTTGTTTCAACTACTGTTAGTCAATCACTGATCACCACTCAAACAACTGCCATCATAAACCCTGCTCAAAAGCAGAAGACATCTACTGATACATCAGTAGTTGTAGTGACGACATCAGTTGAGACACCAGTTGTTTCAGCAGCTGTTAGTCAATCATCCACCACTGCTATCACCTTTCCTATATCACAACCAAAGCTTCTCAGTAGAAAAAGAAAGCCAATACCTGCCAATGAGGGAATACATGATCCTAATGCTGCAAAATATCCATTGGAAATTGAAGCTCTCAAAAATGAGATGAGGCAATTCTTTACAGAAGAAGATCCTTCAAAAAGAAGATTCTCCTCACTCATAGGCTACATGCCACCAGAGGATATGGATGATTACCTCAAGATCAAGGCAATGCAAGCTAAAGTAAAAGCTAAGGTTGAAAGTGAAAGTGAAGGTCTAAGCGAAGAAGG
This sequence comes from Helianthus annuus, assembly GCF_002127325.2. Lineage (NCBI taxonomy): Eukaryota > Viridiplantae > Streptophyta > Magnoliopsida > Asterales > Asteraceae > Helianthus > Helianthus annuus. Next base: position 74,560,347 of record NC_035442.2, on the reverse strand, counting down.
CATTGCTAAAAGACTGGAGTTCTATCTTTCAAAGGTAAAGCAGATAGAAGAATTTGCACAAGAGTTAAATAAAGAAAAGGCTGATCAAAAGAGGAAGTTAAAAGAACAACTTCTAGCTTTCATCATGAATGAGAAATTCTATCCTGCTGAAGAACAACAGTTTAAAGAATGGCCATTAGTAGCTTTAAAGCATGAGGCAGAAAGGATTCAAAGAACAAAGAATGATCTTTCAAAAAGGAAGAATGCTCCAAACTGGAGCAAATACAAAAAGCTCATTGCTGACCTCACTGCTGAATACAAAGGAAAGAAAAGGGAGCTGGTGGATGCTAAGATGGACACTGCTGAAGCCATATCAAAATGGTCTAGGCAGCAGACTGATGAAGCCTATAAAAGGCTGAAGAAAAGAAAGATAACTGCTACAAGTGCCTCAAAGAAACAAGAACATATGTTGAAACTTGAACAGCAGATTGAAAACCTCAGAACCATGTTCAAATCAGCATACAACCCTACTTTTGTGTCAAATCAAAAAGAAGGTAAACAGCTGACTGAGGCAGACGTCAAAGAAAAAGAAGCAGAGTACTTCAAAGATGCCATCATGAAAATGGGTCTGAAAGAAGATAACTCAACAAAGCTTCAGAACCTTTTTGAGAAGGTGTTAAACAAACCTGCATCACCAGACACTGCAACAGACATGTCAGAAATGAAAAGGCAAGAGCTCATTGAACAAGAAACTGCAGAAGACAGAGCTGCAGCAAACAAAGTCATTGAAGAAGCCTTCAAGAGAATGTCTGAGAGCTTGCAAGTGTTTACAAGGCCATCATCTCCCAACTCATCAAAGAATAATACTCTCCCAAGAAACCCATTTGGCTTAAAAATACTAAAGTGGATATCTGATCAAAAGACCCATGTATTGACCCTGGTCAGAGCCAATGGCGAAGTGAAGTACATATCAAGGAAAGAAGCACTAGGCCTAAGTGTTGAAGATTTGCAGGATCTCCTTGAACTTTCACTGTGTAGGGATGAGGATGACCAGAGTACAAAGGAATTTGAAGCTGAATTTAAGAATCATGCAAAGGCACTCTTGATGAGTAATAAAGGTCCTGAATAATGAAGGGTTTTGGCATTATCTGTCCACGGGAGATTGTTGGGATTTAACCCTAACAGAGGAACAGATAACGTAAAGCCAAAACCGGATCACATCAGTGGACTATCAATAAGCAGCAGTTTACTCTTTGCTTTCCCCTTGACAGTGGTATTCTAACAGCTGATGAATCTTAAGTGCTCCTCACTACAACAACTGATGAACTAAACACTGATGATACTCTAAAAGACTGCTGAAGACAAACAATGTTGCTCTATCTACTGTTGTTTTCTAAGTACTGCTGAAGACTCAAGCACTGCCCACTCAAAGACTGATCACCTTTGAAGAAAGCACTGAAGTTCAACATCAGTGCTCTGACTACAACAGTGGAACGTGAAGCAGTAGTTATCTCAAGTTTGTATTATCCATCAGTTGTTAGACATCAGTAGTTTGTATAGAACAGTGTCTATAGGTTGTTAAGCTGTTAGATGTCACTATCATGGTGACGTCAGCTGAAGTGCATCAGTAGTTTGGTTTGTCTATAAATATAACAGTACTCTGTACTGTTATATTTGATTCGTTTTGAGTGAGTTCTTCTCCTCAATTCAATCCTTTCATCTTGTGCAACCAACTCTGAAGTATCAGGCTGAGGGGGAGTTTTAGTCTGTAAGCTTGCATTGTAATCCTTTGCTTTTGATGTAATCTTTCGACTCTATGAAAAAGCAATTGTTTATCAAACTCTATTCTCCTTTGATTGTGTTTAATAAAGTTTGTATTCATTTCCGTTGCACTGTACTTTATTTCATATACACTAAATGTTCAATTCATACAAACTAGCATAATCATGTCAGCCTCAGATCCCAACACAAATTTCTCAAGATCTATCCTTACAATTGCTAGATCATGTGTTTAATCATCATCTAGCAAGCTTCATATGGTGATCTACACCACAAACACAAGGAATCATCAAACAAACTCAATACATACACTAGAACAACTTGATCTTCATGTTTTAGAGCTTTATGTTCATGTTTATGCTTATGTTTCTTTATGATCTTTAGTTTACCAAGTTACTTCATACTTTAACCACTAAAATTGTGAGTAAAAACAAGATCAATGGAACTTACTACTAGCACTAGGCTAGGGAAGATCAAGAAGCAAGGTGATGAAGAAAATAGGTGGTTAATAGCTTTTGAGAAAGGTCCTTCCATATCCGATGCTTCCAAGCTTCCTAACTAAGCTCCTAGCACCTTAGAACCTCCTTAGATTGGTTGATAATGGTGGAGGTGTGGTGGTGATATGGTGGCCGTAGACAAGGGGAAGAAGAAGAAGGAGTTGGGTGTTTATGGTGAAGTATGAGAATGAAGCATGAACTTGTATTATTTTCCAACAATCAAATTGCATATGGCATAAATGTTGGTATATTCTCCAACAAGATCTAGTAAAATAAATCAAAGAAATCAAATGTGGGACCCATGTCCCCTAACCGGCGATCAAAGTGGGGGGGGGGGTCTAGTTGGATCTTGATGGTTAGTTACTTAGTTAAGTTGAAATGTAAGGGTAATAGTTAGTGTTTTAGTGTTTAGTGTTTAGTGATTTTTAAGATGTAATATGGTGTTTAGGGCTCATAACTAGCTTCATAAAACTAAAACAATGCTTCTAATGAAAATTTGGTGTTCCGGGTAGTGTCCGATTGTTCGGTCGGTTACCGGTTCATTAAAGTGCTAAATAGCGCAGTTTAGTGTGCTTTATGTAGTCTTTTATGGCAGTTTCGGTTCCCGACACTTAGGAAAGTATTCTGGACCATTAAACCATTTTTCTGCATTATAATTAGATGTTTAAATGCTGAAAATAGCCGAATTTTGGTTATTTTCTGCAGAATTCTGCACTTTTAGTGTGTTTTAGTCATTTTCCGGCACTTTATCTATCACCTAGAAAAGCAGTTTTGTGGTCCTTACTTCCTTACACACTATAATAGTGTATCACTCGGTCTCTGGCTCATACTGGGCCTCAAAATATTGCCTGTCTACGTACTGAACATCGTCAATATTTTTTTGTTTGTCTAATAATGGTGCCAATTCTGTTCTGTGCATTATTAGCACTGTATCATGTTGCATGTAGCAACGAATATGAAATGCCATTGTATGTATATAACAGTAATAAAAAATTCATTTGTCTTGTAAACTAGTTCATGCGCAATTATTGAAGTATAGATTACTGTTCAACTAGTGTACGGAATGTACGGAAAAGTGACGGTTGTCACAGATGTTGTTGTTGTTGTTGTGATGGACGAGAGCCCCAAAGAACACGTGTTAGCCAAGAAACTGGTTAAGTACGGTATGGAGGAGGAGGTGGAGGTACTAAAGATTGTTGTTGATAGCAATCACCCCCACCCCCTCCCCCACAACCTCAACTTCTACCACCGCGATACCCACCACGGCCCATCCATAGCCCTGGTAGGGGCGATGTTTATAGGCAACAAATTGCGATGGGTAGTGAGACGATTAGAATTGTGAACCATTAGAGGGAATACATGGTGGTGGTGAAACCTATGAATCTGGTGGTAAGTGAGAACTGGTGGAAGGTGCCTACGATGTGACCAAAACAAAATTAGTTGCATGTTGACAGGCCTCTTGGTGTTGTTTTTCTTCATCAATTATTCCCACAACCATATCCTAGGATGGTGGAAATTGATTGATGATAACAACAATGGTGTTAGGATTTGAGTTTGATACTTGTAAACAAATACTGATAAAAACAATATGATTCATAAGTAGAGACATATTATCAACAAATGTTTTTCAATTGATTCAAATGATTCAAAAGTTTTACAGTAATGATTCTACAATCTCCACCTCAGCCTGATCATTCACTATAACTATTCGTACAAAAGAGAATGTGTGAATTGATGAAATAGATCTCTAACAGGTGAGATCTATTTATACTAAGTACTAAGCTCTGCTCGTGATAGGCTGATATCACCTTAATAGTGACATCTAACATTCCTAATAGAAAAGATTCCACATTTGTTCCAAACATCTCTGCAAATCTTAACATCTGTTCTAACTAGTCTAAACACTGAACAAGATAAGTATTGTTACAATGGGAAACATTTGTTTGGACTATCCTTTGTTGCTTTGATCCAAACATTGTTTGGCCAGACAAATGTTTGGTGTTCTTCATTAGACCTTTAGCTTCAACATACTTTAGTTTCAATAGACCTGGTTTTTTCTTAAAGAACAGTTCCAAGGCTTGATAAGATGTTTTCTTTGTCTTAAACAGATGCTCTAATTCGGTGTTCAAGATTCATTATCTTTGGGGAGATAATTGTTTCATTAATTGTTTATTTCTTGATATTTGAGTCTTGTTTTAGCTTTTGGATATTATCTATTCTTTTGTAGGTACAACAATATCCCCCTAGAAAAAATGATGTCAAAACAGATGTTTATTTGATCAACTTTTATTTCTCATCAACTTTCTCTTATTTGACCTTTGAATTGTAATTCAAGGTCAAGAGAAATAGTTTCTTCTGGATCCCTCTCTAGTAGTAGAATAATCAAGTCTTACAAATCTTCAATTTTTAGCCCAAAAGCACTTTTCATTGAAATCTTCTCCACCTCCCCACTAGCCCTGAGCAAAGTCAATTCATGGGTGTCTTTGTTTGACTTTCATTTTAGAATTTTAAGGTTAGTAGGATTTGTTGGGACCAGAGTTATTTCTGATGAGTTTGGAGATACTGGTATTCCCATGATTGTGCTAACCATAACATCTTGTTGGTACATTATGTCTAAAGCCTATGTCTTAAGTCTAGGGTCTAAATATGTCAAGTTTGTATAGTTTAGGGGTCTAATATGTAAAGTTTTGGTTTGTTTATAGGGGTTCCATTTGAAATGAGCTTGTTATATTTCAAACGGAAGTGTTTAGTTGTTGTCCGTTTGAACTGAATCATGACGTTTGAAATGTGTCATGACAGTTTCAAACGGAAGGTGTTAGCCTATAAATAGGCAAGTTGCTTCTCATTTTCAAACGGTCAGGTCTGTCATGTAATGTTACTCTGCCAAAATTTCAAGTGAAAGTGAATGAGAAGCAAGTAGTTAAAGTATCTGCAAAGTATCTTCATCTATTTTCTACTCTTTCTTTCTGATTCTACTCTGATTGAGTGTTTCCGCCACTGAATTAGTGTGTATTGCTCAATTTGACTCGTTCTAGAGGTCATACTGATCCTACAATTGGTATCAGAGCCAGTTGTGAGTGATTACACTTGAATCAGTTGGGTATTTCAGCTCAGAAAAGGATTACAGAACATTTGGCATGTTAAATTGGACTGAATTTTTGACAGAGTGTGTGAAACAGTATACTTACCAATCCTTGAGAATATTAGATCTTGATTCAACCTGAAAGTGAGAAAAATGGACTAAAAACAACCTTCCGTTTGAACGAAGATTTGGTGTTCGTTTGAAAAAGTGTGTCCTATCGTTTGAAAACCTGGTTCCTTCGTTTGAAAATAGCTTCCATCGTTTGAAACTGAACCTATCGTTTGAAATTCACCGTTTGAACATGAGTATATCGTTTGAAACTGTTCCCATCGTTTGAACTATTAGACTACCGTTTGAAACTGATTCCATCGTTTGAAAAGTGTCATACCGTTTGAAACCATCGTTTGAACGACAATCTGCCGTTTGAACCTGGTCCCATCGTTTGAACATTGGCATTCCGTTTGAACCCAGAGTTAACCCTATCGTTTGAAACTTATACCTTTCCTTTGAAGAAGTGTCTTATTTGAAATGGATAATCAGGATTTTTACAACATGTTTTCGGGAGTTGGTACGGTTCAAAGTCCGGCGAGCATCATGCAAAATGTCAACTTAGAAAATGAACTGGGAACCATGCAGAAACCGCCAAAGTTGATGAGTTTAGACGAGTATTCGGGGTGGTCCGGGAGATTCAAAAACTGGGTGCAGGCCAATCATCTAGAATGTTGGATGAAAATCGAACGCAAATATGTTCCTCTGATGGATGGGTTGAATATGTTGAAAACTATTGCAAGTCTTATAGATGCGGAGCAGATAGAGTTTAAAGCAGAGAAGAAGATGGTTAGTATTCTGCAGCAAGCGATCAAGGAAGATATTCTAGTTCTACTACAGCACGATGAGAGTGCACAATCGATATGGCAAGCTTTGGAACAGAAGTTTAAAGGCAGTGCATCGATGATAAAGAGTAAGAAAGCGCTGATAAAGAAAGAATTTGATATCTTCAATGGAATTAAAGGCGAGTCGACAAAGCAACTGATAGAGAGATATTGTCATTTGGTCGTCGAAATGAGAAGGTTGAATATCGACAAAACGAATGAGGAGTGGTTCGACAAGCTATGTGATGCGCTTCCCTATGAAGAATGGGGAACATATTTGATGATGTTGAAAAATAGTTCAGATTTTGTGAATTACAGCTTGAGTATGTTTATCGAGAAAATAGAAGCTCATGAGCTGGAGCTGGTAACGATAAAGAAGATGAACTCAGCAAATATGCCACAAGATGTGTCATTGTATTATAAAAACAGTCCGGCAGCAACAAATGTTCAAAGTCCGAAGATTCAGACCGGGTTTAGTGCTGACAACACCTCCAACGTTGCATCCAATGCTTATCAGTCAAGCCATACTACTCCATTTGCCAACGTTGAGCCAAACATCAAAGTTCCAGAACAGAATTCGCCTCAAAGTTCTACAGGTTCAAACCAGCAGGCATTTGTTTCTGGCGTGAAATGTAACATAGCAGTTAACATCAAGAATGGAAATGAGATAACCGAGAATGCTGCCAAGCAACACATTGCTTTACTAGCATCAGTTCTGGAAGCTTATGAAGGTTTGGTGGCGGGAAGGATCGGTAATCCTGATATGACAAAAGAGGATTACGACCAGATCGATCCTGAAGAACTTGAATTGATAGATATAAAGTGGTGCATGGCGAGTCTGGTACGCAGAGCTCAACGCTTTATGGAGATTACTGGTCAAAGCAGTCTGTCAGGCCCTGATCAAAAGTTAGGGTTTGATAAGTCGAAGGTTACTTGTTTTAAGTGTAAAGAACGTGGTCACTTCAAACGTGAATGTCCCAACCGTGAAGTAAATAATCATCAAAACCCGTTCACAAACGACTACTACAGACAGGCGATCTATCACAGACCAAATCAACAGCCAGCTGTTCAGAGGCCTCAGATCGAGAATAAACCAGAGAAGGCGCTTATTGTAAACCAAGATGATGAAAAGTTCGCTTCTGGGTTTAGTTGGGATAAGTTTATACCGGGGAAGGATGACCAGGCAATGATGGCTGAGGTAGTTGAAATTACTGAGACAGTTGCAGAGTTGAAGGTTATCGATGAGGTGGTTACTGAGATTGCTGATGAGGTAGTTCCTGAGATTGTTTGTGAGGTGGTTCCTGAGGTGGTTGATGAAGTAGTTACTGAGGTAGTTGATGAGGTGATTCCTGAGGTTGTTGAAAAGGTCTCTAAGGAACGTGCTGCAGAAGCTGAGGAATCAGTGACTGAAGTTCTCAACTTTCAATCACGGCAGGAGGAATTTGTTTATATAATGAAATCTATTCTGCCTCCTAATGTTTTTGATTCTTTTACAGATTACTTTGAGGAGCCGAGAACTGGAACGTGTCCAAGATTTGAAGAAGAGAAAGAAGCAGTCGAGGAGATGATCGATGTTTCAAAGGAAATGAATGGAGAGGCTCTAAAGAAAATTGCAGACAAAGCGTTGATAAGCAAGTTGAAAGAGGTAGACACAGATTTCCAGGAGTCAGTTGATAAGATGTCAAGTCTAGGAGAGGAAATTGGAGTCCTAGAGGTCAAAGTTGTCAAATCGTCTGAGTCAGAGTCGAATCAAGTCGGTAAAGTTGTGTGTGAGGATAAGATTGTTGTTGAAAATGTTTCAATCCCCAAAACACCATGTCAAAGTTGTTCACAACCTTGCATGGAGTGTCTTGAAAAAGACACTAAGTATAAGGAATTGAAACAACATACTGATTTGGTGAAGTTTGATCTAGAACAGGTAAAAGAGGCATATGACACATTATCTAGGTCAATCAAAATGATTCAAAAAGAGAGTATTGAAAATGATAAAGCAACAAAGTTGGCTCAATCCACATTGTTTGATAAACAAAGAGAAGTTAATTTTCATCTTGACACGAGCGCATCTTTAAGAAAAGAACTTGAGTTGGTTAAAATTGAGAATGACAGAATTGATCAAAAGTTGATGAGTTATGTGGCTTCATCTTATGTGTTAGAACAAATTGTCCCTCAACAGCTACATGCTTCACCTGTCTTTAATAGCGTTCCACCCCCAATGTGGAATCACTATACTCAGAAGTATCCAGATGGGGTGGAAGCTGCGTTAAACATCAAACTGAAAACAATTGAAAATGAGTTACCTGATAATATTGACATCACTTTCACTACATCTGACACTGATAACGAATCCCAGGTTATCAAAACTGTAATTGATCAGGTGTTGGATGATGAAAGTGAAAAATCTGAGAAGGCTAAATCAGTGGAGTCTGTCAGTGATTCTGAGGAGGATGGGAATTTCTTAGATCGTTATGTGTCAAAATTGGATAAAAGTGCGAATGATGATCCAATCATGGTGGCTTATACTATGATTGGAACTGACAAACTTTATTCCGACATTGAGTTTCCGATTCAGAATGTCAAGTTCGAGAATGTTGAGAAAGTTTTCAAATTGGTTGAAATGAGTGTTAACGAAATCAAGAAAAATGATTTCTTTTCGAAACTGAAAAAGTCATTTGATACTTCATGACCCAATAGTTCAGAAAAGATAGATGGGGTGGGTAAAGGTCGAAACAAGAAAAATCAGTTTAAAAACCAAGGTATTGGGTTTGAGAAGAAGATGGCTAAACAGGTTGTCAAGCCAAAAGATAGGATAGATGATGTGTTTATTGCTGGTCCTAGCACTGAGAATGAAAAAGAATATATCTTTAGTCAAAAATCTGTTGACGATTTCAATGCAGCGCAGAAGCTGAAAGTGGAAACTGTTAGTAACACTTTTGTCGAGTATGACAAACGTGTGTGCTATCGTTGCAATGAAATCGGACATATGGCTAAACAGTGTCAGAAAGTTTTTAAGAAACCGGTTGTTGAAAAATCTGTTCAAAAACAAGTGGTTGAGAAACCAAAGGTTGAAAAACCTAAGGTTCAAAACAAAAGTGTTTCAAAACAAATCGTTCAAAAATCTCGACCAAAATCACCGGTTGTTGCAAAGGGTAAACAAGAAATGGTTTCTCCGATCTGAATTCTTAAAAGAGGTGAAAAGTTGAAGTCGGAGGATAAGCCGAAATCTATTTTCGAGATTGGCGAATCTTCTACGTCTCACAAGACTTCAAAGTTTTACCCCAAAGCAAAAGTTTTTGAAAATCAATCTTGGATCGTGAAATCGAAACCGCCAGTTGAAATCAAGAAAATGGAAAGTGTTTTGAAAAATGAGTCAAATCTTGTTAAAGATGATGTTGTTGTGTTTAAATCTGAGCTTGATAAGTTTTTGTCAGAATTTCCCACACTTAACAACAAAGTAAAACAAGATGTGAAAGAAAATGCGTCAAATGTCACATTTAGCTTTCCTAAAATCAATGAGAAGTGCGATGTAGTGTTTGGATCCGTGTCAGAAGTCAAGAAATCGTGGGCATCATTGTTTGAGTAATGTGTTTGTGTGTTGGTTGCAGGGGCTGCCCAAGTCTATTCTTTCGAGGTGGATAATGGATAGTGGAGCATCACGCCACATGACCGGGTCATTAGCTCTCTTGTATGATGTCAAGGCTATAAATGGAAGCTACGTGGGGTTTGCTAGAAACCAAGGTGGCAGAATTGTCGGCCAGGGAAAGCTTACCAATGGAGTGATATCTTTCGACCAAGTGAACTACATCGTAGAGTTAACAAACAACTTGTTGAGTATATCACAAATCTGTGATAAGGATTTCAGTGTGCATTTTACAAAATCAGAGTGTTTGGTTTTAAAGCCAGGGTTTAAAGTCCCTGATGAGTTGGTGCTGTTGCGCGCTCCAAGGGTTAACGATCTTTACATTCTAGATATGAGCACTGCAACGCCAACAACTCCTCAAAAACGATGTTTTGTTACAAAATCAAAAGCTTCTGAAAAAGAAACTGTGATGTGGCACCGGAAAATGGGTCATATTCATGTACGAAAGATGAATTTTCTGGTGCACAATGATTTAGTTGAGGGTGTAAATGTTAAGAATTTTCATTTGCCTGATGATTGCATTGCTTGTAAAAAGGGTAAACAAGTTCGAAAGTCACATCCGCCGAAGATGCTCAACACAATCAGGTTACCTCTTGAGAGATTGCATATGGATCTCTTCGGGCTTGTCAACGTCAAAAGCATCAGCGGGGATTCTTATTGTTTGGTGGTGACAGATGATTATTCGAGGTTTTCGTGGGTTGCATGTTTGGAGAGAAAAGATGGAACTTTCGAGACGTTGAAGATTTTGTTTAAGAAGATGGAAACGGTGTACAAGCTGCCAATCAGGAGAATTCGGAGCGACAACGAAACGGAGTTCAAGAATAACAAAATGTACGAGTTCTGCAACGAGAAGGGGATACTTCATGAATTCAGTGCGCCGTACACACCACAGCAGAACGGCGTAGCTGAACGAAAGAACAGGACCCTGATCGAGACTGCACGTACAATGTTGGCCGATTCCAAGCTTCCCATTTACTTCTGGAGTGAAGCAGTTTCAGCGGCATGCTATACCTTGAACCGAGTTCTCACCATGAAGAAATACAAAAAGACGTGTTTTGAGCTGCTGCACCGTTACAAGCCAAATCTTGAGTTCCTAGAACCTTTTGGCTCTCCGTGTACTTTTATAGATGAAGATGGTAAATTCAGAGCAAAAGCGAATGAAGGGTTCTTTGTAGGTTACGCCAGCCCATTAAAAAGGGTGTTTGTACCATGTCTGGGGAAGGTGATTCAGGTCCATCATGTGGATTGTTAGAAGCACACGCCATCGCAACAACTTCCCGGACAAAGATTCCTGTTCGACTACGACAAGCTCTGGGAATCGTTTCATTTGCCGTCCGAGCCGAGTGATGAGGAACTTGCTCTTATGTACCTGTATCAGCAAAGTCAGTCACAAGAGCCAGTATCTAGACCGCTAGAGGTTCCTATACCCACCGTGGGTACTCACGATGATGAAGCAGGACCAAGTGGAACTATTCATGAACCGCCAGAGGAACCAGCTCCGTCATTTGACGTTTCTGACGACTAAGAGGAGGAACCAGCTCCTACCTTTGACGAGGAACCAAATGAGACATCAGAGGATGCTGTTGATCAAACCGTTGATCTCGACATTTCGAATCTGGAATCGGAAGTAGTGGTGCCTGACACGGTGATGCCACGGACACTGTCTTACCATCCTTCAGAACAAATTATTGGTGATCTACAGAGTGGTGTCAAGACGAGACATCAGATAGACCATGCTTTTACATGTTTTTATTCATCTATGGCTGATATGCAAAAAGAAGTCTCACTTAAATGTTTTATTTCGCAGATAGAGCCCAGGACCTACAAAGAAGCATTGACTGAGGACAGTTGGGTGAATGCTATGCAGGAGGAACTGCAACAGTTCGAGAAATTGGGCGTCTGGAGACTTGTTGATTTGCCAAAGAATCAGAAGTTGATAAAGACGAAATGGGTGTTTAAATGTAAACGTGATGACAGAGGAGTCGTGGTGAGGAATAAAGCACGTCTAGTGGTCCAAGGCTTCAGCCAGCAGGAGGGAATAGACTATGATGAGGTTTACGCGCCGGTTGCAAGGCTTGAAGCAATTCGCATCTTTCTAGCCTTTGCATCTTGGAAAGATTTTAAAGTCTATCAACTTGATGTTAAATCTGCTTTCCTGTACGGCACAATTAGAGAAGAAGTTTACGTGGGGCAACCACCGGGGTTTGCAGATCCACTGAACAAAGACAAGGTGTATCTACTGGATAAAGCATTATACGGTTTGCACCAGGCCCCGAGAGCCTGGTATGAGACGCTTTCGTCCTACTTGCTGGACAACGGGTTCACGAGAGGCACAGTAGACAGCACTCTGTTCACAAAAGAAGAAGCAGGCCACTTGCTGATCGTGCAGATATACGTTGATGACATCATTTTCGGTTCCACCAACGACGATTTGTGTAGAGAGTTCGAGAGAGTAATAAAGAAGAAGTTCGAAATGAGTTCGATGGGGGAGATGAAGTTCTTCCTCGGGCTGCAGGTAGAATAAATGCCCGACGGAATCTTCATTCACCAGTCAAAATATGTAAAGGACGTGCTCGACAAGTTCGATATGACAGATTGTAGTCCTGCAACCACCCCCCTCGCGCAGAACCATGGTATTTGTCCTGACGAACAAGGCGTGAAGATGGATGAAACGTTATACCAATCGATCATTGGTTCGTTAATGTATCTCACAGCTTCCCGTCCTGACATCATGTACCCGACATGTCTCTGTGTAAGATATCAGTCGAATCCGAAGCAGTCACACCTGACGATCGTCAAACGCATCTTACGGTATTTGAAGGGCTGCCCAAGCATCGGCTTGTGGTACCCTCGTTCGGGTGACTTTACTTTATCTGGTTTCGCTGATTCAGATTTTGGTAGCTGTAAGAAGAATGCAAAGTCTACCACTGCTGGGTGCCAGTTCTTCGGAACTCGGCTCGTTACTTGGCAGTGCAAGAAACAAACTGCAGTTGCGCTCTCCACATGTGAGGCTGAGTACGTCTCAGCTTCCAGCTGTTGCTCGCAGATCCTTTGGATCCAACAGCAGATGCGCGACTTCGGTTTGCAATTCTTGGATACACCAATATTTGTGGACAATGAAGCAGCTATAAATGTTACTAAAAATCCGGTTCACCATTCGAAAACAAAACACATTGAAATCCGTCACCATTTTATAAGAGATCGTCACGAGAAGAAATTAATACGGATTGAACATGTGGGCACCGATGATCAGAAAGCTGATTTTTACACAAAACCTTTTGATAAAAAGAGATTTTACTATCTTTTAAGGTTAAATGGGATGAAAAATCTGCAATCTGGGAGGGTAATCGAATGTGAAGCCGAATTGGGCGGCGATCTGACATGAACCGTGTCGTGTTGTCACTTTCTTTTGTACAGTTGTATTTTCTCTTTTCGATAAAAACAAAAATACAAAAATATGTTTTAGTTTTAGGGGGAGATATTCGCAGAAAAATACAAAAACATGATAAAATCATAAAAATCCAAAAACATTAAAAAATGTCAAAAAGAGTTGTGTAGTATAGGGGAAATGATAGTACATCAGCTAGACGGACACGGTATGCTAAAGAATTGTAATGTAAAAATGCAATTAAGCAGTCTCGCTAAAGATGTGCAGGTGCCGGTAGGTTCTTACAGAATTAGTAGATCAGTTTGGGATATAAACCTAAATTTAACTTGCGTTTTCGTGGGGAACACCTCCAGGATATATAGGTAACCCCTGAAATCCTGTTTGAAAGGTCCCGTATTCTGAGATACTAGGTCTTTATGCTCAGTGATATCTGGGGTATTATCCCGGGACTTCTGCTGTATGGAAATACTGACCTAGTCCCCGGATAATTCTTTTCGCAAAAAGCTTTGAAACATAAGCTTCACCCTCAGCAGACTGATGAAACAATAAAATTGATAGTCGCTGCTGTTGAAATATAAAAGATCCTCTAAAGGGGACCCACTTTAAAGTCGAACCGTCATCTCTCTGCTGAACGGAAGCTCTGACCTGAGCTCTCACGGTTTCGCATCTACCCCCAACAGATATCAGTTGTGGTATATTCACCTGTAAGACTGAATACTGGGATCCGGATACGGGAGTATATACTGAGGTGGGACACATGTAAACGTTTAAGTCTTAAAACACTAATCACGTATCCCGAACAGATTGAAAATTTTGTGAGAATTTAAGTGGATCAAAATATCGACAATCTACGCGAATTGTTTAATGCTTAAAATGTAATATCAGCTTAACGGTACTTGTGTTCTGTCAGCAGCTGATATGATCCGCTAACACGCTCACAAAAATAGTGTGTGTAAATAGTTTCAGTTTGTCAGTTTAAAATCCAAAAAGATTTTCATTTCTCATTTTATTTTCGACAACCGATATTGGGGATTGATAGATCAAAACCTTTGTGCAGATCATGTCAGAGATTGATGAGGGTTGGGTAAGCTGGTGATTGCAAATTGAGATTGGTATTGTATTTGTCAGATAAAACTTGAAGTGTTCAAAAGTTCATTAAGTTGAACTGTTTTTGTAATGAAACGTCAGGATACTTCATAAATCTGATCATCCAAGGCCATTAACTTGGACTTGGTGGGTCAAACAGTTGACCAAGGTCATTGACTTGGACTTGGTCAGCTGGGTGGAACAGTGTTTAATCAGTAAATTGCTTAAAATGAAATGTTTTAGAAAAAGCAAGTGTGTGACCGTTTGAAACATAACATACCGTTTGAGAATGGTTGACCGTTTGAATCTTAATCATATCGTTTGAAAGGTTATGACCGTTTGAACATTTCAAACGGAAGGGTCATAGGTATAAATACCTCAGACGTCCGTTTGAAATGTCATTATATCATTTCGTTCATTTCAAACGGTCAAGGCGATTTCAAACGATCTCGTGTTCATCAGTGATTTCGTTGAGTTTTCACCCGGATCTTGTGATTTTCTTTGGATTATTCAATTCTAAGCATGGTGAAGGTTAGTTTTTGAACTATTGTCATCTTATTTTGCACTATTTCTATGTCGGCGATGTTCTGTTATGCATATTAGTAGATCTAGGGTTTCTGTTATGTCAAAACTTCATATGATCAATAGGGTAGTGTCAGTTTTGATGTAATTTCATCTTGTGATAGTTTGATAGTTCAGATTTGTTGTGATTATACATCGTTGAAGTTTGCAGGTATGTTGATGTGTAGTTTTATTGTGTTTTAGATGATTTGAAATGTTGAAATTCATACCAGTGTGCTCGGATTCCAACAAAGAACAAATCCTTACCAGTAATTTGTGTGATTTGATCCTTAGATATTGTTTAGGGTTTGAACCAGATTTCAAACGACAGGATCCTAACCGTTTGAGGAGTATCCATTTGAGGTGTTCCGTTTGAAATCAATCGTTTGAACATAGGCCGTTTGAATGTCTGTCGTTTGAAAGTAATCAGTTTGAACATGATCCGTTTGAATGTCAACCGTTTGAAAGCAATTTGTTTGAACATACTTCGTTTGAATGTTACTCGTTTGAAAGCCATCCGTTTGAAATTGTTATATTTGTGTTTAACTGTGTTGAATGATTGTGTTTTTGCAGCCAACTTCGGTATTATTCAATCCTATTCACAATGTTTGCTGCAATCTGGATGAGAAGCAAAATCCGAAGTTATCAGAATTCAAAGATATTCTGGAATTCATGAGGAGAATACCTATTTTGAAGGCCTTGACAGAGAGACGTTTAGTTTTCAGATCTCATATCAAATGCTTTTGGAAGAATGCTTCGTATGATGATCAAAACAAAATGATTAACTCAGTTGTGAAGATAAATGGTGAGAAGAAACCAATTGTCATTACTGAAGCAGTTATTCGAGAAGTAATCGAGTTTCCGGATGAAGAGAATTCGCCAACAAAATTGCCAGAAAAGATGGTCAAGGGTTGCTTACTAAGGATGGGATATGTTGGTGACTTGAACAGTGCCAGTTATTTGAAGTCGAAATTCACAAAGCCTTATAAGTTTCTTATCCATTCAGTTCTGATATCAATGAGTCATCAGAAAGGCGGTTTTGATACCATGCGTGACTATTTGATGAACATGGTTGTAGCTCTTGTATTGAACAAAAAGTATAACTTCTCTCATATTGTTTTCCATTACATGGTTGAGGAAATAGTTTCAGATAGAAAGACTTGGTTATACCCAAGATTTGTGCAGATGATATTGGATCATGCGTATCCGGATTTGAATAGAGATGAAAAAAATGATTTGTTGGTGTTATCGCAGATGGATAATGATTCTATTAGAGCTTTAGCCAAATATCATCCAAAACATCCAGAGCCAACTAAATATGCTGACCTATTTGGAGCAATTAAAGATAGTAACTATCAGGATCCTGATCCTGAGAATCATGAGCATTGGAGAAACGAAGAAGAAAGAAAAGAGAAAAGTTATGATGAAGAGCTGAAAATTCTTAAAAAATTCATATCTAATAGAAGTGAATGGTTCTTAAAAGAAGAAAAGAAGAAGACAAGAAAAACTACTCCTATGTTAAATCAGGCGAAGAATCTTCTTCACAACCGAAAAAGAAACAAAAGAAAGCAACTTCAATGTCTTTGGTTGATGAACCTGAAGATGATGTTCCTGCTGTGAATGTTGAAAAGGAATAAGAGATGGCTGGTGGTGAAGACATAATAATTGATGCAGATTTGTTTACAACAGACATAGATTTTGTTGAAAATGTTGTGCAGACTGTCACTTCTGATATTCAGAAAGAGAAAGAGAAGGTGATCGATGATATTGAAGGTGATGACGTTGACAAAGACACGACTAGTTCTTCCAGTTCCTCAGAAGATGAAGTTGTAGATGAGTTTGAACGTCAGAGAAGGATGGAGGAAGAGATTGAAAATGAAAGGTTACTCAGAAAAAGGAAGAGACAAGAAGCGGATGATGATGCTCCTTATGTTCCTTCGCCAGAGCATGTCCCAGAATCTCAATCAACTCCAAAAGTTAGAAGAAAAGCTGGTGGTCGTAAGAAAACAACTCCAAAGATCAAAGTTTCGAAGAAACCTTAGAAAATTGTACAAAAGAAGCAACCTGAAAAAGAAAGTCAAAAACCTCCCACACCTCCAAATCAACCATTACCGATTCCTCAATCAACACCACCATTACAACAACCATTTGTCACTCACAAGATATCTTCGGCACACCTCCACTCACCCATGTACAACCTAGTTCTTCTAGTAGAGGTCTTCTGACACCGCAAGATAACCTGCTAGATGTTGGAGATTTCGACTTTGCAAACGCTTCTCAAGTTAGAAAGATTGAAAGAAAAGTTGAAGAAGTTGTTGCAGAAAACAAAAGATTGGCAGCTGACAACAAGAAGGTAGCTGATAGAGAAAAACTTCTTGCAGTTCGTGTGCAGAAGTTAGAGAGTGAAAATAAAGAATTGGGAAAGAAAATTGATGCTGATCAGACTGAAATCGATATTCTAAAAGTTCGCTTGTCTGAGCTTGAAGAAGAGAAGAATCGACGTGATGGTCAGAACGAATATTACAAGCTTAAGAACAAAGAGCTTGCAGCAGCTAAACCAGTAAGTGACCATGAAGTCTATATGCTGAATAGAGTGGTCAAAAGTATGCTTGGAATGTCAGTCGATCAAAGGTTTGAAGAGTTGAAAGTAGAAGAGGTTCGTGCTGAACGTCAGGCAGAGATAGAAAGGCAGATGAAGGATAAGGGTAAAGGAGTTGAAGGAAGCTCGGCTGTGCCTGAAATGGCTCTAGTACCTTCAATGGTTACAGAGAATCCTGAGCCTATCTCTGCAGTCTCTGGTTTATTCGAAGAAGAGACTCCGATGCATGAATTGATTGGTGATGACGATGAAGAGGATGATGAAGATGATGAGTTTGTATACTCTGTTAGCAGTCATAATTCAAAAGGTAACGATGATGATGATGCTACAAGAGGTTCTGGTGTTAGAGTTACAGAAGTTGCTGCTGAAAAGGTCGTTGATGATTTGATGAACGACACAGTGAATGAAGAAAGTGGTGAAGCTTCAGGAAAGGGGGAGTCAGGTAAGACGCAAATAGTTGAACATTCTGAACCACTGTTCTTGCGCTTAGATGTGTATAGGGAGATGCTAAAAGAGGTAAATCCTGAGATTCCTTTCGACTTTGAAAAAGATTTGGAATCGTTTGATATAAATAAACAGCAAGATTATAAGTATGATTACGTTGAAGAGGCTGATCAATATGATCGAGTTGAAGTAGAGGAGTGTTCTGATAGTGAAGATGTCGCTGTAGATACGTCAAAGTTTCCAACGTTGATGGAATTCTTCGCAGCAGAAAATAGGGAGGATTTGCGACAGAAAGTCACTGAAGCTGTCAATGAAAATGTCTTTGAAAATTTGAAGAAAGATGCTGAGAAAGAAAGTCAATCTAATGTTGAAAAAGAAGATAGTTCGAAGTGGTTCAAAGACAGTCATGAGAGAAAGTTCAAGAGGCCTTTGAAGTATTTCCAACGTGATAGAACTGTTTCTCTTGGCGATATTATAAGTTGGGGATTTCTGCCACAAGTGAACGCGTACGCTATTCGTGGGGAGTACGGCGTCCAATACTTTGAACGTCTATATGACATTATGTCATTACCATGGTGGGACGTCGAAGAATTATCTAAAGTGAGAAGCTTGGATTACCCTGTAAGGGAAAATGACAAGGCGATGTGGGGATACATTAAGTACGAAGCTCTAAAAGGTTTTCAAAAGTGTAAGCCTCATCGTCCTAGACGTATTCAAAGGGTAGATCCAGTGACTGGTGTTACTGAAACAATTCTGAATGTAAAGCCTCCAAGAACAATGAAGACAATTCCTATGCCTGAAATGGAGCAGGAGTTCTATAAAGGGTTTATTGATTGGGTTTACAGCTGCATAACAACTGAAGCGATCATATCTTACAGAGCTGGTGGTGAGATTAGAGAAATTCACGTCTATGATCCGATGTGGTTGGTAAACTGCTCAGCGAAAGACATGCTTGTTCATTCACAAGATTCGTTATTAAGCAGCAGACATAGAGCAAGCACAACAATTTCAACGTGTAGTTAGATGAAAAAATGAAGAAGAAAGCGAAGCGTGAGCGTGAACGTGAAAAACAAAGGATTGAAGAAAATAGAGGAAAGTTCATGAAACAGCAAGCTGATGAAGATAAAGCAAAGAAGAAGTTAAATGAAAAGATCAGAGTTGCGCTGAGTAGAAAGCCGAAATCGAAGGAAGAGAAATACAAAGCTGTTTAAAGACCTAAAGACCAAGACTGAAGACTACGGCTCTATCCAAGGGGGAGTTTGTTGGTACATTATGTCTAAAGCCTATGTCTTAAGTCTAGGGTCTAAATATGTCAAGTTTGTATAGTTTAGGGGTCTAATATGTAAAGTTTTGGTTTGTTTATAGGGGTTCCGTTTGAAATGAGCTTGTTATATTTCAAACGGAAGTGTTTAGTTGTTGTCCGTTTGAACTGAATGATGACCGTTTGAAATGTGTCATGACAGTTTCAAACGGAAGGTGTTAGCCTATAAATAGGCAAGTTGCTTCTCATTTTCAAACGGTCAGGTCTGTCATGTAATGTTACTCTGCCAAAATTTCAAGTGAAAGTGAATGAGAAGAAGTAGTTAAAGTATCTGCAAAGTATCTTCATCTATTTTCTACTCTTTCTATCTGATTCTACTCTGATTGAGTGTTTCCGCCACTCAATTAGTGTGTATTGCTCAAATTGACTCGTTCTAGAGGTCATACTGATCCTACACATCTTTCCTTCTTCTTTTCAATTTTTTTCTTTAGAAATTCCCTTGCAGTTCTTGATATGTTTCTTGTTGATGGGAACTCAGAAGATTCAAGCAAAGTTATGATGGGAAAGTCTAGTTGTATATACTCTGGCTTACTTGGTAACGAGGGATACCTTTCTCTGTTTATCTCTAATTGTTTGTAGCTTTCAAGGGTTGTTGACTCATTCCATTTTGCCATTGTCTTCATGGTGCCCATTTTAGCAACAGCCAGTTGTTCCTTCATTCTCCTCATCTTCAGAGCCCTCTTGTCATTTGACTTTTTGCCATCTTTCCAATTTGGGGGTGAAGGACTGATATCTGGGAATAGCTTCAACTTTTCAATCTTCACTATTTCATCTAGCAAGGATTCAGTTCGCCACCCTATGAAACTTTCCTTATCTGCATCATATGGCTTTTCCCCCATTATGTGATTATGGTAGTCTTCTTTGAGCAGTTTTTTAAGATCTACATCAGTTATGGGATCATGGGATATGTTTCTAGAGATCATGTTGGCATAGCCTCTTAAAGCTTCTACCTTTTTTTATATTTTTCTGCCAAGATTTGCAGGATTAGCTTATGATCCTTCCCCTGGTATCTTTCGAATACCATTCTTTTAGCCTGCATTTTCTTCAATTCAAGATATTCATTAACACAGGCTAGACTTGGAAGGTTTGCAGATGGAAGAGATGATGATGGTGATGAACTGGTGATGATGCTGGAGTTGATGATGTTTTGGTTTTGGTGGAAGATGGTAGGATGGTATAACAACCCTCCTAAAATATTTCCGACACCCCTAATATATTTAGAACACCCCTCTACGTCCTAAAATACACCCCGTATACGAGAAATGGCCCTAAAAACCATTAATTTTGCAAAAATAAAATAAAAACAAGAAATTAGGGCGCTCGCGGGCCGCGAAGACCTTGTCTTCGGGCTATGTGGGGCGCGACAGCTCAATATCAGGAAGACACCCGGTGCCGCCACATGTCGATGACTTAGCAACCCTCAAATTGCCCTACCATCTCTCGCGGGGCGCGAAGACCCCCTTTGTATCTTTCGCGAGCCACGAGAAAGTCAAGATCAGGCCCTATAAATAGATGGGATCGGCCTTCAGTTCAATTCATTCAAAGTTCTCTCTCTCTCGAAATTCTGAAGAATAATAATAATATCGGGTATAATACCCCCTAATAAGAGAAGCTCTGCCTTGTTGTAAGTATTATAACCCCGGTTACGTATTAGATACGCTGCCCAATTGATCTAGTGTTCCGTAACGACTGTCAAGGTTCTGCCGGACGCAGTCGTTGGAGTTCTGTCTCGGGGAGGGTATAACTAATCTAAATTGGTTTATTATACTAACATGTGTGCATTGTTTAATTAGTAGATTATAACAAGGAAGTCAAAAGGAAAATACCTAAAATAGCAATGTGAGTTTATCCTCTTTTTGTAAACCTTTTCGCAAATTGTTTTTACAAAACCTCAATTATTTTACATTGATTGAGTCTTGTAATTCTTCAATTACTGCCGGTATTATGGGGTTTTGTATACATTACTTGATAATCTTCACAATTGGACAATGGGTTAGCCAATGTGTGATATGACCATAGCCACAGATCCGGTCGAGTGGCAAGTACTGAATGAGTGATTGTGTAGATATAAACATTGTAATCGCTCTCAATACTGTAAAATTTGTTAAAACTTGTTTTGATTAAACTGGGATTCACTCACCAGTATTTCCCACTAACAAATGTCTTTAACATGCGTTTTAAGTAATACAATGTGAAAGCCAATTAAAGCCAGCTGGAGAGCACTGAAGGCTTAGAAATGTGGCTATAAAAGTTACCTAAATAAAAAGGGGAATTGTTTTCAATAATTAGGGTTTATCCCTACAAAGTATATTACAAATAAAAGTCAGAATCTGTCCCACTTGTTTATTATAAATATATTATCAGAAAAACTTGGGTTTTATCCCATTTGTTTATTTTAAATCTTTTTGGTGTTTAACTCTGATAAAAATATTTCCTAACTACGGTCCTGATAAAACTTTCCGCTGCCAAATTAATAAACACCGATACCACCAGCTTTGAGGCTCGCGGTCGCCGCTCCCGGGGAGGGGTTGGGAGCTGTGACAAATGGTGGTATCAGAGCTATGCCATTTGTTTAAGCCATTTAGGTGTTCTTCTAATACCTAAAACTTAAACAATTATGTTGTGTTAGGAAATTAATATCTTATGTGTTATCCTGTGAACAAAAAATCTTAATGTGTTCATCATGTTTTTTTTGCCATTTAGCGAATTTTGAATCCCCAAAATGTGTTACCCATATCTGTATTTTACAGTTATGCTATATTTAAGGAAAATATATATGTACATAAATATATATGTATAGTTGATATATTAATAACGTTGTGTCTTATTAATTTTATGATATATTATATGTATATCATATATTTATATAAAATTAATTCAATATGAATTTTACGATATTATAATAATATTACGATATTAACATTAATATTAATATAAGGTAACACATTTCCGGTATGATATTTGAAAAATACCATAAAATAAATATTAAAATATTATGTAGTATACTTAAATGATTTTTATGTCATTTAAATTCTCAGAATATGTAACTCCTATTTGTATTCTACATTATGTTAGGCTATAAAAATAAAAAAAGGGATATATTCATAAAATGATATTCAATTCTGTATTCACATATTTATGTGAATATAATTCAAAATAAATTATAATAATAATACGATATTGATATTAATATCTTCATCAAAGATATGAAATAACACCCTTAGGTAGGATATCACTGAAATATTATAATATAAAGTATTATTTAGTGAAAGCATGATATTTTATGATTTATAAAGTTTTACTCAATTTAAAAATATGTATTTGTCAGAAGTTTTGATAAAACATATAATTATACTAATTTTGTTAAAATATAATGTTTCAGCATTGTTTAGATACAATAAACTAAATACTTTGAAAATCACTTTATGACTCTCTATCGTATTATTAAATATTAAATATGTAGATTATTCATCAAAATTTGATAAGTTACGTAATATTCAGAAATTATACGTATAGTCAATATTGATGATAATTAACATGTGAGAATTTTTTTTTTATACGCAAACACTTTCTAAGAAAAGTCTTTAATATATATTATTAATCATCATTATTAAGATAATACACTAAATTAAATATTATTAAATTCTGTTTTAAATTAAAACTAATAATAATAGTAAATTTTGGAAAAGTAAAAATATTTTCAATAACTAAATAGAATTTTCGGCTCTTGAAGAAAGTTATGTTAAAAGGATTTTATAAAACATCATCTTTAATTTAATCTATACAAATAATGAACAATAGTTATTATAATTCGTAATTCATAGTTTGCTTTTAAAATTTAAGCACATATACATATACCATGGGAAATATAAAATATTTTATATTTTATCAAACTGTATTTATGAAACAGGAATATGTACAACAACCTAGTATTATGTAATTGAATGATTTTAATACATAATACCTATATATCAGCGGGAAATAGCTTAAACTTATTTCTTAAATTATATATAAATCAGATGTATGTGTATTTATATATATATATATATATATATATATATATATATATATATATATATATATATATATATATATATATATATATATATATATATAACCTGTATCAATATTATAAATGATATTTCATTCATAAAGTAAAAAAAAAATATTTAGTACGGTATAACTATATGGTTTAAATTATATAGAGGAAACAATTTTTATCATTTGATAAGTTTAATTCATTTCTTAAACTATATTTAAGTCATATGTATATGCAATCTGATATGAGAATGATACTTCATTACTTAAAATATTAAGAATCAAACTTAGAAATGCCAGACTTTGTAATATCTATTTTAAACTCTTAAATAGATATAATAAATTAAGAGTTTGAATCAAGTAGGTTATAACCATAGTAAGTCAACCTATTAGTTAAAAATCTAATTGTTCTAAAAGAATCCAGAAAATTTATATCTTTATTCAATTTATTCTTTTTGATGAATTTCCTTTTTATTCCAGAATATTATGTTCAATAAATCTAATTGAAACTTATTTTGTTAATATAAAGGAATAAACAAAGTTATGAGAATAAACATGATAACTAATACAATCAGTTATGTAATTGGATTCTTATGAATTGGTATTACATATATACACATATTACATGAAATTTTAAAACTTTATATGTGTATATATATATGCAAGACACCATTTTAGTATGCATAATAATCAAGTATCTTCTGAAAAAGGACAAGCTTTTGTATAACAGAAGAAACAAACCTACATGTTTAAAAAGATACCTTAAGAATATCTGTACTATCACCACCTCTTAAAGAATAATAATGGGTCAATGAAGAAGAATCTCAGAATTTTATATAAAGCTCTTACCTTTATTTTCTAAATATCTAGCCAGTCATAAGTTCTAGAAATATAGTTAAATTAAGGCAACATAAAGAACATTTATTACACCAAAGGAAGAAACAATACATATAATATGTATATTTTCCTTATATTTTGATAAGATATATGGAAAAAGGAAATGTTAATATATATATATATATATATATATATATATATATATATATATATATATATATATATATATATATATATATATATATATATATGTGTATATATAGAAGCAACGCATAATACCGATAAGTATGGTTATATTTGTGCTAAACGTAAAATAAGCAACAAAATGTGCCTGTGCAATTGTTTAAAAGTTCTGTGATAATTATATCTAAACATGTTTGTAATTCAGATGTCAAAGGAAATCGCATGTAATCAGGAAATTCAGGCTAGTAATGAAAACTCTTTAGATAAAAATACTATAGAAAATATAATAGCTCGATCAATCTCGAATGCCATACCTTCTATCATTGAAGCTATTAAAATTTATGTGCCTATAAATGAGATTCCTACTATACACTGTAAGCATACCCATCACTTCAATCCTAACCCTAGTATCAATGGAAGTCATGATATTCGTATCAAAACTCCATCTTCCAAACGAAAGAAAACCACAACCTATGGCTACTCCTATAAGGAATTTCGCTTCAACAAATCCTGTAAGGACAAAGATATGGAACCAACAATAATGCAACCTACCTGCAACAACCATAACAAGAATCACGCAATGAAACGCCATTCTAAGAAGACACTTCGCTGTAACTTCTGCAAGAAGGCCGGACATGCAGAAAAAGAATGTAGAAAGAGAAGGGAAACAAATGTATGTAACAAATGCAGAAACCCAGGCCACTTCCATCTCTACTGCCCAAAGTTATCTAAGGCACCCGATAATAAGGATATAAACCCAGATGAAGCCAAGAAAAACGCATTAATATTTACAATACCGGAGACAACAGCAAAATAAGCACCCTTATATTTCGATTATACTTAAGTTTGTTAACTTTTGATTTTGATCAAAACTTCATCAATAAAATGTCTTTATTTTTCTTTTATAGAGCCAACTCTCATTTGTCTCATTACTATATCATACGTGCTTTACTTGTCATGTATGAGAATTCACTTCAAAAGATCATTTATTCATGAGTTTTAATATTTCGTTATACTCATTCTAATAATCTATATGATTTCGTAATATCGAATTTTGATGATCAAATCATCAGATTTCTTGGAAAAAACCTTTTCTTTTCAAAAGACACTTACCGGATTTCTTTATAATAACCATTACTTGTCAATACATATATCCATTTTTGGAATATGTCCAAACCAAGCTCAATTGTTCGAACTTGTTCACAATATGCATTCAATTCAAAATCCCATATGATGAATTGAGACCATCATATTCAAAATAATCTCATTTGTTTGAATGATAGTAGACCTGTTCAAAGTCTACAACTCCAATAAATCATTTGTTAAAACACGACACCTTGCGGTGGCAATTTCTTTGAAACTTTGACTCATTTCATTTTACACATGAGGTACGAATTTATCTATTTATTGATTCATTATCCTAACCCAGTCTTAATACAATTTTGTGTTAGATTAAGGCACCTAAATTCTTATTCCAACGTACCTCCAACATTTCTTTCATTTTTGAATTAATTCCACAATATTCATTTCTTTCTTCATTTTGAACATCATATCTTTTGAATTTCCAGATTCACTTCCTTGAAACTTTCAGTTAAATTCGAAAACGGTGAATTCGTTCAGTCACCGTAATCATTGAAATCATTCAATCATTACAACACCTTGTGGTGCCTGCATAAATTTGTAGCATGTGCTAATAATGAACCCTAATCATACGTCATTCGTTTGACTCATCATTCAAGTAGTCTCGATACAATTATGTATTAAACCATGATACACTAACTTCTATGTTATTGTCCGGTGTATCCTCGCCATCTAAATAAATGCCACTGATTTCTGGTTTGATTATTGACAAATCATTTTTCATAGTTCTATCTTCAATTGAGATTATTGATTCAGAGTACTTTTTAAACGAACAAAGTAAGTTCTCTTTCAACATTGAATCTTATTGTCCCTAAAAGTAATTTACATTCGATTGATTTTATTGTATCACGTTCAGCTACTAATTTCTGGAACTAATCGAAACATTTATGTTCTCAATATCTCACTAAGGATTCGTCGGCTAAGCGTTTTTGTAAGATTTCGTACATATATCATTTCCGTCAGTTGTAGCTAATAAGCTACGGGTCCTATTCGTTTAATGAGTAATCCAACATACCTCGAACTTGACTTTCCTCTTTAACGACTTTGATTACCCCTCTCTATAGAGAAACTTTTAACAAAACCTTATCTCCCACTTGGAAGATTTTCATCTATTATCTACATAACTCTTTTGATAAGCACGTCTTGCTTTAATTATCTTGTCCATCGTTTCTTACACTATCTCAAGTCCAGATAAGTTGTTTTCTCCAAAACAGACAGTGGTTCAGAACTTCCGTCCATTAAATGCTTCCGAAGACACTTTGACACCGTTTTTACTAACTTAGAAACGTGACATAACTCCGAGAGGATATCATAACCCAAATCTCGAGGACGAGATTTAAAACAAGGTAGGGAGGATATAACAACCTTCCTAAAATATTTCTGACACCCCTAATATAGTTAAAACATCCCTATACGTCCTAAAATACACCCCGTATACGAGAAATGGCCCTAAATACCTTTAATTTTGCAAAAATAAAATAAAAACAAGAAATTAAGCCACTCGTGGGCCGCGAAGGCCTTGTCTTCGGGCTACGTGGGGTGCGACAGCTCAATAACAGGAAGACACCCGGTACCGCCACGTGTCGATGACTCAGCAACCCTCAAACTGCCCTACCATCTCTCGCGGGGCGCGAAGACCCCCTTTGTATCTTTCGTGGGCCGCGAGAAAGTCAAGATCAGGCCCTATAAATAGACGGGATCAGCCTTTAGTTCAATTCATTCAAAATTCTATTTCTCCCTCGAAATTCTGAAGAATAATAATAATATCGGGTATAATACCCCCTAATAAGCGAAGCTCTGCGTCGTTGTGACACCTGTGTCACTCCAACCATCAAACAAATGCCAAACCAAGGAAATATTGTATTTCATACTTGGGATTTGTATAAATATGTGTATGCTTTGCACATATCAATTCTTGTTCAATTTCATACTCTACAACGCTTTCTGGAGAATTATACGCAAACTGGTGCATAAACGTACTCAGTTTAATGCGACAAATACTCCGGGATACCATCATACACTTAACATACCTTAAATAACCTTTACATAACTTAGAAATAAGTTTTGAAGGCTTTGGTATGGCAAAAACAAGTTAATTCGCTTACAGGGACTAAACTTGACAAACTGCAAAAGTATGCCAATTTGAACTGTAACGAACATTCCGGAACATGTCCATAAGTTAAACATACCATATATACCCTTTACATAGCTTAGAAATAGGCTTTGAGGGGTTTGGTATGCTAAAACAAACTTTTGGATCATTCAGGGGCTAAAAGTGTAAAAAAGTGCACAAGTTTGCACTTTCGCGCATAACCTACGTTCTGAATACATCCGGACATCCGAAAATTTATGTAAGCATTATAATATTATGCCTTAGTGTTTGGCATGAGAAAAATCCATTCGTCGCGTCATTTGGATCATCTTTCGCGCTTATGCGCATTCCGTCGTAATTAAGCGAACATCGCGATCGTACGGCCAAACGAACCGACATCCGGAATATTTTTGAGCATATTTCAAGTCCCCTACACTTTAACTTCATCTTAGAGCCTTGAAATGAGGTTAACGGGGCTTAAACGTGCCAAAAATGGGCCAAAATACGTGTTTCTGAAGTGCAGGGACCAAAATTGAAAATTCTGGTCTGGGAACCTTAGGCGGGGCGCGTAAGGATTTGCCAAATCCTTAGGCGGGCCGCGTGAACATGTCTGACAGAAAGATTTTGCATTTAATGCAGAATCTGGCCTTTCGTTCGATCAAGGGGCGATGCCTTTTCACCCAACGAAGAGCCAAGGGTCAAGTTCACTGAACTTATCCACTTGGACACATGTACGCACGAGATCAAGGCACGATATTCGATAAAACGATCCTAACGGTTCCACTTTTCCTATAAATACCCCCCCCCCTTTAGTGTAAAATTCACAAAATCAGATCTTAGAGCTCTAAGTTGAAACCATTGTTTCATACCTGAGCTATTTGGTCTTGATTAGCACTCGGGGACCCTCCGTAAGTCTTCTTTCGCTCTTTTATTCGCTTTTCGAGTCCGAAAGTCAACATTTTGTTGACTTTCTGCATTGACCAGCTTTTGGTCAATGTGAAGTTCATGGAACTTCATAACGTGAGCGTGATCACGGTGGTTATGGTCCATAGTGACCATACCTACTGATTACCACGTTATCTAGGCTCAGTGACGAGTCGTAGTTTCGGCCAAAATGCGCATTCTTGCGTATTTTGTAACCAAACTACTCGTGGGCATCAAAGCCGTTTGTTTTGATGCCAAACCTGTTTCTAAACTTAGTTAAGCATGTTCTAACATGCTTAGCTCGTCACTTTTAGTTTAGTGCTTATATAGGGTCGTAAGGTAAGCGATTTAAACCATCGCTTATACTTTCGAACCCGACCCATTTGGTCGGTCATTAGGACCCGATCAAACACATTTGGTGACCATAGCTATAACCTTCCGAGGTTATACCGTGTGGTCGCAATGTTAGGCCTTCCGAACGCGTTCTACGCGAACGACGCATTAGGGTAGCATAAGCTACCTAAACGGGTCGTGATGGACCGTAAGCACTTAGATTAGGTTTCATTTTAGTATGTAGGCTTTGCTAAGCCATATTACACGAGTCTCCATACTCGTTTGGTTTACGAACCCGCGTACTGTCCGATCCTTCCGATTTGGTCCGGTATATTAACATAAGCTACCTATTAGGTGCCGTTGATATTCCGTGATTTTTAGCATTATCCGGTTATTATATAAGGAATCCAAAGCAATCTCAGGTGAGTACATAGTTCCCCTCTTTTACTGTTTTCTGAACTGTTTTGGGGTGAAGCATGTGTACCTATCTGTTATTTTCATGATTTCAAAGTATAGTTGATTATACATGATAGTATTTATATTTTGACAAACTAAATGATTATCTATGGTTTAAACACTGATTTCTCAAAGATTACAAAAGTAATTGTTGGAATAGTACTTATTTTGTTCACCAGACCGATTGGTAGTATGATATAGCGCTATAGGACTAGACACCCCATTCCTGTTGTCATGGAATGTCTGAAACCAATTTGTTTCTCCATCCAAATAGGGATTTCCTTTGTGGTATCCTTATAGTCTCAAAGGTGTAGTTTGATGCACCAGGTCTGAATGAATTCTTAAATCGCACCTTTAAAGTATAGTTTGATATACTCTCATGTGTGGTGTTGTACAGAACCAACATATATTTTGTAATCATCCAAAGCATATTTTGATATGTTATTTACAAACCAAGACATAGTTTAATATGTTATTTATCACATCCAAAGCATATTCTGATATGTTACTTACAAAACTAAAGCATAGTTTAATGTGTTATTTATAAATCCAAGGTATACCTGTAATATACTACTGAAAACTATTATTTTGAACAACTAAAGTATATTTAATATACTGTCTATCAAACGATTTGGTTTTGGTTAGTGTTTAGATAACAGAACGAGTGTAATGTGATGAAAACATGGTAGATACGCCGCTGGTACTTCTTATATATAAGTGTTTTCATTGCATTACATACCGTGGCGTTATTTAGTACACTTGGGTTAACAATATTGGAACTGAAATATATTTTAATATATTACTTATTCAACTTTCTTAAAACCAAGGTATAATTTATATATACCATAAACATTTTATTAAAACATTGTTTTTCAAACAAACTTAACTTATACAAACTCATTTTACATGGTTATTCAGTTAACCATACATTATTCTCTTATTTATACATATCATCTGATCCTATCGTTTTTCAAATGATTTACAAGACAAAGCAAAAATACGAGGTTCATGACTAAACATTTTCTCAAACTCAAGTCATGAACTCCGTTTTCACAAAACCTATGTATCTCACAGGCATTTTTATGCTGACGTACCTATTTTTACACATGTTTCAGGTGCTGTCTTGAGATGATTGTTGATGCATGCTACATTTAGGATGGACTCGTGCCTTAGCAACTTTAAAACTTGGAAGATCATAGTTGTACTTATGTGATTGTAATAAAACAACGAGTTCATTTAATCAATAAAACAATATTTAAATTTCCATGTGTTATGAAACAATGATTCTGTTACAACACTCCCCGACGTTTCCGCCACGTTTTGTATGTTCTATGTGGTCGGGGTGTGACAGAAAAGTTGGTATCAGAGCTCATGGTTATAGGGAATTAGGTTATTAGTAATGCTTTGACCTAGTCTATAACCTTCCTAGGACCCTAACGCGAGTTTACTTGCGTTTAGTCATAAAACAACACCGTCACCTATCCTTAGGCGACGACCGCAACAAGAACATAAATTTCAAAACCGCTTTGAAAACTAATCATCTGTTCTAGGATGATTGATTACTAGGTTTTGAACCCTCTGTTATAAGGTTTTGAACCCCTTTGAATTTTCAAAACTCTCGTCAAAGTTAGTCTAAATATTGTGAACACATGCAAACTGGAAGGGTGGGTGCCTGTACCCTGAGTTTTCTGTCTAAGGCTAGAGTGTTCGTACAAATCCACATAATCGGACCAGTCACTCTTACCTGGGAACTCTTGGGGTGAGTGTCCACTTATAGGCGAGCATGTCTTCGCGATACATTATTTTTGACCTATTTGCTTTGATTAATCACCAGGTCGTGTGTTGCTTTGTAGTAACAGACAGACGGCCACTATCCTTGCTTTCATCAGATTTGTTCCATCTCATTCTTTTCGTCTAATTCTCTCACTCGTTTCCTCTCATGTTTCCTCTTTTAGAATGCCTCCTCGACGCGACAATCAGATGGCGAATGCCGAACTGGCGGAAATCATCGCGCAACAAATGGCTGCTGCCTTCCCAATTCTTTATGCTCAAATAACTCAAGCCATCAACAACAACAATGCTCCATGCAATTTCAAGATTTTTAACTCAGCTAAACCGCTCAAGTTCAATGGTTCTGAGGGAGCAACTGGTCTTCTTCAATGGTTCGAGAGCATTGAGAACACTTTCCGTCACGTTCAGTGTCCTGAAAATCGCAAGGTCGAGTTTTCTTCGAGTGTGTTTCAGAAGAGGGCTCTTACATGGTGGAATGGGGTTATGAGAGACCGCGGTGCAGAGGTTGCATTAGCACAGACTTGGGCCGAGCTTAGGGCTCTTATGATGAAGGAGTTCTGTCCTCGTCATGAGCTTAGGGCTCTAGAAAGGGAATTTGATGATTTAAAGCAAGACAGTGGGGAACATCGAGCCTATACTGATCGCTATGAGGAATTGAGCTTGTTATGCCCTACTATGGTTACGCCTCTGGATAAGGCGATTGAGAAATACATTGATGGGCTTCCTGACGTAGTTCAGGACATCGTTACTGGCAGCAACCCTACTACTGTCAGACAAGCCATTGAATTGGCTGCCACTCTGACTGAATCCCAAATCAGGAAGCGCAAGCTGTTTCGGAAGGGCGACTTAAGACCATCTGACAAGACTGCTCATGTGGAACCAAAGGAAGAAAGTGCTGAGGTGTCCAAGAAGGAAAAGCGCAAAGCCTCTCAAAGCTACGCTGTAACTGCTCAAGACAAACAAGTTGCACCAAACCAGCCAACACAACCTCGTAAAAGACAAAACTATGTTGGTACTGCACCGTTGTGCAACAAATGCAACCGTCATCATCTAGAGCAAGAGCAGTGTCACAAATGTACCCACTGTGGGCGGTTGGGACATTTGATCAATGTTTGTCGTTATGCAAATCAAACTGCTGCAAACCCTGCTGCTGTTCAAGCACGGTTCCCTCCAGGGTCATGTTATAACTGTGGTGACCTTACCCACTACAGAAACAATTGCCCAAGGCTTGTTAACATACCTCCAGAGCGTGGACGAGTGTTCAACATCAATGAGGCAAACATGAACAATGAGGCAGCAGTGAACAATTAGTGTTTTGTATTTCCTTAGTTGCTATCTTTTGACACTTCAAGACAAATCCGTTGCTACATAAATAAAGATTTGTTGTTTTTATTTATGCAAAATTTATGCGTTTGTGTGAATGCTTGATGCAACTTTATGATGTCAACCCAAAAACAAACTACTCGTATGGTTCTGTCATATTATGATCACTTGTGATCTCCCCAAGAACCTTAAACTCTCGTTTCTTTTAAGAAACAAAGTCAAACACTTATTGAGAATCCCTCTATCTTTATAGATAGATCTTCATAAATCGTTAATGTGCCAAATGAAATCCATAGGTTGGATTCCTAGTGTGCCTTAATATCCATACCTAAGGATAACAAAATAAAGAATCAAGTTAACTAAATTTGTGCTTATGTATTTTCTTACATGTTTTGTGGTTGTATGTGATCCATCCAAATCCTCATAGAATCTTTCATATCTTCATACGAGAGATTCATAATGGGATATCCAAAGATACTATCTTAAACCCTCAATGGATTTCAACAGTGAAGTTAAGTCACTCGGGTTATAAAGTATTGTTCTATAATTGGACCTCTTGAAAGGTCTGCTTAAACAGATTGATTTTGAAAATCTGATTAGAAATATCATGTGATGATATAAAAATGATCCCTTAAGCGGTCTATTTAAAGAGATCGTACGACGGTCTAGTTAAGAAGATCATGTGTTGATCTAGTTAAAAAGATCGTTCGTTGATCGAATTAAAAGGATCCTTTGGTGGTCTAGTCAAATCGCTTCATATTTATTCAAGAAATTTTTCCTACGGATTATGAAATGGACTGTGCGGACTGTGCAAGGAATTACGTAATTATGGAGGCCTACATAATTATGGAATTCAGTGCACAGGAACCACAGGAAGTTTCATCATGTGTTAAGACCTAGTGACAAGAATAATGATACGGGAGAAGTCTCGGACCTCGACCAATGTCATTTATTCTCACACTCCCCCAATTCTGATCTCAATCACACACCAAGTTTTCCTATGATAAGCCTTCATAAGAAACGTTCGTCAATCAGTAGTTCAAAAATTTCATGTTTTACTATTTCAAGGAATTCACTCTGAGGGTTAACAAATTCGCTAAGAATCCTAACATGGCCCAGGGTTTTACCTAAGGGTTCAATGGATCTATTATAAGGCGAAACCTTCACAGCTGTCCTCACGAGTTTCCTCTAGAATTAAATTTCGGGACGAAATTTCCTAAAGTAGGGGAGACTGTGACACCTGTGTCACTCCAACCATCAAACAAATGCCAAACCAAGGAAATATTGTATTTCATACTTGGGATTTGTATAAATATGTGTATGCTTTGCACATATCAATTCTTGTTCAATTTCATACTCTACAACGCTTTCTGGAGAATTATACGCAAACTGGTGCATAAACGTACTCAGTTTAATGCGACAAATACTCCGGGATACCATCATACACTTAACATACCTTAAATAACCTTTACATAACTTAGAAATAAGTTTTGAAGGCTTTGGTATGGCAAAAACAAGTTAATTCGCTTACAGGGACTAAACTTGACAAACTGCAAAAGTATGCCAATTTGAACTGTAACGAACATTCCGGAACATGTCCATAAGTTAAACATACCATATATACCCTTTACATAGCTTAGAAATAGGCTTTGAGGGGTTTGGTATGCTAAAATAAACTTTTGGATCATTCAGGGGCTAAAAGTGTAAAAAAGTGCACAAGTTTGCACTTTCGCGCATAACCTACGTTCTGAATACATCCGGACATCCGAAAATTTATGTAAGCATTATAATATTATGCCTTAGTGTTTGGCATGAGAAAAATCCATTCGTCGCGTCATTTGGATCATCTTTCGCGCTTATGCGCATTCCGTCGTAATTAAGCGAACATCGCGATCGTACGGCCAAACGAACCGACATTCGGAATATTTTTGAGCATATTTCAAGTCCCCTACACTTTAACTTCATCTTAGAGCCTTGAAATGAGGTTAACGGGGCTTAAACGTGCCAAAAATGGGCCAAAATACGTGTTTCTGAAGTGCAGGGACCAAAATTGAAAATTCTGGTCTGGGAACCTTAGGCGGGGCGCGTAAGGATTTGCCAAATCCTTAGGCGGGCCGCGTGAACATGTCTGACAGAAAGATTTTGCATTTAATGCAGAATCTGGCCTTTCGTTCGATCAAGGGGCGATGCCTTTTCACCCAACGAAGAGCCAAGGGTCAAGTTCACTGAACTTATCCACTTGGACACATGTACGCACGAGATCAAGGCACGATATTCGATAAAACGATCCTAACGGTTCCACTTTTCCTATAAATACCCCCCCCCCTTTAGTGTAAAATTCACAAAATCAGATCTTAGAGCTCTAAGTTGAAACCATTGTTTCATACCTGAGCTATTTGGTCTTGATTAGCACTCGGGGACCCTCCGTAAGTCTTCTTTCGCTCTTTTATTCGCTTTTCGAGTCCGAAAGTCAACATTTTGTTGACTTTCTGCATTGACCAGCTTTTGGTCAATGTGAAGTTCATGGAACTTCATAACGTGAGCGTGATCACGGTGGTTATGGTCCATAGTGACCATACCTACTGATTACCACGTTATCTAGGCTCAGTGACGAGTCGTAGTTTCGGCCAAAATGCGCATTCTTGCGTATTTTGTAACCAAACTACTCGTGGGCATCAAAGCCGTTTGTTTTGATGCCAAACCTGTTTCTAAACTTAGTTAAGCATGTTCTAACATGCTTAGCTCGTCACTTTTAGTTTAGTGCTTATATAGGGTCGTAAGGTAAGCGATTTAAAGCATCGCTTATACTTTCGAACCCGACCCATTTGGTCGGTCATTAGGACCCGATCAAACACATTTGGTGACCATAGCTATAACCTTCCGAGGTTATACCGTGTGGTCGCAATGTTAGGCCTTCCGAACGCGTTCTACGCGAACGACGCATTAGGGTAGCATAAGCTACCTAAACGGGTCGTGATGGACCGTAAGCACTTAGATTAGGTTTCATTTTAGTATGTAGGCTTTGCTAAGCCATATTACACGAGTCTCCATACTCGTTTGGTTTACGAACCCGCGTACTGTCCGATCCTTCCGATTTGGTCCGGTATATTAACATAAGCTACCTATTAGGTGCCGTTGATATTCCGTGATTTTTAGCATTATCCGGTTATTATATAAGGAATCCAAAGCAATCTCAGGTGAGTCCATAGTTCCCCTCTTTTACTGTTTTCTGAACTGTTTTGGGGTGAAGCATGTGTACCTATCTGTTATTTTCATGATTTCAAAGTATAGTTGATTATACATGATAGTATTTATATTTTGACAAACTAAATGATTATCTATGGTTTAAACACTGATTTCTCAAAGATTACAAAAGTAATTGTTGGAATAGTACTTATTTTGTTCACCAGACAGATTGGTAGTATGATATAGCGCTATAGGACTAGACACCCCATTCCTGTTGTCATGGAATGTCTGAAACCAATTTGTTTCTCCATCCAAATAGGGATTTCCTTTGTGGTATCCTTATAGTCTCAAAGGTGTAGTTTGATGCACCAGGTCTGAATGAATTCTTAAATCGCACCTTTAAAGTATAGTTTGATATACTCTCATGTGTGGTGTTGTACAGAACCAACATATATTTTGTAATCATCCAAAGCATATTTTGATATGTTATTTACAAACCAAGACATAGTTTAATATGTTATTTATCACATCCAAAGCATATTCTGATATGTTACTTACAAAACTAAAGCATAGTTTAATGTGTTATTTATAAATCCAAGGTATACCTGTAATATACTACTGAAAACTATTATTTTGAACAACTAAAGTATATTTAATATACTGTCTATCAAACGATTTGGTTTTGGTTAGTGTTTAGATAACAGAACGAGTGTAATGTGATGAAAACATGGTAGATACGCCGCTGGTACTTCTTATATATAAGTGTTTTCATTGCATTACATACCGTGGCGTTATTTAGTACACTTGGGTTAACAATATTGGAACTGAAATATATTTTAATATATTACTTATTCAACTTTCTTAAAACCAAGGTATAATTTATATATACCATAAACATTTTATTAAAACATTGTTTTTCAAACAAACTTAACTTATCCAAACTCATTTTACATGGTTATTCAGTTAACCATACATTATTCTCTTATTTATACATATCATCTGATCCTATCGTTTTTCAAATGATTTACAAGACAAAGCAAAAATACGAGGTTCATGACTAAACATTTTCTCAAACTCAAGTCATGAACTCCGTTTTCACAAAACCTATGTATCTCACAGGCATTTTTATGCTGACGTACCTATTTTTACACATGTTTCAGGTGCTGTCTTGAGATGATTGTTGATGCATGCTACATTTAGGATGGACTCGTGCCTTAGCAACTTTAAAACTTGGAAGATCATAGTTGTACTTATGTGATTGTAATAAAACAACGAGTTCATTTAATCAATAAAACAATATTTAAATTTCCATGTGTTATGAAACAATGATTCTGTTACAACACTCCCCGACGTTTCCGCCACGTTTTGTATGTTCTACGTGGTCGGGGTGTGACAGTCGTTGTAAGTATTATAACCCCGGTTACGTATTAGATACGTTGCTCGATTGATCTAGTGCTCCGTAATGGCTGTCAAGGTTCTGCCTGACGTAGTCGTTGGAGTTCTGTCTTAGGGAGAGTATAACTAATGTAAATTGGGTTATTATACTTACGTGTATGGATTGTTTAATTAATAGATTATAGCAAGGAAGTCACTAGGAAAATACCTAAAATAGCAATGTGAGTTTATCCTCTTTTTGTAAACCATTATTCAAACTATTTTTACAAAACCTCAATTATTTTACATTGATTGAGTCTTGTAATTCTTCAATTACTGCCGGTATGATGGGGGTGTTGTGTACATTACTTGATAATCTTCACAATTGGACAATGGGTTAGCTAATGTGTGATATGACCATAGCCACAGATCCGGTCAAGTGGCAAGTACTGAATGAGTAATTGTGTAGATATAAACATTGTAATCGCTCTCAATACTGTAAAATTTGTTAAAACTTGTTTTGATTAAACTGGGATTCACTCACCAGTATTTCTCACTGACAAATGTTTTTAAAACGTATTTCAGGTAATACAATGTGAAAGCCAATTAAAGCAAGTTGGAGAACACTGGAGGCTTAGAAAAGTGGCTATAAAAGTTACCTAAATAAAAAGGAGAATTGTTTTCAATAATTAGGGTATATCCCTACAAACTATATTACAAATAAAAGTCAAAATCTGTCCCACTTGTTTATTATAAATATATTATCAGAAAAACTTGGGTTTTATCCCATTTGTTTATTTTAAACCTTTTTGGTGTTTAACTCTGATAAAAGTATTTCCTAACTACAGTCTTGATGAAACTTTCCGCTGCCAAATTAATAAACACCGATACCACTAGCTTTGAGGCTCGCTGCCGCCGCTCCCGGGGAGGGGTCGGGGCTGTGATAGATGGGTGATTTGATAGGTGAAAGTATCATTTTTCTTTTTCCGGTTTGAGGGATAGGTGGTAGTGAGGTTGTAAGTGGTGGTGTTGTTGTAGCATCTGTTAGTATTTTTGAAATGCCAACAGATGTTATGGATGGAACATTGGTTTATGTAGGTGGAACAGTGGTTTGAGATGAAGAAGTGGTTTGAGAAACCATAGCCTTTTTAGTTGGGTTTGCCGGTGGAAGCTTTCTTAGGCTATCACTATTGTCCCAATTTTTGGCATCATCTGCAGGATAGTAATAAGAGGTGATGTGTGTAAAATGTAACATATAAATTACATCAAATGAGGCATAAAACTAACCCTTTTTAAGTACTAATGTTGGAAAAAGTGTGTTTTTGTCTTCCTTTTGAATTTACAGGATCAAATGAGCTTAAACGAGCAAAAGGAACAAATATACAGCCATAACCAACATAAATACAAAGAATAGGAATAAACGTGACATGCTGACCCCTCGGCAGCATCCCTAAAGCAAAAAAATGTTAATAGAAGACTGACCACGTAGTCGTGCCCACTGGACATGGGGGCGTGGTCAGGAGCCTGCAGAAAAGACAAAGCTGTAGAAGCTTCTACGCCCACCACGGCGGTGTGCGCAGCTCGACACAGGGCGTGGTCAACGCTAAGATACACAGAATCTTTCAAAATGTTGATAGTATAGATAAAATTCTGCCCACATGGCCGTGTGGGGCCCTCTGCTAACAACTGCATTTTATAAAGGAAGAGAAAAGGCTGGCTATGGGGGCGTGCCCACTGGACCCGGGGCCGTGGCCAGGGCTCTATGCAGGCTATAAATAGAGGTGCTTGGTTAACTTCAAAGGCATCCTTGGCAAACAACTACTCTCCCACTTTGCCACTACTCCACTACCACTACACCACCAACACCCACCACCATCATCCATCTTTAGAGTGTGTAGTATTCTCGGGATCCAATATTGATCGTAAGAGTTCTTACCAATCAAAGGCCATGTTTGGTTAAGCCTCTTACATCACTTGGTGAAGACAAGTCTTTTATGTATGACTTTTGATTTTTAATCTTTCGGCACTTTTTATTTGGTTTTGTATTAATGACTTTAATAACTAGTTTCTTATGTTGAAGGTGAATTTTCTTTATCATTTGTCCGTGGTGTCTTGGCGTTACTTTACTGTCTATATAAAGTAAAAGATTGCATCATTCATGTCTCTACGGTCTATATAGAGATATGTTGGCTACCTGGTCGGGGGTTAAGGGAATGGTTTAGTAAGGTTCTTGCCTTGTTCAGTGTATATATCCTACAAGGACCTGGTTCAAGCTTACTAGGACCTCCTTCAATACCCACTGGTATTGGATGGCGGGGCTGCGAATGGCTTGAACCCCTCATATGTAAACTACTATTAATACATTAAACCGACTACTTGGGATTGTATCCCTGCTGACTCAAACCACTTAGCCGAGGGTAACGTCACCTTCAAAAGAGGGGCCTACCACTTTTCGCATTAATAACTTAATTAATTATCTTTCAATATTCCGACTCTTTGGGATTGTATCCTTGCTGACTCAAACCACTAGGTTGAGGGTAATGTCACCTTCAAAAGAGGGGCCTACTAATATAACTAAGATAATCTCTTAAAAAGTCCGAAAGTGCAAAAATCATCAAAGGATACATTAAAGGCGAGTCGGATCCAAGTGATTTATCTTGTCTATCTGTTTTTATTTTATTTCTGCATTTTTAGTTTTCATTTTCATGTTTTAAACCTTTCTCAAAAATTTAGATTGATTAGACGTTGAGGATAAGCCGGTACTAAAAGCTCTTGTGTCCTTGGACGACCTCAGTATCTTACCAACGCTATACTACGCTCACGATGGGTGCACTTGCCCAAGTGTGTGTTTAGTGTTAGTAGAATATCGTGTTTTATAAATTTAAAACTTGACTAATGCAAAAAATTGGGCTTAAAATATTAATAAAATCGTATTATGCTTCGCACAGACCAAGTTTTTGGCGTCGTTGTCGGGGACACAAGGATTTTAAGAAAGTTAGGAATCAACGGCCTAATCATTTTTACTTATTTTTCTATTTTATGATTTTTCTTAATTTTTTCAGTTTCTGCAGACTTCAGAATGTGTCGTGCTCAGCTAGACACGGGGCCGTGTCCATCTTTGTTACTGGCAATCCTGTTTTAAGTCAGACAGTAGCTGACGACAGGGCCGTGCCCACTGAACACGCCCCAGTGCTCAGCCAGACACGGGGCCGTGTCCATCTTTGTTACCAGCAATCCTATTTTAAGTCAGACAGTAGCTGACCATGGGGCCGTGCCCACTGAACACGCCCCCGAGTCCAAACTTCAATTGCTGAAAACAGAACCATAAGATCCCGACAGTTGGTATTTTTTGACAAAAACATGAGTGATATTGATTATTTTTACTTACGCTCCTCTTACGGTGAATGGTGTCAAATATGTGGTGGATTTCATAAAGATTTAAAATGTTACTTTCTAAATTACACTCCGCACTATTTAGTTATCATTTCCTTGTAACCTTAAGATGGGCGAAAATAAAAACGATCCATATCTCTCCCACGAATGCCCTCAACCACTTCTTTTAGATGACATAACCTCCGAAGAATTATGTCAGCTCGAAGAAATAATTCTCCAAAAATTAGAAGAGCTTGAGATGAAAACAAGTTATTCACCACAAGACGACAATCGAGGAGAATTATTGGGGACACATTTGGATTCTAACAACATCGTCGTTACCGAAGCACCTCTAAATCTTGTGAGGACATGAACGATAGCGCGTCCCTGTGTCGATTGTGCCGTGAAAGACTCTCCATCGGTCTCCGCCGCTACGTTCATACACCTGAGCGATTCGACATACACCTTCTTTAACGAGAGCCCGGATAAGGGGAATAAATGTCGGTTTCGCCCACCGGTATTTAGCTTAGGTTTTACCCCTTCCGATAACCTCTTGCGTTCTTGTTTGAATCGAGAGCAATTAAGGTACCTTAGGCACTTCGGTGTTGTTTCCTCCAGTAAGGAACCGCCCGATCTGGATAAATTCCTTAAAATAAGACAAAACTTCATAAACTCTCTAGCCACAGGGCCGTGTCCTGGTCAACACGCCCCGTGCCCACCTCAAAATTGACCACAGGGTCATGTCCAAGCCAGCACGCCCCGTGTTCAGAATACGGACAAAATGTGTCAGAGTCTTGTCTGACCACGGGGCCATGTCTAGCCGACACGGGGCCGTGGTCAGTGTTCTGTCGTTTTCTATAAAGTCAGCATGATTCCTGCACATTTGGACCCATTCCAAAGACCAAGATCTGTTGGTATCTTCACATATGCCCTACAAGGTATATTCCAAAGAAGGTTCTCAACAACCATCTTGTCTTTACCACTTTTGTCTCTTGCCTTCTTCTCCAAAAACTCCTCAAACCTCCATTAAAACTTGAAACTTCCATGTCTTCACGCTTTATTGTGATATTTGCTAGGTTTTTAACAAAGGAATCTATTTAAAAATAAGTTTTATAACATTGTTTTAAGTTCTTTGTGCTCAGAAATGTCTCAAAACTCAGAAAAAAAATTTAAAACAATAAGATTCATTGATTCAAAAATCTGCAGAATGGTGGCCACAGGGCCGTGCCCAGCGAACACGGGACCGTGGCCGGAGTTACAATTTCATTATTTTGAACTTTTCGACTTGTTTTCTTAGAATGTCAAGCCTGAACAGCGGAACATCTTCAGCTCACTCGAGAAACAGTCGTAGAGAAAGAAGGCCATCGATAGAGGCGACCCTTGTGTGTTACGTAATGGCGCTAAGAGAAGCACTCGATGAGATGACATCCGTGGAGGAGGTTCTAATTGACTGTATCAACTATCTAACGGTGGGGCTGGCGAGTAGCTTCCAAGAGATCAACCTTTTGCACCAA
The DNA here is from genome assembly GCF_002127325.2 of Helianthus annuus. NCBI lineage: Eukaryota > Viridiplantae > Streptophyta > Magnoliopsida > Asterales > Asteraceae > Helianthus > Helianthus annuus. Next base: position 74,518,539 of record NC_035442.2, on the reverse strand, counting down.
AGGTTGAGTATTCTTGCAATGCCGCCTATTTAACCAATCTCGCCACAAGAAGATTGGAACTTGGCACAAAAGTTGTTAATCCCACCGGATGGGACGACATACCCCCGGAACCTCCTCTAGACGCCTTACAAGAGGTTCCGGTAAAGGTCGCACCTTCTCCACATGAGATGGACAATGAGCCCGTCTTCCTTCTCCCTCGGGAGATAGAGGAGTGGCTCAACGATGTGTGAGGAGCACCTTCCGAGAAGAAGTTGTAAAAGCCTTATCCAACCGAAAAAAATCATTTTTTGGGTATTTTTTTGTTCTTATAATAAAAACATCTAGGATAGAACTTCTTTGTGGTTTAAAATTTCTTGCATTCTAGGACCTACCTATCTTAGTTTTTAGTTTGAACTTTTTAATTTTTAAGGAACTATGTATCTCGCACTTTCTAATGAATGATGGTTTAATTTATTGAATGGTGTTTGGATGATGTTATAATGGCTGAACACACTCGAAAAGGTGGAGGTTACCAAGGGAACGTTAAAACCACACCCCATGCACGAAAATAGAGTCTCCCGACAATTTTCCAGCATTATAGCAAGTTCAGCATGGGGCCGTGTTTAGCCCAACACGCCCCGTGCCCAGGCTCTGCAGAAATTTGCTCAGTTCAGGTAACTGGACACGAGGCCGTGGTCACTGAACACGCCCCGTGTCCAGCCTTCTGTTAAATTCTGTTACTGGAAATCTAACCACGGGCCGTGCCCGGACCAACACGGTGTCGTGGCCAGACGCCTAGTAACATAAAATTTTGTTTTTCAACACCCTTTTACACATTCAATCAACCTAAAAACTTATTTTTGGTACACATTGAGGACAAGGTGTAATTTAAGTGTGAGGGGGATGCTAAAACCTTGAATTTTGCAAGTCCTAATAACAAGCCTTACACAAAACTCTATTGGAACCTCTAATCACCCCAAAATTTTTCAAAAATTTTCATTTTTTTTCTTGTCTTGGTTTAATTTGGGAATAACAAGTTCTAAAAAGGTTATATCTTTACAAATTTACAACTGATAGCGTCGTGATAAAAAGAACCAAATAAGAAAATTATGAAAAGGCATGACAAATCTAATTAAAATTTAATTATATATACTTGATCACATTATAAATCCATTCCCACAACAAGTGAGTTTTTAGCCTTTATTGAGCATACAAGCACATATCTTTAAACTAAATGCTCATTTTTCGTTTCTTGTGTGAATAGCCGCTTGGTTCTTACGACTCTAGAACTTGTCGCGATGATACATTTCCGTTCATTACCAACTTAAACCCAAGTAAGTAAATGATGGAGGCATTAGGACTAACCCATTTTCCTTTCAACACCATTATTTTTCGATTTTTTTTATCACCTATCCAAAATCCCCCTAGTTAACCCCTTTGAGTCTAAACCTTTTCATTTCAAAACCCACAAAACAAACACCCTTTACCCACCAAAACCCTTTTCTTTTAAACCCCTTTATTTTAGTAAAAAGCTCAGTTATCTTGTGACATTTCTTTATCAAAAAAAAAAAATGAAAGTCTAGCAATATAAAAACAAGTTCCTCAAAGAAACTTTGTTTGAATATGCTTAGTTTGAATAAAAGTCACAAAAACAAAAAGTTTTACAACGACCGATGCTTTTTATGCTTTTAGCCCTTTTTTACTAACCACTAACCAAAACCACCTACCCTTAGCCCAAGCCTAACTCTTTCCCAAAGTCCTCTTGATATTTACAAAGGTTTACAGTTAAACAGGAGGAGGTTTGATTGCTTGGCAAGCATATGGTAGAAGTAAGTTCCATGCCAGTCTCGAGTGTTTCACAAAAATACATCTTCGGCCGAGTGTTGAGCGATCTCCCGTGAGGTATATGAACTTGTATATAAATGGAATTTTAAAGAGGCATCTTATACCCAAATAAATAATTTTTCTTCTAAAATGTTCTAAATAAATCATAACGAATAGGATTGTAAATAAAATAAAAATGTAACCTAATAAAGATCTTGGATTCCCGACACTCAAAGACAAGCTCAAAACTTCTCTCCTACCTATTCCATTTGGGTGTGTAAGCCACATATTAAAGAGTTTTGCTTGAGGACAAGCAAATATTCAAGTGTGGGGGTATTTGATGTGTGCAAAATGTAACATATAAATTACATCAAATGAGGTATAAAACTAACCCTTTTTGAGTACTAATGTTGGAAAAAGTGTGTTTTTGTCTTCCTTTTGAATTTACAGGATCAAATGAGCTTAAACGAGCAAAAGGAACAAATATACAGCCAAACCAACATAAATACAAAGAAAAGGAATAAACGTGACATGCCCGACCCCTCGGTAGCATCCCCAAAGCAAAAACAAGTCAACAGAAGACTGACCTCGGGGCCGTGCCCACTGGACACGGGGCGTGGTCAGGAGCCTGCAGAAAAGACAAAGCTGTAGAAGCTTCTACGCCCACCACGGGGCGTGCCCAGCTCAACACGGGGCGTGGTCAACGCTAAGATACACAGAATATTGCAAAATCTTGATAGTACAGATACGATTCTGCCCACGGGGTCATGCCCACTGGACACGGGTCCGTGTGGGGCCCTCTGCGGACAACTGCATTTAATGAAGGAAGAGAAAAGGCTGGCCACGGGGGCGTGCCCACTGGACACGGGGCCATGGCCAGGGCTCTGTGCAGGCTATAAATAGAGGTGCTTGGTTCACTTTAGAGGTATCTCTTGGCAAACCACTACTCTCCCACTTTGCCACCATTCCACCACCAACACCCACCACCATCATCCATCATTCATCATCCATCTTTAGAGTGTGTAGTAGTCTCGGGATCCAAGATTGATCGTAAGAGTTCTTACCAATCAAAAGCCATGTTTAGTTAAACCTCTTACATCACTTGGTGAAGACAAGTCTTTTATGTATTACTTTTGATTTTTAATCTTTCGACACTTTTTATTTGGTTTTGTATTAATGACTTTAGTAACTAGTTTCTTATGTTGAAGGTGAATTTTATTTATCATTTGTATGTGGTGTCTTGGCGTTACTTTACTGTCTATATAAAGTAAAAGATTGCATCATTCATGTCTCTACGGTCTATATAGAGATATGTTGGCTACCTGGTCGGGGGTTAAGGGAATGGTTTAGTAAGGTTCTTGCCTTGTTCAGTGTATATATCCTACAAGGACCTGGTTCAAGTTTACTAGGACCTCCTTCAATACCCACTGGTATTGGATGGCGGGGCTGCGAATGGCTTGAACCCCTCATATGTAAACTATTATTAATACATTAAACTGGCTACTTGGGATTATATCCCTGCTGACTCAAACCACTTAGCCGAGGGTAACGTCACCTTCAAACGAGGGGCCTACCACTTTTAGCATTAATAACTTAATTAATTATCTTTCAATATTCCGACCCTTTGGGATTGTATCCTTGTTGACTCAAGCCACTAGGTTGAGGGTAATGTCACCTTCAAAAGAGGGGCCTACTACTATAACTAAGATAATCTCTTAAAAAGTCCGAAAGTGCAAAAATCATCAAAGGATACATTAAAGGCGAGTTGGATCCAATTGATTGATCTTGTCTATATGTTTTTATTTTATTCTTATTTCTGCATTTTTAGTTTTTATTTTCATGGTTTAAACTTTTTCTCAATAATTTAGATTGATTAGACCTTGAGGATAAACCGGTACTAAAACCTCTTGTGTCCTTGGACGACCTCGGTATCTTACCAACAATATACTACGCTCACGATGGGTGGACTTGCCCGAGTGTGTGTTTAGTGTTAGTAGAATATTGTGTTTTATAAATTTAAAACTTAACTAATGCGAAAAATTGGGCTTAAAATATTAATAAAATCATATTACGCTTCGCACACACCAAGAGCAGTGCCTGTAGCTTGAAGAAGATGATCTTTGATGACTTGAATTTCTGCTTGTGTATCTTTAAATTTTGCGTCAACTATATTTCTAATCATTTCCATGTGGATATCACAAGTGGCATCTGTAGACTGCTTTTGTAGTTGAAGATAAGTTGGGGCATGGAACCAAACTTTTCCTACAAGTTCTGCATTTGTAGGTGGAGGAGTAGAGTTTTGTACCAATATCTTCATCATGTTTTTTTATCTCAGCCACTGAAGATTCCAGATTGGATAATCTAACCGTCAATTCCTTATATCTTAATTCTTCACCTAAACGAATAGGATCATCTGAATTACTACCAAAGATGGTTGTATCTGGTTTTGAACTAGATGCCCCTTTGTCTTGGTACTGGGGACTTCCAACTGTTTTAGAGTGTACAAGTGTAGATTCAACAGTTGTTGCCTAGGGGGTCTTAATAATCTAACTACTATCCAATTATGAGATTGTTGTCTCTACAATTCTAGTAGCTGCCCTACTTCAAATACCTTTAAGGGTCTCTTGAGACATAAGAGGTGTAGCCTCCTCTGCTTGTGGGCTAGCAATAATTCTTGGACATACCCTAGTCACTTATGGTGGTAAACTCTTAGTAATTTGTTAGTGAGAAGAACTAGTTATACGCAACGCAGAATCATTAAGTGCATCAAGCAATGGTTTTATGGTAGATAGTAGAAGTGTGGTGGGTGGTGTGTAAAGAGAAGCAGCCTTGGGAGACGGGCTTGAGAAGAAATGCTCAAGTAAGTCATCTTCGTCTTTATGTGGATCCTCTATGCTTACAACACAATCTTTTATGAGGATATGTGAGTAGTTTGGATATGTTGAGATGTTTGCATATGTTGTGAGGAAGTAACAACAATTGTTTGCTGCTTTTGTGTTACAGCAGGCTCATCTGGCACCTCATCTTCCAAAGACACCCTTTTTGGTGTTTTCCTTTTGGATTTGTGCTTGCGGATGGACGTGGCCCTTTTGGAAATGGCTGGTGTGTGTTCCACAGTACTGGGATGGGTACTGTGGTCACTAGGAGCAGTGGGATCATTAACAAATGTTGTAAAACATTTTCTTCACCCACATTTCCTTGACCCTTGGTCATCATGCAGGTGAATGTTTCATTTGAAATACTTTTAATTTGAAGGCCTTCCCTTTTGCAAATGTTTTGTGCCAAGACCCTTTTAAAACACAACTTATCAGACTTGGGTACAAGAGAAAAAATTTGGGCTTTCCATCTTTCTTGACTTTTACATTTCCAACCATGTCAACAAACAGAGTTTTGGATAGCTTATAATTTGAATTAGCTAAAATGGCAATACCATGACTGTTGAAATGATGGTGGAGTGCTTTTTATCATGAAGTAGATCATCCGAATTTGCAAAAAAAAAATCATCAGTGTTTTGTAAACGGATGGGTGCATTGGCAACAGGAATGTTATGATATTTTGAAGATGTCGATGATCAAATGAAACTCTGTGTTTGCAAAAGATTTCACAAGATATGGAAGATAGTTGTGTGGTGGTTTCAAGATGAGAGCTCTTGTGGAAATTGATCAAATCTTTTGAGCAAAAAATCTTCAGATTGAAGAAAGGAAATCTTTTAGAAAATCTTTGATTCGATGATCTTTTTGAGTTTGGAGAGAAAATTTTTTAATTTCAGAGTTTATCGCACTGGTAAGGACAAACTCTGTTTGGTTAGGGCTTTTATAGGGTTTTTAAGCAGTGGTGATGACGTGGCCAAACGGTTACCTTTTTGGTGATGTAGCAGGTTTTTGTTTGTTAAGGGCAAAGCTTTGTTTAACGAAAACCCTTTGATGAAGAAAGATAAGGTATGTTTTTAAAATTTCTATTTAAAACCTCTGTTGTGCTCAATATTTACGTGACAAGATCAGTGGTTTGAGCATCTGTTTGACTTTTGGTTATATAGATGGATGGAAACCCATGTTTAAAACCTCTGTTGGGTTAAACAGAGTTTTGAAGAAGAACAGTGGTGAGTTTGACTTTTGTAGTCAAATAGTGGATAGTGAATCAGTGGTTTTTTTCATACTTAAATAGTCGTTAACCAAGGTTAAATAGAGTTTTGAACCACTAAGATCGATGTTTCACTCCTTTGCATAGAGTTTTTGTTTTGTTGATTTTATCAATCTTTCTTTGTTTTAAGAGCAAAAAATTTGATTTTTTAAAATAACCACATTAATATCTTTATTCGTATTACTTGAAAAATATTTCAGTCTCTATTTAACATCCCAATCCTAGAGATCAGTCTTTCAAAAGTAGATATGTCCAAAGCTTTTGTGAACACATCTGCTAATTGGTCTTCAATGGGACATGATTTAGTGAAATCAATCCCTTTTCATAACAATCTCTTACAAAGTGATGACGAATGTCAACGTGCTTTGTTTTTTAATGTGACACTAGGTTCTTGATAATGTTTTCAGCTGCTTGAGTTTCATAAGTAAATGGTATCTTTAGAGCAGTTATACCAAAATCAAGAAATTGATTTTAAAGCCACATGAATTGTGCAGTGTAACTTGCAGCAGCTATGTACTCTGCCTCTGCTATAGAATTAGAGACCGTTGTTTGCTTTTTTGCTTTTCCATGAGATCAGGGCATTTCCTAGGAATTAGAAACTTTCTAATGTGAAGTTCCTTGTTTTGTGGCAACCAGCAAAGTCACTATCTAAAAAACCTGAAAGCTCAATATTTCCATTAGCTGGATACCAGATATCAAGTGTAGGAGCACCTTTGATGTATCTGAATATCCTTTATACAACTATTAAATTTGATTTTCTAGGTGATGCTTGATATCTTCCACAAACACATGTTGCAAACATCATGTCAGATCTTGATGCAGTTAAGTACATCAATGACCCAATCATACATCTGTGAAGTGTCTGGTCTATCACATCATCTTTTTCATCAGATATAAATGGTTTGCTTGTACTCATAGGGGTAACACATGGTGTTAGGATCTGAGTTTGGATTGATTGTGATTTGTGTTTTGATTTAAGATGAATAATGAAAGAGTAGTGCGGCGGAAATTAAATGGAAGCAAACTTTTCACAATCAAACAGAAGAAATGCTTTCAAACATACATTTTCAACAAAGAACCAAATGCTTAAATTTATTTCAAACTTTGATTACAATTGAATGTATGTTTTGCAAACTCCCCCTCAGCCCGAGCTCAGTAATTTGTTCGTGCAGGAAGAAGATGGTGAAAGAGCTAAACAGAACAGTACAGAGCACTGTTCTATTTATAGGCACGCAACAAACCACTGAGCATTTAAGCTGACGTCACCATGAAAGTGACATCTAACCTCCTAACAAACTCTAACGTCTGACCTATACAAACACTGCTATGATAACTACTGATATTACATTTCATTACATAAAGTAAACAAAACAACTGCTGCATTCTTCTACTACTGTGAACCCAGCAGTGCTTGTCATGATCAGCAGTGCTTGAAACAAGGCAGTAGATTGAGCAGCAGAGCTTCAGTTCTTCATCAGTCTTTGACTTGATCAGCAGTTGTAGGTCAGCAGTTTGTATGATCAGTAGATAGGAGGTCAGAAGATGTTGAAACCACTTTCAAGGGGAGAGACTTGTATGCATGACATCTGCTTATTCTGGATCCACTGCTCTGATTCAGTTTTGGCTTTAATTATCTGTTCCTTTGGCAGGGTTCAATCCCAACAATCTCCCCCTGGAACAGATAATGCCAAAACTCTTCATTATTAATAGATCTTTATTGCCTCATCAGCAGTTCCCTTTTTTGCCCTTTGAGTTGTAATTCAAAGGTTAAGGCATCTGTGTCATCATCATCCCTGCTAATTGGAAGATCAAGGAGATCCTGCAAATCTTCAAGACTCTGGCCAAGAGCTTGGTCCCTTGTTAATTTCTTCACTTCTCCACTAGACTTGAACACTGTCAGTACGTGGGTCTGTATATCAGTTTTCCACTTTAGTACTTTTGAGCCTGGTGGGTTTCTTGGGAGATTTTTATTGGATGAGGTATTTGGTGATGCAGGCCTATTCATGACTGGCTGAGCAGTACTTGCAGATTGTTCCAATTCAGATTCTTCTTTCATCATTAACCTAATGCCCTCTTTTACAAGGTCATTACCTGCAATTAGATCTTGAATTGTTTCAGCACCTGACTGGTTTTGACTCCTTCTTTTTGTAGATGGCAGCACCAGCTGGAGCATTGTTTCTTTTGACTTGCAACTTTGGTAGTCTTGTTGAGACCTCTGCTTTGGAGTAGTCAGGTTTCTGTGGAACTTTTGGATCTTTCTTTCTAAGTTCCTCCAACCTTTTGTAGGTGGCTCTGACCCTAGCTTCTCCCCACTTTGACACAGAATTCTTTGACCCATAATCAGCTGCTACCAGCTCCTCTTTCATTCTCCTCAACTCTAAAGCCTTGTCAGCTTCAAGCTGTTTGAATTTTTCAGGAGGAGTTTGCTGGACCTTATTTTTGATCATTTCTTGAATCCTGGCTGCCTCACTTTCAAGCTCAGGAATGGTCCAAATTTTATACATGTGTTTCTCCCCCTTGTATTTCTTGTAGGTCATGATGTTTTCAATGTAGTCTTTTCTCAAGGACTCATCTGCCCTTTCTGAGATTTGCTGACATACTCTTTTGGCAAATGGCTCCATAGATCTGACCTGTGTGAGTAGAAACTGATAGTTTTGCTGAAATTCTCTATCAAATTTCCCTTGTTTATTTTTGTTTGAGATATCCTCTGCTTGCTTGGCCTTGATTTTCAAATATTCTTCAATATTGTTTGGCCTGGGATATCCTTCAACTGATGGCAAACTCCTTTTAGCAGGGTCATCCTCATAGTAAAAAGATTTGATTTCTTCTCTAACTGCTATGAATTCCAAAGGAAACAAAACACCTGCAGGAGGTAATGGCTTTTGGATTTGAGTTAAGGAGAGAGGAATGGGTTTTTGAATTGTGACAAGTGATAGAGATTTTGAAGATGTTGGTGGTGGTGATGGAGAATCATCATCTGGTATGATAATCCTTCTCCTTTTTATTTTAGGAGAGGCAGATGATGTTTTGGGTGGAACAGTGGTGGTGGTTTGAGAGGCAGTGGTTTGTGATTGACTAACAGTTGTTGAAACAACTGGTGTTTCAACCACTGTTGTCATTACAGCAGATGTTGTAACATCTGCTGTCTTCTGCTTTTTGGCAGGAGGTGATGGTGGAGATGTTGTTTTTGGTGGTGATAAGGCAGTGGTAGTGGTGTGTGTTGAAGTGAGAGCAGTTGTTGAAACAACTAAAGTACCATCAGATGTTGATACAGCAGGAGTTTCAGCAACTGTTTGGGTGGAGGTTTGATGTTGGTGGCTTTTGGATGATGGTTTTGAAGTATGCTTAGTGAGTCTGGATGGTGTGGACTTGGGTTCCCTTACTTTTCTAGTAGGATTTCTTTTTGGCTTAGGATTTTGAACATCCTTTAACCCAGAACAACCCTGCGCATCCAGCTCCATGTAAGCTCTTTTCTCCTCATTCCACCTTGACATATCCTTTGCCGCTCTATCTAATTTTACACTTGCTACTCCTTCATCAAATGCATTTAGAGTAACATCAACCTTCTTGCTACCATCTGGCAAGGGAATCTTCCTTAGCATAGCATCCTTTTCTGGCTTAAGATACAAACCATTATCAATCCCTTTCTTCCTCCACTCCTGAATTTTCTCCCCCTTTTTGGCATTATCTGGGGGAAGTTCATCAATAATAAGAACTATTAGAGGAGCAGTGCTAGTGGTTATTAACAGATGGGCCTTTATAGCCTTGATGTCTGCTTGTGTGTTCTTGAACCTAGACTCCATTGATTTTCTCAGCTCTTGAACATGTTTTTCATGTTGCTGAGCAGCCATCTGTTGTTGTTGTTGGAGAAAAGCTTGAAAAAGGTTCCATATCTCTTTTGTAGCATCTGCTGGTGGTGGAGCAGGTGCTTGAGGTGGAACAGTAGTGGATTGTACCTGTTGTACTGTCAACAACTGATGCAGCATTTCTTTGATTTCTGCAACAGAGGTATCAAGTTTTTCAACACGATTCGTCAATTCCTGGTACTTTAAACCATCACCCAATTTAATGGGATCATCTGATTTCCCACTAGCAGTGGTTTTATCAGAGGTTGAGGTAGGGAGTGTACTCCAAACATGAACAACTGATGCCCCTTTTTCTTGGTACTGGGGTCTTATTCCTTCAACACTTGATAATCTTTTTATGGAACCAGTGGTCAAAACAAACTCACTAGCAGATATCAGAGGTGTTATAGAAGGAATTGCCTCCAAGGAAGTCTTATTGATGTAACCACTGTCCAAGTGCAAACTAGTGGGTTCAACACTTGTAGTGGCTGCTTCACTTGGATTACCACCAAGAGTTACTTGTAACTCAAGGGGTGTAACCTCCTCAGGTTGTGTTGGTGGGTTAGCAAAGATTGATACATCAGGCCCAGTCTTTTGTTGAGGCATATTCTCATGAATAGGTGATTGAGAAGGACTAGTTTGTGCCTGGTTCAAATCAATTGCATCCAACAGCATTTTTGTATTTGGTGGAATTGTGGATGTGAGGGCAGGTGTAGAAAGAGAAGTTGCCTCGGGCATTGGGCTGTGGATGATGGAAACAAGTGCTTCCAGAGCATCATGATGTGGTGACCCTATTTGTACAACCTGTTCTTTTTGTGAAGAAGTGTTTCGGGTATGGTTTGAGATATTTTTACCAACTGCTGTCAGGAAGTAGCAACAGTGGTTTCTTGTGACTTTTGTTTTGTCACAGGCAGTTGCTCTGGTATCTCAGCCTCCAGAGTTGCCTTTTTGGTAGGTTTTGGGGGTTTTTGAGTTTTCTTTTTCTGTGGCTTTTTGGAGATTATAGGTGTGGGTTTCAAGGCAGTTGTTTTGCTACCTTGATCACTTTGAGCAGTGGGCTCAGCAGCAGATACCTGAGGAGCAGTGTTTGCTGCTAAATTCTACTCAGGCACCTCTGCTTGTGTTTTGCAAGGTGTTGACATTCTGGTAAAAGTTTCAGTAGTTAAGCTGTGCATTTGTAAAGATTCACCTTGGTTTACTTCAGAAATATCATCCTTACTGAATTTCTTTTCAAAATAATAACTTAGAAATCTTGGAAACAGTAAGAATGATTTTGTTTCAACATTTTTAACCAAATCATTGAAGATTACCTTAGAATAGTTAAAATATTCTTCTTGTAGAATAGCATATCCCAAGTTTTGAATCTTCAATGGTATTTCATTAAAAGATGTGGTTTTATTTGAAACACACATAAGGAGGGTATGCAATAAAAACCTTGTTGCAGGAGGGAAGAAACCTTTTTGTAAGGTATCCCTCTTCATCATTGTGTCTGCATACCCTCGTTCAATGAAGTCAATTTTTAACTCATTTTTTGGAAAAGAATCTTTACCTTCTTGATCCTTGAGTTGAAAGACCTCTGAGATGGATTGTGGTGTTATTTGGACTGCTTTTTCCTGTAGAGTAGAGTTAATGGCTATGACATCTTCGCCTTGTTTGTCAAGGGTACAATTTTTCCAAAACTCTCTCTGGGTTTGCAGGTAGATGGGAGCATCTGCTGTAAGCAAAGTTTTGTACTTTGACGCAGTGATAATATCGAGGATGGAATCAAAGGTATCGATGGTGCCGGGTTTTGTGAGAGGACCCATAAGATTGTGAGAAGGTTTGTGTGGAATTTCTGTGGGTTTAGCCTTTTGAGAGGCCCCTTTTGAAGATAATTTTGCGGAAGGCTTCGATTTAGTCATTTTGGAGAAGACGATCGAAGAAATTTGTGAAGGAATTTGATGAAATGTGAAGAAAACTGCTTTGAGAAGAGAATTTTTAAGAATTCAATTCGACAGTAAGACCCTGTTTGGGGTTTTGAAGGGGGTTTTATAGAGAAAAAGTGAGTGCTGATGTGGCAATGGTTACAAAAGGTCTGACCACTATGTACTGACCACGTACCATCCCCTGGTGAAATGAAGGACAGTACTTTTGTGAAAACTACTGGTGAAGGCAGTGGTTGCAACGGTAATGGAGGCAGTGGATGATTTTTACTATTAGTGGATAGCATATCAGTGGATACAACACTAATTTTGAACATCAGTGCTTATCAAAGGAACAGGGGATGACTTTCAGTAGTGGACAGATTTTTGAAGTAGAGCAGACTTTTGAACTCATCAGTGGTCGTGGCAAACTTTTAGGATTTTAATGAAAAATTCATTTTAGCTATTTTTAAGGGTGGATTTTTGATTTTCTGAAAACATTTTAATGCTTTTATTCATAGAAGAACAGGATTTGCATGTTATTCCATGTTCAGCATGCCAATCCTAGAGATCAAGCTTTCAAAGGTGGTTGTGTCTAATGCTTTGGTTAGCACATCTGCCAGCTTATCCTTAGTTGGAACATGATGCAGAGAAATCAAACCTTTTTCATAGCAATCCCTCAGAAAGTGATGTCTGATGTCAATGTGTTTGGTGGTTGAATGAGAAACTGGATTTTTAATGATATTTTCTGCTGCCTGGCTGTCCAACATGAGGGCTGTACAGCTTGCAGCAGCTATATATTCTGCCTCAGCAGTGGATGTGGAAACAGCTGCTTGTTTTCTGCTTTGCTAAGACACTAAGCAATTGCCTAGGAATTGGCACCCTCCTGAAGTGGACTTCCTTGTCTTGTCACATCCAGCAAAGTCACTGTCTGAGAAACCTGAAAGCTCAATTTTACCATCAGCTGGATACCAGATACCCAGTGTGGGAGCACCTTTGAGGTATCTGAATATCCTTTTTACAGCAATAAGGTTTGACTTTCTTGGGGCTGATTGGGATCTTGCACAGACACATGTTGCAAACATAATGTCTGGCCTAGATGCAGTTAGGTACAATAAAGACCTAATCATGCTTCTATATAAGGTCTAATCAACCAAATCATTCTTTTCATCAGACATGACTAGTTTATTTGTTGCAATGGGCGTACTACATGGCTTACAATCATCCATATCAAATTTCTTTAAAAGTTCTTTGGCATATTTGCCTTGATGGATGAAAGTGCCATTTTGCAGCTGCCTTACTTGGAAACCAAGAAAGCACTGGAGTTCACCCATTGCCCTCATTTCAAACTCAGCTGTCATGAGTTGCCTGAACTCTTCACACATTTTATTACATGTGCTTCCAAAAATGATGTCATCCACATAAATTTGGACAATCATCAAATCCTTTCCTCTCCATTTTAAAAACAGTGTTTTATCAATTCTGCCTCTGGTGAAACCAATGGAAAGTAGAAAGGTGGAAAGAGTTTCATACCAGGCCCTTGGTGCTTGTTTCAGGCCATACAAAGCTTTATTCAGCTTGTAGACATGATTTGGATTAAATGGATCCTCAAAACCTGGAGGTTGACAAACATAAACCTCCTCTTGAATCTTACCATAGAGGAATGCACATTTGATATCCATTTGATACACCTTGATGTTGTGGTTGACAGCAAAGGCCAGAAATAGTCTGATAGCTTCAAGTCTTGCTACAGGGGCAAAAGTTTCATCATAGTCAATGCCCTCTTCTTGTCTGAAGCCTTGAACCACAAGCCTGGCTTTATTCTTGACAACAATACCCCTTTCATCAGTTTTATTTTTGAAGACCCATTTTGTGCCAATAGGACTCACACCCTCTGGCAATGGAACAAGCTCCCATACTTGTTGTCTTCTAAACTGTTGGAGCTCTTCGTGCATGGCTTCTACCCAGCTGTTGTCTTTCAGTTCCTCTTGGTACTTAACTGGCTGATGGAGTGATAGAAAACCAGCAAAAAGACAAATGTTTTGGGATTGCCTTCTTGTGAGCACCCCTTCATTGATGTTGCCAATGATTTGATCTGGTGGATGAGATTTCAGGAAGATTAACTCCCCTTTGCATGGAACAATGGCATTGAGCGGTGAGGGCTGCAGATGTGTATCATCTGAGCTAACCATTGCTAGTGACTTTGATGACCCAGCAGTGGCTTCAAAAGGTGGTCGCATAGGGGGTAAAGGTGTGGACACATGCTGACTTTGATCCACTGGTTGAGGACTTTTATCAACAGTACTTGATGATGTGGAAGCAGTGGTTAATGGGCTACTTTGGTCAACAATTGTTGAGGTAGCAGTGGTTGAGCTTTGACATCTGTTTTAGACATCTGCTGCTCTTCCCATTGTGGCAGACTTTTGTTGAGGAATGATGATCTCATACCCATAGTCTGGTGATGAATTTTCTGATGGACCTGCACTGTTAGTCTTGACAGCAGTATTTTCAAAGTGAATTTCTCAGGATCAAACAATTCTGCAGGATTTGCTGGGATTTTCATTGATGAAAGTTCATTGAACTTTACATTCAAAGTCTCTTCCACTGCTTTGGTCCGTGTGTTAAACAATTTGTAGGCCTTAGCAGTGGTTGAGTATCCAAGGTGGTATCCCATATCAATTTTGGCTGCAAACTTTAAGATAGAATCTTTTAAGTTTAAAATGAAACATGGGTAACCAAACACTTTGAAATATGAGATTAATGGCTTTATTTTATACAGCAGTTCCTAAGCAGTCTTTTGATGCCTGGGGTTGATTAAAACTCTGTTTTGAATATAACAAGCAGTGTTTACTACCTTTGCCCAAAAAGTTAATGGCAAACCTGAATCTGCAAGCATGGTTCTGGCAGCCTCAATCAAAGTTCTGTTCTTTCTTTCAACAACCCCTTTTTGTTCTGGTGTCCTTGGAATGCTGTACTGCCTCACAATTCCTTTTGACACACAGAAATCATCCAACTCCTTATTCCTGAACTCTGTGCCATTTTCACTTCTGAAGATTTTTACTGGAAGGTCAAACTGCTTTTCAACCTGTTTCACAAAGTCTTGCAAAATGCCTGCAGTCTCATCTTTTGAGTGTAAAAAGTAAGTCCATGTAAACCTAGAGAAGTCATCAACAATAACCAAGCAGTATCTCTTTTTCTTGAGACTCATGACTCTCACTAGGCCAAACAAATCCATATGAAGCATTTGCAAACATTTGGTTGTTTTGGACTCATCAATGGATTTGTAAGAGCTTTTATGTTGTTTTCCTTTTAAACAAGAAACACAATGCTCAGGACAGGTGAACAGTTTTTGAGGTAAACCCCTTACCAAATCCTATTTTGAAATGGCAGTGATTATCTTAAGATTTGTGTGCCCCAATCTTCTGTGCCATAGTTCTGTCTCTTTGTTTGATGCAGCTGAGAACAGGCAGGCATCGGTTCTGGGACACTCTTTTGACATATCAACAACATAAACATTGCCACTTCTTTGAGCAACAAGTTTAGTTTTGCCATTTTTTATTATTGCTTCAATCTTTTCAACCATTTCTAGTCCAACAATCCTATAACACTCCTTTGTGAAGAATGACCCATACCCCTTGTCACTCATTTGTGAGACACTCAGGAGGTTGAATTTCAGATTGTCTATCAGATTGACATTTTCAAATTTTACATTTCCAGACTGAATTGTACCAGACCCTTGAACCTTCCCTTTACTATTATTCCCAAAGGATATATCACCCCCTCCATGAATTTTGAAATCTTTGAGTAGGGCTTTACATCCTGTCATGTGCCTGGAGCCTCCACTATCTACATACCAAAGACTATCTAAGCTTGCAGAAGCTCCCTGCACATGAAGTAAAAGGATTAGTTCATTAAGGTCTCCAAAGCCAATAAGGCTTTGGATGGGGTCTCAACAGTGTCTGGGATGGTGACAGATGCATGGACAGTGGTTAGCTCAGGGGTTTGAACATTTTTGGGAATGTTTTTCTCTAACCACTATTGGGGGTCTTGGCCAATCACCTGTTGATAACCAAAAGGATGCCTGTTCAATCTTAGTTTAGAGGGCTTTTTATAAGCCTCATAAACATGTGGGATCCTTTGGTATGATGGTTGTCCTCTGCCTCTCCTGAATTGATTGGCAGGGGGTGCATCAGTCACTTGAACATCCCTTTGAACAGATGTTTGGTTCAACTGTTTTGTGACAACTGTATGGACTGGCACAAACAGTGGTTGCTTCTTTGTGAATTTGACATATGATGTTGATGAACTTAAGGATGTTTTTGAATGTGTACTCCTTCTTTTTCTCATCAAAGTTTTTGAGATACACACATTCCTTAGTTTTGTGGTTATTTTTACCATGGTGCAGCTCTCAGCAGGTACAATGACACTTGTTTTGTTTAGATCATGTGCTTTTAGATGAAAACAGTCTTTTGTTAGATGATTTCTTTTTTCACAAAAATTACAAAACAGGTTTTTAATCTTTTCTCTCTTGTTCCTTTTCTCAGATTCCTTTGCAACAGAGATTTGAACCACTGTTGGGATATCTTTGATTGGAATGATCTTTGCTTTTAGAGTTTTTACACCATTAGTGGTTGTGAAATCCATTGGTTTGAAGTTTTCCAGGATATCACACTCATCAGACCATGTGGGTTTAAATTGATATTTCTCAATCTCCTCAAAAGTTGAGGATCCCATAGATCTTTCCAGAGTAATTTTGTTACCAAGTTTGTCGGTTATTTTAACCTCTTGGCCATTTTTGTTGGTTGGTATTATTTCAGTTGAACCAGCTTGTTTTTCAGCAGTGTTTACAAGACCATCATATTTTCTATGTCCTATACCAAACTTGACATTGCTTTCAAGCTGTTTTGCAAGCATAACCTCATACCCTTTACAAGACTCCACCCATCTTTCACAGGTGATCTGGGTAGACTCCAACTCCTTTTTGCAAACTTGGTATTTTTCTACCATAGTTTGGAGTTGAGTTTTGGTTATGCTCTCCTCTTCTTTTCGACTGCTGATCTCTTTATCTTTTTCAGCCAATTTGTTTCTAAGTTCTTTTAATGACTTTTCAAATTTGACTTCGTCAGACAAGAATTTATCCATAAGGTTTTCATTTACCTCTTTGATGTTAGCAAATGCAATAATACATTTGTCTGAACACAGTTTTTCAAGAACTTGAGGAGTTACCTTGGCAGCAGCCATCATGGCACAATTACATTGATGATCATCTTCTTCATCAGCTCTCCCTTCTCCCTCACCGGGTTTCTTCAACTTTTCTTTCTCTTTGTCTTCTTTGGACCAAGGGTCAGACAGTGGTTCAATCAGGGTTTCTGAATTTTCTCCCAGCAGTAGTTCACCAGCAACTGCAGTAACCACTGCTTTAGCAACTTCATCCACTGTTTCAGCACTTAGCTGTTCACCTTCAGTTTCTACCCCTTTTGGTATTGACTCTAATGCCATCATACAAAATTCATCATCAAAGGTATCATTAGAAGCATAGAGAGCAAAATTTTCATCACCAAGTTCATCAGGCATGCTGCTCCAATCAACAAAGCCTTGTGTGAAAAAGCTTTGCTGATCTGGTTGTGTCATTGTTGGAGCAGCTTGTTGAGGTGCAGCAGGTTGCACCTGTGCCTGAGGAACAGGGGCTTGAACATACTGAATTTGTGGAATAGTAGTTTGCCCATAATGCACAGGCACAGGGGTTGCAGCATAATGACCAGTGTTAACATGTGCTGTAGGGGCATATTGGGTATAGTGCATAGTGTTTTGTTGTTGTGGTCTAGGATTTGAGCTAGGATGAGTATTTATTGGACCAGTGGTTTGACTCCTACATTCCCTAGCAAAATGACCTAGCCTATTACACTTGTAACACTTGATTTTTGACTTATTCAACCCTACCCTTAAATTCCCATGAAGCCCTGGGAATTTTCTCGCTGTTCTTTTGTAGGATTTGCTTGTTCTAACACTCAGCAAAGCCAATTGATGCAAAATGTCCATCTCTTCTAAGTCAATGGGATCAAAATGTTGCAAATCATTGAGTTCAAAGCACAAGTTATCTGACATCTGGTTTTCACTATTTGCATTGAAAGCATAATTTGCAGAGTGAGAATCAGAGTTGTTAAAATTTCCACCAGCAGTTATGTCAATAAAATGATCATAACTCTGATCCTTACTACTGCTACCAGATTCTTCCTGACCAAAAAGAACTGTGCTGCCAAATGAATAGTCATCAGCAACTTTACCAGACTCTTGCAACTTTCTTTTCTGGTTTAACTCCCTTTCATAGGTCAGGAGTCTACCATGGAGTTGGGTTAGGGTCAGATCTTTGAACTCAGCTGAATTTCTGGTGACAAAAGCAATTGTGTCCCACTTTTCGTGTAATAATCTAAGGAACCTGCTATTTTGAGTTGCATTTGGAAATGTAACTTTAACAAACCTTAGTTCACTAATGAGACAACTGAAACGCTCAAATTGTTGGGTTAATGATTCACCCTTGATGTGACAAAATGTTTCATACTGCTGATTCAGAATTTCCCTGTTGTTTTCAATAACCTCTTTCGTCCCCCCCCCCTAAATTGTTCCTTCAATGCATCCCATAATTCTTTGGCACTGTTATAGTGTAACAGCCCAGCATAGATTTCATTTGGTAATGCAGAAGCTATGATGCTAAATGCTTTGGCATCGAGTTCGAACTTTTGAAAATCAGTTTCCGTATAGTTTTCAGTTGGTTTAGGAACGAACTTCTTTGCATCCTCAGCACTTGGCACCATACGAACATGAGGACCAAAAACAACAGACCTCCAACATCCGGTATTCTATTGAGCAAGGATGTGACCCATCCTTCTTTCCCAGATGTTGTACTCATTACGTTTAAGCATGGGTGGTTTGAAAAGAGAGCCAATGTTATTCTTATCATATTGTGATTGTGACGTCATCCTGGTTGTTTTACAGGCCTTGATTAATCAACATTAATGGTGATTAAACCTTGCTCTGTTTTTCAACGAAACGAAAAAACTATCAGTATCAACGATTGCGAGCTGAACTATTTATGTCAAAATGATTGTTAAATCAAATTTGACTGTCCAGGCTCTGATACCAATTGTTAGGATCTGAGTTTGGATTGATTGTGATTTGTGTTTTGATTTAAGATGAATAATGAAAGAGTAGTGCAACGGAAATTAAATGGAAGCAAACTTTTCACAATCAAACAGAAGAAATGCTTTCAAACATACATTTTCAACAAAGAACCAAATGCTTAAATTTATTTCAAACTTTGATTACAATTGCATGTATGTTTTGCAAACTCCCCCTCAGCCCGAGCTCAGTAATTTGTTCGTGTAGGAAGAAGATGGTGAAAGAGCTAAACAGAACAGTACAGAGCACCATTCTATTTATAGGCACGCAACAAACCACTGAGCATTTAAGCTGACGTCACCATGAAAGTGACATCTAATATTACATTTCATTACATAAAGAAAACAAAACAAGTGTTGCATTCTTCTACTGCTGTGAACCCAACAGTATTTGTCATGATCAGTAGTGCTTGAAACAAGGCAGTAGATTGAGCAGCAGAGCTTCAGTTCTTCATCAGTCTTTGACTTGATCAGCAGTTGTAGATCAGCAGTTTGTATGATCAATAGATAGGAGGTCAGCAGATGTTGAAACCACTTTCAAGGGGAGAGACTTGTATGCATAACATCTGCTTATTCTGGATCCACTACTCTGATTCAGTTTTGGCTTTAATTATCTGTTCCTTTGGCAGGGTTCAATCCAAACACATGGTTTACAATCATTCATGTCAATTTTTTTCAAAAGAGTTTTGACATATTTGTTTTGATGAATGAAAGTTCCATGTATAAGTTGTTGTACTTGAAGGCCAAGAAAACATTGTAACTCTCCCATGGCACTCATCTCAAATTGAGCTATCATCATTTTTCTAAATTCGTCACACAGTTTATCACATGTGGATACAAAAATTATATCATCCACATAGATCTATACCATTAAAAGATGTTTCCCTTTCCATTTTAGAAATAGAGTTTTATCAATTTTACCTCTTTTGCATTCATTGGATAAGAGAAAAGTTGAAAGAGTATCATATCAGGCTCTTGGTGCTTCTTTTAGTCCATATAGAGCTTTGTTTAGCTTGTAGACATAATCAGGATGTAATGTATCTTCAAATCCAGGTGGTTGACACACATAGCCCTCTTCTTGGATTTTTCTATAGAGAAAAGCACACTTTATATCCATCTGATACACCTTCATGTTGTGGTTAACAACAAAGGCCAAGAAGAGTCTTATTGCTTCCAACCTTGCTACAAGAGCAAATGTTTCATCGTAATCAATTTTTTCCTCTTGTTTGTACTATTGAACTACAAGCCTAGCTTTGTTTTTTTTATTACAATGCCTCTTTCATCAGTTTTATTTTTGAAGACCCATTTTGTACCAATTGGACATGTGTCCTTTGGTAATGGTGCAAGTTCCCATACTTGTTATCTTTTAAACTACTTGTTGTCTTTTAACTAAAGAAGCTGTTCTTGCATGGCTACTACCCAAGTGTTGTCTTTTAAACCCTCTTGGTATTTGACATGTTGGATTAAAGATAGAAAGCCTATGAATAGGTAGACATTTGAGTTTTAGCTTCTTGTGAGTACTCCTGCATTGATGTCTCGAATAACTTGTTCTGGTGGATGAGATATGTGGAGGATAGTGTTTCCAGTGTATGAAATAATGGAATTTTGTGGTGAAGGGCAAAGTTGGGAATTTTTTGGTAAAACCTCTTTTGCCATTGATGTATGTATGGTCAATACTGGTTTGAAATGCTGGTGGTGGGATTGGCCCAAGTAGGGAATTTGATGAAGGATAGATCGGTGGTTTGACCACATGTAGCATTAGTGGTTTGGGGTTGACTTTGGTCAACAGTGGTTCTATTTATTGTGGACTGACTGTTTTTTTGTGTAGTAGAACTTTGTGGATCAGAATAAACTTTATATAGAAATGGCATTTCAATGCCAACTCTATAACCATGTTGTACTGCATTTGATTTATCTATATCAACCTCAACCTTTGCAATTACGTCTTCAAAATTGAATTTATCAAGATAAAAAAGATTCAAAAAAATATTAATGTTTTATTTTGAAAAAAATCTTACAGGTAGTCTTTTGATGCCTAGGATTTATTAATACCCTGTTTTGAACATAACGTGCACTATTCACACAGCCTCTGCCCAAAGGACAATGGAAGACCAGAATATGCAAGCATAGTTCTTGCAGCCTCAGTAAGGGTTCTGTTTTTTCTTTCAACAACCCCATTTTGTTTAGGAGTTCTGGGAATACTGAATTCTGTCCCATTATCACTTCTGATGTACTTTACAGGAGGATGATATTGTTTTTCTACTTTTATGATAAATTCTTTTAGAACTCCTACAGTCTCATCGTTTGAGTGTAAGAAGAATGTCCATGTAAACCTAGAAAAATCATCAACTATTAATAAGAAACATCTCTTTTTCCTTAAGCTCATGATTTTTACTAGGCCAAACAAATCCATATGCAACAAATCATATTCTGGTCATCAAGAATCTTGTCAGTTCTTGCTCAATATCCTTAGGGATATTTGTTCCTATAAGCATCGTGATATCCGGGTTTTCTAGATCTAGGGATACTTGCTTAACATCCTACTTCTGTGCTTCTAGGATATCACGTGCTTGGTACTTTGATTGCTATTCCTGTTGGGATTTCGTTGAGGAGTTTATTGAGGATGTATAACATTCTTTTGCTTCCTGCTGATCACTCTCTATTTTTACCACTCCACATGGGGTTGGTAACTTCACACATTGATGGTAAATCGAAGGCATGACCTTCATGCCATGTATCTGATGCGTGTGTAGTGTAATATATTTTTAATGTATAATTAAGCCCTTTTTTACACCTTTAGCCAAGTTTTAAATTTCTAAAACACGATATTTACTAACACTAAACACACATATGGGCAAGTGCACCCATCGTGGACGTAGTATAGTGTTGGTAAGATACCGAGGTCGTCCAAGGACACAAGAGCTTTTAATACCGGTTTATCCTCAACGTCTAATCAAATCAAAAAGTTAGAAAATGTTTTTAAACTAAGAAAATAAAAACTAACTAAATGCTGAAAAATAAAAATAAAATAAAAACAGATAGACAAGATGAATCACTTGGATCCGACTCGTGTATTAGTATAACCTTTGGTTATTTTCGCACTTTTGCACTTGTTTAAGAGATTATCTTAGTTATTGTAGTAGGCCCCTCTTTTGAAGGCGACGTTACCCTCAACCCAGTAGTTTGAGTCAGCAAGGATACAATCTTAAAAGGTTGGATTATTGGAAGATAATGAATTAAGTTATTAATGCAAATTATGGTAGGCCCCGCTTTTGGCGGTGACGTTACCCTCGGCTAAGTAGTCTGAGTCAGCAGGGATACAGTCCTAAATAGCCGGGTTATAGTATTAATAGTAGTTAACTTATGAGGGGGTCAAAGAGTTTAGATCCCCGCCATCCAATACCTATGGGCATTGAAGGAGATCCTACTAAATTTGACCCAGGTCCCTTGCAGGACCTCTAAACGCTGAACAAGGGCAAGACCCTTACCAAACCGTTCCCTTAACCCCCGACCAGGTAGCCAACATACCTCCATATAGACCGTGGAGATATGAATGGTGAAAATCTTTTACTTTATATAGACAGTAAAATAATGCCAAGACACCACGGACAAACGATAAGGAAAGATCACCTTCAACATAAGCAACTAGTTATTAAAGTCATTAATACAAAACCAAATAAAAAGTGCAAAAGATTAAAAATAAAAAGTATTATACTAAACACTTGTCTTCACCAAGTGATGTAAGAGACTTAGGCAAACATAGCCTTGATTGTCAAGAACTCTTCCTATCAATCTTAGATCCCGAGACGACTCACACACTCTACGATGGACAATGGATGATGGTGGTGGATGATGGTGTTATGGTGGTGGTGGGTGGTGGATGAAGTGTGAGAGAGGTGGTGTGCCAAGGGATGAGATGGAATGAAACCAAGCACTCCTATTTATAGGCTGAACAGAAGGCTGGGCACGGCCCCGTGTCCGCTGGACACGCCCCCGTGCCCGTCTGACACTCTCTCTCTTCATTAATTGTAATTCGCAATTACAATTAATGCGCCTGTTGTACTTTCGCCACGCCCCCGTGCTCACTGGACACGGCCCCGTGGTGGGCAATAGAAGCTTCTACAGGTTTGTCTTTTCTGCTGCTTCTTGGGCACGGCCCCGTGCTAGCTGAGCACGGGGCGTGTTCAGGCTTCTGTTTTCTTTTCTTTACTTGGGAGGATGCCGTTGAGGGTTCAGGCAATCTACTTTTGTTCCTTTTCTTGTATTTATGTTAGAATTAGCTGTCTTTTTGCTTCTTTTGTGAATTTGAGCTCATTTCATCCTGAAAATACAAAAGGAAGACAAAAACACTCTTTTTCCAACATTAGTACTTAAAAAGGGTTAGTTTTATGCTTTATTTGATGTAATTTATATGTTGCATTTTACACACATCAAATACCCCCACACTTGAACTTTTGCTTGTCCTCAAGCAAAACTCTTTAAATGTGGCTTACACTCCCAAATGGAATGGGTAGAAAAGAAGGTTTTGTCATAGAGTGTCGGGAATCCAAGAATTTTTTTGGGTTTTATTTTTATTTATTTACAATCCTATTCGTTATGATTTATTTAGAACGTTTCATAAGATAAATTACTTATTTGGGCATAACATGCCTTTTAAAATTTCATTTATATACAAGTTCACATACCTCACGGGAGAAATCACTTAACACTCGGCCGAAGGTGTATTTTTAGTGAATCACTCGAGAGTGGCATGGAACTTACGCCTACCATAGGCTTGCCAAGCAATCAATCCCCCTCCTTTTTAACTTTATACCTTTGTAAATATCAAGAGGACTTTTTCGGGTGAAGGGTTTGGCTTGGGCTAAAGGTGGGTGGTTGGGTTAGTGGTTAGTAAAAGGGCGAAAAGCGTAAAAAGCGTCGGTTTTTCGTAAAACACTTTGTTTTTAGTGACTTTTTATTTTGAAGTATTTCTCCAAACAAGCTTTTGTTTGCATAGCTTTGTTTGTTTGTTTTTAACTTCATCATCATTTTTTTTAGTCACTTAAAAGAACGAGCTTGCGAAAAACCGAGCTTGTTAGTAAAATAAAGGGTGAAAAATAAAAAGGGTTTTTGGTGGGTAAAAAGAGTTTAGGGTAAAGAAACGAAAGCTTTAGGCTCAAAGGGGTTAACTAGGGGGATTTTGGGTAGGTGGTAAAAAAAATT
Organism: Helianthus annuus; assembly: GCF_002127325.2. NCBI lineage: Eukaryota > Viridiplantae > Streptophyta > Magnoliopsida > Asterales > Asteraceae > Helianthus > Helianthus annuus. The sequence continues at coordinate 74,494,473 of NC_035442.2, read as the reverse complement.
GAAAAATAATGGTGTAGAAAGAAAATGGTTAGTCCTAATGCCTCCATCATTTACTTACTTGGGTTTAAGTTGGTAAGGACCGGGAATGAATCGTCGTGGCAAGTTTTAGAGTTGTAAGAACCAAGCGGCTATTCACACAAGAAACGAAAAATGAGCATTTAGTCTAAGGATGTAAATTTGTATGCTCAATAAAGGCTCAAAACTCACTTTTGTGGAAATGGGTTTTTAATGTGATCAAGTATATATAATCAAATTTAAACTAGATTTGTTATGCCGTTTCATAATTTTCTTATGTTGGTTCTTGTTATCACGACGCTCTCGGTTGTAAAATTTATAAAAATATAACCTTATTAATCTTGGGATTCCTAACTTAAACTTTAGACAAGTAAAAAAAAATGAAAATTTTTGAAAAAAATTTGGGGTGTTTAGCGGTTCCAATAGAGTTTTGTGTAAGGCTTGTTGTTAGGACATGCAAAATTTCAAGTTGTTAGCTCCCCCCCCCCCCACACTTAAATTACACATTGTCCTCAATGTGTCCCAAAAATAAATTTTTAGGTTGATTGGATGTGTAATGAGGTGTTAAAAAGCAAAGATTTATGTTACTGGCAGTCTGGACACGGCCCCGTGGAGACCGGACACGGCCCCGTGTTCAGGTGCCAGTAACAGAAATTAAAGAAATGAGACAAAAGCTTGGACACGGGGGCGTGTCTGGTGAACACGGCCCGTGTCCAGTTACCTGAACTGGGCGTTTTTTCTGCAGGTGGCTCAACACGGGGCCGTGTTGGTTGAGCACGGCCCGTGTTGAGCCTTCTGTAATGGAGATTTGTGTCGGGTTGCCTTGTTCTTGTGCATGGGGCCATTTTTCTCGTTCCCTTTTTCATCCTTTACCACCGTGATTTTGTTTTATTTATTATAAATCATCAAACTTTAGAAACCATCATTTCATTGCAAACATAGAGAGACATTACGTAAAACTAAATATGAAAATACATAAGTATTAAACCATGGAGTTCTAGCCCTATGTTTTATTTTAATTAGCAAAATTTCCAAGAAGCTACTAATCTTGGTTAAATAAGGCTTTTAAAACTCCTTCTTCCGGGTGTGGCCCTCCTCACATGTCGGCGAGCTACTCCTCCACCTCCCTTGGAAGGAGAAAAGAGGGCTCATTTGCATTAGTTTGAGGGGTTTCGATTTCTGCTGGAATCTCTTGTTGGTGTTCCATGGGAGGTTCCGCTGGAAAGTCTTCCCACCCGGTAGGGTTGTTAACCCCGAGTGCCAAGTTCCAATCCTGTTGTGGAAGGACTGGTTCCATCGGGGGTGCTACAAGAATATTTAACCTCTGGTGCAAGAGGTTAATTTCTTGGAAGCTGCTTTCGAGCCCCGCCGTAAGATCGTTAATACGGTCAATTAGGACCTCCTCTACCGACGTCATTTCGTCGAGAGCCTCCCTTAATGCTATCACATAGTGCACAAGTGTAGCTTCAACGGAGGGCCTCCTTCCTTTTCGGCTGTTTGATGAATGAACGGATGATGTTTCGCTGTTTTCACTCGACATTCTACGAAAAATAAACCGAAAAATAGTTTATTTGATGAAACAGTATCTGGACACGGCCCCGTGCTCATTGAGCACGGCCCCGTGTTCATCTTTCTGCAGAATTTTGAAGCAAAGAAACTTGAAGTTTTAAGTTATTTTCTGAACTTGTGTAGGATTTTTAAACATTAATAACTTAAAACAATGTTACATAACATGTTTTTACCAAGATTCCTTGATCAAAACCCATTGTTTCATACCACAAAGTTTGAAGAATTCAAACTTCTAATGATATTTCTTGGAGAAAGATGAAAAAAGAAGGAAATGGCTAGAAGAGGAAAGGACAAGATGGGTTGTTGGAACCTTCTTTTAGACTTACCTAGGATAGTTTGAGAGAAGATTCCTTCAAATCTCTGTCCCAAGTTGGTCCAAATGTGCAGAATTCTTGGCTGCATTTATAGAAAACGACAGCATCCTGGACACGCCCCGTGTCCGTTGGACACGGCCCCGTGTGCAGGTGAAGTTCTGACACGGTTTGTCCGTATTCTGACGTACTGATCAGAAGGGAATCTTTTGGTGAACACGGGGGCGTCTTGGCTGGACACGGCCCCGTGTAGAGGGATCATTTTATGAAGTTGTCTAGTTTTTAAGGAGCTTACCCGTATCGGGTGGCTCTTGATTGGTTGGAACAACCCCAAAGTGCCTAAGATACCTTAATTGTCCTATACTAAGGCGAGAACGCAAGAGGTTGTCGGTGAGGGTAATTCCTATTTTCATTCTAGGTGGACAAGTCCAACCCTTTCCCGGGCTCTCGTTAAAGAAGGTGTATGCCGAATCACTCAGGTCTATGTATGCATCGAACGAAGTCGATGGAGCTTCACGGCACAATCGGCACAGGGACGACTATCGTCCAAGTCTTTTCTAGGTATGAAGGTATTTTCAGGAGCAACGAGGTTGTCGGAATGCGGTTCCAACATTTATTCATGGTCATCGTCTTGGGGGGGATCAATAAAATCCTTCCTAAGTTCTTTTGACCAATTTAGAATTAATTCTTCTAGTTGAAATAACTCGTCAAGGAGCATTTCTCCTAGAATATCTGGCTGGGCACATTCGAGGGAGAGATAGTGCTTATTTTTACTTTCGCCCCTCTTAAGGTTATAAGGGATTGGTGGGTCTATATAGTGGGGCCTATAATTTAGAAAATAACATTTTAATTCTTCATGTTCGCCTCCACATAATTGACACCACATACCATAAGAGTGCCGGAAGTAAAAAGAATTACTATCACTCATGTTTATGTTAGAAATTACCAACCGCCGGGATGTAACGGTTCTGTTTTCAGTAAGAGAATCTTGGGCACGGGGGCGTGTTGAGTGAGCACGGCCCCGTGTTCAGCTTACTGTCTGACTTAAAACAGGATTGCCAGTTCCAATGATTGAGCACGGGGGCGTGTTCAGCGGGCACGGCCCGTGCTGAGCTCTGCAGAAGCTGAAAAACTAAGAAAATCCTAAAAAATTAAAAAGAAAAATAAAAATATGATTAGTCCGTTGATTCCTAACTTTCTTAAAATCCTTGTGTCCCCGGCAACGGCGCCAAAAACTTGATGCGTGTGTAGTGTAATATATTTTTAATGTATAATTAAGCCCTTTTTTACACCTTTAGCCAAGTTTTAAATTTATAAAACACGATATTTACTAACACTAAACACACATATGGGCAAGTGCACCCATCGTGGACGTAGTATAGTGTTGGTAAGATACCTAGGTCGTCCAAGGACACAAGAGCTTTTAATACCGGTTTATCCTCAACGTCTAATCAAATCAAAAAGTTAGAAAAGGTTTTTAAACTAAGAAAATAAAAACTAACTAAATGCTGAAAAATAAAAATAAAATAAAAACAGATAGACAAGATGAATCACTTGGATCCGACTCGTGTATTAGTATAACCTTTGGTTATTTTCGCACTTTTGCACTTGTTTAAGAGATTATTTTAGTTATTGTAGTAGGCCCCTCTTTTGAAGGCGACGTTACCCTCAACCCAGTAGTTTGAGTCAGCAAGGATACAATCCTAAAAGGTTGGATTATTGGAAGATAATGAATTAAGTTATTAATGCAAATTATGGTCGGCCCCGCTTTTGGCGGTGACGTTACCCTCGGCTAAGTAGTCTGAGTCAGCAGGGATACAGTCCTAAATAGCCGGGTTATAGTATTAATAGTAGTTAACTTATGAGGGGGTCAAAGAGTTTGGATCCCCGCCATCCAATACCTATGGGCATTGAAGGAGATCCTACTAAATTTGACCCAGGTCCCTTGCAGGACCTCTAAACGCTGAACAAGGGCAAGACCCTTACCAAACCATTCCCTTAACCCCCGACCAGGTAGCCAACATACCTCCATATAGACCGTGGAGATATGAATGGTGAAAATCTTTTATTTTCTATAGACAGTAAAATAATGCCAAGACACCACAGACAAACGATAAGGAAAGATCACCTTCAACATAAGCAACTAGTTATTAAAGTCATTAATACAAAACCAAATAAAAAGTGCAAAAGATTAAAAATAAAAAGTATTATACTAAACACTTGTCTTCACCAAGTGATGTAAGAGACTTAGGCAAACATGGCCTTGATTGTCAAGAACTCTTACTATCAATCTTGCATCCCGAGACGACTCACACACTCTACGATGGACAATGGATGATGGTGGTGGATGATGGTGTTATGGTGGTGGTGGGTGGTGGATGAAGTGTGAGAGAGGTGGTGTGCCAAGGGATGAGATGGAATGAAACCAAGCACTCCTATTTATAGGCTGAACAGAAGGCTGGGCACAGCCCCGTGTCCGCTGGACACGCCCCCGTGCCCGCCTGACACTCTCTCTCTTCATTAATTGTAATTCGTAATTATAATTAATGCGCCTGCTGTACTTTCGCCACGCCCCCGTGCTCACTGGACACGGCCCCGTGGTGGGCAATAGAAGCTTCTACAGGTTTGTCTTTTCTGCTGCTTCTTGGGCACGCCCCCGTGCTGGCTGAGCACGGGGCGTGTTCAGGCTTCTGTTTTCTTTTCTTTACTTAGGAGGATGCCGTTGAGGGTTCGGGCAATCTACTTTTGTTCCTTTTCTTGTATTTATGTTAGAATTAGCTGTCTTTTTGCTTCTTTTGTGAATTTGAGCTCATTTCATCCTGAAAATACAAAAGGAAGACAAAAACACTCTTTTTCCAACATTAGTACTTAAAAAAGGGTTAGTTTTATGCTTTATTTGATGTAATTTATATGTTGCATTTTACACACATCAGTATCCATGGCCTACCTAGTATGATATTGTAACAAGATAAATTATCAATATCACAACATCTCTGGAGAGAGTTTACCCCTTCAATATATACTGACAATTTGATTTCCCCAACATTATTCTTGGCTTCACCACCGAATCCAAACAAGACTGAGGATTTTGAGATAATTTCTGATTCTGGGATATTCATTCTTTTCACAGCTTCTAACTGGATAATGTTCACTGAGCTTCCACAATCAACAAGGATCCTATGTACAAAATGGTTGGCAATATATAAAGTAATTATCAACCCATCATGGAGAGAATCCTGAACGTTATCCCGGTCTTTTTCTTCCAACGTGATCACTTTGTTGTTGGATAAAGTCATTGTCCTCGTATGTATGTCTCCCTTCTCTGCCTTTGACTCATTTTCATGTCTTTTGAATGAAGAATTGGATGTAAAAAGAACTTTTGTCATTCTTCTGGTATACACACCATTTAGATTTGTCCTTCCAATAAGAACTTTTGTCATTCTTCTTTTGCCACCTGGCTTTGCCTCTAAGGTCCTTTGTGGAATACATTAAACCTGCAATGTTAGTACTAAACAATAATCAATTAGTTTAGGATATTCTTCATCATCTTTATTCTCTATTAACCCTTTTGTTATCAGGTCTTCCATATGGTTTGGATCAATAGGATTTCGAGGAGGATTCTGACTTCCTGTTTGGGGTTTCATAGGTGGCTGATGCATCAATCCTTTGCTAAATCTTCTTGTCATCCTCTAGCCTGATGCACCTTAAAGCTCTCTATTCCTAACCTCGTTAAGGTTCTTGCAAGGATTCATTACAAGATCCCGATAAAACATGGAATCCTTCAGGAAGCCGATTTTGAATGCCAATACAGTCGTAGCAACATCTAGGTTTGAGATATCTAGTGATTCCCGACCAAATTTGCTAACATAATCCCTTAAGGATTCATTAGCACCTTGTGTAACCCTATACAAATCACTAGTTTACCTTTCAAAAGTCCTACTACAAGAATTTTGATTATTAAACATGTTAACTAAATGTGTAAAAGAGAATAAGGAGGGACAATGAGGAGCCATTTAAAAGTCAACCCTGTTAAAGTGGATCCAAAGCCTTTACATAGACAAGCTTCTTGCAAGTTTGAGCGAATGGGATTAATCCCCATTCAATCACGATATTGTGCAACACGCTTCTTAGGATGCATAGATCCACCGTACAACTTAATGTTTGAAGTATGAAATCTCTTTGGGATTTCAGCATCACATATTTGTGGAGAAAATTTCGATATCTTGTGACTAATTAAGGATACTTCTGGTATGGGCTGAACTCCACCAGGTACACTTGATATCACGTTCTTCAAGTTCTGCAAACCCTTAGCCATTATTGGGTAAATTTTTGCATCTTACATAGGCTCAACATAAATAGGGTCAGAAATATTATTATTTGAAATGTTATCAAACCATAGGTTCTGATGTATGGGTCCTGAAGTATATCCCAAAGTGAATCCCGAAACTGATCCTGAATCCCTAACAGTTGATATACTGGTTGTTAGTGAAGGACCAACATTGGTATTCTGAGGCTGCATGGGAATGAAATCCCTCTGGTGATTCTCTGAGGATCCTTCAGATTTAAAATTTAGAGCCCTAGGCTGCAAAGGAGTGAAAATATCCTCGAATGGCTTCTTTGAGTTGGACTTCAGCGACTGGATTTCGCTTATCAACATTCGCTTAGTATCCTGTTGTTGTTTCATCTGCTTTTTCACCATTGTGAACATTGAAAGGATTTCGTGGTTGGAGATCAGAACAGGAGTTTCAACGAATATTCCAGATCTTGAACCAGCTTGGCCAGTAGAGACACTTTTGTTTGTTTGACCATCATTCCTTTTCTGAAATGCTTTAGATGATGGAGGAGGAGGAAGAGGCACACTTGGGCCAGAAGTTGATAAAGGCATGGCAGATGAAGTCGATTTTGATTGAGAAGCATTTTTAGAAGAGTTTTGAAAGAAATTTGATTGAGTAGGAATTTTAACAAGAATTTTATAAAAAATAGTACCACTTGTCCCACAGTGGGCGCCAAATTATTTTGGTAAAAAATTATCTAAGTAATTTAGTGATCAAATTTGTTATCTGAGGTAGTGTGCTAGTGTTTAATCAATGTGATCAATTTCAAAAACTAAAACAGTTGTAATTAGTTTGTTAAACATGAATGCTAAGTGTCAACAAAAATATATAGCTAGGATTGCTAAGAATACTACCTAAAATGTCAGAATACGGCTGAGGATTTAAACAACAAGTAACCAAAAAAGAACAAACAATTTTATTGAGGAAAGCCCTTGATCACTATGGATCGTCGGCACAAAACCTCGGGAGACGACTTTAAAAGCCGTCTACCACAATCAGTGTTATTAAAGAAATGTAAACAATACAACCGAGAACTAGATTGATCGGTTGTACAAGAGACACAAGTGTAAGTGATTGTGTGATTGCAAGTGTGTTGGCTGTAAAATGAAACAATTAAGTATTCGAGAGAAATGATCAATGTGTAACCCCTAAAACGATCATCCAACCTCATTATTTATAACGATAAAATACTAACTAACTGTCCGATATCTAGGGATACTCGGCATATTCCAATATGAACGTTGTGAACTTGGTCAATGGCCACAACAATCATATTCCTCAACTGAAAGAACGTGTTTTTAGCTTGACTTAGTCGTAATCAATTATCCTTGTATCAGATTAATAACATGTGCAAAAATAGGTTAGTTGTAAATAAGGAATTGGTTCAGGATATCAAGCCTATTGTATATCCTTGATGATAAGTCTTGGTCTGGAATATTGGTCGAATTCACCCATTACAATGTTCTTCTTCATTTATCCATCCACTTCTCACACTACTAAGTCTACTACTTCCCCATTATAAAAAAATGGCTAGTATGGTGGGATGCGATGGACATAGAGGTTGCTACTTTGCATTCCAACATGGACTTTTCTTAACTCGTTGATGCAAACATTGTTGGCTGCAAGTGTGTAATCCTGATGGTACTATTTGTTGATATAAAGTCTAGATTGTTTCTAATAACCTTCACAAAAAAAAGAGGAGATTGATTATAGTGAGAAGTTTATCCCTAAAGTTAAGCTCCTTAATATTCAGATTGTATTGTCTATTGCATTCTCTTGGGGTGGGATATCCACCAAGTGGATGTAAAAAAATCCTTTATTCAAGGTTCTCTATCTGAGATTGTGCATATGTCTTAGCCTAAGGCTTACTTGGCTCCACTCTATGTTTTCTTTATACTTACTATATATGTAATTCTTGAATATGAATTAGATACCTCTCTATTTGTGTGTAATATTGGGTCAAATGTCTACCATGTTCTAGTTCATGTTGATGACATCATTATTATGCAAGCTCATTACGTTTTGTTATGGATTTGTTTGGTCACTTACATTCATAATTTGCGCCTAAGGATTTGGGTACACTATCTTATTTGCTGGTAGTTCAGGCTACGGGGTTGTTTTTTATATCTGAATGTGATTCTTAATGGTTCAGACCTCTTATTGGTTCAGCACTTAATAGTTCAAACTATTTGTTTTATGAGCAGATGTCTAAATGGTTCAAAAATTTGCCTCTGAATGGTTAAGCATTATACCGAGTCTGAATGGTTAAGACCTCTAATCTGAATTTGTCAAACATTTGCCTTCTGAATGGTTAAGCGTTATGTTGGCTCTTAATGCTTCAAACCTCTTACTGATTCAGCACTCAGACCTCTTATTGGTTCAGCACTTAACCATTCAAAAGTTGTCAAACGGCCCCTAAATTCAATAGTGATATCTTACACTTCTCCCAATAGAGTTATTTGCATGATTTATTGTGTTGTACTAGGGTTACTAATTTTAGACCTTATTGTCACACCCCTATTTTCCACATGTCACCGGTGGGCCCAGTGGGGTATCGTGACGTAGTTGATATTGTCATAGTCAAACAACACAATATATAAATGCACAGCGGAAGCAAAAAGATAGATTTATTTCAACCAAATAAAATTGTAATATCAAGTATCACAACAGTTGAAACAAATCCACAGGCGGATCAAAAGAAAAAGGAAACTTGTTCAACAGATTTAATTGCATCCAAGCTTGCGAGACTCTAAATGATGCTAAGGAGAGGCCAACCTATTACGCGTAGTACCTGCACTTAATCTTTTTGTGAAAATACGTCAGCTTACACTGTTAATACAATTTAACTGACTCATTTTGAAAAGGTTTAAAATTGATTTGAATGCACATGGCACAAAATATTTTTATAACTTGGGATAATTATTTGAATATAAACTTGTAAAAGATTTACATGTTTCTTATGCGTTCAGTAGCCCGGGTCTACACCGGGTTAAAGATCAATAGACACACCACGTGATATAATCCCGCAACGGTTTAACCCAAAACCGGCGGTTATACCTTAATATTTATTTATGCACAACGGGTGTACGCCTACACCCGCATGCTTAGGTCGTGGCCATTTCGTAAAATGATGCCAATGATATCCGGGACATGGTCATTAACCCCCCAAAGGCATTAAGCAAACAAAACAATTTTTAACGGGCCATTTCAATGATTTAATCTCCATTTGATTAAAGATTCAATGCCCGACCAAGCGGTATTTTATATACCGTACCCCAAGCATGTATAGGGAAAATAAGTTAAAAGTATTTACCTGAGCAAGTATAGTCATAAGAAGCAAGTGCAAATAGCTTTTACCGGGTCTCCTATTCTGGAACGAAGGTTTATAATAACCTATTAGAACCCTAACGGGTCTTTAATTTAGCCTAAGCTTAGACTGGTTAGTTTTAAAGGAAGAATACGATGTAAACGCGTGATTAAGCGAAAACCGTCTTAGAATGTGGTTTTGACCCGACAAGCTTGTATGCTTGTTTAATATGGGTAACTTAAAACATTCTGGATTTTGAGATAAAAATGATATGGTTTGACCTGTTTCGGCTAATATATGCGAACTAGTCACATAAGTCGTTCCGAACGCGAAAAGTGCGTAACGAGTGGCCATAAAAGTCATATACAAGTTTCCTAAGTTAATATGCCTTAAATATGTTGTGACATCAGTAAGATATCTCCTATTATGCCCAAAATGATTTTAAACTCAAACTATGCCTCGTAAGGGCATTTTGGTCATTTTAAAGGGTATAAAAGAGTGTAATTGGAAATCTGAGTTACATGTCTGATTTAATCAGTAAATATACTCATTTTAATAGGTTATAACAGTAGAGTATCATTTATATGTGAAATTTATTAATTTTAACCATACTGCATCGTAGGGGCATTTTGGTAATTTCACATAAGCCTAAAAGACCAAAACTGGAATTCTGAGTTTTAGACTTTTGTCTACTGTTATGATATTAAATTTTACTAAAAATATCAGTAGGCATCAACCTTTATATATATAAACTAGTCTTGATACATACTATGCGTTAAAAACGCTTAAAAAGGCGATTTGGAGCCATTTCCGGGTTTTCTATAGAAACCTGATATTTTTAATATTCCAGAAGGCTCAAAATACTTTATTTAACGTATTAGATCAGTAGAAAAAGGTTTGAGGTCAAAAGGATTTATAAAACTCATTTTATAGTTCAAAAGGGCAAAACCGGCATTAACCGAAATAAGCTTAGAACTCTAAGTTATGCTCAGCCTAAAAATAAATAAAAATCTCTAAAAATCCCAAAATATTATTTCATATCAGTAGGTATAAAATTTGGTATCAAAAATTGGGTTTAGATATGTTATATGCTAATTATGCCATTAATTCATAAAAAACTTCCTAATTACGCTAATGAGCATAACTCCTAATCTAGACCTCAAACTGACATCAATTTTTGGGTACAAGATTATAACTCAGTAGCAAATGTTCCTACTCTTTTAATTTTTCAAAAATCACATTTCAAGGTGGAAAGGGCATATTAGTCAACATTTAGGCAACTAACGGAAACTTGCATAATAATTACACAACTAATGAACCAAGCCGTATAATCACAGAGAGTTATACTAACATGTAATTAGGTCCAAAAGAAGCTCTAAGGCAATCCTAAACTTGTGACAACCCTCACCAAATCAGGTATCCGTACAATTAATTTATATTTAATTTGTGCTTAATGACTGTGCTGATTACAACTGTTGATTTAACTGCTTACTGTTTACTGATACATACATACTCATGCATCACATTTTATTACCGTCACTCCATTCATTACACAAAACTGTAGTGACAAACTTGATGCACAAAAGCACAGTTAGCACAAGAACGGATAACCCAGTAAACATGCTGTCATAGCCAGCACTAGACAGACACTGTCTCTAAGGCCAGTATGAGCCAGGAATAGATTACTACAGGGAGTGTAGGGAGGTGCGGATTGTAAAACTGCGTCACTAGGTGATAGTTATATGGACCAGATGTGCCTAAAACATGTGTTAAATAAAAAATTCTGCACTTTATTACAAAATTCAGCATTTAACTTAACTAGTAAAGTGCAAGAACATGGGAAAATAATACTAGACACTTCCCAAAGTGTCGGGAATTCATTGTGTCACTAAAAATAAAATTAAAGACACTTTAAATGCTTAATTAGCACTTTAACGGATAATATCCAACCGAACAACCGGACTTTACCCTGAACATAAAAATATTGTCAATGACATTGTTTTCACTTTACTGAAATAGTTAGGGTCCCTGAACACCCTAACACCCGTTATAACACATAACACACTAGTAAGTAATTTAATCACCTAACTAATCTAACTAGCTACTAACTACATCATTCAAATCCAACCATATAACCCCCCTCCCCCTCCTAACCGAACGGTTCCCCAAGGGAACACACACCACCCAATTTTGATATTTTAATCCTACTTGTCTAGTATCTTGACAACATTTTACATATTGGGTAATATTGATGAATGGGCTATAAGAATACTTCATGGACAATCATTTCATTCATTCACCATACTTCAAAAAATTTTGTTCTCTCTTCCTCTTGCCTTGTAATCGGCTGCCATCATACCACCACCATATCACCACCATCAAAGTCTTGTTTAACCATTTTCTACATACACAAAGGTGCAAGGGATCATACAATGAAGCGTGGTGTGTTCGGAAGCTCAAGGACCTCTCCCGTTTTCTTTTAACCACCACATTTCTTCACTTAAACTCTCCTAGCCTTGTGCTAGTGGTAAGCACTTAGATCCTTGCATTTTACTTTTTATTTAAGTGGTTAAAGATGTTTAGAGATCAACGACATAAGAAACTCTAAAAACATAAACAAGATCATGAACATAAGAACTTTACATGAAGGTCATGAGATAAAAGGTGATAATACATGATAGATCTGAATTAAATGAACAAAAATTTGCTGTAAATAACCAATGTTATGGGAGAAATCGTATTAGAAAGGATGACGATCGTATGTGTGCGTTTTAGTAACAGTTAACCTTGAAACAGCATGCTGATTTGCACATTCAGCCGACTTTAACTAGCTGTAAACAAGTCATAACTTAACGAAAAATGTGTTTTCTGAAGTCTGGGTTTATGTACTATGAAATACGGTTCTAATGGCACCGGAATCATAATTTTGGGACTTCGTTTACTATTTTTAAAGCGTCGATTTGTAACAGCAGCTAAAGCTGCATTTTTACAGCAGTAAATGAGAGTCATATTTTTAGTCATAACTTGAATTCTGTGTAGAGTTAGATCATAAAATTTATACTGTAGACGGTCACTGTTGTCTCCGTGATCCCCCAACTGGAATTTCGTAAATCGGACTCTCGGTGAATTTTAAATAAAATATTCCGTGAACTGCAGTCAGAAAAAGGTAAATCTAAATGCAGTCCGGAAAATGAATTTCTACAAAATATTGGTGATGATTTGGACCACGATATTTTTACACAATAATATTGTCGGGCGGCTAACAACAGCAGGTAAAGGTTTCTGTAAAAATTTGGGAATTTACGGAATAAGGCAACTATTTTATTAAAATAACCAAAAACAGCCCAGCTTTGTGTTTTAAAACTGAGTCGATATAAGTAGTATTTTGCATGCCTAAATGTCGGGTTGGTTATTCGAAAGCGATCTAGCATGTTATATGTTAAAGAAAATGATACGCTCGTAAGCGTGGACACCTCCAGTTACAGAAGAAACTCTAGTGAAATTTTTCTAGAAATATAACACTTAAAAATATTTTTGGTGACAAGTGGTTATAAATGTATTATCAACTTGTTTTCAATATATAAATTTCGCCATGGTTTTTATTACAAAATAACCAAGTGTCGGAGGTGGATTTTTGTAAAGGAAACTTGTTAAATATATATTGAGAGAATATATTTCTTAATAAAACGCTTGTGTGCTTACGTGCTTATTATGTGAACTAAAGATATATTATTTTTAGGGTAAAAGTAATATTACTTGGTATATCATGAAATACGACTCCAAAATAATACCAAAGCCCTCACAAATAAATATCTAAGTTACATCGGTGTTGTTTTTACAACGCGAATTCTAAAACGCAGCGCACGTATCTTCGGAAAATATTCTTAATGGTGTGTTTTGACAAAGCATTATTTTGGGAAATTGTACGAAGTAAAATATAATATTTTTAGGAAAATATATATATTTTGGGAATTGTATGTAGTAAAATATAATATTTTTGGGAAAAATATATATATTTTGGAGATAGAATATTTTAGATTAACAAATTAAAATATATTCATTTAAGTGAGACTTAATAATATATTTTTGGAATTATAAGAACGCACACGTATAAATACCCCCATCCTTGGGAAGGAAATACGCATATACGATACTTGAGAAGTATAACTCTAAAACAGTTGTCTAACTATTATTCCAGAACTAAATACAATTATTATAACTTGGAATAATACCATAATCGTAACTCAAAAACACAAATACTAAGACAAGGCACTACCCGTTCGTCCAATAGACAATAGACCATTGTAGGTAGTCGTGATTGCCGTGGAGATTTGGGTTACGAGTACGAAGACGCAATACTGTGAGTTCATGCCCTCCTTTTCTCTTAACTGTTTTCAGTTTTTTTTAAACTGTGGGGGTGTAATACATGTTACTATGATTACGAATACTTTTTACATGGTATGGTTAGCGTAAGGAGGGTTACTACTTAGATCATGCGAGTGGGTAGGCGGGAACTAGAGGACATTAATCCTCATTGTAGGACCGAGGGTCATTAGCGGTAGATCTATCTGGGTGTAGCGAGCCCAACCCCTGAGTCCGCCGAATGAACCAGGTGGTGACTTTGAGCCCGACGCGAAAATCTGCTAGGTTTGAGTCTTCCTACTGCACTTCACACATATCATTGGCTTTGCAACCCAATGGTGATCTCTTTTTCCTTAATTGCTACATACCAGGGATTTTCATACATACAGACATTTTTACAAAGGTTTATACCTACTCACTTACACATGAACTCGCTCAACTTTATGTTGACTTTTCAAACTACATGTATTTCAGGAAACTAACGGATCTGGCACGGTATGCACGTATTTTCAAGCTGCGTTTGAATAAAGAAGTCATCTAGGGTTTAGAAGGTGTAACCTCTTCCTGGACGGGTTACATATCCCTAAACCTAGTATTGTTTAAAGTCTTTTGCTAAGTCTTTATGAACTCAATTAAATCAAGTTAAGGTTTGTAACGTATTTTGTGATTGTTGAAAATGGGATTTTTCTAAACTTTGTTAATGAATGAATATCTCATGTTTTTATCATATAGCATTGTTATGATTGTTGCTATGGTATTAAGAAGTCACACCAAGTAAACCCACGCTTCCGCAAAAGCCAGGGTGTGACAGCTTGGTATCAGAGCCTCGATCATAGCAAACTAGGATTCTTTCTCGAGTCTAGACTATGATCATCAGGGCTCTCACGAAAACGTTTTCAAATACTTTTACATTGCATACACTATACGTCCAGATCCAGGGAACAAACATTTTTACAAACAAAAAGGCACAAGTATACTTTTCAAAAATTTATAGTTCAGTCGGGCAGACTGAGGGAGTTCAGTCGGGGAGACTGAGGGAGTTCAGTCGGGAAGACTGAGGGAGTTCAGTCGGGGAGACTGAGGGAGTTTAGTCGGTTAGACTATGGGAGTCCAGTCGGGGAGACTAAGGGAGTTCAGTCGGGGAGACTGAGAGAGTTCAGTCGGGGAGATTGAGGAAGTTCAGTCGGGGAGACTGAGGGAGTGCAGTCAGAGAGACTGGGGGAGTTGATCTTAGAGACCAGGGATTCAGTCGGGGAAACTGAGGGAGTTCAGTTTGAGAGGCTGGGAGGTTAGTCTAGTGGGACTAGAAAGTTCAGTCTGAGAGGCTGGGAGGTGAGTCTAGTGGGACTAGGAGGTTCAGTCTGAGAGGCTGGGAGGATAGTCTGGGGAAGACTAGGATGATTACTTGCTTGCATTAATAGAGACTTACATGCTTATTTGATTTAAGGTTGATGTACGTACATATGTGGTATTTGTTCGCATATACTAATTGTTAATAATTACGATGGATATACATGCTACGCACCGGCACCCATGTCACGAGTTATCAGACATTGATAACCCTACGACCACCGCCACAGATAATGAGACTACAACGGCACCAGAGACAATTACAGCAGACACTGAGAGTGATCCTGATATGCTAACCAAGGACGAGGATGACTTCCAACAGTCCGCGCTACCGGATTCTGGTGATACTTTACCCTTGCTGATGGCTTCTCTGACAAGAATCTTTCTGTCACTCTTGTTTCAATCCATGACCCCTCTATCACTGGTCATCCCGATGATGGACACACCATGGCCCCAATCCTCGATGATGCGCCTCCTGCGGACATGACTACTGAAGGTTGGCTACTCGACAGCCATTATATGACTACGTTGGCATGCTTATCGATGGTCTACCTACCGACGCCCATAACGATAGAAAATTGGACGAGAACACTGTTACTAACTTTACTTCTTAAGACCCCTGTTAACAAGCCATCCTCTGATTCTAGCATACATTCAGACTCCTTTGAGTCTGTGATACCTGCAACCTTACAAACAGCTGGATTACAGCATTCTAGTACTGACACAAGACAACGATGACAGGACTGCTGCCCTATCACCTGCTCGAGACACCACACCGTTACACGACCCAGAGCCTCCTCTTGAGCTAGCTTCTACACCTTTTGGGTCAGCTTGATGTTGCGCCTGCTGAACCTACACCTTTACGTGATCACGCTCCTGTTTCTTTTTGGTCTGCCAGACATTGCACCCCTCATATCTACCTGCATCGGGCAATCTCCTCATTTGTTGAGATGTTGTTTTTACACCCGCAACCGCTGACATTGCTCCTTTCCCCTATGAAGACCGACATCCATTGTGCCATCGTGTCTATCACTTTCTTTCAGGACATACCCGCACCCAGGAAGAGTACTCCAGATCGGCACCAGCAAACAATCCTTTTTGCTATAGCAGCACTTTCCCCGACCTCACAGGCCGCACCGTTTGCTAACTTCACCTCAACACAGCCGGACGAGCCATTTCGATGATTCCTATTGTACACTGTGCTGAAGTTAGACCATTACATTATGAAGGCCACACGCGAGATGAGTTGCTCCTGTAACATCAACTACAGTTTAAGGATATGGGTTGCAGAATGTTAGGGCTTGAGCTGACGCCACAATTGGCCACTTCAAATGCAAAACATTACATAACCAAAAACATGAGTTAAGCGGCTACATCACAAGACAGCATATTGTCTGAAAGGCTTATGTAAAACACCACGTCCTCCACCCTGTCTATTGCCAGCTTACCTGGATCTACCACATACCTCAAGATTCCTTCTGCGCACTTGACCATTACTATTACATCGTTCCCAGGATGCTGATGCTCGTTTCTTTACTGACAAACAACAGATCAGCTAGTTACTTCGACATATACAAGCTCGAGGAGAGACTCACGCATGTTAACAGTTACTTTTCTTTCCTCCTCCACCTCAGTCACCAGTATAATTGGTTCCTGGATTATGCAGATTGCATTACGCTTGGGTAAAGACACTAATAATAAGCCGGGATTGCGGAAACTTTTGAGAACCACTTCTGACTACGTAATTTTGATGCGCTAATATACTAGTTGGACAAGGGTAGGGTGACCCTGTGTCCCTTCTACTGTGATGCATTTTGTAAGACACAGTGATTGTGGCCGGAGGAAAATGAAAGTCCGATCATCTTTAAACACGCGATAATACTTATGAATAATGACTATCGAAAAACTCTGCCGCTATGTTCCCACTAAGCACGCTGTTGATCTACATATTTGTGCTATGACTATAATGCTACATGCTTACTTGCTACATTTACTAGCTGTGCAATACTTATGATGATATGTGATTCAATGTTATAACAACTGCATATATGCATATATGTAATACACCTCTGAAGTCTTATTCGTTGAATAGAGACTTGTGTGCTCGTGTCCTTCACAAAACCTGACCTAACCGACTTTCTTCTAGGAAGATGTCGACTCAAGGGAACACCGATATCAACCACCCTCTACCTACAACAGAGGCGGAAATGCGAGAGCGCCTCTTACAGGCCATCGCACGGTACGAGGCCCATCGCTCCGATTGCAGCAGAGGTACCTCAGGAAATAACCCCCCTAACGGTTGCACCTACAAGCAGTTCTTGGACCACAAACCTCGAGAGTTCGATGGCACTAGGGGTGCCTTAGCGTTCGTACGCTGGGTTGAGAAGACGGATTCTGTTCTACGATTGAGCAAATGTGACCCCGAGCATCAGGTCACGTATATAGCTGGGTTATTGGTAGATGAGCCTCTGTCATGGTGGAACCATCAAGTTCGGACAATGGGCGAGACAACTGCGTATGCTATGACGTGGGACGAACTGAAAGATCTGATGCGTAAGAGATATTGCTCGAGGGAGAAGTCCAGAAGTTGGAAACAGAACTGTGGAACTTGAAAATGGAAGGACCAAAGATAGCGGAGTATGTACAGAGATTTAACGATTTATCACAAGTTGCTTTACTCCTGGGGGACCAGAGTTTAAGAGAATTGAACAGTTCATAAGGGGACTGGAACCCCAGATTCTAAGCCTGGTAACAACATCTAAACCTTCGACGATCACCGAGGCTATCGACATAAGTGTGGCGCTCACGGAAGAAGCAGTTAGATGAGGAGAATTTTCCACTGTGGAGGAGAAAAAGGAGCCTGCTGTAGAGGCATCTGGGGATAACAAGAGAAAGTTCGCAAATTTCAAGATGGTTACTCGGGGGAGTAGCAAGAAGAGGGCCAAAAAGGGAATAGACTTCATGGGTATCCTACCTAAGTGCAACAATTGTTTACGTTATCATGTCGGGCGATGTAGATATGGAAAATGTGCTAACTGTGGAAAGAGGGGGCATCCTAAAGAAACTTGTTGGCAGGATACTGAACGTGGTAATGGGGGCCAAGACGGTAGTGAGAATCCCGAAGGGAACAACGACAATGACAATTGTCAAGGCAGAATGAGTGATAAACAGAAACGTGCTCGAGGTTGTTTTAACTGTGGAAGCAAAAAGCATTTCAGAAAATACTGCCCCAAGAAGAATCGGGCACAGGGATAAAAGCTCAGTAGCAGAGCTAGGGGAGAACCCCAAGAATCCAGGCATGGATATCGGTACGTCCCAAATTACTCAATGTTATGCATCTGTACTGCTAGTTACGGTTGCAAATTTTAGTTTCGCCTCTCTAGAGTTTAAAAATATCCTTGGATGAGTAACAAATGAGTTAGATAACCCGTGCACGATGGAACTAGCTAGTGGGAAGCTAGTGGAAGCCAACGAAGTATTTGGAAATGACAAGATAAAAACCAAAGAGCGTAAGTTTACGATAGATCTACTGCCAGTTGAGCTGGGAAGCTGCGACGAGGTAATTAAGGTGTATTAGTTGCCAAGCGGTCGAGCGGAGATTGATGTTTGCATCCCAATGACGAATGAAGGAACGATCTCGACTCACAAAGCAGGATACACCTCTACAGATCACAAATTGCTTGAGGGCATGAAATTTGTTGCGGGAATGATGTGTTGTTTTCTTAGCTCATGTCGGGGACAGGAGGAGCCGAAGAACTAAAACTTAAAGAAACCCCCGTGATCGGGGAATATCCTGAAGTCTTCCTCGAAGACTAGCCAGAATTATCTCCTCAGCAACAAGTCAAATTTTTGCATCGACTTGATTCCAGGCGTCGCGCCTGTAGACAATGCACCCTGAGCGACTTACACCTTCGGAAATGCAAGGACTGTCAGTGCAACCTCAGTGGTTGATAGAGAAGGAAGATAACAGACCAAAGTTTCCGTTCTGGATAACCTCAGTTCTGTTCGTCGAAAAGAAGGATGATGATTTTCAAATAAACATCAATTACCCGGGGCCGAACGAGCTAACACACGAGAGTCGGTGACTCTTGCTAAGGATTAACAAACTTCTTACATAACTGACTGTGAGGACACAACTACTATTACACGACTGATCGACGATCGAGCGTCATTAGCGGTAAACTTCAGGAAGAAAGTATACCAGGGTGAAATTGTGGGACAATGACTTGTTATTAGACGTGGGCTAAATGGCGTTTCCTACACAATGTACAATCCGGATCTACACGTGATACGAAATCTGGAGAATCTAGAAACTTATATCTAGGACCTTTGGGAACCCAGGACCAAACTCGTAAGGGTTTTACTTAGAAACCATATCTGTCAACTCAATCAAACGTCATTAACTTGACAAACTTGTCACTTCAGTTAACAAAACTTAAAGTACTTAAATTTGCTTCCGTTGAAGTCTTCACTTTTACTTCTAACGAGTAGATATTTGCATCTCTACTCCTCTCAAAGTAGTTGCATCACGTTGATTTCCTTCGCTGAGAGCGAACACACGTTTGCTTCGTATACTTGGTCACTTCTCCCTTTTGGTAGAAACACATCGCTTCATCACTTGAAAACTTATATATAACCCATGCACCTTTTGCTACGCATGCAGTTTCATTTCGAATCAACGCTTCATTAAAGTTCAAATATGTAGGTCCCTCTACGGAGGATGACGAACCTAAACCTTGTTATACAAACCCACTAGCGAGTGCGGAATCCAAGCTAGCAAGCAAACCGGGATGAGACAAGTATAAACACAAACACACAAGGATTCACCGATTAACACCACTGTATTAATACGAATGAAGGTTCCGGTTACAAGCACAATGTTTACAAATCTAACTTGCAAACTCTCTAGTGTGTGTGTGTGTGTGTTTTGATAGAATGCTCTCAAGCTCTCTCTATGTGTGCATCTATCTCACAAGCCTCTCAAGTCTCTTTCAAAACAACACACTACATGGGTATTTATATACCCAGCACAGCAGGTCTGACCGAAGGATCAAGTGGACTGCTCGATAGATCATCTGTCGAGTATCCAGCTCTCGAACGATACACATATACCTCGAAGGATGGTATATCCTTCGAGGTCCAACTGCATCTATCGAAGGTTAACTATCGAAGGTTAACTTTCGAGCACATCGAAGGATCCACATCATCCTTCGATGTCTCATCCTTCGAGACAGACCATATATAACCATATACTAACTGTTTGGCCAAGTCAAACTAGGAGGACAGTTGACTTGGTCAAACTTACAGGATTGACAAGGACATCGTTTACAGATAGACCGAATACAGACAAAGTACAGACACAAATGCACCAACAAACTCCCCCTTGGCTGTAGCTTTGTCTTTATCTTCTATAGTTGTAGACTCGTCTCGAACTTCGATGGTCTTTGGTCTTCGAGTTCTCAAAACTCTGATGTCCTTTCAAGTCTTCAATGTCGGAGGATCTTCAAAGTCTTCACGTATTGAAAGCAGAGAGTGTATCAACAAACTACCCGTATCATGTAGGAAGTGTGTTAACAAACTCCCCCTTAACATAAGCTCCCCCTTGAGTTATGCTCGTGAAATACTTTATCTTTATGAAGTGAGATCCTTGTGGTGTTGACGATGGCCAGCGGCAACTCGATCATCTTCATCTTTTGAGTGCCTTCTCGTCGTGTCTTCATTCCAAAGCTTTGTCATCGACCATGTTCTCCTAGCCTTTAGAATCTGCACATGCAAGAAATCTAAACGCGTAATGAGAACAACTGCTTGGAATATAGTTAATCATAAACAAGTGACACACGGATGACCATGTCACAGTCAAACACCGTCCGACAGTTTGAAAGTTTTTCAAATTTATCAATTTCAGATTTCAACTTTCAAAACATGCAAATTTCAACCTTTTATGAAGATTTAGTCATTTCGGTTTTCGTTCAGGTTTCAGGCAACGAAGACTCGAGTTCCAACATCGTACGATCGAAAATAAAATAGAAATAAAATCTTTTTGGCTTTTATAAAGTTTAAATTAAAACACACCTAAAATCTTTTTGGTATTTTTGACTTTTCTAAATGTAAAGACTGAAAGCAGTAAATAAATATATACATACATACATTCTTTTTGCGAGTTTCGAGGGTAAGAGAATCATATCAGTGTACGGTCACGCCAAAACGCTCTTGTTGTTCAGTTAGTTAACATTAAGATAAGCATCCTATAACAATTATCGGTATTGTTGTCCACTTAAGCTCAACTTATCAGATGTAATCATGTTTAGGAGATACATTAAGGTATGATTTAAAACTTACCGACCGGTGTTCATCCACATCACGACACATTCCCGTATCAAGGTATGCACGAGGGTTCATCTTACCGGTGAGTATACCGATTATCATCTGTTTGACCGTATATTGATGTGAGATTCTCACTTATTTTGGTTTGAAAACAAGTCCTTTGTGATATAATCACTTATTTGTGAGGAACTTGAGTTTCAATGCATGAGGGCACAGGAGCAAGTCCGTGAACAGGTCAGTACTTTCGTACAGCAGAGAGACGAACTTGACTCCCGGATAAATGTGATATTTTATCACTTATTTGATGGACATGTGATTGTTTATCACTTATTGAGGTCGAATGCAGTATGTATTATGTACACGTATGTATGGTATCATGGAAGATCTAGACTTGCGTCCCCGTTATTTTTCGGTAAAAGATACAACCATGATACCCAAATGATAAGCAGCATAAAGACCGAATATCTCAGAACCTCGGCCATCTATCAAACGAAATTTCGGTACTAAGACCATATGCCAATGAATGGTTCCCACCTGGTCTTCAGTCGATTAAGATTTATATCACCCTGCACACTTTAAAATGATTGTGAGCCTACCGATACATCTTATATAGAGCTGCTTATCGTTTTTCATTTAAGGTTTAAAGAGGTTTGGATAGACCACTGATGTACTATCATTTTCTCTTTTGCTCGCCAGGAAACTCATTTTTGATTTTCTATTGTTTTTGTGTTTTTGAAATTTTTCGATGTTTTTGGATTTTCAAATTTTTGGATTTACTCCCCCTAAAATCAATAAACTAAGACAAATTTAAAAACACGAAGGTATTTACAAAAATGATTTTCCGATGTTGGTTTTACTCTTGCTTGACCTTAATGCCGGTTACCCAAATTAAGTTTTCATCAGAAAAGATTTATCGAAATTTTGGGAAAATCAGTTGGCACGTCGGTAAGCGGTGCGGACCATAACAACATTGACGGGTTTCATAAAGAAACAATCACGTGTGAGGTGATATTTGAGATCAACGTGTCAGGCCAAAGAGTGCTGTACGAGACGATATAATTCATATAGCAACTTAAAAATCAACAAGTATAGGAGAGATTAGAAATTTAAAAACCGTATCCTGCAACTGCTTCGTGCATTGCAAGGAATCTGAGCACTCTCTCAAACTGGATATCCACCCGGTGTGGACTTCAAAGTCGATTTTGTAGCTACTAAGAAATCTCTTGACAGCAACAAGATCATAAACCTCCCGGTCCGGCTGGTCTTCAACATTGCACCAGCGAAGGTCTCTGTCTTTCTCTTTCAGAATTGTTGTGCGGATGTTCAATCCATGCCAAGGCATTCGCACACATTTCATTGGAGTCTTTCCTGATCAAAAACCATAACGACCAAAATTTTGGCGCGTTCTTCATCTGGTCGAATTTTGCAACTTCATTCAACCACATTCTTTCATCTTTTTCTTTCCTCTCTCTCTCCATCAATGGCAACAACATTCTCCTAGATGTATCAATATTTCGGAGTCTATGTCGCCAATCTTGTGCATGGACGCTCCACTATCAACAATCCTAAAACTATCAATAGTTCCTCCTGGAACATCCTGCACACTCATTCAGAGATTAGTTGGAGAGGGGGACCCAAGCCTTCACAGACTTGGGTCGTCCGTCATCATCGAGAATTGTAACATCCATTTCCCGATGATTCGGAATTGATGCAGCTCCCCCTGAAACAGTTACCGGTTTTGGTATCCAAATCTGTTTCTGTTTTTCATGTTTAACATCCGATTTAACAGATTTTGTTAGGATGACCTCCGGTTTTAAAACCTTTTCAACTTCTTTTCTTTGTTTCTTTTTCTGTTTCTTTTCTCGTTGTTTAACAAGACGAGGGTCCTGTTTTGGTGAAACAGATCTTTTATGGTAATTGTTACCATGGGGGGCATCAATTTTTGACTTTCTCTTGGTGAGATATGGGCAATTCTTAATGATGTGTCCATACTCACAGCATTCAAAGCATGATCTCCGCTCAACAAACCTCGGAGTATCATAACTGCAATAGCTGGATGATGAACTTCGTGATCTTGAGGTACTTGGTCCTACATCACAACCGTTTGTTTGTTGTGTATAGTAGTTTTGACTGTTTCTTTTCAAAATTTTACTTTGTTTAACAGAATCCTTGTTGAATTTGTTTTTGAAAGTATCAATTTTATCAGTCCCTCTTGATTTCACGAAGTTTATCTTCCGATCCCTTTTCTTGTTTTCGCCCTGTTTGCCTTTTCTATTCTCTTGGGCGGCATGATTTTGTTCACGGGGATCATCAACCTTTGCTTTCAACTTATGAAGATATGGACAATTTCGAATTATATGTCCAATTGTACCACATTCAAAACACATTCTCCGCTCAACAATCCTCGGAGAAACGTGTTGATGACCAGACGAAGAACCAGACACTGAAGTTTGTGATCTAGATGTGCTAGGACCTAAGTCACATCCGTTGGTATGTTGGGTATAATTGTTTTGATCATTTCGTTTCAAAATTCTAACTTGATTTACAAATTCACTGTTAGATTTGTTTTGAAATGTTTCAAGTTTGTCCGTACCCGTTGATCCAACAAACTTCACTATCGGTTTTTGTTTCTTAACAGGGGCTCTCTTGTTTTGCACCCTTTGAACCTTAGGTTGCTTAACCTTAGATTGTGGAATTTTAGGTTGTGCAGCCTTAGGTTTAGGAGCCTTAGACTGTTCGACTTTAGGTTGTTGAACCCTTGGTTGTTCAGTCTTAGGCTGCTGAACTTTTGGTGCTTGAACATTCTTGTTCTGAGCCCTCTTTTCCTGTACCTGGCCCTTACCCTTTTCAGAATTCACTTGTTGTTTCCGCTCAACTGGCAGTTTTTGGTTTTCATATTGTTTTCTTATTTGGTCACATGGAATTGGTTCACATTGAGTGACCGTCACTTTGTTACCTTTGTTTCCCAAAAACTTGTCAGTTCGTCCTTCAAAAACTTTCTCAATTAAATCTTGATTTACATTTTTGATTGGAAAATCTTTGTCAGAATAGATTTTGCTGTCTCCCTTGAGCGTATACAACAAGTTATTCTTTTCACTGCTAGGTACACTGGGCTTCACTGCCTTTGGTGTTTCAGCCTTACTCGGTTTCACTGGGGGATCACACAAGATGTGATTCTCAATTGGAATGTCTGGTGTAACCGAGTTAGGCTGTGGTTTCACAATTTCTTCAGATTCATTGTCTGAAGAGTCAGCATCCTCAATGATGGGAGGACTCTGTCCCTTTTCACATGATGAATTTTCCACATTCTCAGAAGCTGATTGTTCCGAGGAAGATGTACCAGTTTTGAACCCGAGGCCTGCAGCAAAGTCATCTCGCGCAAGTGGCACAGTAGGTTCAAAACGGGGCATATCCTCGTCATCAGGCTGTTTTGAATAATTGTGGCTCATTGGGGGAGGACAATTTTTGTATCCAATACAATTTTTATCCCCCTTTTTCTTTTGAACACTGATGATGTGATCCAAAACAAAGCGGGAATTGGAATAACTGTCCAATTTCTGCTTGATTGCATCACACTCGCATCGAGCTGTAGCTAACTCCACCATTTGTTTCTCAATTGTGTCAATTAAGTTATTATTAGCATGTTGTTTTCTCAAAACAGCCTTTTGTAATTCAGAAACATCATGTTTTAATGACTTAATTGTTTCTTTAAACTCCTTTTCATTTTTGGCTAAAAAGAAGTTAGCTTCGGATGCTTTAGCAAGATCAACAATCAATTTTTGATTGTGTTGCAGTGTAATTTCAAGCTCACTTTCCTTTTCTGCATAATCTAAACATTTCGCACATTCAACAACAGCAGAAATAGAATCAGGTTTAGAATCACATACCTGACTAGAATTACTCTCAGGTGTTGGCCTTTCTGCATCAGAATTAATAACCTCCCTTGATGATTCACATTCAGATCCATCCTCGCTTGAACTTGAAGTTGTATCACCCTCAACTGAAGTTGAAACATCTTCATCTGAACTTCTGTCATGCTCAGACCTGTCATCATTTCCTGAGGCTTCACCAGTGCTTGCATCTTTGACAATTTCAGCATACAACGCTGATTTTGTCTGACTACTGTTCTTTGGGTCAAGAGATGATGGTTTTACAGTAGAACGATGGTGTTGTAAACCAACTGGGGGTAATGGATTTCTATACAAGTCTGTGGTTGGAGCCAGATTTACAAGAGCTTGTATTGGATTGTCAAACCAATTTGTTGCAGATCGAAAAGCAGATGATTGCGTATCAGATGATTGCGAAGCCAAGGATGTTATAGTCCATGCGGATGGATCCCATTGACCGTTTGTTCCCATTTCGACGAAGGATTAAATTATCGAAAAATCAACCGAAAGATCTCACGAGAGACAAACACCAAACCGGTCTTGAAAGATGATCTTTCGTAAGTTGATACAAACGAAAATAAAATTGATTAGCAGATCTTGGGCTTTGGTGATTTTCTAAACGTGGGCCGTGCACAAACAAAACTTCAAAACTTATTATATATATATATATATATATATATATATATATTTTTAAGATTGAAGTTATTTGAGCCGGTTCCTTGGGCGGTGCCTTGGGAGGTGATCCTTGGGCCGAGAACACACACAACAAACAACAAAAGGGATTGGCCACTTGGTTAGCACTTTGGGCGGTGATCATAAGCAACAAACAAAATTTATTGGTCAATTTGGGTGGTGACCACAAACAATAACCAACAAAAATTCTTTGTTTTCTTGAGTGAGTACCAACAACAAACAATAAAATTAGTGGTCAATTTGGTCGGTGCACAATCAACAGCAACAACCAATTGTCTTTTAATTCAAGCTTGGTGGGGGCGGTGATAAACAACCAAAAGGCGGTTCTTTGGGAAGTGAACACACAACAAACAACAAAATTTGTTTGGCGGCTGTGCACAACAATCAACAAAGATTAGTGGTTACTTGGGGCCGGTGCCTCTGATCAACAAAAATTGGGCTGTCTTGGGGGGTGCAAAAAATAACAAACAACAAAAATAGTGGTCTAGTTTGGCGGTGCACATGGCCGAGACATTATTTAACATGATCCTCTCAAAGTGGGCGGTGATTTAAAGGATTAAATATTAAAATTTCTTGTTGGGCCGGAGCTTTGGGTTGAGAACTGACAAACAATAAATTTGTTTGTTATCTTGTGTGGTGATCACAATTAATTTGTCTATTGGTCACTTGGGGTGGTGCACCACACTTCAACAAAGTTCTTTGTTTTCTTGGGCAGTGGACAACAACAGCAAACAAACAAAGTCAACTAGTTACTTGGGCGGCTGACTTAATGGATCCTTCGAAATTGGGGCGGTGATCTTTCGAACACCAACACCAACAACAAACAACAATTTGGGGCGGTGGCTTAATGGATCCTTCGAAATTGTTGTTAGATCCTTCGAAATTTGTGGAGATTGATCTTTCGAGATTTGTGAGGTGTATGTATCCTTCGAAATTGACGAGAATAAATATCTGATCCTTCGAGTTTCCCACAAAATATCTTGATCTTTCAAATTTTGTTTGTTGACCCTTCGAAGTTTTACTTGATCTTTCGAAGAACAAAAAGTGACCCTTCGAAATCAAGTTGACCTTTCGAAATGATATATGATCTTTCGAAATATGAAGATCTGTCACGAACTTCAAGAACACATCAAGAACATGGCGACTGGGTTTTCCAGATCTGACGAAAAAACAACCCAAGACTTGAACAAAAACCCGATTTTAAACAAGGTAAAGAGCCTTAGCTCTGATACCACTTGTAGGTCCCTCTACGGAGGATGACGAACCTAAACCTTGTTATACAAACCCACTAGCGAGTGCGGAATCCAAGCTAGCAAGCAAACCGGGATGAGACAAGTATAAACACAAACACACAAGGATTCACCGATTAACACCACTGTATTAATACGAATGAAGGTTCCGGTTACAAGCACAATGTTTACAAATCTAACTTGCAAACTCTCTAGTGTGTGTGTGTGTGTGTTTTGATAGAATGCTCTCAAGCTCTCTCTATGTGTGCATCTATCTCACAAGCCTCTCAAGTCTCTTTCAAAACAACACACTACATGGGTATTTATATACCCAGCACAGCAGGTCTGACCGAAGGATCAAGTGGACTGCTCGATAGATCATCTGTCGAGTATCCAGCTCTCGAACGATACACATATACCTCGAAGGATGGTATATCCTTCGAGGTCCAACTGCATCTATCGAAGGTTAACTATCGAAGGTTAACTTTCGAGCACATCGAAGGATCCACATCATCCTTCGATGTCTCATCCTTCGAGACAGACCATATATAACCATATACTAACTGTTTGGCCAAGTCAAACTAGGAGGACAGTTGACTTGGTCAAACTTACAGGATTGACAAGGACATCGTTTACAGATAGACCGAATACAGACAAAGTACAGACACAAATGCACCAACAAAATATTACGTTGCTAAATCTAATTACTGGTTTGTGATTCGAGTAACCTATGTTATTGAAATTATTGGCTCTTTTGCTATCAAGTCAACACACTCTCTTGAAACTTCTTTTATTACAATTTACATTCGTGGTTTATTTTGTTACCATGCCGATATTTCCTTTGGTGATACGTACGTTTATTGTCGGGTTACGTTGAAACTAAGTTCAATTGCTTGAACTTATCCAGTTCACATGTTTGATTTGAGACACCATATGATGTATTGAGAGCATCATATTCTAATACTTTGGCAAAGATTCTTTTGTTTTGAGTCGTAGTAGACTTGTTTGGTCTACGACTTCACTAAATCATTGTTGGTTACGACACCTTGTGGGGGTACTTTCCCAAAAATTGAAGCTTGCGCTTATTTGGTTACACACTCCATACATAGATTTAATTGATTATTCGACAACTTGCCCTAAATCCGTTTTGTTTATCACAATTGAATCGCTCTCGACACACTTGCGTATTGAGGCAATGGTACATATATTCATTTCGTAAGTACCATGTACCTCCTAATGATCCTTTCGTTGTCAATCAAATGCCTTACAGTACTTAAAACTTTTTCATCTTCGATCAAAACAGTGGCACTTTGATGTTCCATATTCAACCGAAAAACTTTATGACATTGTGAAAATCAATTCTCCAGGCTTGTTTCGGTACACTTTCATCTGATCTCAAACACGGTGAACTTGCTCAATCACCGCTATTATGGAATTATGTCATTACGACACCTTGTGGTGTCATTACAAACTTGTAGCTTGTGCTAATCATGGTCAACCGTTTCACGCAAAAATACATAAACTTTTGTTGACTTGTCATTTAGACATTCCTGATGCAACTACGAATCAAGCAAGAATACACCAGATTCGCTTGTGTTCACTCGGCGTATTCTCGCAATTCAAAACACGGAATCTTACCATTTGTCTACTCGGGAGTTGACAGATCATTTTACTATTTCATTTGGGTTGTTGATTTTTGAACTCATATAGCGGATGCTATGTTTCGTGAAAACTCGCTTGCATATTGCGATCGATCGTTTGAGAGTCTTATTAGTCAAGGCTCCTCTTTGTGGAACCCCCTACCAGCTGGATTACACTAGGCTATACGTCAAGTACGTCTTGTACCCTTGACATCAACTGCTATGAGCACACACCTTTTAACCCTAGGATTCGGGTTGATAGATATTCGTGGACTCACCAAATGCGAGTAAGGTTTGATTCGGTTTGAAGGTTATCTACCCTGATATTATTCATATACATACACATGTGACGTAACCATACGGAGTTAAGGTAGTACAAATTTCGAGGATGAAATTTTTCTAACGGGGGGAGAATGTGACAACCCTCACCAAATCAGGTATCCGTATAATTAATTTATATATAATTTGTGCTTAATGACTGTGCTAATTACAACTGTTGATTTAACTGCTTACTGTTTACTGATACATACATACTCATGCATCACATTTTATTACCGTCACTCCATTCATTACACAAAACTGCAGTGACAAACTTGATGCACAAAAGCACAGTAAGCACAAGAACGGATAACCCAGTAAACATGCTGTCATAGCCAGCACTAGACAGTTATAGTGAACGGATAACCCAGTAAAACTGCGTCACTAGGTGATAGTTATAGTGACCGGATGTGCCTAAAACATGTGTTAAATATAAAATTCTGCACTTTATTACAAAATTCAGCATTTAACTTAACTAGTAAAGTGCAAGAACATGGGAAAATAATACTAGACACTTCCCAAAGTGTCGAGAATTCATTGTGTCTCTAAAAATAAAATTAAAGACACTTTAAATGCTTAATTAGCACTTTAACGGATAATATCCAACCGAACAACCGGACTTTACCCGGAACATAAAAAAATTGTCAATGACATTGTTTTCACTTTACTGAACTAGTTAGGGTCCCCGAACACCCTAACACCCGTTATAACACATAACACAGTAGTAACTAATTTAATCACCTAACTAATCTGACTAGCTACTAACTACATTATTCAAATCCAACCATATAACCCCCCCCCCCCTAACCGAACGGTTCCCCAAGGGAACACACACCACCCAAATTTGATTATTTTAATCCTACTTGTCTAGTATCTTGACAACATTTTACATATTGGGTAATATTGATGAATGGGCTATAAGAATACTTCGTGGACAATCATTTCATTCATTCACCACACTTCAAAAAATTTTGTTCTCTCTTCCTCTTGCCTTGTAATCGGCTTCCATCATACCACCACCATATCACCACCATCAAAGTCTTGTTCAACCATTTTCTACATACACAAAGGTGCAAGGGATCATACAATGAAGTGTGGTGTGTTCGGAAGCTCAAGGACCTCTCTCGTTTTCTTTTAACTACCACATTTCTTCACTTGAACTCTCCTAGCCTTGTGCTAGTGGTAAGCACTTAGATCCTTGCATTTTACTTGTTATTTAAGTGGTTAAAGATGTTTAGAGATCAACAACATAAGAAACTCTAAAAACATAAACAAGATCATGAACATAAGAACTTTACATGAAGGTCATGAGATAAAAGGTGATAATACATGATAGATCTGAATTAAATGAACAAAAATCTGCTGTAAATAACCTATGTTATGAGAGAAATCGTACTAGAAAGGATGACGATCGTATGTGTGCGTTTTAGTAACATTTAACCTTGAAACAGCATGCTGATTTGCACATTCAGCCGACTTTAACTCACTGTAAACAAGTCATAACTTAACGAAAAATGTGTTTTCTGAAGTCTGGGTTTATGTACTATGAAATACGGTTCTAAGGCACTGGAATCATAATTTTTGGACTTCGTTTACTATTTTTAAAGCGTCGATTTGTAACAGCAGCTAAAGATGCCTTTTTACAGTAGTAAATGAGAGTCATATTTTCAGTCATAACTTGAATTCTGTGTAGAGTTAGATCATAAAATTTATACTGTAGACGGTCACTGTTATCGCCGTGATCCCCCAACTGGAATTTCGTAAATCGGACTCTCGGTGAATTTTAGATAGAATATTCCGTGAACTGCAGTCAGAAAAAGGTAAATCTGAATGCTGTCTGGTAAATGAATTTCTACGAAATATTGGTGATGATTTGGACCACGGTATTTTTACACAATAATATTTGGGTCACAGCAGACATTCTGCAAAAATTTGGGAATTTACGGAAAAAGGTAACTATTTTATTAAAATAACCACAAACAGCCCAGCTTTGTGTTTTAAAACTAAGTCGATATAAGTAGTATTTTGCATGCCTAAATGTCGGGTTGGTTATTTGAAAGGGATCTAGCATGTTATATGTTAACGAAAATGATACGCTCGTAAGCGTGGACACCTCCAGTAAACTCTGGCGAAATTTTTCTAGAAATATAACACTTGAAAATATTTTTGGTGACAAGTGGTTATAAATATATTTTCAACTTGTTTTCAAAATATAAATTTCGCCACGGTTTTTATTACAAAATAACCAAGTGTCGGAGGTGGATTTTTTGTAAAGGAAACTTGTTAAATATATATTGAGAGTATATATTTCTTAATAAAACGCTTGTGTGCTTACGTGCTTATTATGTGAACTAAAGATATATTATTTTTAGGGTAAAAGTAATATTACTTGGTATATCATGAAATACGACTCCAAAATAATACCAACGCCCTCACAAATAAATATTTAAGTTACATCGGTGTTGTTTTTACAACGTGAATTCTAAAACGTAGCGCGCGTATCTTCGGAAAATACTCTTAATGGTGTATTTTGACAAAGTCTTATTTTGGGAAATTGTATAAAGTAAAATATAATATTTTTGGGAAAATATATATATTTTGGGAATTGTATGAAGTAAAATATAATATTTTTGGGAAAAATATGTACATTTTGGAGATAGAATATTTTAGATAAACGAATTAAAATATATTCATTTAAGTGAGACTTAATAATATATTTTTGGAATTATAAGAACGCACACGTATAAATACCCCCATCCTTGGGAAGGAAATACGCATATACGATACTTGAGAAGTATAACTCTAAAATAGTTGTCTAACTATTAATCCAGAACTAAATACAACTATTATAACTTGGAATAATACCAGAATCGTAACTCAAAAACACAAATATTAAGACAAGGCACTACCCGTTCGTCTAATAGATAATAGACCATTGTAGGTAGTCGTGATTGCCGTGGAGATTTGGGTTACGAGTACGAAGACGCAATACTGTGAGTTCATGTCCCCCTTTTCTCTTAACTGTTTTCAGTTTTTTTTAAACTGCAGGGGTGAAATACATGTTACTATGATTACGAATACTTTTTACATGGTATGGTTAGCGTAAGGAGGGTTACTACTTAGATCATGTGAGTGGGTAGGCGGGAACTGGAGGCCATTAATCCTCATTGTAGGACCGAGGGTCATTAGCGGTAGATCTATCTGGGTGTAGCGAGCCCAACTCCTGAGTCCGCCGAATGAACCAGGTGGTGACTTTGAGCCCGACGCGAAAATCTGCTAGGTTTGAGTCTTCCTACTGCACTTCACACATATCATTGGCTTTGCAACCCAATGGTGATCTCTTTTTCCTTAATTACTACATACCAGGGATTTTCATACATACAGACATTTTTACAAAGGTTTATACATTTTTACAAAGGTTTATACCTACTCACTTACACATGAACTCGCTCAAATTTATGTTGACTTTTCAAACTACATGTATTTCAGGAAACTAACGGATCTGGCACGGTATGCACGTATTTTCAAGCTGCGTTTGAATAAAGAAGTCATCCAGGGTTTAGAAGGTGTAACCTCTTCCTGGACGGGTTACATATCCCTAAACCTAGTATTGTTTAAAGTCTTTTGCTAAGTCTTTATGAACTTAATTAAATCAAGTTAAGGTTTGTAACTTATTTTGTGATTGTTGAAAATGAGATTTTTCTAAACTTTATTAGTGAATGAATATCTCATGTTTTTATCATATAGCATTGTTATGATTGTTGCTATGTGTTAGTGCATTAATGTCTATCGCCTTCGTCAATTCGAGCCGTAGCGAGAAACCGAAGAAATCAAGCTTTTATTGTAATATTTAGATAGTTTTAGCAAGATGGCATTTTGGTAATTAATGAGAAATCTCATTAATTCCAACGCCTATAAATAGGAGCTTTATGTTTAAAGTTTAAGACTTTTGCTCATTTTGTGATTTAGGAGATTCAAGTCTAGAGAAAGAAAGTCTAGAGAGAGAAAGCTCTCTCCACGTGATTCTCGTTGCTTGTACATGTCATATTTGTCAATTGAATCATAGTTCTAGTACGTTCTTGTGTGTGCGGTCACGCACGTTCACGGATTTCGCACGTCGAACGTTCGTTACGCAATCAAACGGTGTCAAAACCGATCCTACAATTGGTATCAGAGCTAGGAGCTCGATTGCACTGATCAAACACATTGATTCGTACTAGATTTCAGCGTTTTTAGATCTGAATTTCATCTAATTCTTCATCTTTTTCATTTTTTTCACGTTTTTACTGTTTTTCGTCAAATTGAACGGGATTTTACGGTCCGAATCGGCTGATTTTTTGATTTGTTGTGCGAAAACACCTAATCTATAATCCTACCAAGTTTCAGATCCAAATTCCTAGCCGTTTAGGAGAAATCGAAGGTTTTCGGTCCGTTTTTTGCGTCAAAAAATCTGATTTCGCTCATTTGGTCATCTCATGATTTTGCTCATTTGGTCATCTCATCATTTCGCTCATTTGGTCATCCCTGATTTCGCTCATTTGATCAATCTTTGAGGTTTCGCTCATAGGTCACCTGATTTCGCTCAGAGTACACATCATTTCGCTCATAATTACATCCCTGATTTCGCTCATTTGATCAATCTTTGAGGTTTCGCTCATAGGTCACCTGGTTTCGCTCATTTGGTCATTTCATGATTTCGTTCTTGTGAACAAAAACTGATTTCGCTTGAATTGTCATCATTGTGTCTGAACATTTAAAGATTGTCGGGCATTTAATTAGTTGCATGTGATTAATGAATAGCGGCCAAATGAGAAGGGTGTTGTGTGTTGAAATTATCGAATAGTTTCAGTAACTTGTCGGTTCGTTAAAATCAAAGTAAAGATTGCTTGAATATATAACTGAATAAACTGTGATCATAGATTGTCGGCCACTAAACTCAAGAAGTTGCATGTGATTATGACTGTTATAATGCATAAATCAATAAAAATTTGAGGCCCAATGAGCATTGTATTGATAAACGAAATGTCGGCCACTAGATTTTAATAGGAATCCATGTTACTTAATATGTTGGTCGGCTCTTAGTTGATGTTTCAGACTCATTTAAATTGATTGTCAGATTAATGGTCTAATCAAAATGAAATATTTCGATTCATTTGAGTTTGTCTGCCACAATTGACGGCCCAATCACAATCAAGCCCACAACAAGAGTTCCGGCCCTATCACAATTGTGTATATCTTTTATATTGTCGGCCTTTAATAAGTAACCCAATCATAGTTTGAAATAATATTTTGATGCCGGATTAAGTGGAAGTGTGGCCCAATCCGAATTAAGTCTTTGAATTAATGTTGGCCCAATACATAGTTATTTGATTTTCGGCCCAAATCAGTCTTGACCCATAATTCTAGCCACATCAGATAAGCCCATTCAAGACCTTAATTTTTGTCGGCCAGATTGAATCACATTTTGTTCCGATAAGCCCATTCATTCATTGGTTTCACCCGAACAACCTTGGATTAAATCAGCGAATCTTCGACAACGAGTCTTAGATTGACTTCACACACACACTTTTACGTATTCAGTTCGTTTAAACTGATTGTGTGTTTGTTTGTTTGCAGGTGATTCAAGGTGATTGGTTAAGCATAGGATACTCGCCCGAGTGAATCCTCAAACGATCCTAACTGATTTTAGATTGTGTGAAATTTTGTATTGTTTGAAAATCTGTTTTTGTGAATCTTTTAATACCGAAATATGGGTTCTGAGATTTATATTACACTGAACAAGTTTGATAATTTTACTGGTATCAAGGGAGAATCAACTGAAGAGTTGATTGAAAGGTATGTCAAGTTATATTTAGAGATGGAGCGTTTGAACATTAGCAAAATGGATGAGACGTGGGTTGACAAGTTGGCGAATGCTTTACAAATTGATGTGTGGGGAACGTATTTGTTAGC
This sequence comes from Helianthus annuus, assembly GCF_002127325.2. Taxonomy (NCBI): domain Eukaryota; kingdom Viridiplantae; phylum Streptophyta; class Magnoliopsida; order Asterales; family Asteraceae; genus Helianthus; species Helianthus annuus. Next base: position 74,459,182 of record NC_035442.2, on the reverse strand, counting down.
TTGGAAGAAGAGCGGAGAATATTATAGTTTCAATTTGAGCGATTTCGTCGAGAAGATTCAAGCTCAAGAACTTGAATTTCAAAAGATTAGAAAATTAAAGTCTGATTCAGGAGAGAAGAATCATGAAGTAGCAACCGATGAAGTAAAAGACAAATCTGAGGAAAATGTTCAAGAGGTAGAGGAGTAGGTTAAAGAAATTTCAGCTATCAAGACTGAGAAGAAAGCTGAAGCTGGAATGATGTCTGGGAAGTGCTCAAATTGTGAAAATCTAAAATATGAAAATGCCAAACTCTTGAGGGATTTAGAGAGTTTGTCATTAGAAAAGGAAAATCTTAAAAAATCAGAAAATGTTTTGAAAAATCAAAAACAAAATTTAGAAAATGAAAAAGTAAAAATTGAGAAAGATTTTCAAAATCAAATAAAGATTTTATAAGATGAGAAAGATATTTTTGGTAAAAATAATCTTGAAAAACAAATTGCAATAAATTCTCATCTTGCTAAAATCATTCAGCTTGAAAAAGAAGCTGAGAGTGATCGGAATAAAATTGTTGATTTAGAAAATAAGTTGAAAGGTTTTGTGACGTCTGCATCATATGTTTGTCAAGAACTGATCAATTCTGTTTCAATAAGTGACAGTGTCACAAATTTTGACAAAGTCAAAATTGAGGATTGTGAGGATAAAACTGATGATGAAAATGAGAAAAATGAGAAAAGAAAAATATTTTTAGAATTAAAAGAAAGATTCAAAAATACTGTTTTGCAATCTACTGAAATAGGTGAATGCTCAAAGCAAAAACCTGTTAAGAAGATTGTAGAACAGAAACAAAAAATTCAAAATTCAAAAAATTTTCAAAATGAAAATAAAAGCTCATCAGTTTAGTCATCCAATCATTATGCAAAATCACAAAAATTGAAAAATGAAAACTCAAAAATTGTTGGCAATAAGTGGTGCAGGTCGGACCATAGTGCTCAAAAGTCAAATCCAGCAATCAACAGGAAAAAGGATTATCACCAAGCCAAACAGTGCTTTGATTTGAGCATTTGGACTGACAATGGTGATTGGTACGATAACAGGGTGTGTTACCGATGCGGTTATTAAGGACACATTGCTGTTAACTGCCAAAGTTGGAATTATGAGACGAGAAGATGTTTTAACTGCAACATCAGAGGTCACATTGCCAGAGATTGCCCAAGGAGGTCAAATGAAAGATTGAGGGCTAATTCTCAGAAATTGGCAAAGATTCCAGTCAACGTCAAGCCCAAAGAACAAAAGGTTCAAGAACCTAAAGTTCAAGAAACGAAAGTGAAGCTTTCTCAAGGGCAAAAAGACAGACTGAGAAAGAAGAGGAAGAAGGCGAGAGAATATTTGGAGAAGATATTGTCCTCGGGTTCATCCGTTGGTAAGAATAAGAGTTCTGATGAATCGACTTCCTCGATTGCAAAGTCAAGCAAGACGGTTTCATCAGATACAAATTTGAGGACAAAAGAGAAAAAGGAGAAAAAGGAAGTTGTCGGCGATGAATCTAGCTCATCACAGTCAGACAAGCCACACTCAGGAAATGATTCTGATGTGTCAAAACCAGAAGAGCCATTGGTTGAGGTAAAAATGGAGAATTCAGGTTTAACAATGGATGATGCAAACTTTCCACCATTGTTGAACAAGAAGTCAAAATCACCCAAGGACCGTCAGGCTTGGGTGAATCTGTTTAAATGAAAAACCTGACTTGCCGGAGTTCCCAGGTTGGTAAGCGTGGAACATGAATCGGCACATTTCTTGAGAAATTTCACTTTGGTGATTTTTCGCCTTACATGTGGTAAATCAGGGAGATTAAGTTGTACTTGATTTTCTACAAGTGATGTTTGAGATCTAAAACTGAAATTGTAAAATCTGTCATGTGTATGAAGAAAACAATGTTATGAAGTGACCCCGAACCTACAAATGATTGGTAAACAAACTAATTTTTCCGGAAAAACCATTTTGATTAAAACAAACTTAAGTGTTTTGAAATCATAATGGGAAAATAGTTTGTTGTCAGGGGGAGTTCTGATTGTTTACACCAAGTGGATGGAGAATTGAAGCAATTCTCGTCAAGTTGTCACTTTACTTTGTACAATTTATTGTTTTCAAATTTTCTCAGAAAATCAAAATTGAAATATATTTTGATTTTAGGCGGAGAAAAATTTTTAAAAATTAGAAAATTTGAAAATGTCAAAATCATTGAAAAAAACAAAAATGAGTTTTGTTGAGACAAGAGGAAATGATAGTACATCAGTGGACTATCACAGCATGCTAAAGAAATGTAATGTCAAATGTGATAAACGATCTCACTAAAGATGTGACGATAGGCTCAGCTAGACTAGTAGATTTGCGATAACGATACAAACATAAATGAAAAAGCCTGGTTCTAGTGGGAAACATGGTTGAAAGCATAGTACTTAGTTTTATCCTTCTTGATTGTGTGCCTACTCAGTAATCGCTGAATGCAAAGAGCATGAAAACTAGTTAAATTTGTGAACTTTCACAATTTTGCTGAAAAATCACTGTGATTGTGCATTTCTTTTTGCAAAGATTTAAACTTGTTTTATTTCTTTATTTTGTTTAAGCATTGGACATCCTCTGCGTATACGTGAGTATCGACCTGGATGTTAGTGCCTAAACGTTCTGCTTTATTTTCTTTGGTGTTTCGTTAAAGCTTTGGATCACCTCTACGTATACAGGAGTATCGAGCTGGTGGTTAAAGCCTAAACAATTTCAACTTGTTTTATTTTCTTATTTTGTTTAAACATTGGACTTTCTCTGCGTATATAGAAGTATCGACCTGATTGTTGATGTTTAAACATTCTGCGTTATTTTCGCACATATCACAGTTGATAAAAGTTTAAAGGCATTACTTGAGTCAGTGTATTGCATGATGAGGGGATATGCTGAGATCGTGGGGTCCATAAGAATTTAGTGCAAAATTAATATATCTTAACGTATCGGTAATCATTTCGAAAGTTTTTAGACTGAGCTTAAGAGGACAATTATATCGTCAATCAACGTGAATCGTTTAGAACTTAAAATGTCTAAAAGCTTAATGGTGCTGGTGATGTGTCTCAAAAACTGATATGATCCTCTTACACAAACTCACAAAAATAGTGTTTGTATATATTTTATTTCTGCATTTAAATTTTGTTTTTGCACTTATGTTTCATATTATTAAAAAAATCCAAAAGATTTTCGACAACTGATGTTGAAAAGCTGATATTCAAAATCTCAAAGGCTAAACAAGATGAACAATTGGTTTGGTTAAGATGATGAGAAGTTGGAAGATAATCCTTAAATGTTTAGATGATTCATTAATTTGAATCACAATATTGTGTGTTATATGTTTGAGAATTTTGAGTGAATACTTTTAGAGTCAAAATTATTTTGTCTTACGAGAGGTTGAGATGTGTAGGTTTCTGAATCTGTTGCTACGGAAAGCCAGGCGTCGATCCTAAAGGCACGGAAGCTTGACGAAAGGGGGAGCCTGAAGAAAAGAAGTCTGATCGATAGGAAAAGCAACGGAAGCTCGAAGACAGATCCACGGGGATTCTGTTCGAAAAAGAGAAAGACAAGACGCTACGAGATTGACTGCGGCAATATCCAAGCGGGAGATTGTTAGTGCATTAATGTCTATCGCCTTCGTCAATTCGAGCCGTAGCGAGAAACCGAAGAAATCAAGCTTTTATTGTAATATTTAGATAGTTTTAGCAAGGTGGAATTTTGGTAATTAATGAGATCTCATTAATTCCAAGGCCTATAAATAGGAGCTTTAGGTTTAAAGTTTAAGACTTTTGCTCATTTTGTGATTTAGGAGATTCAAGTCTAGAGAGAGAAAGTCTAGAGAGAGAAAGCTCTCTCCACGTGATTCTCGTTGCTTGTACACGTCATATTTGTCAATTGAATCACAGTTCTAATACGTTCTTGTGTGTTCGGTCACGCACGTTCACGGATTCCGCACGTTGAACGTTCGTTACGCAATCGAACGGTGTCAAAACCGATCCTACACTATGGTATTAAGAAGTCACACCAAATAAACCCACGCTTCCGAAAAAGCCAGGGTGTGACAAAACTAGGCTTAAACGGGTCAGAACCGAAAGTCAAAGTACAAGTCAAACTATGCGACTTTCGGTCCCAAACCGAGCCTAAACTGAAAATAGTCGGGTTGAACATGTTTAGACATGTTCTTACATTAATTACCAAGTTATATTAATGATAAAACAGGTTGCATGGATCCTACATTGCTATTTATGCATTAATTTGAATTTAAACTTTCTGTTGACTTTTTAAGATCAAGTTTGACCCGACAATTGACCTAGTTAGAGTGGGAATCAGAGAGTACCCTTTTAAGGGTTTGTTACCCACATAATTACCTAATCATAGGTACTTTTAATTCAAGATTTGACTGGATAATTATTGAGTAATCTCGAAGTCAAACCTTAATTACGACGGTTTGACTTTTAGCTAATTAATTAAGCTAAACTGAATTAGAAAGGGTTAAGGACACTTACTAAGGTCCTAAGTAGGATTAGGAATCTTAAGAAGACTTGTTGCTGATTAGAGAAGCTCCAGAGAGGTCTTGAATAAATTTCTAAATGAGCAAGTGAGATTGTTGCAACTTGGTCTCTTTATATAATGAACTAAAATGCACAAGATCAATCCATGTAACTCTACTGATGTTATGGGATCCTCCCAGGTGTCCCTATGATGCCAAAAACCAGTTACAAGACCCTTGATTTTCGAAAACCACTCATCTAAGGCGGTGGAACAGGCTGAACAGGCAGCTGTCCATTTCTGCTGCCAGCGACAGCCTTACGGACCGTAAGCGATTTCCTTGCGGTCCGTAAGCTTCTCTTTACGGACCGTAAGCCTTATCTCTTACGGTCCGTAACCGATGACCATAGACAAAATTTTTGCAAATTCTTAGGCTTTGTCCATATATTTTTTACAAGTCCGAATCTTGTGCTTCTTTTCAGTAAAGGGGACCAAGTTTTCAGCCCTTGCATGCCTTGCATGTTCTTACACAACTTTGGCTCTTTGTGGAAGGTTTTAAATGTCGGAAATACCGAGAATTTACATTGGATCCATGTCTTAGGCTATAACCAATTTATTATTTAGGATAAGCAGATTTATTTACATAATTTAGATGTTGATTAAATATATCATGGTTAGGGATTTATTAATAGGTCGCTCAGAGGTATAAATTAACATGTCGACGCTTTTAAATCCTACCGTACATCTTTATCTGGATCCGTTTTCATAACACGTTTGTATTACATGACACGTGTTTTTATTTTATTGGGTACGATTTTACGAGGTGTTACACTTATCTACACAAGTTTCCTCTATACAACATCTTTCTTGGCATTATGACATTCCTCTAGAGGACCACTGTTATATGGGAGCATTGTTGGCGCCTTGCAGCATCTTCTCTTGACTTAACTTGAGATTGCCTATGATGTTAGTAAGGTTTCTCATAATTTACATAAACCTATATGAGATTGCCTATGAGATGATCATTATTGGGTGAATCAAGCTCATTTTAAGGGTACCATCTACCCTAGAGTAGCTATTCAATAACTTACTGGTTTTGATTTACATGCTTATTATGATGTTAGCTGGGCTGATTTTGCTGATGATAGTTTTCCAACTATAGGTTATTTTCTTTTGGACTTAACCGTATCAGTTGAATTTCCAAGAAATAACATAGCTCAATCTAGTATAGTGGTTGAGTATCGAGCATTAACAGACACTGCTACAGAGATTCACTAGATTATGTTTGCTATGCATGAACTTTATATTCCTATCTCGTGTCCACATATTTTTTGGGGTGACAATCTTGGTGTCACATACTTAGCAGTCACTTTGGTGTTTCATCACCACATGTAACATGTTGAGATTAATCTTCATATTATTCGAGATATGATTTTATCACAGACCCTAAGTGTTAGATATGTTCTTGCTACCTCTCAGTTGGCTGATATTTTAACCAAAAGGGTTGTCACCTACTCATTTTAACACTTTAAGTTCCAAGCTTAACATCGGTGTGCCTGTTTCACTTAAGAGAAATACTATCAATGGGTAGGGATATAGTAAAAAGTGTCTAAAATGTAAGAAGGTGTAGGATCGTGTTACGGCCCTATTTGAGTCGATCAGAAGAATTCCTATCCAAATCAAGAGGCGGAAACTAATGATTTGGTGCTATTTCAGTCACATTCACTTAAACTTGCTGTTGTATTGATCAATAACACGATTACACGTTCAGACAGCACTTCGGCAGCACTTTGTGGCTCACTGGAAGAAAACACCCTATACTATGTGTTATGGTCCGCTTGAAAGTGCCACTATATATAGTTGAGGAGGTTCCGCTTATATAGTCATGACCGTATAAGCGGACCTACACTAATGCCGTTCAAGCGAAACCAACATGACCATTCAAGCAGACCTATTAGACTGACACACAAGCGAACCTAGCTAATAACATACAAGCGAATCTATTCAATCTCTAGTTTCTAGGATTTCGTGCCATGTCTAATCTATCCAACTCTAAGACTCGATGGAAGACGTAGTCGACAGACGTAAGTGCACCAACAGACTCCCCCTCGGATGTTGACGGAGTCTTTGAGTCTTCTTACTTGTCAATCTACAGTCTTTATCAGTCTTCAAACATCCTCAGAAGAATATATTATTGCAAGAATCCGCAAACTCTAGCTTCATCACTAACAAGCTTCTTTTTCTTGATTGCAATTTCCAAGATCAATACTGACTCTAATTGCTTCTTCAACTTTTATCTTCAGACTCCCCCTCTCAAACTGTTGGGATCGTAGTCTGGAATTCACAGCTTCATACTCCGATCGTGCACAGGCTTTCATCAAGTTCAAAATCGATACTTGACTCCATTCTCTCTTAGGATCATTTCCTGGTAAATGTTTACCTGCACAATCTCCACCCAACCATAAGTTTCTTCAAAGATTAAATCTTTTCAACAATTTAGAAACTATGATGATAAACTACAGAAATAATTTTGCATTCATAAACTTTTACTGACTCTATTCAAGCAAACTTAACAACTTCAACTTCACTCTCCCAAACCTGTTCTTCATGTTTAGCACTTTGAACTTCGAAAATCAGCTTCTCAACAGCAGTTGTCGAAAATCTTTTTGGATTTTTCAAAGATTTATGCTAAAACACACTAAAAATCTTTTTGGATTTTCAGAAAGAAAGTAACTGACACCATATGTACAAAACATGAGAGAATACAGAAATGAAATATTTACAGACAGTATTTTTGTGAGTTCGTGCAAGAGGATCATATCAGTTTCTGAGACATATCATCAAACACCGTTAAGCTTGATTTCATTTTAAGTTCTAAACAATTTACGTAGATTGTCAACATGTTTGTCCTCTTAAATTTTCACACAGATTTCAACTGTTTCGAGATACACGCAATTAGTGTCTTAGATACTTAAACTTATCCGTGTGTCCCACTACTTGAATATACTCCCGTATCCAGATCCCAATATTCAGTCTTACAGGTGAATATACCACAGCTAATATCTGTAAGGGGGTAATGTGCGAGGGCCGTGAGAGCTCAGGTCGATACTTCCGTATACGCAGAGAGATGACGGCTTCGACTTTAGGTGGGCCCCTTTAGAGGATCTTTTAATTACAACAACAGCGACTATCAATTTTATTGTTTCATCAGCATGCTGAGGGCGAGCTTATATTTCAAAGCTTTTTGCAGAAAGTATTATCCGGGGACTAGGTCAGTATTTCCATACAGCAGAAGTCCCGGGATAATACCCCAGATATCACTGAGCATAAAGACCTAGTATCTCAGAATACGGGACCTTTCAAACAAGATTTCAGGGGTTACCTATATATCCAAGTTTGTGTTAACCCACAGAACAAGCAAGTTTGATTTTAGGTTTATATCTCTTTACAGTTTACTGAATGTGCAAAAACCTACTGACACATCCACAGTAAGATTGTTTATCACATTTTGACTTTGCATTTCTTTAGCGTGTCGTGATAGTCCACTGATGTACTATCATCTCCTCTTTTATGCAACAAAAACTCATTTTTTTAGTTTTATCATGTTTATGGCTTTTTTCAAATTTTCTGATGTTTTTGGATTTTCTAAAAATTTCTTACTCCCCCTAAAATTCAAATACATCTAAAGAAAATTGAAAACAAACTATACAGATCATCACAACTGATATCAAATCGCCTCAATTCTCCATCCGTTTGGCTTAAACAATCAGAACTTCCCCTCACAACAAACTATTTTCCCATAATGATTTCAAAACACTCAAGTTTGTTTTAATCAGAATGGTCTTTCCGGAAAATAAGTTTGATGGAATTTACCAATTGTAGGTTATGGGGAAACTTATCATCACATTGACTTTCAAACACTTGTAGGAAAAATTCAAGTACAAATTAATGTCCTTGATTTACCATATGCAGATATGCACAAAATTTCAACCCTGTTTTTCAACCAATTACCATTTGTTGGTTGAATTTTCAAGGTGCCGATTCCTACTCCTCGCTTAAAAACCTGGGAGTTCCGGCAAGTCCTGCAAAACTTCTCAAACATATTATACAAACATGATAAAAATGATGCCGATTCATGATCCACGATTACCAACTTGGAATCTCCGGCAACTCCGGTTTTTATTCTTTGAAAAATATATCCACCCAAGCCTGACCTTCCTTGGGTGTAACAACATCTTTTTCATCTTTTCTTTCAACAGACTTGTAAACACGTCCTTTGGAAGCATAAAAATCTTTGATAGTTTTGGCCTTACCGTTGACCATTTGTCCAAAGATACGTTTCACATTTCCGTTGAAAGTTTTTTCAACATCAAATTTCTTCTTGTCAGAATAAAATTGATTTGAAATTTCAACCTTTCCAACTTTCTTCATAAAATTTTTAGCACGCAACGGTGGAAAATTTTCATCGTTCATAGTTGGAACTTTCTTTTCAACCTTTTTCTCAACACGTGGCTCCTCTGATTTTATGGAATCAGATTCATCACCAGAACTATTACCTGAACCTTTCACAACCCATTTTTGATTTGGCACATTATCTTTTCTTCTTGAAGCACTCTTTGAACATTCTCCTTTCTTAAAAGTTGAATTTTCAAAGCCAGTAAACTTCTGGGTTGACAGTTCAGTCTTCTCGACAACTTTCTCTTTCATTTTACTAGAGACTTCCTGTTTTGGCTTGAATGTCTTCGGACAATCCTTCACCACATGACCAGCAATCTTGCACTGAAAATAGGTTCTCTTTTCAATTTTCTTCGGAACTTCATTCTTCTTCAGTTCTTCTTGCTTCTTGGCAAGGAATTCCTGATTAGACTGCTTTCTGAATGATTGTTCTTTTTCAGCTTCTAACGTTTTCCCTGAAACAAACACAGTTTTTGGTTTATACATTTTTTCATTTTTATAGTTTTTCGGTGGAACAAAACCAAGACCTTTTTTTTGAAATTACGATTATGGTTTGGTTTCTTTTGGAAACTGTAACCACAATTGTAACCCATTTTCTTGTTGATTCTTTGTTGATCTCTTGAAGTGTAATGTTTAGGTTTTCCATTAAGATTTAAATCTTTTATTTTAGAAATATTAATTTCTGTTATTTTGAAAACCTTTTGAATCATTTCAAATCTGACACTACTTATTGGAAATGCATCGTCAGAATATAATTTGTCAGAACCTTTCAAAGTATATGCCACTTTGAATGATTCATCATTCAAATTAGATTTTGACATTAAAAACTCTTTATCATAAACCCGTTTGTCCTTTTTCAATGTTGACTTTGACGCATTAGACCCTGACTTTGACTCGGGTTTGGACTCCATGTTTGACTCCTCACTGTCATCTTTATCTAACACCTGATCAACCACACTCTTTATCAACTTTGACTCATGATCAGTGTCGGATGACGTGTACATGACATCAATATTTTCTGGCAAGTTATCCGATGGCCCAGACTCCCATTCTAAGTTTTGCTTTTTCGACTCTCTCAGAATTTGGATTTCGAGGTGATATCCATTTTCGACCGGGGGCGGACATCTATTGTAGACCACACTTGATTTCTTAACAGAAGTCTTCACTTTTTCTTCGTCTTTTGTCACAGATTTTCTTTCTTCAGACATCTTCACTTCTTCAAACGTCTTCAAATTTTCCACAACTGGATAAATCCTGTCAACAACAAAAGAAGAACATGAGTAACTTTCTAATAACTTTTTCACCTTCTCAGTTTCTATCTTTTGTGTTGCTAATTCCAACTCCAGATCTGCACATTTCTTTATATGAAAATTTGCATCATCAAGCTGTCTCAGATAAGCTATCTTCAATGTATTCATTGCCACAGCTTGTTCACCACTCAAATCAGTATACTTGTTGATTTCTCTTTTCATTGTATCATATGATTCTTTCAATCTGTTTATGTTATGCAGCAACTCATTGTTCTGCTTGATTAAAGAATCACAGTTCATGCATTTTTCTGGAACGTTAACAGGTTCAGCATCAACTTTTACTTCAAATTCAGGAACCTCTTTGACTTTTCTGTCTGGTTGTAAAAATTCAGCTCTTCTTTTTCTCTCAGCTTCAGCTTCAGCTTTTAATCTCTCTTCCTCTTCTTCCTCTTCTTCGAGCTTTCTTCGTCTTGCTTCAGCAGCTTCCATGACTTTCCTGCTTCTCTCTGCACATTTCAAATCATAGGCATTAGCAAAGAAAGCATTTGAAGTGTTTTTAGACATCTCTTTGGCCATGAGATCTTTGTCTGGGCAAAAATCATCCCAACAAAAACCTTCAGCCAACTTTTCATCTTCTTGTTCTGCCAAACACACTTTGCTGTTTGTTGGAATATATTTATCCCATGAGAAGTTTTCATATTTGCTTAAACATGCTCTTTTTGAACTATCAATCACGTCTCTTCCGTGAGCAGTTTGTGCCTGATGCTGTGCTGGTGGTGTGACTTGATGATAAATCGCGTTTTTGTGATAATCGTTGTTTCCGAAAGGATTCTGGGCTCCAGTAGCTTCACGATTTTTGCACTCCCTCTTGAAATGCCCCTTTTCCCTGCAACGAAAACACGTAACTTTAGATTTATCAAAGCCTAAAGTTGAACCGTTTGCATCACATAAATCATCTCTTCCCGTAATTTGTTTAAACATCTCAGCATGTCGCATCACACTAGCCATGCACCATTTAATGTCCATCAATTCCATTTCTTCAGCATCAATTTGATCGTAATCCTCTTTCGTGAGCATTGGATTACCAATCTTTCCGGCCACAAAACTACTATAAGATTCAAGAACCATTCCTAACAAAGACATTTGATTTTTAGCCATTTCTTCAGTGTAATCTTGATCATTTTCAATACTAAGAACAATATTGCACTGAAGTTTTCTTCCATTCTTTGTTACAGAAATGTTTGGATCAAATGATGAAAATCTTGAGCTGCTAGATCCCTGGGAAGACTTCTTTTCAGGAGAATCTTTAACACTGAAAGCAGTTTCAATTTTCGGAGAATGATTTGTTGATCCAGGAACACCACCCTTGTAGTACAGGCTGATATCCTGTTCTCCATCGTAATTCTTCATCCTGGCAATCTTCCTCTGCTCCATCTCTTGAGCTTCCAGGTGTTTGATGAAGTCTCCCAGTGTCATATTCTTGTAATCTTTTCTGTTGGATCTTAGCATCATCAGAAACGTTCCCCATGTTTCATGTGGTAGCGCATCTGCAAGTTTTTCAACCAATTCATCAGTATCCTTTTTAATTCCAAGTTTTGACATGTTTCTCACCAAATTACAATATCTATCAATTATCTGCTTGGTGTTTTCAGACTTTAAACCACGAAACAAATCAAACTCTTTCTTCATGAGAGACATTTTGTTTTTGAGCATATCATCGCTTCCAACAAACTTTGCTTCCAATTCTGTCCAGATTGAGTAAGCAGTTCCGTCATGTTGAAGCAAAATCAGAATATCTTCTTTTATTGCTTGTTGAAGCAGACTCACCATGAGTTTCTCATCTCGATATTTCTTTTTGTCCTCAGTACTCATTTCTCGAAGTGTTAACGTAACATTATTCCTCATGGGCCTAACATATTGTTCCTCAGTGTGTTCCCATGCATCTAAATGATAAGCCTCGACCCAATTTCCGAACCATTCAGACCACACGTTATAATCATCAATATCCATGAGTTTACATGGTTTCTGAGAAGTTCCAGTTTCATTTTCAATCAAAGCACTTTGAGTCATTGAGATTGGGCCAGCAAAAGCGTTATAAAATTCGTTGTCCATTGTTCAATGTTCAAAGTTCACAAAATTTCCAAATTTATGCAAATTGTTCACAAAAGTGAAACTGTCACTATAAGCGAGACTACAAAGTTGTTCCTTGAAGCGAAACTGTCACACAAGCAGAACCACTAAAGCGGAACTATTGATGTATGTTCAAGCAGAACTATCACGATCACTGAAGCGGACCAGATAAGCGAAACCACTTTGTTCGCATAGGCGGATCACTAAGTTGTCAGTTCAAGCGAATCTTTCAAGCGGAAACTATCCCTTGAAGCGAACCTATTAGTCAATTTGAAGCGGACCTGATCCAAATGTGTCCAACGAAGCAGAACTAGCTGGCCTTTGAAGCGGAACTATGTATGTTGAAGCGGACCTAATCTGTCATTGAAGCGGAACTACCTGATGACATCATCTTTTGTGCAAGTCCGAATAAGCGAACCCCTTAAAATCCTAGTCTCTAGGTCGATTTTAGATCTGATAATTTCAAGGGTTTACTAGTACATGATTCCGAGTGCACTGTGTGAATTTGAGCTGATTTTACCGTGAAAAATTTTGAAAGTATGAAGAAAGTGTAGAAAAATTGATGAAATGCAGCTGAAATGGCAAGAACTCCTCCTCCTGAGCTCTGATACCAATTGTAGGATCGTGTTACGGCCCTGTTTGAGTCGATCAGAAGAATTCCTATCCAAATCAAGAGGCGGAAACTAATGATTTGGTGCTATTTCAGTCACATTCACTTAAACTTGCTGTTGTATTGATCAATAACTCGATTACACGTTCAGACAGCACTTCGGCAGCACTTCGTGGCTCACGGGAAGAAAACACCCTATACTATGTGTTATGGTCCGCTTGAAAGTGCCACTATATATAGTTGAGGAGGTTCCGCTTATTTGGTCATGACCGTATAAGCGGACCTACACTAATGCCGTTCAAGCGAAACCAACATGACCATTCAAGCGGACCTATTAGACTGACACACAAGCGAACCTAGCTAATAACATACAAGCGAATCTATTCAATCTCTAGTTTCTAGGATTTCATGCCATGTCTAATCTATCCAACTCTAAGACTCAATGGAAGACGTAGTCGACAGACGTAAGTGCACCAACAGAAGGGTAAGAAGTGTTTTAAACCATTGGATATTTGATCTAATGGTTGAGATCAATAGGGTATAAAAATGTAAATTGTGTTTTAATTAGAGGGACCTTATGTAAAATTGAAGGGCAATAGTGTCTTTTTCAATGTTTGAATATGGTAACCATATCATACACGACCAAAAACTCCTACATTCACTCCTTTTTCTTTAAATATAGGAATTAATGATTCACCTTAATTGTAGGAGGTCTTTGGTTGCATATTCGTCATACATTATCATAAAGAGAACTGTAATCAGATTCATGGCGTGGTGTTTTAAAACAACTGGATAAAATTGACTATGATTCAAGCCATGGTGTTTTATCTGGAGACATTGTTCATGGCGTGGTGTTGTAAACATCTATGATTCAAGTCATGGTGTTTTATCTGGAGACATTGTTCATGGCATGGTGTTTTAAACATCTATGATTCAAGTCATGGTGTTTTATCTGGAGACATTGTTCATGGCGTGGTGTTTTATCAATACAAAACATTCCCAGATTTTAAAACACCATGACTATGATTCAAGTCATGGTGTTTTATCTGGAGACATTGTTCATGGTGTGGTGTTTTAAACATCTATGATTCAAGTCATAGATAAAACACCACGCCATGAACAATGTCTCCAGATAAAACACCATGACTTGAATCATAGTCAATGTCTCAAGTTTTTTAAAACACCACGCCATGAACAATGTATGATTAAAAGATGTTGCGATTAAAAGATGATGAAGAATATAAAACAATCAGATGTATAATGTTTCCTAAAATTTCTCCTAATTCAAAATTCGATTCAAAACTTAAAAAACTCATCGGCAGTTTTTTTTTTTTTTGGCAGTTATTCTTCGAAATCAATTAAATGATAAAAATGTCAAATTACTAATATACCCTTTTGAATTAATTAGGATAAAGGACACTTGTCATTCCCAAATTACTTCTCACACTTCTCACAAAAGTCCCACTTTTTACAGGATCCTCTACCTACTATCAATATCGATCATAGATTTTACACATACCCATCGTATCTCTATTACAAGGAGTGAATAATTTGGTAATGCTTCAGTATATGTGTTTTCCCTAAATTATCTATTCACATAACTTTGATAGATCCATATAGCTCAAGTATAAGATACGTAAAATTAAGATTTGATGTCACAAATGTATTGAATATTGAAATGTAATTATAAAAAGTTATTTAAAATATCAATATAAAATATAATAATAATTCCAAATGTTTTTATTCTAACTTTTCTAAAAATAAATATCAATCCTTCTGTAATGAAGCACGTATTCACCTACTAAATCAAACTATTTAATTAGCCTCCTAAGGCTTGTATTTTATTCCTATTCATCAAGATTATATTTGATCTTAGATTTTATACATAGAAATCACTGGGTTATAACCCGTGAATACTCACGGGTTGTTAATCTATCTTTGTAAAAAAAAATAATACATACATATATATTAATAAATGAAAAATTGCATGATGAATAAGGTGGATGAATAAATGATAAGAACGTCTATACGAGTAAAAATTAATAAAATGTAATACTGAGAACAACAAACTTCTCTTTTATTCGTTCATAATCATAGCATAAAGAACACTAAACAATTTAAGCAGCACCTTCTTCATTAATTTCTTTTTTAACTTCTACTTTAACACGTCCAAGATGTCGTTCAGGAATATGGACCAAAGCTTTTGTCCCTCTAAAAACCATCATATTAAATTTTGACTCAGAAATCATATCGAAGATAATAAAGTGTTGATCTTCAATTTTCATGTCTTCTTTAATGCGATCCCATCCGGTAGTCATATAAAAATTGTCACCATGTTTTTCCATAACAACCAACCATGTACGGTTAGGAAAAGAGGTTATAGTAACATGTTTCGTAGGTAGTATGTTCTTCAACTTATGATGAACAAAAAATCTATCGATAAGCTGCAAGTACAAAAAAATATTTTATATTAAAGAAAGTTTTGTAAAATTTGTCAAATACCACTATAGTACAAATATAAAAAAAATAAAATAATTACCAAATGATCTTTATGTTCAGAGAATTGTGATGTTTGGCAATATAAGAAATCACCTTGAGCAAGTGCAAAATCTTGATAGAAGTATATCAATCTAAAAGTTAGACTACCTTCGTACTCAAACATAAGCAATGAATTCTTTGGTAATAGTAGTGACTGAATCATATTGAACCATCCATCGTGAAAAAAGTATGAAGAATCTGCTTTTCTAATTTTGACATAAAATTTTTTTTCATCAAGTGTAATGATTTGAACCATACCATCAGTAGCTAACTTGAAATCAGCTACCCAGTTGTGGTAACTCATCGGTAAAATCTATATGCAAAGTAAGAATTAATACAAACATATAATAAAGAAATAAAAATAATTATAACATCAACATACCCAAGAATTCATCTTGTTGTTTGATAGAAAACGTAAAAAACATCTTCATTGATAATTAAACTTTGAATTGGATGAAGATGCTTTAGGTATTATTTATATTATAAGAAAAAGTTATTTAAAGACAAATAATATGTGAAAACATGGTTATTCTATTTTCCATATATAATGAAAATTGTTAAACTTTTATTACACATATTTAACAAATTTCTTTAAATATTGAGATACAAATCTATGATGCAATTATCATTAATAAGTAAATGTAAATAATTACTATAATTAAAAATCAACAAAAAAAATGCAACCGTTTGTATTAGAAGATTATAAAATAAATAAATGAATGTTAACTTTATAGGTAATAGATATTTTCATCATTACAATCTACATTTATCAACACATCCATCAACTCACCAATCTTCATCATCTCTATTGCAAGAAAAAAAGTCTCCCTTCACCGTCGTTTGGATTCCGGTAAACTTCCTTCCAAAATCTGATTAGCTAAAGGTCGATTTTTTTTGTGAAATTCAGCAACTAAACATGTTTTAGTTAGTATATGCAGAAGATACGGTGTTTTATATGAGACTAAATCGGTGTTAGACATGAAATTGAATTTTAGGGTTTAATCATCTTGAAGCTTTGATAAATTTGGTATGTTTGTCATCTAATGTAGATATTTCGTGTGATTTACATTATGGATTATATATTTAATGAAAACGGTATATTCGGATTTTGTAATGAATCATAAAGGAAGGAAAACATATATGTTATTATAAATTAATTGATTAAAACGATTTTTTTTTTTAGTTGTACTCAAATAAGATGATATGAAAACAGTTCATTTAGTATTGTATATATGGATGTTGCCTGTTGTGTTATTGAAAGTATGTATACAACATATTTGATGTAGATTATGAATTAGGATTAGGAATAATGGAAATAATATCGACATTATATCAGTATAAGTTTCAAAATATAAGAATGATAAAGGCATATTCACAAAAGGTGTTCGTCTAATGGTCCTTAACACATATTTTTTAATCATTATGAACATATATGTATTCATTCAAGTTCAATAGTACATGTTAATAACAAATGTTGGTATATTACAGGTATACAAAAATGAGTCCATCATGTCTCTGTGTGTTAGAAGATGTTAAAACTGGTATGCTATAATGCTTAAAAAATTATATATATCTTCTATTAGAGAACATGTAACAAATAAAATAACTGCAGGTGCTGCCACTTGACTTTGTGAAGAATGTATATGGAGATTATTGGCAAAAGACAAAAATAATGATACGTCATCAAAGTCAAAGAAGTTGGCAAGTATCGTTGAGAAGTGTAAGCGGGGAATCCGTTATCACTGACGGATGGGGTAATGTCGTAAGGGATCTTGAGTTGACAAAGAGGACGTTCTTGCTGTTAAGGATAATCGAAGATAAAAATATTGAAATCGATTGTTTCGTAGAAAACATATGTGGTGAATCATTTGTGACAGTAAACCGTTACGGAGTTCTAAAGATAATAGTAAGTATACTAACATGTTTGATTCAATATTTATTTTGTTATACTTGTCAACTAAATGGTATACATATATATCAAACAATAAAATGTTACATAACTTTTCAGGTGATTCCAGAAGCTTATATCACAAACTGCTACTCTTACTCCCCAGCCAACGATTGTTATAACATATATATAGCAGGTCAGACTTGGAAAGTTGAGACCGACAAAATCAATGATAATTATGTTTTTAGAAAAGGTTGTCCGAAATTATTTGATGATCTTGAAATAGAAGAGGAGGATATGTTGTTTTTGATGAAGATGGACACCGTTACATTTGAGTAAAAAATTTATCGTAGAGGAGTTGAGGTAGTTTTAAGCAAGAAGGAAGAAACTGAAGATGACTCTCTGCTGGAAATACCTAAAGAAACATACTATGAAAACGTTAACTTTGTAAGTATTTTGAATTAAAGTAGCATGGTTTACTACAAAATACGACTTAGTTATGCATATTATTGTATAACAGACCTTGTCTGAAGACGAACTATCAATAGATCAGTTGATTTCTGAGGTAATAAGTTTACATGTATATAGATTGGAATACATTACAATAAGATTTTGTGGATTTTATTAATTATCATACACAGATGCATGCAGCTGCTAACAAAGAAGAGGTGAATAAGAACGTTGGTGGAAAACAAAAGTCGAAGGTAGGAAGAAAGAGTTTGATGATGGAAGAGAGAAACAACCCAAGAAAAGAAAATGTAATTATTTCAAACATAATAATAGATCAGTAATTTCATTCATATATGTAGACATATTTAGTTAATGATTGTTGGTTAATGTTATTTAACTTTAATCATTGTATTAACAGTTTAAAAAGAAAGGGAAACAGATTGCGGCATATTGTAATCCAGACGATAGTAAGCGGTTGATATGCGGAACAGAAGTGGAAATGCCAAACGTCTCAACATTTAGACGGAAAACTCCTAGTCGGTTGGTATGTATAGAAAAAGTTAACAACATTTACATATAAATATTTGTATACATTAATGGATAAAATATACTACTCTAAATATAATGTGTATCTGTAATAATAAGGTTAACGAAAATGGAAAGAGATATGCTAATGCATTGAAGATATTGGATGTTGAACCAAAACGTGTTGCAAGGACAAATAATGTTGAAAAAACTGATAATTATGAATTCACAAAGAAGGGAAAATACCGCATGGTATGCTTTTTTACACTAATCATTCATTAAGAGTAAAAGTATAACAATCATAAGCCTGATTTAGCTGTTAATTCTCGTATACATGCAGAGAATGCCTGTTGATGTTGTAAGAATTGTCGGATTCAAAAATAAAGTGCATGAGTTGAAAGTGAAGAACATGAATGGAAAAACCATCATTATGAATCTTAGACGTCAGAAGAATGGAGATGATGTAAGGTATGCAATCGAAGGTTGATCGATGTTCATGAAGGAGAATGGCCTTTGTGCGGGTGACACAATGCATTTCACATTTGTAAGTTCAGGAAATCTCCTGATCTTATCACACGTGGATGCAGTTAATGCAGGTTAACAGGTAATCTTATAAGCTAATGTTGAAGGTGTTTGTGAAGACGAAATCATGAGTCTTTTGTGCTACTGATTTTATGTATCTTTTTTTGGACATGCACGTTCTCTTCTTATCATGTTCAATTTTCGTCGTTGGTAGTTTAAGCTTGAAAACAATTAGTGGTATATTATCATGACAGATACCATATTTTTGAATATAACTAACAATGGTATCGACTATAAATGCTTGTTGATTATCGATGTTCAAATATATATATTTACAAATTAAGATGTGGTTGTTTATATGTGATTTGCATTTATTATATAAGTTCTAACTCATATTTACTGACAATTTAATGTAACCTTAAATTTGAAGTAAACAGTAAAGATGAATTCCATAAAAAAATCAATGAAGAAAAATAAAAGTTGGAAATTACTATTAAAATACTGAAAGTATAAATTTAAGAATATCTCTTTGTAGACTACATTGGTAATTTTATTAGTAATGTTCACATCACTGTCTAAATATTAACATCTTTAAGCCATCCATACTTTTGAATCTTGAAAGCGTCTCATATACTTGTCCGTGAGTGTTCAATATCTATTCAAAGAACCTTGAAGATGTTTGAAAGTGTGTAAAGTATCTGTATTTATACACATAAGCTATAACTTATTTATGTGATTAATAATAAAGATTACTAAAATCAGTTGCAATCAAATTAATGGTCTGAAATATGGAAACAATCTTATATTTATAAGTTTGGGAAATTAAAGAGAATGTGTCAACACTAAAATCGAGTTGCTATAATTACGATATTTCTTAAAATAACTATAGAAATGTAACTGATTTGTATAAATATTTAAACAAATGATTAATGTTCATTTCATGAAAAGTAATTCATTAAGGTCAAAAGTAAAATGTAAATTTTCATTTTCTTATTTTTATATTATCAGATGATTAAATTATGATACAGTAAATAATAAATGTAGTCTTATAAAGTAAGGAACATAACCAAACATGATTTCCAACCAAAAATAGTAAAGAATAAGTCAAAATGTCATAATATATAGGGAAACCATAAAAATGTATTCAAACATCAAAAATTAAAAACCACAAAACAAAATTCCAATAGTCCAATAACAAATAAATTGTTTTTATTGTAACCACCATTTGCAAAATCTCGTTTATCAATTCTTGCCTAAATCTTCGTCAAGATCATTATTCTCAACGCACATGCGAGACTTACTTGCTGCCGACCCCAATCCCTCTTCAATGACATAAACATCACCAAGGTTACGCTTCAAATCAGAAGATGATTGCTTTAATTCACCCACGTAATCCTTTGAAACAGGTGTGGAGTTATCCCCAGTGTAAGAATCACCATCCTAAAAAAATAAACAATTTATAATAACACAACTATTAAAAGTATATATCAGTATATTTTTAAAGTTAAACCTTAGAGCATTCACCACCAGCATATTGGAACTCAGACTGACTCATACCAAACGAATCAGAGACATCAAGCTGTAAAAAAATCGAAAGCAACAGACAAATTGTTTAAACATCTTTTAAACGGTTTTGTAAGTGCAAATATATTAATAAAAAAATCGCTTACCTGGTCAATTTTCCATTTTTTATTGAGCTCATCCAAGATTTCAACATCAGTGGTAACAACTGATATTCCATAATTCTCCACACCATTGACAATATTAAAGTCTGTCACTTTGATCACGAAAGCACACTTTAGGTTAACCAACGTTTCAAATTCAACATGGTATTCTCTTGGAAGCTCATTTGTCGTGAGTAACTATATTAAAAAAATCTCATGTGTGGTTAGAATGTATATATAAAAATCTAATTGAATTAAATATAAAGTAGTACTAAATAGAACCTCGTCCTGAATTTCTATAAGTTCTTTTGCAGTTTTCCCAGCAAACTTCAATGCCTCATGGTCAAACAATGTAAGTGTCACCGTACCGGTTGAATCTTGAACCCGAATTAGTATTTTAAACCTTAAAAGCGTATTTAAATAATTAAAAAACATAGACGAATAGATAATATAAACGACGTACATTGTTGAATCAACAATAACAGAATTATGAATAACAAACACTTTACCTGGACAGCGGGAAAAATTCTTTTCCTTGACAATCCTTGTTGGAACATTGATACACCTTCTCATCTCTAACATCACTTGTTCCATCTTCCTTATCGTAAGTTTCAAATTTTTGCTCAACTTTGGAGTTGCAATGGTTACACCCATCATAATACCACATCTTATCAGAAACGATTGCTACGATAGTTCCAACAATAACCACTTTCTTTGGTTGTTTAAAGAATTAAAGAAATAAAAGTTCATTAAAATTTTGAAAATAGTTGAAATATAAAACATCAAATGTTAAGGAAAACCTCTATGATTGAGCCAAGATAAGCAATTGGTGAAAAAACATCATTGTTTAAAAATTCATCTTCCACAGAACACATCATATACGACCCAGCATGGCTACTTGACTCGGTTGAAGCAGCAAGTTTTGAAAGAAACCTATAAAATTTTTTTGAAGAAACCAAAATGTGTAATTAACAAAAAATACAAACAAAACGTAAGGTTGATACAATTATAAAAATATAAATAAATAATCAGACTCACTTTTCCTTGAACGATCGATCTCATCAAAATTGTCGTTAATGAAAAGCCGTGAATCATCAAAATTATTAGAAATCCCCCATTTACCTATTTTTAGGTAAAAATAAATTAAACAATCAATCAGATATATAAAAAGGAAGAACATCTATCTATTTTGTATGGTATAAATTGTGTAATTGATAAAATACCTTTGTATGTCTTAACAGCACCAAAATGGACAGCAACGATAACATGTGCTTCACGATTTTTACTAACCATGTAAGAATACATGTCCTTAGCGTAATCATCCCAAAGAGTTAAATCGATCTGAACATCTCTAAAATAGCATATAAGAAAAAAACAGAAGTTTAACAAAATTTTATAAAAAGTATAGCATAATATGGAAAAAAAAAATAAACTAAAATTTTAAAACTATATTACTCGAGATCTTGAAGCTTAAGATTGAGACGTTTCCCTTTACTACCATATCCTTTTAGTTAGTGTCCTCAATCTTATAACAAACAACAACGTAACCAATGAAATCTAAGAATAAAAGAAAAAAGATGTCAGCATATATAATAACATAAAAACAACTAAATAAAACGTCAAAAAATATTGTGGTATATAAACTTTGTAAATATAAATGAACACACCTACTGTCGTACCCTCCTTGATTCTCTGTGAAACAACATCATCGAAATCAACAAAATTGAAAATGTACTGCGGACCTTCCCATTTACTATACTTTTCCACAAACGTGTGATAGTAAAAAGATAGCTTCTAATTGTTAGGAACAATCTTGAACGATGCAGTGTTCGCAGCAAGAGATAGCCGTTTTATGATAAGGCATTCATCGACATTTAGATGTCTCTCAAACTTTGGAAATAGCTTATGTAAGTAAAAAGCTTGAATCTTGGTACCCTGAGGGTAAATAAATAATAACACGCAAAGGAAATGTTAAAATGAACTCACAATCAGTATAATTAAACGAAAAAAGATTTATGGTATTGTAAACATGTAACAAACATAATACAAATAACAAAACGAAATAAATCAAAAAATTACCATTTCATCCATCAGTGTCATATCAATACGATACGTCTCTCTTTCATTACCTCTCATCTTCTTTCTCCACAAACTAACAATCTTCACCTTGATAGTGTAGTTTGTACTAAGAGCATCGATATCGTTCAGCAAGGTGATGTCACCTTGGTTTTCCATTGTAGCTATGAAGACAACAAAAAAAATTAATAGACTGTGGAAAGCAAAATAATATGACTTTAAAAACAAACATAGTTTACCTATCCAATGTACATTAACCAAAGAGAGGTTTTTTTTTTTTAAATGGAATAATGATCGAAGAACAAATGATCTTTTTATATAAAATTAGAAAAGATAATATTTTTAGTAATATATGATGAAAAATTCAAATCACAAAAAAAATCGTTTTTAAAAATACCATAATTAAGGAAACTGTTTAGTTTTTAATTAGATAAAACAAATTAACATAAATACAAATTTATAAAAAGAGAAACTTTATAATCATATAACTAATCATATTCATCAAATAAAAAGGGTTGACTTTACAAAATTAACTAATCATATAACTAAGATCTATTAATAATTTGAACGTATACACTTACCAGCTTCTTAGCATCTTCCATCTCGATTAGAGCAGCTATATGTCGATCAAACTTTTAGTCGTCAGTATCATAAAAAATGACATCATAAATATAAAAATATAAGAATACAACAATGTACTGGTTGTTAAAGTTTGTTAATATATATTAAAACATAGTTACATACATTAAAAAAAGACTCAAAATTTGGAAGTTGAAAGTGACCAACACTATCCCCAGCAACTCCTTCTTCAACATGACTTTCGGTAGTCTGTGGCTTCTCCTTGTGTTTCGACTACAGATAAAAAATATAACGGTAATCTATTTATAGAAAGAATGTCTATTTACAAAAACCGAATAATAATTCCAAATACAAAAAATTAAACTTAAAACAGTAATTTGTTTATAGAAACAAAAAAAACTTCAAAAAGAAATTAAAGGTATCCTTAAAGAATTAACAACTAACTAAATAGAAAAAAATATAATTGATAAAACAAACCATATGAACTTCAAAAGATAATCACATAAACTTTCAAAATAAAGCATAAAGACAAAACTTAAAACCAAAGACTATAGATATCAATAAACAAACAACACCAAGAAAATTGAACTAACCTGTTTTGGTTGACGAACACTCCGAGTTCGATTGTCACAAATGATGGAGGGTTCACCATGAGAAAAACAAACCATAAATCATTCAGAACATATATTATTAATTTTTGAAAAAAAAAACGAACAGAAAGGATAAAATCAAATATTACAAACGTAAAAAAGAGAAAACAACTTTAACATTCAACTAACCTCTGTTGTTTGTTCAATGATCGTTTGTCCGATTGTTATCCAAGATTTAGGGATTCACATGAAAATCAAAATAAACCAAAATCAGTAAGTTTGATAAATGCCCAAGAAATGATTAACGTTCATAGATATTACATAAATCAGAGAATGTAGATGATGATAACAAACCTTCGATCTTGATATTGTTTGCAAAAAACAGTGATTAAATCGGATAATGTATATCATAAAGAACAACACAAAAAATACAGAGAAATCTTAAAAAATTGAGATTAAACACTTACACTACATAATAATCTAATATAGAAAAAATTTATTTATAGAAACAAAATCAATATTCCGGAAAAACATATCAGACCATAAATAAAATAAAATAAAATAAACAAAATCTTTATTGGATTGGTAATTAATACAATACAAAATTTATTACTAACAAAAAAACGTAATCTGTTTATAGAAACAAAATGTCTAATTATAGAAACTGAGTTAAAATCTAAAACAAAGAACAATCAAAACTGTAATACCTTGTATAATCGAGGAAACAAAAAAATCCTCCCAAATGAGATTGAATCGAAATAAAAAAAAGGATTCCGTTATCACCTACAAAACTTTAACAATCAAAAAACCAAAACTAAAAGAGTTAATTCGTACCCATTGATGGTGAATTCTGGATCGATGAACAATGGAGAATACCATGTTGATGATGGCTATGGTGGCAGTAGATTACGGTTTTGTTTGAAAAAAGGAAATAGAATGAATGAAGAGTAATAGAACAAATCTCGTTTTGATTATGAAAATAATTAACATCTTGTACTCTCATCTGAATAAACAACATACCTGCAATTTTTATGTTCGGATCTGAAAGAAAATAATCGTAGATGAAGTTAATAACAAAATAATTAGTAGCGAATAAAAAAAAAGATTTAGAAACATCTAAATAACATATAAAAACAGTTGCAACCTTGGATCTCTGTCGAATGTTTCAAAGAATCAAGAACACCATTAGGTTAAAGTGATAGAAGATGATTGTCGGTATGTGAGATTTTGTGGAACTGATAGGTTTGATGAAATACATTTACCTGTAATTCTTGAAAGATTCATCACCTAAGATGATGATCGGCTATAGTATTTTGATGATCGGAGATGATATGTTGATTTAGGGTTTGTAATCGAATATGGTAGGTAGAAGAGAGAGAACAGAGAGAGAAAGAAGATGATTCAAGAAGAATGTTATGCAAAATAATTGAGTGAAATCAATTTAAAGGATCCGAATTCAATATGGGTTATTGGATAACCCGAAAACGGGCCCATTCAAATCCGGATCCCGTGTATCTTTGGTTTTTTGGTTTGTGTTTTGTGAAACTTGGTTTGTTTATAGAGAATTACATCAATTCCCTCCCAAAATCAAACTCCACTAAACCAATGGTTGCCACATCATCAAAATGGTTTCACCATTCAAGGACACATAGCCCACATCATCTCATTTATTAATATATATAGATACCTCTAATACGAGGACTGAATAAATTGTTATAGTATATAAAGGTAGGGGATTGATCATGAGAAAACTACTTTAAATGAGAACAAAAAAAACTAATTTAAAAGGCCTAAAAAACAAAGCAATAATTTTTAATTTTTTTTTTATAAAAAATCGCTCAAAATTATACATAAAAAAACTTTTTTTTTTACTGCACATGTCACTACTAGAAAACTAGGTAATTTGCTACGCACTTTTCTGTCACACATATGTAGCAAACCAGCATTTCCTACACAATTGCTACGCACATGGTAAGTAGCAAAAAACCCCGTCGCAAAATCGATTGCTAAACCACCTAACCCACTCCCTACCTACACCCCCCAAAAAAGCTAAACCCCCACCACCACCCCACCCCCCAAAAAACTAAATCCACCCTCACACCAAACGCCTAAACCCCACAACCCCCCCCCCCCCCCCCAAAAAAAAGACCCCTAAAACTAAACCGTAAATATAAACCCCAAAAAAACCTTAACCCCCCATCCGCACCCTCAAAAAACCTAATCTCCCCCCACACACACACACACACACACACCCTCCAAAAACCTAAACCCCCCCCCACACACCCAAAAACCTAATCCTAATCCTAAACCTCTAAAAAACCTAATCATAAAAGCTAAACTAAACTCGAATGCTAACTTTAAGCATATAATGCACATGTGCAGCATATACATATAATGCACATGTGTAGTACAAGTTTTTTTTTTTTTTAAAAAACAAAAGTTTTTTATATATAATAAATAGCGATTTTTTATAAAAAAAATTGTAAAAAAAATTTGACATGTTTTTTGGGCTTTTTTAGTTAGTTTTCTAGTTTTCTCATATATATGTAGTTTTCTCATGATCCTCTCCCTATAAAGGTAATGTTTCATTATATATGTTGTCACTAGTTTATCGATTCACATTGTTTTGATAGAAATATATGGCTCAAGTACGATATACGTAAAACATATTGCTTGATACAAATTATATATATATATTAGTGGTGATGGATGATGAATAGTGTTTTTCTTCTTCGGTGGTTTCATTTTTCATTATTAATAGGTTTAAAGCTAGAGAATGTAATAACAAAGTTGTATTTTGGTGGTTAAAGCTCTTGATTACAACCTTGGGGACTTGGGTTCTAAACTTGACTCTACTTGTTTTGTTTTTTTAGTTGGCAAAAGAAAGTTGTTGATGATAATGAGAATCAAACACGGGTTCAATCACTACAACAACAAACTGTTATCCAGACTAATAGGTTATAAAGACGAATTTTATTTTATTTAACATGGTTAAATTCTATTGTCATTCTTTTAGTCCATATATTTTCTTAGAGGTTTTTCTTTTAATTTAAACTAAATCTATTTATATATAATTAACGATATTATTTTAATTCTAGAAATGTTTTGCGATTACAAGATCGATAGTATTGCTATGCTAACCAACCAATGTTGATACTAATGTCGGTCCTATCAAAATTATTACCCATAACAAAAGTGTTCTATACGGTATGATACTATACCACAGTACCGATAAAACAAACAATTAAGAGTAGTATTTTTTTTTGTTCTTTTATGGTTGAGCTTTTTATTAGCATACTAAACTTTATGATTTTTCATTTTTGCAGATTGACTTTTATTTATTTTTTTTTGTCAAAAAAGTTAAATGGGTTTAGCTTTTTTATTAGGGTTTAGGGTATTGGTATTATCGGAATCTGTATCGATATTCGTTTTTTGGTTAGGAATTAGGGTATTGGTATTATCGAAACCCCATATCGATATTCGCTTTTATGGTTTCTGATGAATCAAATCGATAACAATCAAAGTCACGCCATGTAACACTGAGAAAACAACCAAAATCCCGCCGCATAGCGCGGGGGAAAAAACCTAGTTAAGATTAAATGTCACAAACGTAAAAAATATTAAATTGTAAATATATGAAGTTATATTTAAAATATGAATTAGAATAATTTCAGATAATTTTATAACTTTTCTTGAAATAATTCTCAACCTTCTGTAATTAATCATGTGTCTTTAAAATCAAAATATTTGATTAATATTAAGTATTAACACCAACAAAAAGGATTTTTTTTATTTGATATAGATAGATATTAATCACATATTGAAGAAAATGTAATAATGATGATGATGATGATGATGATGATGAGATAGATAGATAGATAGATAGATAGATAGATAGATAGATAGATAGATAGATAGATAGATAGATAGATAGATAGATAGATAGATAGATAGATAGATAGATAGATAGATAGATAGATAGATAGATAGATAGATAGATAGATAGATAGATAGATAGATAGATAGATAGATAGATAGATAGATATATAGATAGATAGATAGATAGATAGATAGATAGATAGATAGAGATAGATAGATAGAGATAGATAGATAGATAGATAGATAGAAGGGGTGAGCAAATTAATCGTCGTAATCAATAATCGAATCGATTTTAACCGATAACCAACATAACTGATGGTTATGAAACTTTGGTTAACCGACCAATCAGTTATGGTTATAGTTATGAAGCTTTGGTTAATAGATATAACCAAACCGAACCAAACTTGTAATGTTAAGTCTGTAATTCTATATAAAAGATTTATGTTTTACAATAACCATGTAGAGGTTTTTTTTTACTAATATAAAAGTAAGTTAGTAACAAAATGATATTGATGTAGTTGCCTTTTATTTTAATCAACAACTGGGTGTTATAATTATATGGTTAAGAAAATCCATATCCGAAGTTAGCAGTTATGGTTATGATTAATGGTAAAAATCGAACCAAACTAACCCATGCATAACCCTAATTCTAATAATCAACTTATAAAAAGCAACAGAACGAACTACAACATCAAACTAATTAAGAATTTACATAAAAATAATACCAGATGTTGGGGTGGGGGTGTATGGCTGATTTATATAAAACCAGTAAAAGTTTGGGGGTGGACTAGGGTGATAAACATAAAAGACTCAAGGGGTATGGACTCAGAAGGACTCACGACTCTGAACTGGACTTCTAGGAAGAAGAGAGAAGATAGAGAGAAATATAGAAGAAGATTTTATTTCTTTCTAAGGATGAATTATAAGTGAGGGGGAGCCTTCCTTTTATAGACCAAAGAGAGGCTTGATTACATCATCCATGACATCACACTTAATAATACATAGAAAATATCTAGGAAAATAACAAAATACATGACATAAGCGCTTACATCACTTAAAGAATGATTAAAGCTTTATTTCAATCCTAAGCACACCATTAGCAAAACAAAAGCATAATTAATCTTCTTCTGAATCCGGATCTTCTGCTGGGTCCAAACCTGATTCTTTGTCATAGTCCCACACAGCTAGTTCATCATCTGTGAGCATAGTAACCGCTTTGGTAATACGCGTTCGGATATATTCTCAGTGAGCATCATTCCATATTTTCGAGTGTGGGTCTTCGTTTTCCCATGCATTTACACCATCTAGGACGTCTTTGGGCATCTCTTCTGTTTTGAAACCATTTGAAGCAGCTAAACATTTTCGGACATTCATCCACTCTTGTTTGTTACAGAGTTTGAATGAAAACGTTGCGGGTTTATATCTGACCCAGGCATGGATGAAGCAAAAAGGGGCATGGTAAATGGCCGCTTTTCTGCCTTGGGGGATTGATGTAGGCGTAAGGTAACATCTAGGTCTTCTAAACACAATGACGCAATACTTTTGCTGGCTGCAGCCATCTATCTAGTCCATTGGTGGAGCGGGAGAAACCATTGTAGTAGGGTGAGCGTATGCTTTTGTACATTGGATAATTGACCGAACTGGCAGTCAATCAGGTATTGTAGTAATTTGGCGGTGTTGAAGGATATGGCAATGGTAAAAGCTTCAAAAAGGTACCAAAAGAAACATAGTGCTTCTTTTGGTAGTTTGTATAAATCCCGTATATGAAAGACATTCATGAAAGGATAATTTGGGTGGAAGACTAGACCTTTCATAAACAGGCCAAGGCGTTTCAAAGTGATAGTGAGGAAAGTCTTGTAGTTCAAGACTGACCGGTCTTTCAGTGCTTGATCTGTGTAACACCTCGAATTTTTGCGTCCAATAATGTGTTAACACGTGTCATTTGTTTACACGTGGCATTGATATTAAATAAAGGACTAATTTTGACAAACCTTGAAAGTATGTAAATTCGAGGGTTATAAATGTCAACAAGGGTAAATATACTATATAGTAACCCTAAATAATGCTTGAACCTTCAAACGAATGAATCATAGATCGTACGGAAGCGAAACGCAGAAGAAAGTGAGAGATTACGAGCTACAGGGGTTAACTGTGTCAACATGTTTAATTATACCTCTGAGTGACCCTTTAACGTTCCCAAGGCTTCGTAACAGTATTATACGCTCACTAGAATATACTGTATAAATTCCGCGAAGTTCCGTCTTAAAACGAGAGAGTTATACTCAAATTCGTATGAGAAGGGTTAAAAGCGTCAGCAATGAAAGTTAAGACTTTCAGAATAAATAAATTAACTAACCGGGGACTTAATAGCGCGGTTAAATAACACGAGGTCCTTAGTCGTAATTAACCGAGGGCCAAACCGCAAAGTTACCCCTTCAAACCCGAAAGGTCAGGTAAATCATTACGAAAGATTTCGTTATTAATTACCAGGATTTCGTAATCATTTCAAAAGATTTTAAAAATCTGAAAAACAGGCCCCTCGCGACCCGCATTGCATTTGTGGTTAAGTTGAGGCGGGCCGCGAGCCTCCTCTTTTACTCGCCTGATATTTAAATCCCAGGTGGCCCGCATTAGAAACGCATGGAACTCCCATGCGGGCCGCATTAGACGCCCAGATGTAGAAAACTTGTAACTACTTGCCTTTTGGAGCCATTGAACGACCAACAACCAATAAATGAGGCATGGGCACCCTATGCTCGACCCATATCACTTAGGGACACCTGCCCATGATCCATGATCAAATGTAGACTGAGTTGTGATGATCTTGAGGTCTTTTGAACACTATAAATAGCCACACTTGGCTCATAAGTTCACCACACTTCAAACAACTCACCTCTGATCATTCTAAGGCTCCCAAGCATCCATCTCTGCTCTATAAGCAAGAAATAACTTCTGTAAGTCGTTCACAATCAATATGGTCTTGCATTTTCATAGTTATAGCTTATAAACACAACCGTCGTAACTAACGGTTGTCATTACAATAACTTGCAAATGGTTCAGTCTTATGTCGGATCAAAAGTAGTTTTGAGTTGGTATTTATGTGGGTAATAAACCCCTAAAAGGGTTCTCTCTGATCACCACTCTAACTATGTCAAATATCGAGTCAAACGCGCACTTAAAAAGTCAACAGAAAGTCATTTTGCCGTTTCCCTACAAAATCTGTAATGTATACGTTATGAAACCTGTTTTGATGTTCATAAAACATGATATTAAGCATATAAACTTGTTTGCGCTCGTTTGAATCGACCATTTGCTATATTGACCCGGTTCGGAGCCGAATGTCGCAAAAGTTTGACTTTTGCTTTGACTTCAGTTCTGACCCGTTTTAGTGAGGTACAGATATGCCTTAGGACCCTCTTAGGACCAGGTCACATGTTGGTACAAACCTCTGTGATCGGTTCATGAGTTATCCGAGTCTTTTGCGCATTTCCGTTAAACGCCTAAAAGTTGACCGTAACGCCATTTTGAAAATAAAACGAGTATTTCGGACACGTGAACGGACCAGAACCTTGCTTATTAAATTATAAGCATGTCCTTAAAGTTTCACGTCAATCCGAGGTCTAGAATGAGAGTTATGCTAAATAGCGCAATTAAAGTAAACTTTTGTAATAAACGGTGCGATTAGCATAACGCCTATCTAAACCAAGATTTCGTCACCAAAACTTTTACCCACTGTAGTAAAATAATATTTTGGGAATTTTAAATATTTTTAATAATTTTTACCTTGCTCATAACCTGCGGTTATGGCTACGGTTCGGTAAATACCGAATATGCCCTTTTCGGCCAAAACTTGAGTTCTACAAGGTCTTTTGACCCGATTCCAGTTGCTACTGGTTCCAAATAATAAATAATGTATTTTAAGCTTTATAAGCTGTTCGGGAAACTCAGATTTCCTGTAGAACTCGAAAAACTCTTTTAAAGTCTCTAAAATGACCGAAAAAAAAACCCCTACGGGGCGTAATATTAACTTAAACTCGTTACGGGCATCACGGAAGGTATCCTACTGATACCACAACCTCTTTAAGGCATATTGACTTAGGAAATAAGCGTAAGACTCTCATGGTTAACCGTTTCGCCTATTGCGCGCACGATTCGGCTTATGAAACTAGTTTTCATAAATTAGCCGATACGGGTCAAATAATATTATTTGAACCCCAAAATCCAGAGTGTGAACCATAAACTCATATAAAACAAGTCTCTGAACTTGTTGGGTCAGAATCACACTCCATTCTCGGTTTTCGCCTTTTTGCGCGATTAAACCATATCTATATATATCGGAACCAACCGGTCTAGGCTACGGCTAATATAAGGACCCGTTAGGATTCTAAGAGGTTAATTAAAACCTTCGTTCCAGATTAGGAGCCCGATAAAAGCTATCGGCGATTTAATCGAACTAAGGATATATACTTGCAAAGGTAAATACTTTAACTTATTTCCCCTATATGGGCTTGGGTTACGGTATGTTAATACCGCTTGATTGAGCATTATATTTTTCCATCGCTTAGGTGGTTAATTAAATAATATGATTGGCTCATTTAAACAGTTTTGTTTCTTAAAAGCCTTTGGGGGGTTTAATGACCGTTGTCCCGGATATCCTTGGCATCATTTTACGAAATGGCCACGACCATCGACATCCCGGTGTAGGCGTACACCCGGTATATATTGTCGACATTAAATTAAAAGACGTAGCCGTTGGTTTTTATACTACGGTTTTACGCACTGTGGTGTGTCTATAAATCTTTAACCCGGCACGAACCGGGCTACTGAACGCATAAAAGAACATGTAAAACGTTCACAAGATTTTAATAATTTTCCCAAGTTATAAAAGAGTTTGTGCCTTGTGCATTCAAATCAATTTTAATAAACATTTTCAAATGTGTCAGTTGAATGTATTTACCAGTGTAAACTGACGTATTTTCCCCAAAAAGATTAAGTGCAGGTACTATACGAAATGGGCTGGTATAGGCATCCTAAGCATCGTACATAGTCTCGCAAACTCGATGCTGCATCTGAATGAACAATATTTATTATTTAGATCCACTGTGGATATATTCAACTTCTGTAATACATTTGATATTACAACCAGAGGTTGAAGTTTATATATTTATCTTAAGCTTCCGCTGTGCATTATATAATTGTGTGGTTTGACTATATTGTTGCCAACATCGTCACGGTAATCCCCCACCGGGCCCACCAGTGAAACACGTGGAAATCGGGGTGTGACAGGTTGGTATCAGAGCCAACATTGAGCGAATTAAACACTATCCTATTGTGTTTAATCTCAATGACACAATTGCACATACTTGAGTCTAGACAAGAACTTAGGACAAATTCGAATTGTTATTCCAATTTTGTCTTTTTCTTTTATTATTGGAATTTAAAGTTTTATAAAGCAGGAAAATGCCACCTGTTATATTCCGAGGAAGAGGAAGAGGAAGAAGAGGCAGAGGAGATATCGTGACACATCACGATAACGAAGCTGGACCATCTGGTATAAGACATCCTTCAATGACAAGGAGCGAAGAACCACAACGACGAAGAGATCTTTACGAACCCGCGAGGCATTCCACCTCGCACAGCTCGACGCCGTCATACCGGCACTCCTTTGGGCCAAACTCAGAGAATGATCCCAACAACCCACAACCTTCCTTCATACCTCTACAACGTTCGGTATCACACCGAAATTACGACGACCCTACTCCATACTACATAGGTCAGTTTAATCCAGCTGGCTACATACAGGAACCTTCAGGTTTTGTTCCACTAGGGCCACAAGATCACTTCTCCGAGGATCACATGGACGAAGATACTGATCGAACTGAACCTGCTCGTGGTACGCCCACGCATCCGATAGAAGTCTCTGATGGGTCATCCTTCCATGGCACACCCTATCAGGGGCCAGACAGTTTCCAAGCGTTGTTTGACCGACATGAGTGGTACTACACACCACCTCAACAGACATCGCAACAACCGCGACATCCACAGGATCCCTCTGAGGATTCACGCTTTGAGGCAGTTACGCCACCACCTCCGCCACCGGCGCAACCAGTAATGCCTGATCCGCCAAGGCGTAGGAGGACAAATGCTCGTATGTCCACACGAGGAGGAGGGGGTATCCACTTCAGCACCCCTCGACACTCTAGTAGTAGCCACTATCCGCCACTACAAGAAGAAGGACCTTCAAGTCCTATACAGGAGGCGAACTCCGCACCAGCTGCACCAAATTCGCCACCATTTGGGTATGACCAACCCATACCTGCTTACACGGGTCCAACGACTTACAACCCGTTCGAACCGTCACAAGCACAATACAACTACAATTATGAACGCGACCCATATGTGGTGTCGGCTAGATATAATGCGCGCTACCCCGACGGAGCTCATGGGAACATGGGACCACCGGACTACTCAGCTCATGGGTATCCAATACCTCCCAGACCCCCAGCTCCTCAACACGCGCCACAACCACGGTTTTCTCCTCCTAAACAGGAAGAGATACTCCATCGACTAGATCGTGTGGAGAGAGAGTTCGAAGAAGAGAAAAAGAGCCACCGAGGATTTCTCAAAGGCTTGGCGAACCTACTAAAGGGCAAAAAGAAGAAACGTGACCACTAGCCCTTAATAGTAGTATTAATGTAATTTCTACTTTGAAATAAGTCCCTGCGTGGACACTTATCGTATTTCAGTCCCTACGTGGACTTATCTCTTAGTCCTTGCATGGACACCTATCTTGTATTAGTCCCTGCGTGGACTTGTCACTTATTTTAAACCTCTATGGAGGTATGTACTATTTGAAAGACCCGTTTAGGGCAATATGTAATTGTATTTGAGATTTTGGAATGTATGTTATGAGTTTTGTTTTAATATGTAAGAAATAAATCAAAACCATTCCTTTTAAATTGATCTGCCTAGATAAAGAAACTTACGAGTGAAACCTAGCCTAGTGTCTTTTAAGATCCGGTCAAGATGGTAGGACTTAATTAAAAGATTCAGATTCCCTGTTAACCGCTGCAAGCACGTTGACATTCATGGCAGATGTGATTCGTAAAATCACGCACGTCATTCTTATATAGTAATCCTTTAAGGATTTCAAAGCCCAACTAAATGATTTATAAATCGTGGGTTAAATCACCAATGAAGGTGATCAATTATATTAAAACATCCATTAGTGATGTAGTGCCTACGGGCCAATCTTATTAAAACACCCATTAGTGATGTAGTGCCTACGGGCCAATCTTATTAAAACATCCATTAGTGATGTAGTGCCTACGGGCCAATCCTATTAAAACATCCATTAGTGATGTAGTGCCTACGGGCCAACCTTATTAAAACATCCATTAGAGGTGTAGTGCCTATGGGCCATAATAATTGTCTTATAAAGACAAAAGACAGTGGTGGTCTATGACTCTATGTCAGAAAGAGATAAAAGAACTACGGTTCAAATCTCTATGCCTTTGATTCTCTGAAATCTCGGCTAATAATGAAAAACATCCTCGTAATTAGGCTTTATGCCGCCAATGTTATTGATATAGCTGAAATAGGATATATTCAAATCCTAAGATTTAATGAGTAATAAGTTAACCGAATATGGTCTCTGTTACCATGGTTGACAAATTGTCATGAAAGACAATTATATAATAAACTTCTAAAATTTTGTTATCTTCTGTAACAGATTCAAGTTACAATGGCGGATCCCAACGGAGAGAATAGCCATACTAATGATGATGACTACGACAATGCGCCAGTGCATCTGACAGGCGCACAACTAAAGGCTCTGATTGACAATGCTGTTCAGGCAGCTCTTGATCGTCAATATACTGAGTCCCAAGGCAGAACCGTATCAAAACCACCCTCTAAACCAAAGACACACTCCAAACCACCCTCTCAACCCAAGAAAGATGACGACAAACACTCGTCCACTGAGAACAGCATTCATCGCGATAGAGAATATACTGATGCATCAAATGCTAAGGGTTGCACCTACAAATACTTTGTATCTTGTAAGCCCCGGAAATTTACAGGGGAGAAAGGTGCTGTGGATTGTATCACCTGGCTAGATGAGATGGACACTATCGTGGACATCAGCGGGTGTGCAGAGAGGGATGTGGTGAAGTATGTGTCCCAGTCATTTAAGGGCGAGGCCCTGGCATGGTGGAGAGCGTTGGTGCAGGCATCTGGTAAGTCTGCTTTATACAAAATGACGTGGGAGGAATTTATTGCTCTCATTAAGGAAAACTACTGCCCTCAGCATGAGGTTGAGAAGATCGAGGCTGACTTTGTGTCACTGGTGATGACGAACCTGGACTGCCAGGCATATTTGACGAGTTTCAATACAATGTCACGTCTGGTCCCATACCTTGTGACACCAGAACCTCGAAGAATTGCCCGTTTCATTGGGGGCTTGGAGCCTGCGATAAAGGCGAGTGTAAAGGCTTCTCGGCCGACTACCTTCAGGTCAGTTACTGACCTCTCCTTGTCTCTAACTTTAGATGCTGTCCGTCTGAGGACACTAAGGAGCAAGGAGGCTGAGAAGAGGAAACATGAGGATGATACCTCGCGGAGGTCAGGGAAAAAGCACCGTGGAAACGGTGACGGCAAGAAAGGGGCTGAGGCCAAGAAAGATGGGCAAGCTGGTGAAAGGCCCAACTGCAAAATCTGCAAGAAACCCCACTCTGGGAAGTGCAGGTTTGCATCGAATTCACAGTCGCAATCAAAGACTCCTTCCTGTGGACTATGCAAGTCCAAGGATCATAAGACTGTGGAGTGCAAAAAGATCAAGGATGCAACCTGCTATGGTTGTAATGAAAAGGGGACATCAAGAGTAACTGCCCTAAGTATGCCAAGAAGGCGGAAGAGACAAAGAAGTCAAATGCGAGAGTTTTTCGCATGGATGCAAAGGAAGCGGTCCAGAACGACAACGTGCTTACAGGTACTTTTCTCGTAAATAATACATTTGCAAGAGTACTATTCGATTCTGGCGCTGATAAATCCTTTGTAGACCAGAAATTTTGCCAACTACTAAATATGCCTATCAAAACCCTTGATGTGAAATACGAAGTAGAGTTAGCAGACGGCACGATAGAAACCGTCTCAACTGTTCTAGAAGGATGTGAAATGTCCATTAGGAACCATTCTTTTCCTCTATCTCTACTTCCCTTCAAATTAGCGGGTTTCGACATTGTGCTAGGCATGGACTGGTTATCCCATAATCAGGCCCAAATCATTTGCAGCAAAAAGCAGATAGTTTTAAAGACTCCGAGTGGTGAATCTCTTACCATTCGAGGAGATACGCAGTACGGGTTACCCGAGGACGTATCTATGCTCAAAGCTTCAAGGTGTTTGAACAGAGGCTGCGTAATTTATATGGCTCAGGTGATAATTGTGACAACTCGAGTTTCTGACTTTCACTTTCGCATTAAATGCGCGTTGACTTTGACTGTTTAGTAGTTGACTTGTTGGACTTGTAATTGTACGCGTTGTGTTTTAATGAAACGTGTTGTCATTGTGCATACATGTAACTACTTGTTGTTGTGAAAGATAATATTAGAAATTATTATTTAATACACTTAGTCTAGATCGAAGCATATCCTTCGATTCGAAGGATCAACTTTCGGTTCGAAGGGTCTCGAAACATATCCTTCGACCAAGGACTTTATCCTTCGACATCCTTCGGCCACGAAACATATCCTTCGGCTGGAATTCAGATCCTTCGGCCCAGTCTTTCAGATGGGCTTGGCCCATTTCTGTGATAAGTTTAAATACGTGACTGCATGTAAGTCATCAGTTAGTTTTCAAAAACCCTAGTTCTATTGTGTGTGTGTGACGGCATATAGCAGACCTACTCTCTGTTCGAAGGATTTCATTCCGTAATCCAGATTTCCGGTTAGTGTGTGGTGTTGTTTACGATGCTTTGATTTCACGATTTATCTATTGTCTTGCGATATATTGTTGTATGTTAATCGGATATGCATGACTATCGGATCTGTTTTGATGTTGTTCAATGAGAATGTGTTATGGATCGGTTGTGATAACCGGATATGTATGTTAGGTAGTTGAACTGAATGATGATTATGTTTACATGACACATAGATGACGATTCGGATTTGGTTGATGATTGATTCTATTACCGTTAAATGATTTCTAGGAATGATAGTAACTGTCGTAGATGATCTTGTGCCTTCTGTGTAATGTAACTGATGAGATGTGCTTGTTAATGATGATGACGGCTGTAGATGATTAGGGTTTCTGTTTCTGTAACTAGCTGCGTGATAAACGTAACTGATATTCCGTAACTGACATGTATCGAAAGATACTTGCTACTCGAAACATAGTTGTTGTCGAAAGATGCTTGTTGACCGAACCATAGTAGTGTTGACCGAAGGATAACTCTGACCGAACCATAGTAACTTTGACCGAAAGATAGCTTTGACCGAAAGATGACAGTGGTCCGAAACATAACATTCGGTCCGAAGGGTAATTGTGTTAACTGTTGTCGAAAGATAACAGAGGACCGAAAGATATTAGGGGTTATAAACATCCTTCGAAGGATGGGGATGTATGTTTGACTTATTTGGCATGCCATGCTTGGTGATGAATGTTTTTGTGTACACTAGCTGATGAGTTAATGTGAAACAATACGTGTTGTGCCGTTATGCAAACTGACTGTTATGTGAACATTAAATTGCATGCGTATCATTGTGAACATGAACTGATTTGTTATACGTGCATACGATAGGACGTGATTAATTACTAGTGAGCGCATAACCTAGCATACCGAGCAAACCAAGGTGAGTTCACACAGCCAAGGCATGGGTTCCCAGGGTGGGAATGGGTTGGATGATTACTTGTGCATACTTCGATACTGTAACGAACGACTAAACTGTTGATGCTTACGAACTGCCTTTGCACACACCCTGGTCGGTAAAGACTATGGTCGCGAACGAACTACTCAACTGCCTTCGCACACACCCTGGTCGGTAAAGACTATGGTCGCGAACGAACTGATCAATTGCCTTCGCACACACCCTGGTCGGTAAAGACTACGGTCGCGAACTAACGAACTAAATCTTCGCACACATGCCTGGGAGGCCGCGATGGAACTGATACGATATGAAACTTAACTGAACGAACGCACTATTACCCAAACTAAACTATTAACTGTGAACTCGCTCAACTAGTTTGTTGATTATCTGCTGCATGCCTTGCAGGATCTTAGGTACATAATGGAGTTTGCACTGGAGGAGCGGGACGTTGTGGGCAGTGGATTATGAACGCTATGTTTAAACATTTCGAATAATTGAACTTATGGTTTACTTGGGTTATTTACTTATGCTTCCGCTACTGATACTATGATTGTTTTGAAACATCAATTGTATTGAATGAGGTTTTTACGAACTACTTTATTTATGTTATGCTATGTTCAATATGATTGATGGCTTGATCCTGGTCAGTCACGCTCCCAAGCGGTGATACTCCGCAGGTGGATTTTGGGGGTGTGACAGATTGGTATCAGAGCCATTGGTTATAGAGAACTTGGTTTTAATATGGGAAAACGTTTTTATTAAAACCAGACTATAACCAGAACAGTGCTCTCAACGATCCACAACGACGCTTCGCTCCACGTGCAAGACTCGACATCCTAGGTAATAAGGTTTATGTTTATTACCTGCTTGCTAGAATTGCATAGAACTTTGCTCGTAGTATGCTTACATTACTTTGCTCACAACTTGTTATTGCTTGAGAACACATACGTGCTTACACTCTTCTGTCATCGCACTATTCGTGAACCATTCTTACTTATGCTACCTTTACTGTTCGATCATGTCTGGACGTGTTGACATGACTCAAGCCCAGTTGACGGCTCTCATTAACGAACAAGTTGCTGCGGCACTTGCAGCCGCACAAGCAGGAGGTATAACCTGCTATTCCAGACCTATTCTAGGATGTTAGATCCTACTCTCGTGACCCAACTCTCGCGCTTAACCTTGACCTATCTTTCTCGCGCAACGGGTCAGAACGCATAGCAACATGCCTGCACATTCAAGAACTTCATGGACTGTCGTCCAAACACATTCAGTGGCACAGAAGGAGCAGTGGGACTACTCCATTGGTTTTGGAAGCTCGAGTTAGTATTCGGGATGTGTGAATGCCCTGAGACTCGCAGGGTCAAGTACGCCACTGGCACGTTGGAAGGAATCGCGCTAACCTGGTGGAACGCGCAAGTACGGATACTAGGGTTGGCAGCTGCTAACGCCACCCTTGGAACGAATTCAAAGAACGCATTAAAAGGGAATACTGCACGCGTGATGACATCCACAAGTTGGAAGTGGAGCTTTACCATTTGAAAATGTCAGGGTCAGGAAATTGATGCTTATACGAAACGGTCGAACGAACTGGCCATCTTGTGTCCAACCATGGTGGACCCTCCAAACAAGCGTATCGAATTGTACCTCAAGGGTCTAGCCTCAGAGATTCAGAGCCAAGCTACATCGGCTAACCTCGACAAAATTCAAGACATTCAGTGTCTTGCTCATCGCCTCACGGATCAGGCAGTGGAACAGAACAGGCTACCTAGTTGTATCAGCGCTATTACTATCGCTACCACTTCTGCTACTCCCGCTACTCCTAGTGACAACAAGCGGAAATGGGATGGGTATTCCAGCAAGGATTCAGCTACCGCTCGGTCTCAAGCACAACAGCAGCACAAGAATAGTGATCGCCTGAGCACAGCAGAAGCTAAGGAATTCAGGAGCCCACGGCTTGCACACCGGAATCGCCAGCAGCAACAGCAAGCAGGAATCCTATACAAAGAAAAGATGGTTCGCATTTCTCGTTCTGGTCAAGAACCTCTCGAAGCTCAAGGCGACAAGAGTGGTGCCGTGGTTGGCATCACCTCTTTCTTGAAGGCTCAGAAATGTTTGCGGAAGGGCCACACCGCAACTTTGGCTCTCGTTACTGACTCATCAGCGAAAGAAAAGAAGTTGGAAGACCATTCAGTTGTACACGACTTTCCTCAGGTGTCTCGCAAGGATTTACCTGGTCTACCGCCGCATCATCAGGACGAATTTCAAATCGAGCTCGCTCCAGGAGCAGCACCCATAGCTCGAGCACCGTATCGCTTAACTCCACCAGAATCGGAAGAGCTATCGACGCAACTACCAGGAATCTTGGATAAGGGATTTATCCGACCTAGCTCTTCGCCTTGGGGAGCTCCAGTGTTGTTAGTGAAGAAGAAAGACGGCAAGTTAGAATGTGCATCGACTATCGTGAGCACAACAAGGTGACGGTGAAGAACCGTTATCCTCTTCCGCGCATAGACGACTTATTTGACCAATTGCAAGGGTCGTGTTACTATTCCAAGATCGACCTACGGTCAGGTTATCATCAGCTGAGAGTCCGGGATGAGGACGTCTCTAAGACAGCATTCAGAACTCGCTATGGTCCCTACGAGTTCTTGGTTAAGCCGTTCGGGCTTACGAACGCACCTGCAGTATTTATGGATCTTATGAACAGGGTGTGCAAACCCTATCTCGACAAGTTCGTCATTGTTTTCATCGACGACATCCTGATTTACTCCAAGAGTCAGGAAGAGCACGAGCGACACCTACGTCTTATCTTGGAACTTCTTCGAAAAGAGCAATCGTACGCAAAGTTTTCAAAATGCGACTTCTGGCTTCGTGAAGTCCACTTCCTAGGCCACGTGGTAAACAAGGATGGGATTCACGTCGACCCACCCAAGGTAGATTCGATCAGAAATTAGCCTGCACCGCGTACACCGACAGAAATACGCCAATTCTTGGGTTTGGCAGGTTACTACAGACGGTTTATTAGAGGCTTTTCAAAGATCACGCAACCACTTACGCTACTGACACAGAATGGTGTTACCTATCGCTGGGGAGAGCCCCAGGAGACTGCTTTTCAGCACCTAAAGGAATGACTTTGCAGTGCACCTATCCTCTCATTGCCAGAGGGCACAGACGACTTCGTGGTTTATTGTGATGCATCCATTCGGGGACTGGGATGTGTGTTAATGCAGCGCGACAAGGTTATCGCTTACGCCTCTCGTCAACTCAAGGTTCGCGAGCGCAACTACACGACGCACGATTTAGAGCTGGGAGCTGTTGTTTTCGCGCTTAAGATATGGCGACACTACCTGTACGGTACCAGGTGCACGATTTACACCGATCACAGGAGTCTCGAGCATATCCTTAAGCAGAAGGGTCTGAATATGCGTCAACGACGATGGGTTGAGTTACTTAACGATTACGAATGCGCTATCAAGTATCATCCAGGCAAAGCCAATGTTGTGGCGGATGCCCTTAGTCGAAAGGACACTTTACCACGGCGCGTGCGAGCGCTACAACTTACTATTCAGTCCAGTCTTCCTGCACAGATACGAGCTGCTCAGATAGAAGCACTAAAACCCGAAAACGTCAAGGCTGAAGCCTTGCGCGGTTCAAGGCAACATATGGAACAAAAGGAAGACGGCGCCTACTATGTAACGGGGCGTATTTGGGTCCCACTTTATGGCGGCTTACGCGAACTTGTGATGGATGAAGCGCACAAGTCTCGCTACTCGGTACATCCAGGGTCGGGTAAGATGTACCACGATATCAGAACAACTTATTGGTGGCCAAACATGAAAGCTCTTATCGCAACTTACGTCGGCAAGTGCTTAACTTGTGCAAGGGTTAAAATCGAGTACCAGAAACCATCAGGCCTGCTTCAGCAGCCTAAGATACCGCAATGGAAATGGGAAGAAATTTCCATGGATTTTGTTACGGGCTTACCTAGATCCCAGCGTGGGAATGACACTATTTGGGAAATCGTTGATCGGCTCACAAAGTCTGCTCACTTCTTGGCTATCAAAGAAAAGGATAAGTTTTCTACCCTAGCAGACATCTACATGAAAGAAGTTGTTTCGAGGCACGGAGTGCCCATCTCTATTATTTCGGATCGCGATGCACGATTCACGTCAGAACTTTGGCAAGCGATGCACAAATCTTTCGGCTCACGATTAGACATGAGCACAGCATATCATCCTCAGACGGATGGGCAGTCTGAGCGAACTATTCAAACTCTAGAAGACATGCTTCGAGCGTGTGTCATCGATTTCGGCAACGGCTGGGAAAAGCACCTCCCTTTGGTGGAGTTCTCGTATAATAACAGTTACCATACCAGCATTCAAGCCGCTCCATTCGAGGCATTGTACGGACGTAAATGCCGGTCACCTCTCTGTTGGGCAGAGGTGGGGGATAGTCAGATTACGGGTCCAGATATTGTTGTGGACGCCACAGAAAAGATAGCACAGATACGGCAACGCATGGCGGCAGCACGTGACCGTCAGAAAGCCTACGCGGATAAGCGTAGAAAACCATTGGAATTTGAGGTCGGGGACCGGGTTTTATTGAAAGTTTCACCCTGGAAGGGTGTGGTACGTTTTGGCAAACAGGGCAAACTAAATCCGCGGTACGTCGGACCATTCGAAATTACAGAAAAGATTGGCAAGGTAGCCTACAGGTTGAACCTACCAGCTGAACTCGGTGCAGTTCACAATGTATTTCACGTGTCGAGTCTGAAGAAGTGCCTATCAGATGAGACCCTCATAGTTCCTTTTAAGGAACTCACTATCGACGAGCGGTTGCAGTTCGTCGAGGAACCAGTTGAAATCACGGACCGGGATGTTAAGGTCCTCAAACACAAGAGAATCCCTCTTGTCCGAGTTCGTTGGAACTCCAAACGTGGCCCAGAGTACACCTGGGAACGCGAAGACCAGATGACAGAAAAGTACCCCCGGTTATTCGAAACCAATGCAACCACTACTGAGGCTGAAGCTACTACTACAGAATTTCGGGACGAAATTCCAAATCAACGGGGGGATGATGTGACACCCCAGGAAAACCAGTGAACAATGTAACTTACCTAGCTTCCTCAGTGAGTGCGTACCAAATTTCGGGACGAAATTT
This sequence comes from Helianthus annuus, assembly GCF_002127325.2. Lineage (NCBI taxonomy): Eukaryota > Viridiplantae > Streptophyta > Magnoliopsida > Asterales > Asteraceae > Helianthus > Helianthus annuus. Next base: position 74,415,482 of record NC_035442.2, on the reverse strand, counting down.
CTTTCAAGTTGGGGATAATGTGACAACTCGAGTTTCTGACTTTCACTTTCGCATTAAATGCGCGTTGACTTTGACTGTTTAGTAGTTGACTTGTTGGACTTGTAATTGTACGCGTTGTGTTTTAATGAAACGTGTTGTCATTGTGCATACATGTAACTACTTGTTGTTGTGAAAGATAATATTAGAAATTATTATTTAATACACTTAGTCTAGATCGAAGCATATCCTTCGATTCGAAGGATCAACTTTCGGTTCGAAGGGTCTCGAAACATATCCTTCGACCAAGGACTTTATCCTTCGACATCCTTCGGCCACGAAACATATCCTTCGGCTGGAATTCAGATCCTTCGGCCCAGTCTTTCAGATGGGCTTGGCCCATTTATGTGATAAGTTTAAATACGTGACTGCATGTAAGTCATCAGTTAGTTTTCAAAAACCCTAGTTCTATTGTGTGTGTGTGACGGCATATAGCAGACCTACTCTCTGTTCGAAGGATTTCATTCCGTAATCCAGATTTCCGGTTAGTGTGTGGTGTTGTTTACGATGCTTTGATTTCACGATTTATCTATTGTCTTGCGATATATTGTTGTATGTTAATCGGATATGCATGACTATCGGATCTGTTTTGATGTTGTTCAATGAGAATGTGTTATGGATCGGTTGTGATAACCGGATATGTATGTTAGGTAGTTGAACTGAATGATGATTATGTTTACATGACACATAGATGACGATTCGGATTTGGTTGATGATTGATTCTATTACCGTTAAATGATTTCTAGGAATGATAGTAACTGTCGTAGATGATCTTGTGCCTTCTGTGTAATGTAACTGATGAGATGTGCTTGTTAATGATGATGACGGCTGTAGATGATTAGGGTTTCTGTTTCTGTAACTAGCTGCGTGATAAACGTAACTGATATTCCGTAACTGACATGTATCGAAAGATACTTGCTACTCGAAACATAGTTGTTGTCGAAAGATGCTTGTTGACCGAACCATAGTAGTGTTGACCGAAGGATAACTCTGACCGAACCATAGTAACTTTGACCGAAAGATAGCTTTGACCGAAAGATGACAGTGGTCCGAAACATAACATTCGGTCCGAAGGGTAATTGTGTTAACTGTTGTCGAAAGATAACAGAGGACCGAAAGATATTAGGGGTTATAAACATCCTTCGAAGGATGGGGATGTATGTTTGACTTATTTGGCATGCCATGCTTGGTGATGAATGTTTTTGTGTACACTAGCTGATGAGTTAATGTGAAACAATACGTGTTGTGCCGTTATGCAAACTGACTGTTATGTGAACATTAAATTGCATGCGTATCATTGTGAACATGAACTGATTTGTTATACGTGCATACGATAGGACGTGATTAATTACTAGTGAGCGCATAACCTAGCATACCGAGCAAACCAAGGTGAGTTCACACAGCCAAGGCATGGGTTCCCAGGGTGGGAATGGGTTGGATGATTACTTGTGCATACTTCGATACTGTAACGAACGACTAAACTGTTGATGCTTACGAACTGCCTTTGCACACACCCTGGTCGGTAAAGACTATGGTCGCGAACGAACTACTCAACTGCCTTCGCACACACCCTGGTCGGTAAAGACTATGGTCGCGAACGAACTGATCAATTGCCTTCGCACACACCCTGGTCGGTAAAGACTACGGTCGCGAACTAACGAACTAAATCTTCGCACACATGCCTGGGAGGCCGCGATGGAACTGATACGATATGAAACTTAACTGAACGAACGCACTATTACCCAAACTAAACTATTAACTGTGAACTCGCTCAACTAGTTTGTTGATTATCTGCTGCATGCCTTGCAGGATCTTAGGTACATAATGGAGTTTGCACTGGAGGAGCGGGACGTTGTGGGCAGTGGATTATGAACGCTATGTTTAAACATTTCGAATAATTGAACTTATGGTTTACTTGGGTTATTTACTTATGCTTCCGCTACTGATACTATGATTGTTTTGAAACATCAATTGTATTGAATGAGGTTTTTACGAACTACTTTATTTATGTTATGCTATGTTCAATATGATTGATGGCTTGATCCTGGTCAGTCACGCTCCCAAGCGGTGATACTCCGCAGGTGGATTTTGGGGGTGTGACAATAATAGAAGAACCTAAGCCGAAGATCGAGGATCTTCCTGTCATTTCTGAATATCCCGAGGTTTTCCCCGAAGAACTACCTGGTTTGCCACCAGATAGACAAGTGGAGTTCAGAATAGACATCATTCCTGGAGCAGCTCCGATAGCAAGAGCGCCTTACAGGCTAGCTCCAACGGAAATGAAAGAACTAAGGACCTAGTTGGATGAACTGCTGGCAAAAGGTTTTATCAGACCTAGTTCATCTCCCTGGGGAGCACCAGTCCTATTTGTAAAGAAGAAGGACGGATCGATGCGGTTGTGCATCGACTATCGAGAGCTAAATAAAGTTACCATAAAGAACAGATACCCTTTGCCAAGGATCGATGATCTGTTCGACCAGCTGCAAGGAGCAAACTATTTCTCGAAGATCGACTTGAGGTCGGGTTATCATCAGCTAAGGGTTAGGGATGAGGATGTACATAAGACAGCATTTAGGACTCGCTATGGTCATTACGAGTTCCTAGTGATGCCTTTTGGGCTCACAAATGCACCGGCTGCATTCATGGATCTCATGAATCGCGTCTGCAAGCCGTATTTGGACAAATTTGTCATAGTCTTCATCGACGATATCCTTATATATTCCAAGAACCAAGCTGACCACGAGAAGCACCTCCGTTGCATTCTCGAATTACTACAGCGTGAGAAACTCTACGCCAAATTCTCGAAGTGTGAATTCTTGCTACGAGACGTTCAGTTTTTAGGGCACGTTGTGAGTGAGCGTGGTATCCAAGTGGATCCCGCTAAGGTAGAGGCAGTCATGAACTGGCAAGAGCCAAAGATGCCTACCGAAATCCGTAGTTTCCTGGGGTTAGCAGGATACTACAGGAGGTTTATTGAAAATTTTTCGAGGATTGCTGCGCCCTTGACTTCCCTAACCAAGAAGAAAGAAAAGTTTATTTGGGGCCCAAAGCAGCAAGAGTCCTTCGAAATACTAAAGCAAAAGCTGAGCAACGCACCTGTGTTGACACTACCTGAAGGTACAGATGAATTCGTAGTTTACTGCGATGCATCACACACAGGCATGGGGTGTGTGCTTATGCAGAAGGGCAAGGTGATTGCCTATGCTTCAAGGCAATTAAAGGTGCATGAAAAGAATTACACCACCCATGATTTGGAGTTTGGTGTCGTTGTATTTGCACTAAAATTATGGAGGCATTACCTTTATGGTATTAAATTTGTGATTTATTCTGATCACAAAAGCCTCCAGCACCTGTTCAACCAGAAGGAGTTGAACATGAGGCAGCGTCGTTGGATGGAAACCTTGAATAACTATGATTGCGAGATCAGGTACCATCCCGGCAAAGCGAATGTGGTCGCTGATGCCTTAAGCAGGAAAGAAAGGGTAAAACCTATTCGAATCAATGCCAAAAGCATTGAGGTCAAGAACAATTTAATTGAAAGGATTTTAGCTGCACAGCGAGAGGCTGTGTTGGAAGCTAATTATCCTGATGAAAAGTTAGGAGTAACTGAGGAGCAGTTGACTCTTAGCAAGGATGGAATCCTTAGACTGAACGGACGTATATGGGTTCCGATTTATGGAGGACTACGAGATGTTATCCTCCAGGAAGCCCATAGTTCCAAATACTCAGTCCATCCTGGTGCTGACAAAATGTACCAAGATTTGAAGGCAATCTATTGGTGGATAGGCTTGAAAAAGTTTATAGCCGCCCACGTAGCAAAGTGCTTGACTTGTGCTCAAGTCAAAGCCGAGCACCAAAAGCCGTCCGGCTTGCTACAACAGCCTGAACTTCCCGAGTGGAAGTGGGAATGCGTAACTATGGATTTCATAACCAAGTTACCCAAAACCAGGAAAGGAAACGATACAATATGGGTCATAGTCGATAGGCTGACTAAATCAGCTCATTTTCTACCCATCAAGGAGACATATAGCTCCGATATGTTAGCCCAACTTTATGTTGATAAGATTGTAGCTTTACACAGCATACCTGTGTCTATTATCTCCGACAGGGATACTAGATACACATCTCATTTCTGGAAGAGTTTCCAGCAATCTTTGGGCACGCGCTTAAACTTTAGTACGGCTTACCATCCACAGACGGACGGTCAAAGTGAGCGTACTATCCAGACATTAGAAGACATGCTTCGTGCATGTGCAATCGATCTAGGCGGTAACTGGGATAAAAACCTACCCCTAATCGAGTTCTCCTACAATAATAGCTACCACACCAGCATAAAGGCTGCGCCTTTCGAGGCATTATGCGGTAGGAAATGTAGATCGCCTGTTTGTTGGGCGGAAGTAGGAGAGGTCCAATTATCAGGACCAGAGATTGTTTTCCAGACAACGGACAAGATTGTCCAGATCCGGGAACGTCTCAAGGCTGCCCGCGATAGGCAGAAAAGCTACGCTGATCCAAAACGTAAGGATCTTCACTTCGAAGTAGGTGAAAAAGTGTTGCTTAAGGTATCACCCTGGAAGGGGGTGATGCGTTTCGGCAAGAAAGGCAAACTGAGTCCGAGATACATAGGACCTTTTGAGGTCATTGAACGGGTCGGGTCAGTCGCCTATAAGTTGAACTTGCCTGAAGAGCTCAATGGAATTCACAATGTGTTCCACATCTGCAATCTCAAAAAGTGCTTCGCCGATGAATCATTGGTGATTCCACACACAGATGTGCATATAGATGAGAGCTTAAAATTTGTAGAAAAACCTTTGTCGATTGAAGATCGACAGGTGAAGAAACTTCGAAGAAAGCACGTACCGATTGTAAAAGTCAAATGGGATGCTCGTAGAGGTCCCGAATATACGTGGGAAGTCGAAGACACAATGAAAGAAAAATACCCCTATTTATTTGAGTAATTCTCGGGTCGAGATTTATTTTAAGGGGGTGAGGATGTAACACCTCGAATTTTTGCGTCCAATAATGTGTTAACACGTGTCATTTGTCTACACGTGGCATTGATATTAAATAAAGGACTAATTTTGACAAACCTTGAAAGTATGTAAATTCGAGGGTTATAAATGTCAACAAGGGTAAATATACTGTATAGTAACCCTAAATAATGCTTGAACCTTCAAACGAATGAATCATAGATCGTACGGAAGCGAAACGCAGAAGAAAGTGAGAGATTACGAGCTACAGGGGTTAACTATGTCAACATGTTTAATTATACCTCTGAGTGACCCTTTAACGTTCCCAAGGCTTCGTAACAGTATTATACGCTCACTAGAATATACTGTATAAATTCCGTGAAATTCCGTCTTAAAACGAGAGAGTTATACTCAAATTCGTATGAGAAGGGTTAAAAGCGTCAGCAATGAAAGTTAAGACTTTCAGAATAAATAAATTAACTAACCGGGGACTTAATAGCGCGGGTAAATAACACGAGGTCCTTAGTCGTAATTAACCGAAGGCCAAACCGCAAAGTTACCCCTTCAAACCCGAAAGGTCAGGTAAATCATTACGAAAGATTTCGTTATTAATTACCAGGATTTCGTAATCATTTCAAAAGATTTTAAAAATCTGAAAAACAGGCCCCTCGCGACCCGCATTGCATTTGTGGTTAAGTTGAGGCGGGCCGCGAGCCTCCTCTTTTACTCGCCTGATATTTAAATCCCAGGCGGCCCGCATTAGAAACGCATGGAACTCCCATGCGGGCCGCATTAGACGCCCAGATGCAGAAAACTTGTAACTACTTGCCTTTTGGAGCCTTTGAACGACCAACAACCAATAAATGAGGCATGGGCACCCTATGCTCGACCCATATCACTTAGGGACACCTGCCCATGATCCATGATCAAATGTAGACTGAGTTGTGATGATCTTGAGGTCTTTTGAACACTATAAATAGCCACACTTGGCTCATAAGTTCACCACACTTCAAACAACTCACCTCTGATCATTCTAAGGCTCCCAAGCATCCATCTCTGCTCTATAAGCAAGAAATAACTTCTGTAAGTCGTTCACAATCAATATGGTCTTGCATTTTCATAGTTATAGCTTATAAACACAACCGTCGTAACTAACGGTTGTCATTACAATAACTTGCAAATGGTTCAGTCTTATGTCGGATCAAAAGTAGTTTTGAGTTGGTATTTATGTGGGTAATAAACCCCTAAAAGGGTTCCCTCTGATCACCACTCTAACTATGTCAAATATCGAGTCAAACGCGCACTTAAAAAGTCAACAGAAAGTCATTTTGCCGTTTCCCTACAAAATCTGTAATGTATACGTTATGAAACCTGTTTTGATGTTCATAAAACATGATATTAAGCATATAAACTTGTTTGCGCTCGTTTGAATCGACCATTTGCTATATTGACCCGGTTCGGAGCCGAATGTCGCAAAAGTTTGACTTTTGCTTTGACTTCAGTTCTGACCCGTTTTAGTGAGGTACAGATATGCCTTAGGACCCTCTTAGGACCAGGTCACATGTTGGTACAAACCTCTGTGATCGGTTCATGAGTTATCCGAGTCTTTTGCGCATTTCCGTTAAACGCCTAAAAGTTGACCGTAACACCATTTTGAAAATAAAACGAGTATTTCGGACACGTGAACGGACCAGAACCTTGCTTATTAAATTATAAGCATGTCCTTAAAGTTTCACGTCAATCCGAGGTCTAGAATGAGAGTTATGCTAAATAGCGCAATTAAAATAAACTTTTGTAATAAACGGCGCGATTAGCATAACGCCTATCTAAACCAAGATTTCGTCACCAAAACTTTTACCCACTGTAGTAAAATAATATTTTGGGAATTTTAAAGATTTTTAATAATTTTTACCTTGCTCATAACCTGCGGTTATGGCTACGGTTCGGTAAATACTGAATATGCCCTTTTCGGCCAAAACTTGAGTTCTACAAGGTCTTTTGACCCGATTCCAGTTGCTACTGGTTCCAAATAATAAATAAAGTATTTTAAGCTTTATAAGCTGTTCGGGAAACTCAGATTTCCTGTAGAACTCAAAAAACTCTTTTAAAGTCTGTAAAATGACCGAAAAAAAAACCCCCTACGGGGCGTAATATTAACTTAAACTCGTTACGGGCATCACGGAAGGTATCCTACTGATACCACAACCTCTTTAAGGCATATTGACTTAGGAAATAAGCGTAAGACTCTCATGGTTAACCGTTTCGCCTATTGCATGCACGATTCGGCTTATGAAACTAGTTTTCATAAATTAGCCGATACGGGTCAAATAATATTATTTGAACCCCAAAATCCAGAGTGTGAACCATAAACTCATATAAAACAAGTCTCTGAACTTGTTGGGTCAGAATCACACTCCATTCTCGGTTTTCGCCTTTTTGCGCGATTAAACCATATCTATATATATCGGAACCAACCGGTCTAGGCTACGGCTAATATAAGGACCCGTTAGGATTCTAAGAGGTTAATTAAAACCTTCGTTCTAGATTAGGAGCCCCGGTAAAAGCTATCGGCAATTTAATCGAACTAAGGATATATACTTGCAAAGGTAAATACTTTAACTTATTTCCCCTATATGGGCTTGGGTTACGGTATGTTAATACCGCTTGATTGAGCATTATATTTTTCCATTGCTTAGGTGGTTAATTAAATAATATGATTGGCTCATTTAAACAGTTTTGTTTCTTAAAAGCCTTTGGGGGGTTTAATGACCGTTGTCCCGGATATCCTTGGCATCATTTTACGAAATGGCCACGACCATCGACATCCCGGTGTAGGCGTACACCCGGTATATATTGTCGACATTAAATTAAAAGACGTAGCCGTTGGTTTTTATACTACGGTTTTACGCACTGTGGTGTGTCTATAAATCTTTAACCCGGCACGAACCGGGCTACTGAACGCATAAAAGAACATGTAAAACGTTCACAAGATTTTAATAATTTTCCCAAGTTATAAAAGAGTTTGTGCCTTGTGCATTCAAATCAATTTTAATAAAAATTTTCAAATGTGTCAGTTGAATGTATTTACCAGTGTAAACTGACGTATTTTCCCCAAAAAGATTAAGTGCAGGTACTATACGAAATGGGCTGGTATAGGCGTCCTAAGCATCGTACATAGTCTCGCAAACTCGATGCTGCATCTGAATGAACAATATTTATTATTTTGATCCACTGTGGATATATTCAACTTCTGTAATACATTTGATATTACAACCAGAGGTTGAAGTTTATATATTTATCTTAAGCTTCTGATGTGCATTATATAATTGTGTGGTTTGACTATATTGTTGCCAACATCGTCACGGTAATCCCCCACCGAGCCCACCGGTGAAACACGTGGAAATCGGGGTGTGACAATCTGCTATTAGTTCAATGATTTCTTCTGGGATCTCCTTTTCTTTAAATTCTTGTTCAAGTGGAATGGCTCCATCTGGGGTGCAGGAGTTGGCGGCTTCCATCATGAAGACTGTTGGTAAGATATCTTTGTGGTGAGAGTAGTAATGCTGAATCATGTTAGAACTCTTGCATTTATAGGCCCTTGGTCTGGACAAAAAATCTGCAAGGTTATTGTCCTTGCCTTTGATATGCTTAACAGTAAATGTCCATTGGGAGAACCAATTTGCCCATCGTAATAATTATGGTTCTGGGAGCATCTTTCTTTTGAATTCAAGCATTTTTGGAAAAGAGGACATGTCCATTTCAATCAAGAAACTGTAGCAGACTAGATGGAATTGAAATTTTTCGATTCCGTTCTTTACAGCTAAGATTTCTTTGTATATGGAGTGGTAATGTTTTTCTGATTCTTTGAACGTGCCACTTTTGTATCCACTTATTTTTCTAACACCTTCATCATCTTCTGTAATTAGTATTGCTGCTTAATGTTCATCGTTGGCATCTGTCTGTAAGATTCGTTTGTCGGTTGTTGCAGGAATCTTTAAAAGAGGCATCCCATTAGCAAATTGTTTTATATCTTTTACAGCCTTTGTTTGCTTTTCTGACCATGCTGGCGGATTCTTTTAAGCTTCAAAAAGGTACCAGAAGAAACATAGTGCTTCTTTTGGTAGTTTGTATAAATCCCGTATATGAAAGACATTCATGAAAGGATAATTTGGGTGGAAGACTAGACCTTTCATAAACATGCCAAGGCGTTTCAAAGTGATAGTGAGGAAAGTCTTTTAGTTCAAGACTGACCGGTCTTTCAGAGCTTGATCTGCTATTACTTCAATGATTTCTTCTGGGATCTCCTTTTCTTTAAATTCTTGTTCAAGTGGAATGGCTCCATCTGGGGTGCAGGAGTTGGCGGCTTCCATCATGAAGACTGTTGGTAAGATGTCTTTGTGGTGAGAGTAGTAATGCTGAATCATGTTAGAACTCTTGCATTTATAGGCCCTTGGTCTGGACAAAAAATCTGCAAGGTTATTGTCCTTGCCTTTGATATGCTTAATAGTAAATGTCCATTGGGAGAACCAATTTGCCCATCGTAATAATTGTGGTTCTGGGAGCATCTTTCTTTTGAATTCAAGCATTTTTGGAAAAGAGGACACGTCCATTTGAATCAAGAAACTGTAGCCGACTAGATGCAATTGAAATTTTTCGATTCTGTTCTTTACAGCTAAGATTTCTTTGTATGTGGAGTGGTAATGTTTTTCTGATTCTTTGAACGTGCCACTTTTGTATCCACTTATTTTTCTAACACCTTCATCATCTTCTGTAATTAGTATTGCTGCTTAATGTTCATCACTGGCATCTGTTTGTAAGATTCGTTTGTCGGTTGTTGCAGGAATCTTTAAAGGAGGCATCACATTAGCAAATTGTTTTATATCTTTTACAGCCTGCGTTTGCTTTTCTGACCATGCTGGTAGATTCTTTTTTAACATGGGGAATAGGTGTACTGTGTGTTTAGACAATCTTGGCAGAAAATCAGCCATATAATTGACTAAGCCAAGAAATTTTTGCACCTCTTTTTGTGACATCAGCTTATCTAGGAAACAATGGAGTTCCTGGGAGATGTGTGGTTGTGGTTGGTACATGCCATCGGTGATTTTCATGCCTAAAAAATCGATGGATGTGACTCCTATTTCCAATTTCTTTTCTGAAAGCATGATTCCATATTGTTTTACGATATCATGAAATTTTCCAAGTAACTCGATATGCGAGTGTTCATCTTCGGAAAACAAGAGGGTATCATCGATGTATATTAGGGACATTATCAAGGATTGGTGCAAAGATTTGCACCATTGCCTTTTGGAAAACGGATGGAGCGTTTTTTAAACCAAAGGGCATCACCTTCCATTGATAATGGTGGTTTGGGATTCAAAAAGCCGTTCTGGCCTGTATTTTGGTTTGATCCCTAATTGCCAAAACCCTGCCTTCAGATCAAATTTTGATAAGACTTTTGCATTTACCAGTGATTGGGAAATTGATTTCTTTTGAGGTAGGGGAAATTTCTCATTGGCTAAGAAACGGTTTAACGGTTGATAGTTTATCACTAGCCGTAGCTTTCCCCGGACCTGTTCACTTCTTTTGTTCACATAAAATGCTTCATATGCCCATTGAGACGTTATCGGCTCGATTAAGTCTTGATTTATCAACTCTTGGCATTCCTGAATGGCGAGTTAGGCATGATCAGGATTCATTCCTGGGTGACTGGCTTTTGTCGAGTTTATGTATGCATTTTGCTTAAATAGTAATGAGACAAAGAAAGATGGGTTTAGCCATAATGGTGATTTGTCTTTTGTGAGAAATTCTGTATGGCTAGAGGTACAGGATGGCTTGATTATTTGTGCTTTTATGGTGTCAAGAGAAGCGGGAGAGACTATGTAGAGTCTCGGGAAAGAAACCCATGGGTTTGTGAATTTTTTGTATCTAAGACCTTCTTCTCCATATCTCAAGTCTCTTAGTCGATATTGTAAGTTCCGAGAGGATCTTTCAATGATATCAAACATAAACTTGTGAGAGTGCGGAAACCAAACATAAGTTGATTCAAGAATGAATATAACCGAAACAATATAAATAATCAAAATAAACCAGAATTGTCTTGCATTTAACGATTAACGAAAACAGATACAAGACTCCCACTTGGTTTCGGCTGGCCTCTAGTACTCGAACATACTGATCAACCTCAAACAAATGATTGAGGTTGATTTATATACTAGACTATATGGACCGAATTCCCTTTGGCCCAAACCGATAGCCTTATAAGACCCATTACCAATATTCGACCCAAACATATACATTAAATAAAACATTACATATCAACCCCTAAACTACTCTAACCCTCTATGAATAAATCTTCAGGTTCCAACAATCTCTCCATAGGTTTATGCATAGAGGTTCTTCTGACTTCAATCGCCCGCTACCTCCCAAGTGATCTTTGAAACCACCAAATCCTTTGGTACGAATGTGAATGACTGAAGCAACATCAGCAGTCCAACCTTTAGCCACTTCTTCGTACTTTTCTGTAACCCTAATCTGATTACGAGCAAGCACTTCCAGATCTTCTTGAGCCAAGTTTAGCAAATCCACTTGATCAATCAATTAAAAACTCACATCATCATCATCATCGCAGACAATCACAGCTTTCCCTAATCGCTCATCATAAGCCCAAAAATGCATGGTCTTCAGAGCACCTTTAGGAATTTTCTTGACCAAGGGAACAGTCTTCTCCTTGTCTGTCGGTGGCCATGTCACAATCTTCATCCTTTTGTTGGTGCGTGGATCTCTAACACCCTTAGCAGCAGGAGTGACAATGGATTCAACAGTGTGCATATAAGGAAATCCACATGCAACTTCTCTCTGCAATCTTTCACAGAATAAATATCCACGCCCGCCAGGCTGATTATCCACATAAGGTGATCTTGACAGGGTAATCAAATCCACCTTAGTAAACATCTTAAATTGAGCCGGGTTTTTATACCATTCAACTGGTCCAACCTTCCTTTTGATCCACCATCTGCGACGATCATGATCAAAACCCCAGCTAACAACACCTGAATGGTTCCCAACTTTATCATAGTAATTTTCACCGACATCCATCAAATGATGAGTGGCTTGAGCATCGTCATCATCATGACTGAAATTCTCATTTTTCAGAATCACAAACTCTCTTTTCTTCTTCAATCTCTCAGCTTTTGCTTTGTTAGCATCCGTGTCAGTAACTTTCTTGAAATACTAATCCATTGCAGTAGCTCTTTCAGCATCATCTTTAGCAAAAGTTCTTGCTCGATCCTCTTCAGCTTTTCTTCTCCTCTCCGTGTTAGTTGGATCAGAAAACTCATTGCCAAACTTCTTCTCCAATTTGCCACAAAGATCATACACCATGTTGAATAACAAACTGACATCGCCTTGAAGCTGATCAATCTATTGATTCTTGTGACAACTGTGTTCTAATCGTTGTACAATGTACAACAGTGTGGATTATTAATAAAACAATGTGCTTTGGTGTTATTATATGTTTTTTTGTGTAATTATGTGTGTATTTATGTTTGGTGATTTTTCAATTTAATTAGATTCCGATTTCAAGCTCTAAAACGCTTTCTAGAAGGTTATACGCGCACTGATGCGTAAATATAACCAGTTTAATGCAACACACACTCTGGATTAGTGAAATAGGCTTAACATACCTTAAGTAACTTCCACATAACTTAGAAATAAGTTTTGGATGGTTTGGTGTGTTGAAATCAAGTTTGTTCGATCGCAGGGACTATTTGTGCCAAACTGCAAAACTATACCGATTTGTATAGTAATGAAAGTTTCGGAACTTGATCATAAGTTAAACATACCCTAAATATCCTTTATATAGCTTAGAAATAGGCTTTGAGGGGTTCGGTATGCTAAAATGAACGTATTTGATCAATAGAGACTAAAAGTGTCAAAAATGCATAAGTTTGCATTTTTGCGCATATCTTACGTCCTGAATATATCCGGACATCCAAAAATTTATGTAATCATTAAAATATTTTATTTTAGTGATTGGCATGATAAAATTTCATTCGTCGCGTAATTTGGATCGTTTTTGCGTTCATTACGATTTCCGTCGTAATTAACCGACCAACGCAACCGTACGACCAAACGAACCGACATCCGAGATGTTTTGAGAATATTTTAAGATCCCTATGGTTTAACTTTATTTTAGACCCTTGAGATGGGGTTAAAGGGACTTATAAGTGCAAAAAAAATAATAATAAGTTTTACAAGTGCAGGGGCCATTTTTGAAATTTCTGACTAGATTCAATGAACCTAGTCTAATTTTGAAGGTTTGATGGTTTTAACCCATGGTTTTGCAAAACCATGGGCTGGTATTTAATGGTTTATAAAATACTATGGGACATTCTAGGGGTGCCCATGGTATTACAAAACCATGGGCACATGTGTACGGTTGAGATTAAATCACGTTTTTCGACGAACAATCTTAACGGTTCAAGTAAATCTATAAATACCCACCCTCACTTTCTTACCAAATCACACTTGAATCTGATTTTCGCTCTCTAAGTTGAAGTTTATGCTTCATACCTGAGAGTAAATCGGATCAAGAGCTTGCGGGGACCTTTGGTAAGTATTCTTTCGTTCTTTTCATTCGTTTCTATCGTTAAAGTCAAACTGTGTTTGACTTTCTTCTTTGACCAGTTTATGGTCAACGCGAAGTTCGTTTGAACTTCATAATGTGAGCGTAATCACGATTGTTATAGTCCCTAGTGACTATACCTACTGATTACCACGTTATCTAGGCTCAGTGACGAGTCGTAGTTTCGGCCAAAATGCGTTTTCTCGCGTATTTTGTAACCAAACTACTCTAGGATGTCAAAACCGTTTGTTTTGATATCAAAACCTGTTTTCTAACTTAACTAAACATGTTCTAGCATGTTTAGCTCGTCACTTTTTAGATTAGTGCTTGTGTAGAGTCGTAAGTCAAGCGGACTAAACACCCGCTTAGACTTTCGAACACGACCCGTTTGGTTGATCAATAGGATCCGATCAAACATGTTTAGTGACCATAGTAGTGTAGGGAATAACCTTCCGAGGTTATACCTTATGGTCACTTAGGTTTGATTGGTCACATGATAAGTAGTCTATATGCCTTTGGTAAATTACCAAAATGCCCTTTTCATACATAATTGGTAATTAAGCATATGTAACCTAAACTTTTGTCACATAACTGATTATGTAACATATTTAAACATGTCTAGGCATATAATACTTGTCATAGGACTAGTTAGACATCTCGAATGCGCAATTGCACGCATGACGCGTTAAAGTAGCGTAAGCTACCTTAATGGGTCACGATGGGTCGAAAGCACTTAGGTTAGGTTTCAATTTAGGATGTAGGCTTTGTTAAACCATATCACATGAGTTCCAACACTCATTTGGTTTACAAGACCTCATTCTGTCCGATCTCCCGATTTAGGCGTCTTTTGTTTGACTAGTGGTTCGATTATTAGGTGCTACTTGATTTCTCTGATTTGCTTGAGTTTGTTGGGGTTCTATTCGATCGAGGATACTTTGCACTTCATGTGAGTACATAGTTCCCCTGTTTTACTGTTTTCAATTGTTTTGGGGTGATTCATATGTGCTAAATGTTTTCGAGGTTTTAACGATGTTTTCAAAACGATTTTTTTTTTGATACTATAACGATGATTTCAAAAACGATTAAGATGGTTTATACTAAACTAATAACGATTTCAATAAAGTGAACAAAACTTGTTGGTTGTAGTTACATAACAAATGACATTCATTAATTTTGGCCGAACCGACCAGTATTAGGTTATGGTATCATAGGATCTGACCAATCCCGTTACTTTACTACACCCATGGTTATGTGTGGGGGTTGTGGGTAATGACTGAATCTGATGTTTGTTAACTTACCCTTTGGTGGTTTGTTAATTCGAGAAGCGAGAAGCGAGGTGATCGAGTCACGAAGGTTTGAATGTTGTTAGCGAGACGACCATAAATAGTTTTTCACAAATTAAAACGAGGATGATTTAAACGATTTTAAACGAGTTAATGATTTTGAAACGATTTCAACGAGTTAAACGATTGGTTTTTTGTTAGTGTTTAGATAACGGGACGGGTGTAATGTGATGAAATCATGGTGGAGACGCCGCTGGTACTTCCTATATATAAGTGTTTTCATCATATCACATATCGTGGCGTTATTTAGTTCATTTGGGTAAACGATTTTGAAACGATGTCACACAAACGATGTTTTCTAAAGGATATAAACCATACGAGTTTTTAACGAGTTTTTACAAGATGTTTTACAAGTTGGTTTTCTAAAACAAATGTTTTTGGGGTTAAGAAGCATGGCTACGAGATTTTATAAACTATAATCAACTTGATTTGAGTTGGTTAACTATGTTGCAATACATTTTTCAAAACAAGGTTTGGGTCTAAATAATGTGAACACGTGCAAACTGGAAGAGTGAATGCCTGTACTCTGAGTTTTCTGTCCAAGGCTAGAGTGTTCGTACAAATCCACATAATCAGACCAGTCACTCTTACCTGGGAACTCTTGGGGTGAGTGTTCACTTATAGGCGAGCATGTCTTCGGCGATACATTATATTGACCCATTTACTTTGATTAGTCACTCCGTGTCGTTTGTTTGTTCGAGGTAACGAACAAATGATCGCCTTTCTGGTATTTTGACAGTTTTTTCAATACCTCTTCTGCTTTTCAACCTCACTCGTTTCTCTTATTTCCTTATTTGACAATGCCTCCTCGACGTGAAGCACAATCTTTCACTATTGAAGAAATCGCAGCCCTGGTCTCTCAGCAAGTGGCTGCTGTGCTTCCCGGTGTTGTAACTCAAGCCCACGAGATATACAACAACAACAACAACAATAACAACAACAACAATGCGCCGTGTAACTTCAAGAGCTTCAATTCTACGAAGCCACTTAAGTTTTCTGGGTCACAAGGAGCAACTACGCTCCTGCAGTGGTTTGAGAGTATCGAGAGCACATTCAGACATGTGCAGCGTCCGAATGCGCGGAAGGTTGAATTTTCTTCTAGTGTATTTGAGAAGCGAGCGCTTACCTGGTGGAATGGTGTTATGCGCGATAGGGGTGCGGAAGTAGCATTGGCACAAACATGGGATGAGCTTCGGGCTCTCATGATGAGAGAGTTCTGTCCCCGTCACGAAATTCGAACTTTGGAGCGAGAGTTTGACGATCTAAAGCTAGATGGGGCTGAACACCGTGCGTACACGGATCATTTTGAGGAACTCAGTCTATTGTGTCCCACCATGTTACCCCACCAGAGAAAGCAATCGACAGATATATCGATGGTCTACCCGATTCTATGCTGGATATTGTGACCGGTGTTAATCCTACTACCCTTCGTCAAGCGATCGAGTTGTCTGCTACCCTGACTGAGTCACAAGTCAGGAAGGGTAAACTCACCCGCAAGGGTGATAAGAAGAAGTCGGCTGATTCTGAGAAAGACAAGAAAAAGGGTAAGGGTAAGGGTAAGGAAGGTGAGACGATAAAGTAGTCGAGGAAGCAGAAGGATGCCCAAAATTTTGCTGTTACGACACAGACTGATCAGAACCCACCGGCTCAGCCACCTGCGAAAAAGGTATACGCTGGTACCGCACCTAATTGTGCACGCTGCAACGGTCATCATGTTGTACAACAAGCTTGTAAGCAATGCACAACGTGTGGAAAACTTGGGCATTTGGCCAATATTTGTCGTCTGGGACAAAATCAGGCTGCTCAGGTTCAAGCTCCGGTTCAAGGGAATGCTGCGAGATTCCCACTGGGTTCATGTTTCAACTGTGGAGAGTTTGGTCACTTCCGCAACAACTGTCCAAGACTGGGGAATGCAAACGCGAATGCTAATGCAAACCCGAAAGCGAACGTCAACGTCAATGTGAATCCAACACGAGGACGAGTGTATAACATCAATGAGGCAATCAACGATGCAGTAGTGAACGATTAGTATTTTGTAATTCCTCTAGTTGTTATCTTTTAAAATTTAAAGACAATGCGGTTGTTATATAAATAAAAATTTGTGGTTTTTATTTTTTTTTGAACCAATGCAATTGTATGAATGTTTGATGTAACCTTTTGATGTTAACACAAAGACAAACCACTCGTGTGGTTCTGTCATTTTTATGATCACTTGTGATCTCCCCAAGAACCTTAAACGCCCATTTCTTTTAAGAAACAAAAACCTCAGAGTTATTGAAGAAAAGGATATGTTGCTTTCATAGCACATGTCACCGAGAAGAAAGACAAGCGCAAGAGTATACAGGATATTCAGATTGTTCGGGATTATCCAGAGGTGTTTCCTGACGAACTGCCTGGTTTACCTCCAATTCGTGAAGTCCAGTTTCATTTTGACCTTGTACCCAATGCCAACCCGATTGCGAAAGCACCTTATCGTCTTGCACTATCAGAGATGCAAGAGTTATCGAAACAACTTCAAGAGTTATCGGATAAAGGATTCATCCGTCCGAGCTTTTCACCTTGGGGAGCCCCTGTCCTCTTCGTGAAAAAGAAAGACGGGTCTTTTCGAATGTGTATCGATTATCGTGGGCTTGATAAGCTTACCATCAAGAATCGATATCCCCTACCTCGAATTGATGATCTCTTTGATCAGCTGCAAGGTGCTTCATGCTTTTCAAAGATCGACCTGCGTTCTGGGTATCATCAACTTCATGTTCTCGAAGAAGATATTCTCAAAACTGCTTTCCGCACAAGATATGGGCATTATGAGTTCACTGTCATGCCCTTTGGTTTAACAAATGCTCCAGCCATCTTTATGGACTTAATGAATAGGGTCTATTAACCTTATTTAGACAAGTTCATCCTTATGCTCATCGACGATATTCTTGTCTATTCGAAGTCTCGAGCCGAACACGAGCAACACCTTTGCTTAACATTGGAACCCCTGAAGAAGGAACAACTTTTTGCTAAATTCTCCAAGTGTGAATTCTAGCTTAAAGAAGTTCAATTCTTGGGTCATATAGTCAATGAGCAGGGTATTCATGTGGATCCATCCAAGATTGTTGCTATTAAAGACTAGAATACACTAACAACACCAACAGAGATTCGATCTTCTCTTGGTCTTGCTAGATATTATCGTCGATTCATTTCAAACTTCTCAAAGATCGCGGTTCCACTCACTGCTTTGACTCAGAAGAATAAGCCTTTTTGAGTGGGGACCCAAACAAGAAGAAGCGTTCCAAACGCTATCTGATCTTCAAACTCGTCTTTTTATGCTCATCAATTTTGTGTTTCACAAAATTTGATAGGTAAGAAATTACCACGTCAGCTTGAGCTTAAACTCGAAGCGAAGGACGATTGGGTTGCTCTATTTCAAGGATCGTTTGTGGATTCCAAAACAAGACGACCTTCGCACCTTGGTAATGGACGAATCTCGCAAGTCTCGATATTCTATCCATCCTGGTGTTGATAAAATGTACAAGGATCTTCATACTAAGTTCTGGTGGCCTGGTATGAAGAAGGATGTGCCTTGTATGTATCAAAATGCCTGACTTGTATCAAAGTCAAGGCTGAACATCAACGACCTTCTGGTTTGCTTGTGCAACCAGAGATACCGGTTTGGAAGTGGGAGAGCCTTGCGATGGATCTCATCACTAAGTTACCGCGTACGTCTAAAGGTCATGATGCTCTTTGGGTTGTTGTCAATCGATTAACGAAATCAGCTCATTTTATTCCAATTCGCGAGGATCTATCTACTGATAAACTTGCAAATATTTATGTTGATGAGATTGTATCACGACAT
This sequence comes from Helianthus annuus, assembly GCF_002127325.2. Classification (NCBI taxonomy): domain Eukaryota; kingdom Viridiplantae; phylum Streptophyta; class Magnoliopsida; order Asterales; family Asteraceae; genus Helianthus; species Helianthus annuus. The sequence goes on along the minus strand of NC_035442.2, from coordinate 74,396,669 downwards.
GGTGTTCCTTTGATATCACTTCTGATCGTGATGCTCGATTATCATCTCATTTCTGGAAGACCATGCAATCTGCTTTGGGAACCCAACTGAATCTAAACACTGCTTATCATCCCCAAACAGATAGTCAATCTGAACGAACGATTCAAACTTTGGAGGATATGATTAGAGCTACCTCCAGAGCTTGGGATATTCACCCAACTTTTCACGTGTCCAATTTGTAAAAGTGTTTAGCTAACGCTGATCTTCACGTTCCTCTCGACGAGATCCGAATCGATGAAACGATGCACTTTGTCGAGAAACCCGTGGAGATCGTGGACCGTACTTTCAAACAGTTGAAGAACAAACGGATTCGATTGGTAAAAGTTTGCTGGGAATCCAAACGTGGCCCAGAGTTTACTTGCGAACGTGAGGGCCAGATGAAGACGAAATATCCGCATTTGTTTTCACAAGCTTCCTTTAGTTAAAATTTCGGGACGAAATTTCCTGAAGTAGGGGAGACTGTGACAACTGTGTTCTAATCGTTGTACAATATAAAACAGTGTGGATTATTAATAAAACAATGTGCTTTGGTGTTATTATATGTTTTTTGGTGTTATTATGTGTGTATTTGTGTTTGGTGATTTTTCAATTTAATTAAATTCTGATTTCAAGCTCTAAATCGCTTTCTGGAAGGTTATACGCGCACTGATGCGTAAATATAACCAGTTTAATGCAACAAACACTCCGGATTAGTGAAATAGTCTTAACATACCTTAAATAACCTCCACATAACTTAGAAATAAGTTTTGGATGGTTTGGTGTGTTGAAATCAAGTTTGTTCGATCGCAGGGACTATTTGTGCCAAACTGCGAAACCATACCGATTTGTATAGTAACGAAAGTTTCGGAACTTGATCATAAGTTAAACATACCCTAAATATCCTTTACATAGCTTAGAAATAGGCTTTGAGGGGTTCGGTATGCTAAAATGAACGTATTTGATCAATAGAGACTAAAAGCGTCAAAAATGCATAAATTTGCATTTTTACGCATATCTTACGTCCTAAATATATCCGGACATCCAAAAATTTATGTAATCATTAAAATATTTTATTTTAGTGATTGGCATGATAAAATTCCATTCGTCGCGTAAATTTGGATCGTTTTTGCGTTCATTACGATTTCCGTCGTAATTAACCGAACAACGCAACCGTACGACCAAACGAACCGACATCCGAGATGTTTTGAGAATATTTTAAGATCCCTATAGTTTAACTTTATTTTAGACCCTTGAAATGGGGTTAAAGGGACTTAAAAGTGCAAAAAAAAAAATAAATAATAAGTTTTACAAGTGCAGGGGCCATTTTCAAAATTTCTGACTAGATTCAATGAACCTAGTCCAATTTTGAAGGTTTGATGGTTTTAACCCATGGTTTTGCAAAACCATGGGCTGGTATTTAATGGTTTATAAAATACTATGGGCCATTCTAGGGGTGCCCATGGTATTACAAAACCATGGGCACATGTGTACGGTTGAGATTAAATCACGTTTTTCGACGAACGATCTTAACGGTTCAAGTAAATCTATAAATACCCACCCTCTCTTTATTCCCAAAGCACACTTGAATCTGATTTTAGCTCTCTAAGTTGAAGTTTATGCTTCATACCTGAGAGTAAATCGGATCAAGAGCTTGCGGGGACCTTTGGTAAGTATTCTTTCGTTCTTTTCATTCGTTTCTATCGTTAAAGTCAAACTCTGTTTGACTTTCTTCTTTGACCAGTTTATGGTCAACGCGAAGTTCGTTTGAACTTCATAACGTGAGCGTAATCACGATGGTTATAGTCCCTAGTGACTATACCTACTGATTACCACGTTATCTAGGCTTAGTGACGAGTCGAAGTTTCGGCCAAAATGCGTTTTCTCGCGTATTTTGTAATCAAACTACTCTAGGATGTCAAAACCATTTGTTTTGATATCAAAACCAGTTTTCTAACTTAACTAAACATGTTCTAGCATGTTTAGCTCGTCAATTTTTAGATTAGTGCTTGTGTAGAGTCGTAAGTCAAGCGGACTAAACACTCGCTTAGACTTTCGAACACGACCCGTTTGGTTGATCAATAGGATCCGATCAAACATGTTTAGTGACCATTGTAGTGTAGGGAATAACCTCCTGAGGTTATACCTTATGGTCACTTAGGTTTGATTGGTCACATGATAAGTAGTCTATATGCCTTTGGTAAATTACCAAAATGCCCTTTTCATACATAATTGGTAATTAAGCATATGTAACCTAAACTTTTGTCACATAACTGATTATGTAACATATTTAAACATTTCTAGGCATATAATACTTGTCATAGGACTAGTTAGACATCTCGAATGCGCAATTGCACGCACGACGCGTTAAAGTAGCGTAAGCTACCTTAATGGGTCATGATGGGTCGAAAGCACTTAGGTTAGGTTTCAATTTAGGATGTAGGCTTTGTTAAACCATATCACATGAGTTCCAACACTCATTTGGTTTACAAGACCTCATTCTGTCCGATCTCCCGATTTAGGCGTCTTTTGTTTGACTAGTGGTTCGATTATTAGGTGCTACTTGATTTCTCTGATTTGCTTGAGTTTGTTGGAGTTCTATTTGATTGAGGATACTTTGCACTTCATGTGAGTACATAGTTCCCCTATTTTACTGTTTTCAATTGTTTTGGGGTGATTCATATGTGCTAAATGTTTTCGAGGTTTTAACGATGGTTTCAAAACGATTTTTTTTTATACTATAACGATGATTTCAAAAACGATTAAGATGGTTTATACTAAACTAATAACGATTTCAATAAAGTGAACAAAACTTGTTGGTTGTAGTTACATAACAAATGACATTCATTTATTTTGGCCGAACCGACCAGTATTAGGTTATGGTACCATAGGATCTGACAAATCCCGTTACTTTACTACACCCATGGTTATGTGTGGGGGTTGTGGGTAAAGACTGAATCTGATGTTTGTTAACTTACCCTTTGGTGGTTTGTTAATTCGAGAAGCGAGAAGCGAGGTGATCGAGTCACGAAGGTTTGAATGTTGTTAGCGAGACGACCATAAATAGTTTTTCACAAATTAAAACGAGGATGATTTAAACGATTTTAAACGAGTTAATGATTTTGAAACGATTTCAACGAGTTAAACGATTGGTTTTTTGTTAGTGTTTAGATAACGGGACGGGTGTAATGTGATGAAATCATGGTGGATACGCCGCTGGTACTTCCTATATACAAGTGTTTTCATCATATTACATATCGTGGCGTTATTTAGTTCACTTGGGTAAACGATTTTGAAACGATGTCACACAAACGATGTTTTCTAAAGGATATAAACCATATGAGTTTTTAACGAGTTTTTACAAGATGTTTTACAAGTTGGTTTTCTAAAACAAATGTTTTTGGGGTTAAGAAGCATGGCTACGAGATTTTATAAACTATAATCAACTTGATTTGAGTTGGTTAACTATGTTGCAATACATTTTTCAAAACAAGGTTTGTATTTTGACTCTTGTAGTCTAATAAAGTACTGCAACATATAAACGAGCCATGATTCCGGTACTCTTATAAAACTTATGTACTCGCCAGCATTTCTTTGCTGACTAAGTTTTTACATATGTTTCAGGTGTTGATGCTTGATTGATTTCTAGGATGCATGCGTCACATAGGATTTGGACGAGGCCTTAGTGACATAACAACTATGATAGACGATATAAAACTTGTTTGTTCTATGTGTTAAGACAATGAAATGTTTAATTTAATCAATAAAACAAAACTATTTTGTATCCATGGTTGTGAAACAATAGCTTCTATTGCAACACTCCCCGACGTTTCCGCCACGGTTTGTTGTCCTACGTGGTCGGGGTGTGACAATTCTTTTGCATGATTGTATCTTCAAGCTGAATAATCTTAGCATCTTTATGGATCGAGTCTTGCTCAAGCAAAATCATTCTTTTCTTCATCTCTCTCATAGTGATAAACTCATCATCATCCCTTGAGCCATCAACAAAGGGCATTCTTAGTGGTTCTTCAAGCCGTTTTCCACTTGAACTGCAAGGTTCTTCATGAACAGTACCAGATGAACTAGCAACAATTACAGTTACAGGTGGTGCTGATTCGGTGATTGGAGCAGAAACCGAATAGCAACCGGAATCTCTGTAGACGTAACATCCACATCCATTCTTTGTGCATCAACATCAAAATCAAAAGCTGTCTCTGTAGCAGAGGCAGTAGCAGATACATCTTTCTCAATGTCAAAATCATACAAACCCTCTTCATCTTCAACATTAGTCATGGATTGATCTTTGTTTTGTTCAACATACACACCAGGTCGAGGATCCCTTCTTTTTCGCTTTAATGGTTGACTTTCAGGATACTTTGGGTCATTAGAAGTTTGCTCTTCATTCTAGACCGAAGGATCAGAAGCAGGATTTCCCATCTTTTCAGTTATGGATTTCAACAGCTGAGCCAAACTCTCAGACGTAATCACTGGTTGAACAGCAGAAACAGTAGAAATAACTTCAGCTTCGGGAGGAAGCTCAAATTCATCATCATCATCATCACAGCTAATTTCAATGCCTTCATCGTCAGAGTTGATTGTTAGGATCTCTGTCTAAGGCTCTTCCTCAACAGCACCTTGAACAACATGTTCTTCAACAATTATTGCATTAACTAGAGTATTAACTGGTGCAGGTTGTACTAACACTGGTTCAGATACAACATCTTCTGTCTCAGCAAACTGAGCAAACTTCTCCAACGGAATCAGTCCTTCAAACTTTTTTTCTATACCCTTTTTAGTCGTGAGAGCACCAAAACATGCAAGACCCATTGGCTTTAACTCCAAGGTGTTTCCAGATCTCTCCAACTCTGGATAACGTGTGTTAAATATCATTTGTAAGAACATCGGATACATAATAAACTTATCCTTTCGAACGCCAATTACATTTCTCCTCATCCCTTCAAAAATGTATTTCGAGTAGTTGAAAGGCTGTTTTGTTATCAGACAAACAAACGCTGCAGATTATGTGATGCTCAACTGATCCGTTCCCCCTCTGTTTTCTGTCATGCATAGAATGAACATGTGCACCAACAAGCGCCAATATGGATGCACAAACTTCTTCACTAGCGAGGGATACTTTCCTTCATAACTTAAACGAGGCAAAATAGCTTCCACGGTTCTAGCTGGAAGTTCAATGGGATTTGTTTCTTGATCGTTAAACAGCAAAACCTCCCTTATCATCTGTTCGGTCACAGTAACGCTCTTCTTCTGAATTTCAGCAACAATCGCACCTTTACCTCCTGCTCCTTGTGCATCAAATCTGGCACTCTTCCAAAATTCTTGAACTAGGGTTTCATAGACGAAAAAATTTTTAACACCCCAAAATAGGATAACATGAAACTAAGTTTAAATAATTAAAAGAATTAACTTAGTTGGTAAAAATGTTACAAAAGCTAGTTAAAGGGTGGAAAGTGTTTAATTAAAGAAATGTAATTCTATGGGGGTTAAACATGAGTAATTGCAAAGTATGGGTATTAGAGGGAGGAAAACCCCAAAAACACACATATGTGCATTTTGGGGGTCGATCAAAGCAGGGACCCAAGGGTGAAACCCTTGTTCACCAAATTCAATCAATTTGGGTAGAAATTTAGAAGATAATCAGCTGCATGAACTCGAATCTACACCCATCAAAGCTCGATTTTAAAGAGGCGTGAAGGAAGAAGGTTCAAGTACTAGGAAAATCGGAAGGCTCACAAGATCGAGGTATGTTCCATTGTGCATACAAAACTTTTCTTATATTTTGGTAATGTTCGCGAATTACAATTTCTAGTTACATTGGTTTACGATGGTTAATAAGTATATAGCAAATCCCTTGTGGATTTGGCTATGTAAATGAAAGTCGTATTAAAATATGTAAATTGACCGGTCCGAGTTGAACTAGTCAAGTAAGAAAGAATCGATCAACCCGTCATGTATGGGTAATCATGAAAGCAATTACGAATGTAGAATGTATGATGTTCAATCCGTTATACGGATCGAACGAATGTTGTAAATAAATAACCTGATGTTATCGGGTTATGAAGGGTGTGTCTTATCTCATTGATGAGAATATATGTTAGACCCGTTTTAATGGGTAGCCAAATGTAAAAATGAAAGGAAAGTATGTAAAAGGATGAAGTCATAATTTTAGTGATCTAAAGTGAAATAGATAATAAGACTAATTCCTTAAAGTTTTGTTGTTGATGTAGGTAAATCCTCAACCTAAGCGATTGGACGACTTGGAACGAGCGCACTTAATCAACGCCCACCTCACGCTTCCGTCATTATTAACTTAATATGGTCTTAGTTTGGGTTTTATGTATTTACAATTTATGTAGTCTTTTTGATGTCCTTGTAGTTTGGGACAATAACATGGTGGTTGTAGTTGGTTTTTAAACTATGTAGATAATGTCCGTTTTAGTATTCCAAAAGGCCTTTTGTGTTGTGGTATTTTATCGTCAGAAACAGGGACTAATGGTCTAGATACGAATGGGTCGTACCGAAAAATTTCAAAATTTTCTTACACATTATGGTTCTTTAAAAAGGTTAAAAGTTAGGGGCGTTTCAAGTTGGTATCAGAGCTGAGGTTTGAGGGATTCGAGCACAAGTAGTAGTGCTTGAACTCAAACTGACGGCTCGTTCGAAGGTGTGCTCCCTCCAAGATCGCAATGAGGTAATGTTTACATCGTATTAGATGCAAGTATGTATAATATGTGTATTATGTAAATATTTAAGTTAATTATACGGGGAGAAATGTTGGGAGGCCAAACGGGAAGTTTTGGACCGTATGGCTGAAGCGGACTTAGAAAACGAATTAAAAACACCCAAAGATTTTCAGTGATTTAGCAATCGGGAGGCCGTCGCCGACGGGCTACCCAGCCGTCGCCGACACCCCCCTTTGGGCTGACGCCCTAAATGTCTGTCTACGGAGAATGTGGCCGACGCCACTTTCTGGGACCCGTCGCCGACGACGAGCGGAAAACAAGTCCGCTGACTTGTTTTGTTTTCGCACTTGGAGTTTCCGAGTTGTTCGAAAGCCTATTCAATGATTACGTAGGGTCCATATAAGGCCTAATAAGGTATATGTAATCACAATTAGTGGTTACGATGGAATGAAATTGTAAGAATCGAAAGTAATGTGTTGAATGACCCGAAATGAATGATGAAATTTTAAAAGGGAGTAAAGTTTGAAATGTAAGGATGCGAATGAAGTGAATACAGACTAATAAACTATGATATATTGAAAGCTTGTGATTCGTATTAAAAGTAAACATGACATTGTGTAGATGGCTGATGCAAGAAATGTTAATGATGATGACGATGATACGGCTAGACAAGAAGCATTTAATAGCTAAGTCACAGAAGTGGCGGAAGGGGTTATGCAAGCTAATCTTCCACGATTAGCTCAAGAAGTGGAAAGTCGGGTGTTAGGAGTCGTAGATGCAATGATGACTAGCAAAATCGAAGAGCTAAAAGAATTGATTGAAGGATCTAAAAATAAAGGTAAGGAACGAAGGTGCACATATAAGGATTTCATGTCTTGCAATCCTGCAACGTTTGATGGCAAAATCGATCCGATAGCGTGCCAAATATGGATTTCAAACATAGAGGCGGTGTTTATACGAAGTCGGTGTGATAAGGAAGATCAAGTGATGTTCGCTACGGGTCAACTCACCTTTCAAGCGAAAGAATAGTGGGATACGTATAGCAAGGAAGTAGGTGAGGACAAACTTCAAATGATAATTTGGCAAGAGTTTAAGGAACCCTTCATGAGATATCACTGTCCTTGTTGGTGCATGTTTTGTGACAATAGCTTAGATTTGGTCTTTGGATATCTTGTAATTAGTAATACGATAAATGGTTAGCGGGTTTAGCTTTGAAATTGTTTGTAATAGTGAATTAAGGGTGATTGGGCCAAACCAAACCCATATATGGGGGAGGGTTTGCGAATTGGGCCTTGCCCAAGTCCTAGCCCATATGCAAAGCTTTGTCCTATATAAACAAAGCTTAGCATTAGGGTTTAGGTTAATCATCTAATCACCTTAATCACTTGGAGAGAATTCGTGAAAGACAACGGCTTGGACGAATTAGGATCTTGATTGATTGTAATCATTACGAAGATAATCAATAAAGATCGGGTTTGAAGGATTTCTGTTTTCTACACTTTTCTATGAAATCTGATCTAGAGGATTCCGCACTCTAGGTTGGATCGACGATTCTGCTACGATCCGCACGCGTTAGGGGACTTACATTTGGTATCAGAGCATTCGGCTCTTGATTGGCTTGGTTCAGAATCGTTTCTGCAGAAAAATCGGTGTTTTTGGACGTTTTCAGAGGCTGAGTTCGTGTTCTGCTGTTGATTTCGGATAAGATTCAAGCATTTCGGATCATTACTGATCAAAAGGCTTGAATTTCGGACCATTACTGATAGAAATATTACATTTCTGATCAATTTCGGACCAGATTACTTCCATTTCGGACAGGAAACAAGCATTACGGACCATTTCGGACTTTCTGATTGCTTTACGGATAAGAAGTCTTGCATTTCGGATCATATACTTGCATTTCGGACCAGATTGAACTGCATTTCGGATCCACAGTCTAGCATTACGGATCAGACTGTTCCATTACTAATCAGAAGGTGCTGATTTCGGATCAGTTAGCATCATTCCGGATCACACTTGTCCATTTCGGATAACCATACTCATTTCGGACCATTTCAGACCTTTTCTGATCATTTCGGAAGGGGTGGAATTTTTCTTGGCTTGCGTAAGAGAAATTTGACTGTTTCGCGTTTAGAAAACTATCCGTAGCTCATTTGGACAAACCGTTTGCACCGTTGGAATCCTTGGATTTTTAGGACAAAAAACACTCTGGAAAATCCGGAAAAAAGGTCTTCGACATTATATATCTTTGGAATCGTAATCTCGAGACGAGTCTAACGGTATAATTTGGTAAAAACAGATTTTGGACAAAATTTGTACGGTTTTACCAGTCTACTTACGCTAAAATGTCGAACATGACTAAATTGAACGAACTCTTAAGGATGGAGCATGAGGTTGGCACAACCAACAAACCACCTAAGATGATGAAGGTGGAAAACTACCTGACATGGAAGGATAGGTTTCAATCCTTCATTGAATATCAGGACACTCGCATGTGGATCTGTATTGTTGACGGGTACACAAACCCTACACATGATTTTGAAGGCAGACCTCGTGTGACAGCTTATGTGAACATGCAGGAGAATGATAAAAAGATGTATGAGGCTGAAAAGAGAGCCTTGGCTGCTATCAGGATGTCTTTACCTGATAGCATCAAACATGCCTTTAAGAAGTACACTACTTCAAAGGAAATGTGGGATGCACTAGAGAAGAGATATGAGGGAAATCCTGATGTCAAGAAGAACAAAGTTGATCTACTGAAAAAGCAGTTTGCTGTGTTTAAGTACATGAAGAATGAGTCACTCGAAGACATCATCACTCGATACTACCATCTGATGTCAGAACTGGACAATTATGATGTAGATTGCTATACTGACATAGAGAAAAATGATAAGCTGCTTGATGCTCTTCCTGCTAAGTGGGATATCTACACCCTAATGATCAAAGGAGAAGCAGATTACGACACAAAGGAACTAGAAGAAGTTGTTGGAAAGCTAAGAGCTTATGAGCTCAGTATGAAGAAGAAGGACACTGGATATGATCAGGTTCAAGATCCAGGGATCTACAATGGGCTTACATCTTCTTCATCACATGATGCTTCTAGCGACTCTGCTACTGCATTTCTTTCGTGTGATAATGAGCAGGTTACAGTTAATGAAGATGGTGATGTGTGCTTTGTAGCTGCTTCAGGAGGATCGACAGGAGTTAAGAGACCATCAACTTCTAAGCAAACAAGCAGTGCAAAGTCAATGCCTATGAGTGTGAAGTCTGCTGAAGAACACCTTGCACTACTCGCTTCGTTAGTTGCCTCGTATGAGAACTACATTCAGGGGAAGATATCTGATCCTGCTATGTTAGATGAAGATTATGATCAGATTGACCCTGATGATTTGGAAGAGATGGATTTGCAATGGCAGATGGCCATGATTTCGAGACGTGTGAAGAGGTTCATAAACAGAACTGGAAGGAAGTTTGTGGGGAAGAATGTTGGTTTTGACAAGGCAAAAGTCAGGTGCTTTAATTGTCACAGTTATGGTCACTTCGCAAGGGAATGTCAGAAACAAAAGCATGAGACTTCGAGCCAGAGTTCAAACAATAGAAATTCATCAAACAACTCTAACTCAAGGGCGTTGATCTCTACTGCAAGAGAGGGTTCATATGACTGGAGCATTCACTTGGAAAATGATGAGAATGTTACACAAGCATTTATGGCAGAGATCGTGCCAGTTGAAGAAGCTGAAACCAAAGCAAATGCTGAGAAAGAAAGTGATGCTGAGGTAAAGAAGGTTGATCAGACAACAGATGCTAAAGAAGAAGAGTCGCAGTCTGAGAATGAAATGGAAGCTGAAGAGAAAGATGAAATTATCAAAAGAATGGAAGCTCAACTTGTTGCTCTCATGGCAAACTCAGACAAATCGACAGGAGAGTTAAGTAACTCTGTCACTTCTGTTTGTTTAAAGTGTCGTGAACTACAGGGTGAAGTTGACAAATTGTCAACTCAAAACAAAAGTCTTGTGAGCGAAATATCTAACGTAAAAGAATCAAATTTCTTTGCTAAAAGAAACGAGTCATCATATTTGAAAAAGATAAAAGGCTACGAAGCTGAAATTGAAGCTTTAACCTGCAAATTAAATGAAAAACTTCAAGTCATTGACTTAGCTCATGACATGATGGCTGAGAAAACAAAAGAGATTTCTGATAAAAACAAAGAGTTGTCAGATGCACAACTTAAAATTGTTGAACTTGAAAAGAAATTAGGTCAATTCAGGGATTCTACTTTTGTTATGAAACACATGATGGGTGGGTTAAAGAAGAGTAATGATAAGAAGACCGTGGGATTCCAGGGCTTTAATGAAGTCCCACCTCCTCTTAGTCATGACTATTCATTCTTACCTGATGAAGATGAGTTCACAGACTTTTTGTCAACATCACCAAGTAGTTTCACATCCAGTCAAGGTGATGTGTTTGTGGATAATGATGCTAAGAAGGAAAATAACAGCAAACCTGTTTTGAAAAAGCAAAATACACCTTCTAAAAACTATAATCAAACTTTTGTTAAAAAGGTTAATTTTGTTCAAGGAAGTGATATGAAAACCGAAACAGCTGTTATCGAAAAGGAATCAAATGTAGAGTTTGCTAAAAATAAAAACATAGAAAAATCTGAAAATAAGCAAACTGAACAAAATCCTTCCAAGGCATCATCATCAAAACCATAATCTAGTTCAAAGGCTTCAGGTGAGAAGTCTTTGAAAAAGAGATCGTGCTTCAAATGTCACACAACGGGACATGTAGCTAGCTGCTGTCCTAACAAAAAGATTGAAGCACAAGATAGTGAGAAACAAAGAGGAAAATCACCAGAAAGGAACGGTGATAAAAAGGAAAGAGAGTCTAACTCTCCAAAGAAATCTGCTCCAAAGCAACAACAGGGGGTTGCTAGTGGTGTAGATAAGGCTGAAAAAGGAACTCTTCAAGTTCCTCGTTTTCAAAGAAATCAACCAAGATTTCAGCCTGAATCTACATCAGGCAGATATGAGAGACCTAGAAGTAGTTCACCAAGAATGAACAATCAAAATTCAAATAATTTCAGAAGTCAAGGTCAATATCAAAATCGATACCATAATAATGGTGGTCGAACTTTTTATAACAATGGCTTTAGAAATTATAACAATCAAGCTTCTTGGAATCAAAACTCAAGATTTCGAAGGTCACATAGTCCAAACACATATAGGAACCCAAAGGACCAGAGACCTTATGGAAATCCTGCCCCATTTCCATCAACAGGTCGAAGATCCAAGACTCCAGTTAGGAGTGATGGACATTGGATGGATGTTCCTGTAGTTGATGAATCTGGACGACCCAAGACCATCAAGGCTTGGGTCCCCCACTCTAACTAATCTTTTGGTTGGTGTGTGCAGGAGCTGCTAAGGAGGATTATCAACTTATGGTATGTTGATAGTGGCTGCTCTAGGCACATGACGGGGGATGCGAGGTTGTTTTCTGAATTTGAAGAATATGATGGTGGACATGTAAATTTTGCTGGTGCTAAAGGTGGTAGGATTACTGGAAGAGGAAAAGTGACGAATGGGAATATCACATTGGACAAAGTGAACTATGTTGAGCAGCTGAAACACAATCTAATGAGCGTGTCACAAGTCTGCGACAAGGGTCACTCGGTCCATTTTACAAATACTGAGGCATTGGTGTTGAAACCGGGTTTGGTCATTCCGGACGATTGGATAGTGATGCGTGCACCAAGGAAAAATGATACTTATGTCATGGACATGGGTGCCAAAGATCCAACTGCTGCGGTGGCGTGTTTACTGTCAAAAGCATCTGAAGCTGAATCTATGTTGTGGCACAGACGCATGGCTCATATTCACTACCGCAAAATGAATTACATTATCAAAAATGAGCTAGTGAAAGGAGTTCCATTGCTGAGGTTTCAAGTGGAAGACAAATGTCTTCCATGTCAAAAGGGAAAACAACACAAGAAACCTCATAAGTCTAAAATAGTAAATTCCATTAATGCCCCTTATGAATTACTTCACATGGATTTATTCGGTCCAGTGAACGTAAGGAGCATAGGTGGAAAGTACTACTGTCTTGTTGTCACTGATGATTACTCACGTTATTCATGGGTTATCTTTTTAGGTACAAAGGATGAAACAACAGAGATGCTAATAGATCTTTTTACAAAATTGGAAAACGTCCATGATGCAAGGATCAAGAGGATAAGGAGTGATAATGGCATGGAGTTCAAGAATCGGATTCTGGATCTCTACTGTCTTCGAAAAGGAATTGAACATCAATATTCCGCTCCTTACACTCCTCAACAAAATGGAGTCGATGAGAGGAAAAACAGGACGTTGATTGAAGCCGCTAGGACGATGCTTTCAGATTCAAAGCTACCAGTTCTTTTCTGGGGAGAAGCTGTTAATACAGCTTGCTACGTCCTAAACAAAGTTTTGACTGTCAAACGTTTTAACAAAACTTGTCATGAGTTGATGTTTAACGAAAAACCAAACTTAATAGGCTTTAAACCATTTGGATTACCCTACACCATTGTGCGAAACAAAGATAAACAAAAATTCGGTGAGGTGGCAGACGAAGGCTACTTTCTAGGCTATGTGCCTGGCACACCGAATAAAAGGGTTTTTAATCTAAAAACTGGTAAAATTGAGGTTGTTTTCAATGTGGAAATTACTTCCTACAAACCTCAACAATCAACGAGTGGTCCTGCTATATTATATGACTACGAAAGTGTTTTTAAATCATTTAATATTCCTGAGGTTTCTGATGCAGATGATTCTCAGCTGATTCAAACAGTGATTGGTGAAGACGATGAAGGCGAGTTCATGCCTAGATCGAATGTTGATATGTCAGATGCTCCGGAAACTTCCCATGGTGCTGCTGATCCTGATTCAAGTGATAGTGAACCTGAACCCAATCAGGGGGAGGATTTCATTAATCCATTTGCAAATCAGAATGTTTAGGGGGAGGTTGGATCAAACCTGGGTGACAATCTGGAAGTCGATGTTGTTGCTACTACACGAGCAAATAGAGATCATCCAGTTGACATGATTCTTGGAGATCCTACTGCAGGTGTTCAGACAAGAAGAAGCATTGCAGCGAATTCTGGGTTATTTGTTTCGATTGAGAAAACTGGGATTGTGAATGAGTGCTTGTATAGTTGCTTTATTTCCCAAGAGGAGCCGAAGAACATTCATATGGCTCTTAAAGACAATTCATGGGTTGAAGCTATGCAAGAGGAATTGGCTCAGTTTGCGAAGTTGAAGGTCTGGGAGTTAGTGGACCTTCCTAAAGGTGAAAGAGAGATTGGCACTAAATGGGTATTTAGGTGCAAGAAAGATGAAAGAGGTATTGTCACGCGCAATAAGGCTCGGTTAGTTGTTAAAGGGTTTAATCAGCAAGAAGGGATTGATTACAATGAAGTGTTTGCACCAGTGGCAAGGTTGGAGGCAATTCGTTTGTTTCTGGCTTTTGCTTCCTTCAAGGGCTTTAAAGTTTACCAACTAGACGTGAAGAGTGCATTTCTTTACGGAAAAGTCCAAGAAGTGGTGTATGTCTCATAACCAGAAGGGTTCGTTGATCCAGACTATCCAGATCGAGTGTACAAACTTGATAAGGCTTTGTATGGGTTACATCAAGCTCCCAGGGCGTGGTACGAGACACTGTCTACACATCTGATCAAGAATGGTTTGAAAGAGGTCAGATTGACAGTACACTATTCATTAAGAGGAAGAAGGAAGATTTTCTGCTGGTACAGGTATACGTAGATGACATCATCTTTGGGTCATCTGATGAGAACAAGTGTAAGGAATTTGAACAGGTGATGAAGAGCAAGTTTGAAATGAGTGCTATGGGTGAGTTGTCTTACTTTCTGGGATTACAAGTTGAACAGAAGGAGGATGGGATGTTTATTCATCAAACGAAGTATGTGTATGACATTTTGGATCGGTTCAAAATGAATGATTGCTCTACTTCCAACACACCCATTTGTGAAAACCACAATCTCGGCCCAGATCATGAAAGTACTGAAGATGTTGATCCAACTCATTACAGGGCGATGATTGGTTCTCTAATGTACTTGACTGCTTCAAGACCTGACATCATGTTTGCTGTATGCTTGTGTGCTAGATATCAGGCGAATCCGAAAGAGTCGCATATGAAAGCAGTGAAGCGTATTCTTCGTTACTTGAAGGGGAAACCTAAACTTGGGTTGTGGTATCCAGCTGATAGGCTGATAGTGATTTGAGGTTCGTTGCTTACACTGATTCAGACTTTGGAGGATGCAAATCGAATAGAAAGTTTACAACTGGTGGTTGTCAGTTCTTAGGAGGCAGGATCGTGTCTTGGCAATGCAAGAAGCAATCCTGTGTGTCTACATCTACGTGTGAAGCTGAATATATTGCTGGGGCGGGTAGCTGTTGCTCTCAGGTTCTCTGGATTCAACAGCAGATGCGCGATTACGGTTTGGATTTCACTCGTACTCCTATTATGATAGATAATAATGCCACTATATCAATCACAAACAATCCCGTAAAGCACAGTAGAACTAAACATATTGACATACGTCATCACTTTATACGGGATTGTGCTGAAAAACGACTAATTGAATTACATCGAGTCGACACAGAAGATAACCTTGCTGATCTTTACCCTAAAGCTTTTGATCGAGCTCGCTTTGAACACTTAGTCGAACTCAACGGGATGAGGAATCCTGAATAACTGGTTTTTCATAAGAATTTTGTAAATAGTTTACTGCTTTCTCAAAAATAAAAAATACAAAAACATTGAAAAATCAAAAACATAAAAAAAATAGAAAATCAAAAATGAGTTATCACTGTGTGAAAAAGAAGAAATGATAGTACATCAGCAAGTTAGACTGTCACACTGAAATTGAACCAAAATTGCTTAAGTGTGATAGCAGCTTCATCATATGATGTACCAGTAGGCAAAAGCAAGAAATAATCAACTTACCAAAGTGATATAAACCTAAATGCACTGAGTATGAGTGGGGAACACATCAGTGGTGTATGGTTTAATGACCTTAATTCTTGTGTTGATAGATTGCCAAAATCTGAAGTTTTGGGTCTTTATACTGTTATTTCATCCGGGGATATCATGGGTGTCCTTCTGCTGCATCCAGATACATGCTGACCTAGACACACCCAGGATATCTTAAAAGAGCTAAAAATGCCAAAACCCTGAAAATGAAAAAGCTCTCAAAGAGAGTCATTCAATAAGTGCAAAATGCATAATTCATACCAAAAATGGTATCTGTCTTAGCCCTCGATAAGATATTTTGGTCTCTCTGCTGTACAGAAGTACTGACCTGTTCACCAATTATCTATCGTTGAAAAACAAAACGGATGAATTCAGTATACTCACCTACTACGATGAATCTTTGTGCATACCTTGATCGCGGGGTACATCCTGAAGTGGGACACGCTTGTATTTCGGTATAATAAAATTACCTTAACGTATCATACGGTAATGGTACTTGAAATGTTCATGCATTTTGTTTAGATGGACAAACATACTGGTAATCGTCTTGAACTGCTTTTCACTAAAACATTACATAAAGAATTAACTAATTGTGTGAAACAGTTTGATTTTGCTGATATGATCTTCTTACCGGTGATTCTCACAAAAATAGGGTGTGTATTGCTTTTTGTATTTATTTGCTTTCAGAAAATACAAAAATAGTGTCTTATTCTGTTTAAAATTCTTAACGTACGGAAAACTGTTATTCTTGGAGGAAATGTTACTGATAGGGGGAGACGGTGTTAGTAAGTGAGTTCAAAATTTTCAAATCAAGCAGGTTATGATGTGTTTTGTTTGAAATTTGTGCGTGTTGGTGCTGAATGGAAAATGCTTAATCTGTAACACTGTTTAACAAATCTCTTGAATAATAATAATTGCTTAACTTATGTTGAAAAATTCTTATGGTTTCTCGAGATGTTTGTTTTATAGTATACAGATTGAAGTTGTACGTTGCTGAAGAGTTGCTGTGAAGATGAGAGTTTGCTTGGATGCATGGTAGGACCTCCTTTTTACATTGCAGACAGAGTTGAAGAGTTGAAGATTGCTATTCAAATGCTGAACAGGAGTTTACTCAAGCGCTAACGTTTTGAAGATTTGGTGATTGGATGCATCAGCTTAGTGGGAGTCTGTTGCTGACAGAAGCCTGTTGCTGACAGAAGCTGTTAAAGCTGAAGCTATCCAAAGACCAAAAGTCTTGAAGATTCTGAAGACTGAAGTTACCTTTGCGAGCTATTGTCAAGGGGGAGTTTGTTGGTGCATGTTTTGTGACAACAGCTTAGATTTGGTCTTTGGATATCTTGTAATTAGTAATACGATAAACGGTTAGCGGGTTTAGCTTTGAAATTGTTTGTAATAGTGAATTAAGGGTGATTGGGCCAAACCAAACCCATATATGGGGGAGGGTTTGCGAATTGGGCCTTGCCCAAGTCCTAGCCCATATGCAAAGCTTTGTCCTATATAAACAAAGCTTAGCATTAGGGTTTAGGTTAATCATCTAATCACCTTAATCACTTGGAGAGAATTCGTGAAAGACAACGGCTTGGACGAATTAGGATCTTGATTGATTGTAATCATTACGAAGATAATCAATAAATATCGGGTTTGAAGGATTTCTGTTTTCTACACTTTTCTGTGAAATCTGATCTAGAGGATTCCGCTCTCTAGGTTGGATCGACGATTCTGTTACGATCCGCACGCGTTAGGGGACTTACAGTCCTCAATCAACCGTTGATAAAATTCAGGAGTATTTCTTACGCCTTCGACAGAAGAACGAGACAATTAATGAAATAACTAACACCTTCTTGGATAAGATGAAGTTCTGTGGAGACTTTGTGAAGACGGAAAGAATGAAGATCAATCATTACTACGGTGTGCTTAGGGAAGAAATTAGGGAATTTATCACTCCCTCAAAATGTGAAACTCTGGATGAACTCATTAATCATGCTCGGGATAGAGAATTTGAGATCAAAAGGCAAGAGGAACGAGGTGAAAAAAGATCCAATGAAAAGGGGGCAAATTCAAGTCCGTCCAAAAAGGCGAAGTTTCAAGACCACAAAAAGAAGGATAAATCAAAGGGTAGTATTCGCAGTGCAAAACATGTGGGAAACTTCATACTGGGGAATGCCTTTTGGGTAAGAAGGGGTGCTACCAATGCGGTGAAGAAGGGCATACATCCTACAAGTGCCCTAACAACCCGAAGACTTGTTTCAACTGTTTTAAAAAAGGGCATGTTAAGTCGGAGTGTCCTAAACTTCAGCAAGGGTCAAAGAAGGAGGGAAGGAATGAGGAAAGCTCTAAGGCAAAAGGGAGGATGTTTCAAATCACATCCGAAGAAGCCAAGTCCCATCTGAATGTGGTTTCATGTATCTTTTTATTAAACTCCATACCGGTTTATGTTTTGTTCGATACCGGAGCCACTATGTCGTTTATTTCAAATGAAATCGTACAACATCCTTCATTTAAGACTGAACGAATGCCGATACCTTTAGAGGTAGAAATAGTCGATAGTAAGAACTATGTGTTACATGAGGTTTGTAGAAATTGTAAGTTCACTATAGAAGATGAAGAATTCGATATCGATGTAGGTCCCCTTGATTCATATGGATCTTTCACAGAATTGTCAATCCAATCAAGAGTGCGGAATCCTCTTGATCAGAATATAGCAGAAAACTTGGAGGAACAGAAATCAGCAATTCACTTTCAAACCGGGTTTCTATTGATTATCAATCAAACTGAATTACAATCAATCAAACCCTAACCAACACTCAAATTCGTCCAAACCCTAAAGCTCTCACGAATTCTCACTCTCAAATTTTTTGGCTGATTAACCTAAACCCTAAAGCCTAACCTTGTTTATATAACACAAGGTTTGCTACTTGGGCTAGGTTAGACTTCATGGACTGTGAATTGGTCTAAGCCTAATTCGCCCCCCATCACCCAATCTGGTGGGTTTGGTTAGCCCAAACATTATAATCTCACTAATACAAAGCTGAACCCCCTAACTGTTTATCGTTTAACTAATTACAAGATATCCAAAGACCAAATCTAAGTTGTTGTCACAAATATGCACCAACAAACTCCCCCTTGACAATAGCTTCAATAAATAACTTTGTTTTCAGTCTTCTTGCAATCTTCATGTAGTCTTGCACTGTCTTTGGTCTTGGATAGCTTCAGCTTCAATAGCTTCTGTCAGCAACAAACTCCCCCTAAGCTGATGCATCCAATCACCAAATCTTCAAAACATTAGCACTTGAGTAAACTACAGTTTAGCATTTTCACAGCAATCTTCAAACTCTTCAACTTTGTCTGCAATGTAGAAAGGAGGTTCTACCATGCATCCAATCAAACTCTCATCTTCACAGCAATTTCTCAGCAACAAACTGCTTCAATCTGTATACTATAAAACAAAAATCTCGAGAAACCATAAGAATTTTTCAACAAAGTTAAATAAATTATTATTTTTCAAGAGATAGTTAAACTGTATCACAGATTAAGCATTTTCAAATTATTACCAACACGCAAAACTTTTTGTCACTTTTTGTCCAACACACAAGAACCTGCATGATTAAAAATTTTGAACTCACTTTCTAACACCGCCCCCCCCCCCCCCCCCTATCAGTAACAATTCCTCCAAGAATAACAGTTTTCCGTACGTTAAGAATTTTAAACAGAAAAAGACACTATTTTTGGATTTTTATATTTTCTGAAAGCAAGTAAATAACAAAACAATAAACACTCTATTTTTGTGAGAATCACTGGTAAGAAGATCATATCAGCACAATCAATCTATTTCACACAATTAGATAATTCTTTATTTAATTTTTCGTGAAAAGCAGTCCAAGACGATTACCAGTATGTTTGTCCACTTAAACAAAATGCATGAACATTTGAAGTTCCATTACCGTATGATACATTAAGGTAATTTTATTACTGATATACTAGTGTGTCCCACTTCAGGATATACCCCCGCGATCAAGGTATGCACAAAGATTAATCGTAGTAGGTGAGTATACTGAATTCATCCGTTTTATTTTTCAACGTTTAGATAATTGGTGATCAGGTCAGTAATTCTATACAGCAAAGAGACCAAAATATCTAACGAGGGCTAAGACAAATACCATTTTTCTTTTTTTTGGTACGATTTATGCATTTTGCACTTTTTGAATGACTCTCTAGGAGAGCTTCTTCATTTATGGGATTTGCATTTTTTGCTCTTTTAAGATATCCTGGTTGTGCCTAGGTCAGCATGTATCTGGATGCAGCAGAAGGATAACCCTGATATCCCTAGATGAAATAACAGTATAAAGACCCAAAACCTCAGATTTTGGCAATCTATCAACGCAAGATTTAAGGTCATTAAACCATACACCACTGATGTGTTCCCCACTCATATTCAGTTCATTTAGGTTTATCACATTGATAAGTTGATTATTTCATGCTTTTTGCCTACTAGTACTGTAGGATCGGTTTTGACACCGTACGATTGCGTAACAAACGTTCGACGTGCGGAATCCCTGAACGCGCGTGACTGAACACACAAGAACGTACTAATAACGTGATTCAATTGAATATGATGTCGTGTACAAAGCCGTGAATCACGTGGAGAGACTTTCTCTCTCTAGACTTTCTCTCTCCCTAAGCTTAGATCTCTAAATCTCCAAATGAGCCAAAAGTCCTAAATGAAACACTATAGCTCCCTATTTATAGGCATAAGGGATATAATGAGAAATCTCATTATTTACAAAATTGCCATCTTGCCTTTTTAACTAGTAACATCATAAAGTCTTGCATTCTTCGGTTTCTGCTACGGACTAGATTGACGGAGGCGATAGACAGATAATGCACTAACAAGTACATCGTATGATGAAGCTGCTATCACACTAAAGCAATTTAGGTTCAATTTCAGTGTGACAGTCTAACTTGCTGATGTACAATCATTTCTTCTTTTTCACACAGTGATTACTCATTTTTGATTTTCTATTTTTTATGTTTTTGATTTTTTAATGTTTTTGTATTTTTTGTATTTACAAAATTCTTATGAAAAACTAGTTATTCAGGATTCCTCATCCCGTTGAGTTCGACGAAATGTTCAAAGCGAGCCCTATCAAATGCTTTAGGATAAAGATCTGCCAGGTTATCTAGTGTGTCGACTCAGCACTTTGAACTTCAATTTAAATCATTTAATATATATATCAACAATCTCACATCCCCCGTCATGTGCCAGAAGCAGCCACTATCAACATAAGTTGATAATCCTCCTTAGCAGCTCCTGCACACACCAACTAAGAAATTAGTTAGATTGGGAGACCCAAGCCTTAATGGTCTTGGGTCGTCCAAATTCACCAACTACTGGAACATCCATCCAATATCCATTACTCCTAACTGGAGTCTTGGATCTCAGACCTGTTGATGGAAATGGGTTTTGATTTCCATAAGGTCTCCGGTCCTTAGGGTTCCTATATGTGTTTGGACTATTTGACCTTTGAAAATTTTGATTTTGATATCTTGAATTTTGATTCCAAGAAGCTTGATTGTTATAATTTCTAAAGCCATTGTTATAAAAAGTTCGACCACCATTATTCTGGTATCGATTTTGATATTGACCTTGACTTCTGAAATTATTTGAATTATGATTGTTCATTCTTGGTGAACTGCTTCTAGGTCTCTCATATCTGCCTGGTGGAGATTCAGGCTGAAATCTTGGTTGATTTCTTTGAAAACGAGGAACTTGTGGAGTTCCTTTTTCAGCCTTATCTACACCAACAACAACGTTCTCTGGTTGCTTAGGAGCAGATTTCTTTGGAGAATTTGAGCCTTTCTCCTCACTATCACCTTTATTCTCTGGTGATTTCCCTCTCTGATTTTCACTAATTTGTGCTTCACGCTTTTTGTTAGGACAACAGCTAGCTACATGTCCTTTGATGTGACACCTGAAGCACGATCTCCTTTTCAAAGACTTCTTAGCTGGAGTCTTTGAGGTAGATCCCTCATCAGATAATGATGCCTTGGAAGAATTTTGTTCAGTTTGCTTGGATTCACATATTTCTTTGTTTTTATTTTTAGCAAACTCAACATTTGATTCATTTTCAATAGCAGTGGTTTCATTTTTCATATCACTACCTTGAACAAAATTAATCTTTTTAACAAAAGTTTGATTTTTTTCTCTTAGGAGGTGAATTTTTCTTTTTCAAAGGTTCCCTGTTATTATTTTTCTTAGCATCATCACTCTCAGACCCCTCAC
Source organism: Helianthus annuus (assembly GCF_002127325.2). Lineage (NCBI taxonomy): Eukaryota > Viridiplantae > Streptophyta > Magnoliopsida > Asterales > Asteraceae > Helianthus > Helianthus annuus. The sequence goes on along the minus strand of NC_035442.2, from coordinate 74,374,646 downwards.
TTTGACTTGATGTGGATGTGAAACTACTTGGTGCAGTTGAAATAAAGTCTGTTAGCTCATCTTCATCAGGCAGGAATGAATAGTCTTGACTAAGAGGAGGTGGGACTTCATTAAAGTCCTGAAAGCCCACAGTGGTCTTGTCATTACTCTTCTTTAACCCACCCATCATGTGTTTCATTACAAAAGACGAATCTCTGAATTGACTTAATTTCTTTTCAAGTTCAACAATTTTGAGTTGTGCATCTGACAACTCTTTGCATTTTTCAGAAATCTCTTTTGTTTTCTCACTCATCATGTCATGAGCTAAATCTATTACTTGAAGTTTTTCGTTTAGTTTGCATGTTAAAGCTTCAATTTCACTTTCATAACCCTTTATCTTCTTCAAGTATAAAGATTCGTTTCTTTTAGCGAAAAAGTTTGACTCTTTTATGCTAGACATCTCGCTTACCAGACTTTGGTTTTGTGTTAACAACCTGTCAACCTCACCCTGTAATTCACGACATCTTAAACACACAGAATTAGACTGTACCTCTTCCTCATGAACTTCTGTAGTTAGATCAGCAATAACCTGTTCAGCTTCACTCTCTTTCTCTACTTCAGCATCCACTTTTGCTTCAGCATTTTTCACTTCAGCTTCAGCATCATTCACAGTAGTTTCAGCCTCATCAACTGGCACTATCTCTGCCATGAATGCCTGAGTGGCACTCTCATTTCCCTGATATCGCTTTTGTAATGCATCCCACATATCCTTTGAATTAGTGTACTTATTAAAGATATTCTTGATGCTATCAGGTAAGGACATTTTGATTGTAGCCAAGGCTCTCTTTTCAGCCTCATACATCTTTTTGTCAGCCTCTTGCATGTTCACATAGGCTGTTCTACGTGGTCTGCCCTCAAAGTCATGTGTAGGGTTTGTGTACCCATCTTCAATGCATATCGACATGCGAGTGTCCTGATATTCAATGAAGGATTGAAAACGATCCTTCCATGTCAAGTGTAGGATCGTTATTGACGATCAATTGAGTCAATCTGAGCTAAACACCACTGTTTATGCAGCGGAAATACACAGACAGCTTGAATCTAAGCATAATGGAGTAGAAACAGAATTCAGATTACTTTAAACACGTTTTCTCATTTATATTTCTCAGAAAAATTCGTCAGCAGCTCAGCTACACGATCGACATTCAGACACCAAATGAGAAAACAACAAGACTATATATAGGGAGGTGATTTCGCTCCTAATGACACTGTGTCATTTGGGGTGAAATCAGAAGCTAGTGATTTCGCTCCAAATGACACAATGTCATTTGGGGCGAAATCAGGACATTACAATACAAACTTACAAACAGCCCCCTATACATTACAAAACATATATAAATGACCCCTAGACCCTATACAAGCTTGACTAAGACTAAGACACAGGCTTTAGACGTTCGTGCACCAACAAACTCCCCCTTGGATACAGCCGCAGTCTTCAGTCTTGTCTTCGGGTCTTCAGAGTGACTTGAACGTTTCTTCTCTAGGCTTTGGCTTCTTCCTAAGCAAGTTCCTCAGCCTCTCATTATCTTTCTTTCGTTTCTTTTCTTCTTCAGCTTGAATATTCATCCATTTACTTCTGTTTTCTTCAAGCTTTCTACGTTCACGTTCAGCTTTCCTTTTCTCTTTCTCCTCTAGCGACCACCAAGTTGACTTCCATTTACTTTCAGAGTTAATATCTTTCTGGAAGCAAAGAGTAGCAACTCTTTGAAACTGCATTGCCTGTTCTTTATCTTCAGCCTGATAGTGAATCTTGTTAATGAATAACCATTCAATATCTTTCGCTGAGCAGTTCACTAACCACATCGGGTCATAAACATGTATTTCTCTTATCTCACTACCAGCACGATAAGTAATGACAGCCTCAGTCGAGATGTAACTGTATACCCAGCCCGAAAAGCCTTTATAAAAATCCTGCTCCATCTTTGGAACTGGTATGTTTTTCATCGTCTTCAGCCTTTTAACATTAAGAATAATCTCTTCGACTCCTGTAACTGGATCTACCCTTTGCACTCTATTTGGATAATGCGGCTTCCAATGTCAAAACTCTTTCAACGATTCAAACTTTATGTATCCCTACATCGGAACATCATTCTTGCGAACAGGATACCCTAAAGTTCTTACTTTCGACAGCTCCTCCACATCCCACCATGGTAATGACATTATGTCATATAAACGTTCAAAGTATTGCACCCCATACTCCCTTCTGATCACATATGCATTAACATGAGGCAGGAAACCCCAGCTAATTATGTCACCCAGTGAAATGCTTCGATCCCTTTGATAGAACTTCAACGGCCTTTTGAATTTTCTCTCGTGACTGTCTTTAAACCACTTTTTCCGTTCTTCTTTCTGCATATCCTTTGGAGTACCATCGAAATTTTTATCTTTTAAGATTTCAGCGACTTTTCTTCTCAACTCATCTCTATTCTCTTCGATAAAGAACTCCATCAGCGTAGGATACTGAGAAGTATCTTCACTAACGCTCTCATCATCTGTGCAATCCTCAACCTCAACCCTGTCATACATATCAGCATCCTCTACATACTTATACTCGTATTCTGGTTGGTGGTTGATGTCGAACGCATTTAACTCTTCTTCAAAATCAAACTTGAAATCAGGATCAACCATACGCGTCATTTCTTTGATCTTTTCCAATGTATACGTATGAAAGTGTTCACCTTCTTCCCTGTAAGTATCCAATCTCAGAATTAACTTCTCAGCATGTTCAACATTTTGAGTATCATCAGACTCCCCCTTTCCTTCAGCTCCCTGACTCTTCATTCACAGAATCATTTAGAAAATCATCAACATTTCTTTCACTGGAAGCTTCAGTTACTTTAATTCCCATACCACCTTGAGCATCGTCATCGTCATCATCAGAACTATGACTGCTAGCCGAAAATACTTTCTCATCATCGTCATCATCCTCATCATCACCTTCATCCTCATCACCCTCTTCATCTTCATCCTCCTCATCATCTTCCTCATCATCATCAGCAGCAAGATCTTCTAGAGTTACAGGATCTTCAAAAAGTGCTGATACTGAAGAAATAGGTACTGGATTTTCAATCACTAAGGATGGAACAATTGATCTCTCAACAGCTGCAACACTGCTTTCAACACCTTTTCCTTTATCTTTCATTTGTTCATCAATCTCAGCTTGATGTTTAACTCTCGGTTCTTCAACTGCAATCTCCTCGAATCTTTGTTCTACTGACTTCCCAAGCATATTCTCAACAACTTTGTTTAACATGTAAAACTCATGCTTTTTCATTGCTTTTGCAGCTTCAAGCTCTTTGTTTTTCAACTCGAAATATTTGTTCTGCTCATCCATGCGAACCTTTTCTTCTTCAAGTTCAGCCACTCTCACTTTCAAGATATCAATCTCTGATTGATCAGTGTCAATCTTCTTCAACAAAGACTTGTTTTCAGATTCTAGCTTCTTTACACGCATTTCTAGAATCTTTTCCCGATCGGCTACTTTCTTGATCTCAGCAGCTAACTTTTTGTTTTCATCCAACACATCATCCATCTTCTTTTCAAGCTTCTTAACTTGTTCATCGTTTGCAAAGCCAAAATCTCCAATATCTTCAAGAGTATCATGAGGAATATGAAGACCTTTGTGTCCAGATGAACTAGGTGTAAGTTGAATTTGAGTGAGTGGAGGTGTTTTGAATATTTCTTGCTATGTAAGGAAGGTTTGTTGTTGTGGTGGTGAGAGATGTAGTGGTGATGGTTATCTGGGTGGTGTAGGTTGTTTGGGTGGTGAAGGCTGTTGTGGAGGTGTTGGTTGTCGTGGAGGTGATTGATGTGGTGGTGATTGTACTGGTGTAGGTTCAGGTGGTGGAGTTGATTGTTTACTGGTTTCTTTGGAAGGTGTCTTCTTCAAGACAATCTTGGGCTTTGTAATCTTCGTTGTTACTTTCTTGATCTTTGGAGATACAATCCTTTTCATTGTATCTGCTTTCTTTTTACCGCTTAAAGGTGATTGAGATTTAGAAACATGCTCAGGAGATGGAACATAAGCAGCATCATCTTTCTCCTGTCTCTTCCTCTTCCTTAATTGTTTCTCTTTTTCTGTAGCCTCTTTAATTCTTCTTTGACGTTGAGTCTCATCTACTTCATCATCCGAAGAACTCGAAGAGCTAGTAGTGTCTTTATCAACATCATCACCTTCGATATCATCAATAACCTTCTCTTTTACAGCTTCCACATTAACTGCTTGATCAGACACTAAATCATCAATGTTAAGCATCACTTCATTAATACCAGCATACGGATCTTCTTCCGCAGTAACAACCGGCTCATCTACCTCAGGTTCATCAACCAATAACGTCTTTGTCACTTTCTTTTGCTTTTTCTTTGGTTGTGATGAAGACCCCTCACCCTCCTGAGATTTAGGGGTAACCTTCCTACCTCTCCTCCTCTGCTCTTTCACAAACCAGTCATTTCGGGTAGTTTTGAACTCCTTAAGAGTTTTTAGCTCTTCAGCATAAGCTGCTTCCTTCATTTCTTCTTCGTTTCTCCAGTTTTGATGATCAACTGGATCAGGATCAACGTAGTTTGCATCTTTGATAAATCCGAAGAACTCAGCCCCTACTTTTGGTTCAGGGTGGTTTGGGTGATATCTAGCAAGCTGCTTTAGAGAATCATTACTCATGTGTGACTGAATTAACAAATCATCCTTCAAATCACGTTCAATTTCTGGATATGCATGATCGATCATCATCTGCACAAACCTTGGATAACACCAAGTCCGACTCTTTGTTGTGATATTCTCAGCCATGTAGTGAAAGACAATATGCGAGAAGTTATATTTCTTGTTCAACACCAATGCAGTAACCATGTTCATCTGATAATCGCGCATTGTATCGTAACTTCCCTTAGTATGGCTAAGTGACATTAAAATACAATGAATAAGAAACTTGTGGGGTTTCTGGAATTTTGACTTTAAATAGTTTCCAACATTCAATGCACCCTGGTAACCCATCCTGAGCATACAACCTTTTACCATCCGTTCTAGAAACTTTGTTGGAGACTCTGCATCGTCCGGGAAATTCACAACCTCATGAATAAGCGCCTCAGTAATCACAATTTCCTTCTTCTCATTATTCACCTTCACAATTGACTGAATTGATTTGTTTGCCTCATCATACTTGGAATGCTTCCAGAATCATTTGATATGTGACTTGTACAATGGACGTTGATCAGTCAAGGCCTTTTGAATAGGGATTCTACCCATGAACTCCAAGATACTGCTAAACTTAGCCAATTCAGTATTTTTCTGCACATCCAAGTGACAGCAGCTGTTGTGAAGTGGATCAAATATCACACTTGAACCCTGCAAATCAACAACAGTATACAATGAGTCCATACTTAGAAAATTTCAGCATCATAACAATCACAAGTGAGATTACAAGCGAAATCACTCTAAGTATGTTAGGAGCGAAATCAACCATGCACTCAGAAGCGAAATCAGATGAGACACATTGAGCAAAATCAGGTTAACTTTAATTTGGGGCCGAATCAGGTTAACACAGTTTGGGGCGGAATTAACACATCATCACATTGACACACCTAGTAGCGGAATTAGGTTTAACATTATGAGCGGAATCACCAATACACTCTAAAGCGAAATCACAGAAACATCAATTTGGAGCGGAATCACATGAAAACTCTCAAAACTGATCAAATGATGAAATTGACACGGTTAACTTGTTAGACTGAAAATTCCGACACTTGGGTTATGTTTTAATTTCATTATTGCCTTCTCAAACATCCTAGATCTAAGATTTTATCATCAGGTTATCAAGAATCACTCAATCTGATTAGATCTGTGACAATTATCATACAAACACATGACCTATACACTAAACTGACAACATATGTTTGATTTCATGTTAAGATTTAACAGTTAAAAGCCCTAAATCTAGGTTTCGTTCAACAACAAACGTCGACAGACATGAAATACATGAATCTAAGTCAAATCGGACAGTAATACTACCTTGCCCATGTTAATAGTTGAGCAAACCAACTAATAACAACAAATCTACAAGAATTTGGGCAGCAATTCGGTAGGAAAATAACGATTTAGGGGTTTCGCTCAAGATCGCTGAGAGAGAATTCTTTGGGGCGAAATCAGACAAGTGATGTAGGAGCGAAATCAGATGACTTATATAGCTGGTCTGATTTCGCTCGAAATGGCCCAATGAACTCTCGAGCGAAATCACCTTGAAGCTACGAGCGGAATCAAGTGATAAGCAGCCAGGAGCGAAATCAGTTTATAGTGCATTTAGGAGCGAAATCAGAATATTAATTTTAAAATTTTTAACTTTTTAACCTTTTCTGATTGTTCACCTATACACCCAGTTAACCAAGTCCAAGTTAATGACCTTGGTCAATTGTTTGGCCTACCAAGTTCAAGTTAATGACCTTGGTTGACCGGATTATGAAGTACGCTAATGTTTCAAGCCTGAAAACAGTTCAAATTAATGAACTTTCGAACATTTTGAGCTTTCAAACACTTTTTCAATCTATCACACATGTACCAATCACAGTTCAGGTATCTCCTTCTTACCTAACCCTCATCAAACAGACATGATCTGCACAAGGCTTTGATAATCTGATTCCCAATGTCGGTTGTCGAAAATAAGATGAACAAATAAAATCTTTTTGGATTTTTAACAGGATAAACTGAAATATACACAGAAATATGTACACACAATCTTTTTGTAAGCTTGTTAGGGGATCATATCAGCATTTGACAAGACACAAGCACCGTTAAGCTACAATTTCATACCAAGCCTTAAACAATTCGCGTAGATTGCCAATATACTGATCCTCTTAAATTCTCACAAAACTTTCAATCTGTCCGGGATATGGAATTAATGTTTTAAGACTTAAACCTCTACATGTGTCCCACCTCAGTATATACTCCCGTATCCAGATCCCAATATTCAGTCTTACAGGTGAGTATACCTAGATGATATCTGTAATGGGGTGTAATGCGAGGGCTGTGAGAGCTCGGGTCGATACTTCTGAATACGCAGAGAGATGACGGCTTCGAATTTGGTGGGTCCCTTTTGGGGATCTTCTTTACAACATCACATGATTATCATTTTGCAATGTTTAATCATTTTTTATGCTGAGGGGAGGCTTTACAAGTAAAGCATATGCGTAAAGTATTATCCGGGGACTAGGTCAATATTTCCATACAGCAGAAGTCCCGGGATAATACCCCAGACATCACTAAGCATAAAGACCTAGTATCTTAGAATAAGGGACCTTTCAAACGAGATTTCGGGGGTTACCCATATATCCTGGAGGTGTTCCCCACGTAAATGCAAGTAAATTTTAAGTTTATATCCCAAACTGATCTACTGATTTTGCAAAAACCTATCGGCACATCTTTAGCGAGACTGCTTAATTGCATTTCGAACGTTACATTTCTTTAGCGTACTGTGTCTGCCTAGCTGATATACTATCATTTCCCCTATTTTACACACACTCTTTTTGAAGTTTTCTAATGTTTTTGGATTTTTGTATTTTATCATGTTTTTGTATTTTTCTGCGAATTTCTCCCCCTAAAACTAAAACATATTTTTGTGTTTTTGTTTTTATCGAAAAGCAGAAAATAAACTATACAGAAATTTGACGACACGACATGGTTCACGTCAGATCGCCTCCCTCCTCGGCTTCACATTCTACTACCCTCCCAGAACTCAGATTTTTTAACCCATTCAATTTTAGAAGATAGCAAAATCTCTTTTTGTCAAAGGGTTTTGTATAAAATCAGCTTTCTAATCATCGGTGTGTATGTGCTAAATCCGAATTAACTTCTTCTCGTGACAATCACGGATGAAGTGGTGACGGATTTCGATATGTTTAGTTTTCGAATGGTGAACCGGGTTTTTAGTGATGTTTATAGCTGCTTCATTGTCCACATAGATTGGAGTATCCAAGAATTGCAAACCGAAGTCGCGCATTTGCTGTTGGATCCATAGGATCTGTGAGCAACAGCTGGAGGTTGAAACGTATTCAGCCTCACATGTAGAAAGCGCCACTGCGGTTTGTTTCTTGTACTGCCAGGTAACGAGTCGAGTTCCGAAGAACTGACACCCAGCAGTGGTGGACTTAGCATTCTGCTTGCAGCTTCCAAATTCAGAATCAGCGAAACCTGATATGGAGAAGTCACCCGAGCGAGGATACCACAAGCCGATGCTTGGGCAGCCTTTCGAATACCGTAAGATACGTTTGACAATGGTCAGGTGTGACTGCTTCGGGCTCGACTGATATCTGGCACAGAGACATGTCGGGTACATGATGTTAGGCCGGGAAGCTATGAGATACATCAGAGATCCAGTGATTGATCGGTACAGTGTCTCGTCCACTTTCACTCCACTTTCATCTGGACAAATCCCGTGGTTCTGTGCAAGGGGGGTTGCTGCAGGACTGCATTCAGTCATGTCGAACTTGTCAAGCACGTCCTTCACGTATTTCGTTTGGTGAATGAAGATTCCATCGGGCATCTGCTCCACCTGCAGCCCGAGGAAGAACTTCATCTCCCCCATCGAACTTATCTCAAACTTTTTCTTCATCACTTTTTCAAATTCTTTACAAAGATCGTCGTTAGTGGAACCGAAAATGATATCGTCAACATAAATCTGCACGATCAACAAATGTCCTGCCACTTCCTTTGTGAATAAAGTACTATCCACTGTCCCTCTTGTGAACCCGTTGGTCAACAAATATTGGGAAAGCGTCTCGTACCAGGCTCTTGGGGCCTGGTGTAGTCCGTAAAGCGCTTTGTCCAGTAGATAGACTTTATTTTTGTGCAGTGGATCTGTGAACCCCGGCGGTTGTCCCACATACACCTCTTCTTTGATTTTTCCGTAAAGGAAGGCAGATTTGACGTCCAGCTGGTACACTTTAAAGTCTTTCCATGACGCAAAAGCCAGGAAGATCCGAATTGCCTCGAGTCGAGCAACAGGCGCGTAAACTTCGTCGTAGTCGATGCCTTCTTGCTGACTAAAGCCTTGTACACCAGTCGTGCTTTGTTTCTCACCACGACACCTCTGTCATCCCGTTTGCACTTAAAAACCCACTTTGTCTTTATCAACTTCTGATTCTGTGGCAGATCGACCAGTCTCCACACACCCAGCTTTTCAAACTGTAACAGCTCCTCTTGCATCGCATTTACCCAGCTATCCTCTGTCAACGCCTCTTTGTATGTTCTGGGCTCGATCTGTGAAATAAAACACTTTAATGAGAATTCTTCTTGCAAATAAGCAACAGAAGAATAGAAACATGTAAGAGCTCGGTTGATTTGGTCTCGGGTTTTGACACCACTTTGCAGGTCACCAATTATTTGCTCTAACGGATGGTAAGACACTGTTCGAGGCATGAGGGTGTCAGGCACATTCACTTCCGTTTGCAAGTTTGATATATCAATGGTTTGATCCTTAGCTTCCATCGAAGTATCATTTGGTTCTTCATCAAAGGTCGGAGCGGGTTCCACCTCTGAGTCGTTAGAATCGTCAAATGTTGGAGCTGGTTCCTCTGGTGGTTCGTGAGTTGTTCCACTTAGTCCTGCTTCATCATTGTGAGTACCCTCGGTGGGTGGAGGAACCACTATCGGTCTAGGCACTTGCTCCTGTGACATATATTGCTGGTACTGGTACAGAAGTGCTAGTTCCTCGTCACTCGGCTGGACTGGTAGTTGAAACGACTCCCAGAGCTTGTCGTAATCAAACAAGAATCTTTGTCCGGGAAGTTGTGGAGATGGAGTGTGCTTCTGACAATCCACATGCTGAACTTGAATCAATTTCCCCAGGCACGGTACGAACACCCTCTTTAGCGGGCTTGCGTAACCTACAAAGAAACCCTCATTTGATTTAGCACCAAACTTTCCATTTTCATCAATAAACGTACAAGGAGACCCAAATGGCTCCAGAAATTCAAGATTCGGCTTGTATCTGTGACAACTCGAATTTCCAAGATTTCTGTTTCGCATTTATTGCACGTTCTTGTATTGTTTAGTTGATTATTTGCACAATTAATTGCTATGGAATTATATACGTTTTGGTGCAATGAATTGTATTGTGTGATTGTGCATGGTTGTTTGTTAATTGTGAAAGACTTGGTAAATATATAAACTTGGTGGTGGAACTATGAAATTGTTATGAGATGGTGTACATGTGTAAAATATGATACTTAGGGAGGTAGAGGGTAATTAGTGAAATCTTAGAGATACTTAACCCTAATTCCCTTTTCACTAATCATTCTCACAAAAATCCAAGCACGTACTTTCCTCTAGAAATCATCACCATCATCATCATTGGCACAAGACATTTCCACACTTTTGATTCATCTTTCTCTAGAATCGTTCAAGGTAATTGTTTGTCGATTATTGCTTATTGATTGTTTGATTATCCTTAATTCATGATTCTTGTAATTCTCGAAACCCTAGTTTATAATATGACGGTTCTGTGTTTTCAATTGATGTTGAATATTGTGATGATGATGATTAGTTGTATGTTTGATGAATTGTTTCCTATAATGATTGTTGTTAGTGATCATTGGTTGTTCGATTTGATTTCTGCCATAATTGTGAATGAGATTAGGGTTAGAAACACTGTTGTTGAAGGTATAAATGTAACTGATTCAATCGCGATGAAATGTTCGTATGTTGAATTTCTGTCTGAGGTTTAAGAATTGATATATGTCCGACTTTTTAAAACAAGTTAAGGGGCCCGAGGTTTAAAGGAAGTAAAGGGTCCGAGCTTCTTTATACACATACATAAGTCCGAGTTTTATGATTGTATAACAAAGGTCCGACTTTTATTATAACATAGAGAGGTCCGAGGTTATGGATGCATATATATCCGAGTTTCATGTTTTAACTTCATGGTCCGACTTTTGTGAATTGTAATGGTCCGAGTTTCACATGATGATATGCCCGAGTTTTTGCTAACACCACATGTGGCCCGAGTTTTTATTATGGTCCGACCTTTGAGCCCCTCCCCCTCTCTTGTCCGAATTCTTTTAAAAGCAAGCATCCAGTCTGAGTTTTACCCCTCCCCACTTGATGTCCGACCTTCACACCACACTAAGGGTCCGAGTTTATTGCCCCCTTTCCCCCCTAGTCCGACTTTTGTAAGGAAACTAGGGGAATCTGAGTTTGTGAAGGGGGGGAGCCCTTCCTCTTGTCCGACTTTGTGGCCTTGCTTCCTCTTGTCCGACTTTGTGAAGGATGCCATGCCCAAGCTTTGATTTAAATAAGTGTTGTTTGAGTTTTAAGTTGTTAAGTATGGTCGGACTTTCTTGCAAGGCATGCACTAACCCGAATTTCCTTGCAATGATGCGTAGTATGACTTTTGTTGATATCATTATAGTCTGAGTTGTTCATGATGTTTGCAAAGCTGAATTAAGAACCCTGTATGACACTGTATGTCACCAGATGGCACGATAAGGCATTTTACGTCACCGTTAGCGTACTGTATGACTGTCTGATATGATGCTACATGTTACTGAATAATACTGCATGTTAATGTGTGATATGATATTGTAAGTCACTGCTTGAATGTCAAGAACCTGTAAACCCTAATTGAACGTCAATACTTATCTTGGGTTTATGTGCAATATAACCTAGGTCGTGTGTAACGGATTTAGACACTTGATAAACCCTAGAGCATAGCATACCGAGCAAACCAAGGTGAGTTCACACCCTTACTAAGGCATGGGATTCCTGGGGCTTGGGAATGGGTTTTAAAGGAATAAGGTTAAATAGATTCGTACTGACACTATCACTAGACTACCATACCATCGTCCTCGGTTGTGCAGGACACATACGTGCAATCTACGTACACATATACTTACTACTATCCTCGGTTGTGAAGGATACTTATACATGCTACTATCCTCGGTTGTGAAGGATACTTATACATATTACTATCCTCGGTTGTGAAGGATACTTATACTTAATTACTATCCTCGGATGTGAAGGATACTCACGTAAGATCTACGTGAACTTATACTTACTACTGTTCTCGGATTGTGAAGAACACATATGGTTACGAATAGTCTAGTGGATATACAACATGGGAAGCCCCCACCAATAGAACGTACTATCGGCCCAGTAGAGCCACATGTTACAAACGAACTTACTATTACGCATATACTTTCTGTGAACTCGCTCAACTAGTTGTTGATCCTCTGTTACATGCCTTGCAGGTCGTTAGATACATGGAGCTTGCACAGGGAGGAGCTGGTCGTTGTGGGCTTGGATCGTGATTATCTTGTTAAACACTTTTGATACTTGATACTTTATTACGATGGGCTTTATTTATACGCTTCCGCTAAACAATGATAACTTACTTATGTTTTTGGAACACCTTTCATATGGATTGGGTTTGGTTTAATAGCAATTACTTTTACTATATATATTGTTCTATATGATTGGTGGCTTGATCCTGGTCAGTCACGCTCCCAAGCGGTGATACTCCGCAGGTGGATTTTGGGGGTGTGACAGATTGGTATCAGAGCCATTGGTTATAGAGGACTTGGTTTTAATATGGGAAAACGTTTTTATTAAAACCAGACTATAACCAGAACAGTGCTCTCAACGATCCACAACGACGCTTCGCTCCACGTGCAAGACTCAACATCCCAGGTAATAAGGTTTATGTTTATTGCCTACATCCTAGAATTGCATAGAACTTTGCTCGCAGTATGCTTAGATTACATTGCTCATTACTTGTTGTTGCTTGAGAACACCTATGTGCTTACACTCTTCTGTCATCGCACTACTCGCGAACCATTCTCACTTACTTTACATTTGCTATAAAGGTCATGGCCGGATATATCAACATGACACAAGCCCAGTTGACGGCTCTCATTAACGAACGAATTGCTGCGGCACTTGCAGCCATACAAGCAGGAGGTAAACCCTGCAGTCGTAACTAGGGTCTTTAGATCCTACACTCCTAAACCAACTTTTGTGTTTAACCTTGTCCTATTCTTATACACGATAGGTCAACACGCTCAGTCGCCTGTTTACACCTTCAAAATTCTCAAGGATTGTCGGCCTAGTACCTTCAGTGGAACTGAGGGAGCTGTAGGCCTCCTCCATTGGTTCGAGAGGCTCGAAACTGACTTTGAGGTGCATGATTGCCCTGAGTCTCGTAGGGTAAAGTTTGCTTCTAGAACACTCGAAGGTGCTGCATTAACCTGGTGGGAAGCACAGGTTCAGATGTTAGGGCTGGCAGCTGCTAATGCCACCCCCTGGAACGAGTTCAAGGACCTAATTAAGGAAGAGTTTTGTAGTCGTGAAGACATCCACAGACTAGAGGTAGAGTTCCTCAACCTACAGATGGTGGGGTCTGAAATTGAAGTTTATACGAAGAGATCGAATGAATTAGCCACATTTTGTCCTACTATGGTAGACCCTCCGACCAAACGTATCGAGCTGTATCTCAAGGGTCTGGTGCCAGAAATTCAGAGTCATGTGACTGCAGCCAACCTTGGCACTATCCAGCAAGTCACTCATCTTGCTCATCGTCTCACAGATCAGGCAGTGGATCAGAACAAGCTGCCGAAACGCATCAGTGCTACCACTACTGCTGTCACTACTTCTGCTACTCCCAGGGACAACAAAAGAAAATGGGATGGGGATTCCAGCAGGGGATCAGCTCCAGTTCAGTCACAGGTTCAGCAGCGAAAGACTGACCGTTATCAGAGTCCCAGTCAGCACTCTTCAGGCAACCAGGGGCAGGGTGGATATCGGGGAATTCATCCACTATGTGACAGGTGCAACAGACACCACAGTGGATGGTGTCGCAAGGAACGATGTCAGAGATGTCTCAAGATTGGTCATGAAGCTAAGGATTATCGGAACTCACGTCCTGTAACTCAAGAACAACAACGACCGCCTCAACCTTCACAAAACCAGCAACTGCAACTACCAGCTCCGCAGAACACACAGCAGCAGCCACAGCGTGGGAACGGGGGATGTTTCCAGTGTGGGGCTGAAGGTCATTTTAAACGCGATTGCCCTCAACTAAACCAGGACCAGACTCAGAACCACGACCATGGAAACAGGGACGACATCGGGGATAGCGTTGGGGGAAGCAATGGAAACCATGACGCCGGGGCAGCGTGTACATGATTGGTCAGGGTGACGCAAGGAACGATCACATTGTAACAAGGGGTAAGTTTCTTCTCGACGACTTTTATGTTACTGTCTTGTTTGTTTTGGGTGTGGATACCAGTTATATGTTCTTGAAAGATAGTCAAATGTCGTAGTGTTAGCTTATGTTGCAAGTCTAGAGGCCATTCATAGTTCTGGATTGTAATCTTATCCTCGCTGGTCAGACGTTTCCTATCGACCTCATTCCTACAGTTCTGGACAGCACCTATAGCACGCGCACCTTATCGTTTAGCCCCAACCGAACTGGAAGAACTGTCAAAGCAACTGCAAGAGCTCTTGGATAAGGGCTTTATTCGTCCAAGCTCTTCGCCTTGGGGAGCTCCAGTACTATTCGTGAAAAAGAAGGATGGCACTTTCAGAATGTGCATTGATTATCGCGAACTGAACAAGGTCACGGTGAAGAACCGCTATCCTCTCCCTCGCATTGACGACTTATTCGACCAGTTGCAAGGGTCAAGTTACTACTCCAAGATTGATCTAAGGTCAGGTTACCATCAGCTGAGAGTCCGGGATGAGGACGTCTCCAAGACAGCATTCAGAACTCGCTACGGCCATTACGAGTTTCTGGTCATGCCATTCGGGCTTACGAACGCGCCTGCAGTCTTCATGAATCTTATGAACAGGGTGTGCAAACCCTACCTTGACAAGTTCGTCATTGCCTTCATCGACGACATTCTGATCTACTCCAAGAGTCAGGAGGAGCACGAGCAGCACTTACGTCTTATCTTGGAACTTCTTCGAAAGGAGCAACTGTACGCAAAGTTTTCAAAATGCGACTTCTGGCTTCGTGAAGTCCACTTATTAGGTCATGTGGTGAACAGGGATGGGATTCATGTCGATCCATCCAAGGTAGATTCGATCAGGAACTGGCCTACACCGCGTACACCAACGGAAATACGCCAATTCTTGAGTTTGGCGGGGTATTACAGGCGATTCATCAAAGACTTTTCGAAGATCGCACAGCCGCTTACACTACTGACACAGAAAGGTGTCACCTACCGTTGGAGAGAGTCCCAGGAAACCGCTTTTCAGTACTTAAAGGATAGACTATGCAGCGCACCTATTCTCTCATTGCCAGAGGGCACGGATGATTTTGTGGTCTATTGTGACGCATCGATACAGGGGCTTGGTGGTGTATTGATGCAGCGGGATAAAGTTATTGCCTACGCCTCTCGTCAACTCAAAGTTCATGAACGGAACTACACGACGCACGATTTAGAGCTGGGAGCTGTTGTTTTCGCGCTCAAGATATGGCGACACTACCTGTACGGTACCAAGTGCACAATTTACACCGATCACAGGAGTCTCGAGCATATTCTTAAGCAGAAGGATTTGAACATGCGTCAACGACGATGGGTCGAGTTACTCAACGATTGCGAATGCGCCATCAAGTACCATCCAGGCAAAGCCAATGTTGTGGCTGACGCTCTCAGTCGAAAAGACACTCTACCTAGGCGTGTACGAGCTTTGCAGCTCACTATTCAGTCTGATCTTCCTGCACAAATACGAGATGCTCAGGTGGAAGCATTGAAACCAGAAAACGTAAAGGCTGAAGCCTTGCGCGGCTCAAGACAACGATTAGAACAGAAGGAAGACGGTGCTTACTATGTAACGGGGCGCATTTGGGTCCCATTCTATGGCGGTCTACGCGAACTTGTGATAGATGAAGTGCACAAGTCTCGCTACTCAGTACATCCAGGGTCGGATAAAATGTACCATGATATTAGAACAACGTATTGGTGGCCAAACATGAAAGCTCTTATCGCAACTTACGTCAGCAAGTGTTTGACTTGTGCGAGAGTCAAAGTTGAATACCAGAAACCTTCAGGCCTACTTCAGCAACCCAGGATACCACAATGGAAATGGGAAGAAATTTCCATGGATTTCGTTACAGGCCTACCTAGATCCCAGCGTTGGAACGATACTATTTGGGTGATCGTGGATCGACTCACCAAGTCTGCTCACTTCCTAGCAATCAAAGAAACAGACAAGTTTTCCACACTAGCAGACCTATACGTAAAGGAAATAGTCTCGAGGCACGAGGTGCCCACCTCCATCATTTCGGATCGGGATGCACGATTCACGTCAGAGCTATGGCAAGCGATGCACAAATCTTTTGGCTCACGATTAGACATGAGCACAGCATATCATCCTCAGACGGATGGGCAGTCTGAGCGCACGATTCAAACTCTAGAAGACATGTTTCGAGCGTGTGTTATCGATTTCGGCAACGGCTGGGAAAAGCACCTCCCTTTAGTGGAGTTTGCATACAATAACAGTTACCACACCAGCATTCAAGCCGCTCCATTCGAGGCATTGTACGGACGTAAATGCCGGTCACCTCTCTGTTGGGCAGAGGTGGGGGATAGTCAGATTACGGGTCCAGAGATTGTAGTGGACGCCACAGAAAAGATTGCACAGATACGACAACGCATGGCGGCAGCACGCGACCGCCAGAAAGCCTACGCGGATAAGCGTAAGAGGCCATTGGAATTTCAGGTCGGGGACCGGGTTTTACTTAAAGTCTCACCCTGGAAGGGTGTGGTTCGATTTGGTAAACGAGGCAAACTTAATCCATGGTATGTTGGACCGTTCGAAATCACTGAAAGAATAGGCCCAGTAGCCTACAGACTGAACCTACCAGCTGAACTCGGTGCAGTTCACAATGTATTTCACGTGTCGAATCTGAAGAAATGCCTATCAGATGAGACCCTCATAGTTCCTTTTAAGGAACTCACTATCGACGAGCGGTTGCAGTTTGTCGAGGAGCCGGTTGAAATCACGGACCGGGATGTTAAGGTCCTCAAGCACAAGAGCATCCCTCTTGTTCGAGTTCGTTGGAACTCCCGACGTGGCCCAGAGTACACCTGGGAACGCGAAGACCAAATGAAAGAAAAGTACCCCCAGTTATTCGAAAACCGTGCAACCACTACTGAGACTGAACCTACTACTGCGGAATTTCGGGACGAAATTCCAAATCAACGGGGGGATGATGTGACACCCCAGGAAAACCAGTGAACAATACAGCTTACCTAGCTTCCTCAGTAACCGCATGCTAAATTTCAGGACGAAATTTCTTTTAAGTTGGGGATAATGTGACAACTCGAATTTCCAAGATTTCTGTTTCGCATTTATTGCACGTTCTTGTATTGTTTAGTTGATTATTTGCACAATTAATTGCTATGGAATTATATACGTTTTGGTGCAACGAATTGTATTGTGTGATTGTGCATGGTTGTTTGTTAATTGTGAAAGACTTGGTAAATATATAAACTTGGTGGTGGAACTATGAAATTGTTATGAGATGGTGTACATGTGTAAAATATGATACTTAGGGAGGTAGAGGGTAATTAGTGAAATCTTAGAGATACTTAACCCTAATTCCCTTTTCACTAATCATTCTCACAAAAATCCAAGCACGTACTTTCCTCTAGAAATCATCACCATCATCATCATTGGCACAAGACATTTCCACACTTTTGATTCATCTTTCTCTAGAATCGTTCAAGGTAATTGTTTGTCGATTATTGCTTATTGATTGTTTAATTATCCTTAATTCATGATTCTTGTAATTCTCGAAACCCTAGTTTATAATATGACGGTTCTGTGTTTTCAATTGATGTTGAATATTGTGATGATGATGATTAGTTGTATGTTTGATGAATTGTTTCCTATAATGATTGTTGTTAGTGATCATTGGTTGTTCGATTTGATTTCTGCCGTAATTGTGAATGAGATTAGGGTTAGAAACACTGTTGTTGAAGGTATAAATGTAACTGATTCAATCGCGATGAAATGTTCGTATGTTGAATTTCTGTCTGAGGTTTAAGAATTGATATATGTCCGACTTTTTGAAACAAGTTAAGGGGCCCGAGGTTTAAAGGAAGTAAAGGGTCCGAGCTTCTTTATACACATACATAAGTCCGAGTTTTATGATTGTATAACAAAGGTCCGACTTTTATTATAACATAGAGAGGTCCGGGGTTATGGATGCATATATATCCGAGTTTCATGTTTTAACTTCATGGTCCGACTTTTGTGAATTGTAATGGTCCGAGTTTCACATGATGATATGCCCGAGTTTTTGCTAACACCACATGTGGCCCGAGTTTTTATTATGGTCCGACCTTTGAGCCCCTCCCCCTCTCTTGTCCGAATTCTTTTAAAAGCAAGCATCCAGTCCGAGTTTTACCCCTCCCCACTTGATGTCCGACCTTCACACCACATTAAGGGTCCGAGTTTATTGCCCCCTTTCCCCCTAGTCCGACTTTTGTAAGGAAACTAGGGGAATCCGAGTTTGTGAAGGGGGGGAGCCCTTCCTCTTGTCCGACTTTGTGGCCTTGCTTCCTCTTGTCCGACTTTGTGAAGGATGCCATGCCCAAGCTTTGATTTAAATAAGTGTTGTTTGAGTTTTAAGTTGTTAAGTATGGTCAGACTTTCTTGCAAGGCATGCACTAACCCGAATTTCCTTGCAATGATGCGTAGTATGACTTTTGTTGATATCATTATAGTCTGAGTTGTTCATGATGTTTGCAAAGCTGAATTAAGAACCCTGTATGACACTGTATGTCACCAGATGGCACGATAAGGCATTTTACGTCACCGTAAGCGTACTGTATGACTTTGTATATGACTGTATGCGGTTATGTGATACTGTCTGATATGATGCTACATGTTACTGAATAATACTGCATGTTAATGTGTGATATGATATTGTAAGTCACTGCTTGAATGTCAAGAACCTGTAAACCCTAATTGAACGTCAATACTTATCTTGGGTTTATGTGCAATATAACCTAGGTCGTGTGTAACGGATTTAGACACTTGATAAACCCTAGAGCATAGCATACGGAGCAAACCAAGGTGAGTTCACACCCTTACTAAGGCATGGGATTCCCGGGGCTTGGGAATGGGTTTTAAAGGAATAAGGTTGAATAGATTCGTACTGACACTATCACTAGACTACCATACCATCGTCCTCGGTTGTGCAGGACACATACGTGCAATCTACGTACACATATACTTACTACTATCCTCGGTTGTGAAGGATACTTATACATGCTACTATCCTCGGTTGTGAAGGATACTTATACATATTACTATCCTCGGTTGTGAAGGATACTTATACTTAATTTCTATCCTCGGTTGTGAAGGATACTTATACATATTACTATCCTCGGTTGTGAAGGATACTTATACTTAATTACTATCCTCGGATGTGAAGGATACTCACGTAAGATCTACGTGAACTTATACTTACTACTGTTCTCGGATTGTGAAGAACACATATGGTTACGAATAGTCTAGTGGATATACAACATGGGAAGCCCCCACCAATAGAACGTACTATCGGCCCAGTAGAGCCACATGTTACAAACGAACTTACTATTACGCATATACTTTCTGTGAACTCGCTCAACTAGTTGTTGATCCTCTGTTACATGCCTTGCAGGTCGTTAGATACATGGAGCTTGCACAGGGAGGAGCTGGTCGTTGTGGGCTTGGATCGTGATTATCTTGTTAAACACTTTTGATACTTGATACGTTATTACGATGGGTTTTATTTATACGCTTCCGCTAAACAATGATAACTTACTTATGTTTTTGGAACACCTTTCATATGGATTGGGTTTGGTTTAATAGCAATTACTTTTACTATATATATTGTTCTATATGATTGGTGGCTTGATCCTGGTCAGTCACGCTCCCAAGCGGTGATACTCCGCAGGTGGATTTTGGGGGTGTGACAGTATCGGTGCAGCAGCTCAAAGCATGTCTTTTTGTACTTTTTGACAGTGAGTACGCGATTCAAGGTATAACAGGCTGCTGATACTGCTTCACTCCAGAAGAAGATTGGTAGTTTGGAATCGGCCAACATTGTGCGAGCTGTCTCAATTAGGGTCCGGTTCTTTCTTTCAGCAAAGCCATTCTGTTGTGGAGTATATGACGCACTAAATTCATGAAGAATTCCCTTCTCATTGCAAAACTCGTACATTTTGTTGTTTTGGAATTTCGTTCCGTTGTCACTACGAATTCTCTGAGTTGGCAGCTTATACACCGTTTCCATCTTCTTGAACAACACCATCAATGACTCAAAAGTTTGATCTTTTCTTTCTAAGCCCACGACCCACGAGAATCTTGTAAAGTCATCAGTCACCACCAAGCAGTATAAGTCTCCACTGATGCTCTTTACGTTTACAGGCCCGAAGAGATCCATGTGTAATCTCTCAAGAGGTAACCTGATCGAATTAAGTATCTTCGGTGGGTGTGACTTCCGAGTCTGCTTCCCCTTCTTACACGCTACACAATCATCATTCAAGTGAAAATTCTTTAGATTTACACCTTCTACCAAATCATTGTGTACTAGAAAATTCATTTTACGAACATGAATGTGGCCCATCTTTTGATGCCACATAATTGTTTCTTTTTCGGTTGCTTTTGATTTTGACACAAAACATTGTTTTTGATGAGTTGTTGGTGTTGCAACGCTCATATCAAGAATATAAAAGGTCGTAAACCTGTGGAGTGCGCAACACCACCATCTCATCAGTGATTTTAAACCCCAGTTTTAAAACCACACACTCATTCTTTGTGAAATGTACACTGAAAGACTTATCACATATTTGCGAAATGCTCAGTAAGTTGTTTTACAACTCTACGATATAGTTCACTTTGTCGAATGTGATGACACCATTCGTCAATGTTCCCTGTCCAACAATTCTCCCGCCTTGATTTCCGGCGAAGCCTACATAACTTCTATTTATTGATTTGACATCGTAAAGAAGAGCTAGCATCCCTGACATATTTCTCAAAGCACCACTATCCATGATCCACTTCGAAAGTTTAGACTTGGGCAGCCCCTGCAAACATCAAATCAATTTATTCAAACAATGACGCCCATGATTTCTTAACCTCAGAAACAGTACCAAACACTACATCACACTTCTCATCTGTTTTAGGAAAGTTAAATGTGACATTAGGAACATCATCTTTCACAAATGGTTTTACTTTGTTGTTAATCGGGGGAAACTCAGCAAGAAATTTATCAAGTTCATTTTCAAACTCAACAACATCATTTTTTAAAAACTTTGTTTCATTTTTCAAAGCATTTTCCATCTTTTTGACCTCAACAGATGGTTTCGACTTCGCAACCCATGATTGGTTCTCAAAAATTTTTGTTTTAGAATAAATTTTTGAAGTCTTGTGAGATTTGGAAGATTCGCCAACCTCGAAGGTCGATTTTGGCTTATCCTCGGACTTCAAAGATTCTCCTCGTTTTAGGATGCGAATCGGAGAAACCATTTGTTTTTTACCTTTTGTATAAATCGGTGATTTTGGTCAAGGTTTTTGAACTGTTGGTTTTTGTACAGTTGGTTTTTGAACAATTTGCTTTTGAACAGTTGGTTTTTGAATAGTTGGTTTTACAATAACAGGTTTCTCAAACACTTTCTTGCACTGTTTAGCCATGTGCCCGATTTCATTACAGCGATAACAGACTCTTTTGTCATACTCGACAAAAGTTGATGCAACTGTCTCCTCTTTCAACTTTTTCGCTGCATTGAAATCATCCACGGCCTTTTGACTAAAAATGTAGTCCTTTTCATCATCTACACTCGGACCAGCAACAAAAATATCATTCATTTTCTCTTTCGGCTTAAACACCTGCTTAGCCGTTTCCTTCTCAAAACCAATCCCTTTGTTTTTAAAGTTGTTCTTCTTGTTATTACCCTTACCTTCCCCTTCTTTCTTTCCCGAACTGGTAGGACGTGATGTAACAAAAGATTTTTTAGGTTTTGCAAAGAATTCTTTGTTATTAACTTCATTAATGTTCATTTCAACCAACTTGAAAACTTTCTCAACATTCTCAATCTTCACATTCTGAAGAGGTACTCGAAATCGGAGTAAAGTTTGTCTGTTCCGATCATAGTGTATACCACCATAATCGGATCATCACTCGCACTCTTATCCGATTTCGGTATGAACCGATCCAAGAAATTACCCTCATCTTCAGACTCACTAACAGCTTTCTCAGATTGAGACTTCTCAGAGTTATCACTCTCCTCATCTAACACTTTATCGACAACGGTTTTGATAACCTGTGATTCGTTGTCGGTGTCGGATGCAGAGAATGTAACATCAATGCTTTCAGGCAAATCGTCCTCAATTGATCTCAACTTGAGATTCAAAGCACCTTCCACCCCATCTGGATATTTTTGCGTATAATGATTCCACATTGGGGGTGGAACGCTCTTAAAGACTGGTGCAACATGTGGCTGTTGTGGGACAATTTGTTCAAGAACATAAGATGAAGCCACATAACTCATTAATTTTTTTTTATCAATTCTCTCGTTTTCAATTTTAGCTAATTCAAGCTCTTTCTTTAGTGAAGCAATCGTGTGAAGATGAAAGTTAACCTCAACTTGTTTATCAAAAAGAGTTGCTTTAGCCAATTTTGTTGCTTTGTCATTTTCAACAATCTCTTGTCGGATCATTTTAATTGACCTGGCAAGAGTATCATAAGCCTCTTTGACTTGTCCAAGGTCAAATTTAAGCATATCAGCATGATGTTTCAATTACTGATACTTAGTGTCTTTCTCAAGACACTCCATGCACGGTTGTAAGCACTTCTGGCATGGTGTTTCAGGGATTGAAACGACTTTCTCAACAACAACCTGTTCATCACACACAATGTTCACATCTTGTTTACCGACATTTTTCAACTCAGACTCAGACACTTTAACCTCCTGAATTCCAGATTCCTGATCTGACTCCTGTTTGACTGACACGGTACTGACAGACTCTGACTTCTCGAGTTCTATGTCTACCTCTTTTAGCTTTCCCATGAGAGCTTTGTCATCGATGTCTTTCAACTTCTCTCCAGTCATCTCTTGTGTCACGTCTATAATTTCCTCGACAACTTCTTTCTTTTCTTCGTATCTTGGACACGATCCAGTCGTCGGTTCTTCGAAATAACCTGCAAAAGATTCAAACATGTTAGGAGGCATTATTGATTTAATAGAACTTGCAAATACCTCCTGTTCTAACTGGTAATAGTAAACTTCTGCAGTGATTTCTTCAATGTCAATCATATTCTCAACAGAAACATCTTCAACAACCACTGAAACTTCTTCAACAACTACTTCCGGTTCAGTCACCATCTCCGGTACTTCAACAATTTCCGCCATCATAGCTTGCCCATCGCTTCCCGGAATGTATTTATCCTAGGTAAAACCTTTGGCTACTTTTTCATCGTCCTGATTCACTATAAGAGCCTTCTCCGGTTTGTTTTCGATTTGCGGCCTCTGAACAGCAGGTTGTTGGTTAGGTCGATGATAGATCGCCTGCCTGTAATAATTGTTTGTGAAAGGGTTCTGATGGTTGTTCACTTCACGGTTAGGGCATTCTCTCTTGAAATGACCACATTCCTTACACTTGAAATAGGTAACCTTTGATTTATCGAACCCCAGTTTCTGATTAGGACCTGAGAGACTGTTTCTGCTTGTGATCTCCATAAAGCGTTGTGCCCTTCTAACCAAACTTGCCATGCACCATTTTATATCAATCAATTCAAGCTCCTCGGGGTCGATCTGGTTGTAATCTTCTTTTGTCATATCAGGATTACCGATCCTACTCGCCACTAATCCTTCATAAGCCTCTAAAACGGAAGCAAGTAAAGCAATGTGTTGTTTTGCGGTTGTTTCAGTAATTTCATTTCCATTCTTAATATTCACCGCGATGTTGCATTGCACCCCAGAAACGTAAGCATGATTGTTGGACTTTGTAGAGCTTTGAGGTGAAGGCTGCTCTTGAGCTTTGAAGTTTGGATCATAGTTCACAAACGGTGAAGACTTGCTTGATTGTGGAGTGTTTGTAGAAGCACTTGAATTTGTATCAGCACTAAAACCCGTCTGTATCTTTGGACTTTGATTTGTTGCAACAGGAGTGCTTCCTTTGTATTAAACAGATACGTCTTGTTGTACATTTGCTGAATTCATCTTCCTGATCTTCAACAATTCCAATTCATGAGCTTCTATCTTTTCAACTCCATTAACAAGTGGAACATATTTTTTCTCTATCTTCATCCAACACTCAAAATGGTTGGCTTGAACCCAATTCTTGAAACGACCCGACCATCCAGCATACTCATCCAAATTCATATGCTTTGGTGATTTTTGCATTGTTCCTAGTTCATTCTCCATGTTGACATTTTGAACTATGCTTGCCGGATTTTGTGTTGCCATCATGCCGCTACCCGCGAAAACATTGTAAAAATCTTGATTTTCCATTTTAGATGACAAATTTCGAAAACTTTCTACACTGACTGAATTCCCAACACGATATCACGAACGAAACGGACTTAAACTCTCAAACCATGATTTTACACTAAAAATGAACTTTCAGGCGAAATCAGAATTTAGGTTTGGAGCGAAATCAACAAAATACTTTCTAGAGCAAAATCAGAAAGTAATTTTTGGAGCGAAATCAGGGTGTTATCTCGAGCGAAATCGGCAATTGAAACCTTTGTAGCGAAATTAGAAGGTAATTCCGAGCGGAATCACCTTTGGAGCGAAATCAGTGATGAATCTCCAGCGAAATCAGAATTCACGAGCGAAATCACTGATTTCACTACTACTGCTCGAGCGAAATTAGGACGTTTGGAGCGAAATCACTGATTCTCCAGAAGCTTATCAAAAACTCAAAAATTTCGAAAACCCTAATTTTTTAGTTTCAAAAATTTTCGAAAAACTTCTTGTTTCTGCAGAACACAATTCTGTACCGAGCGTTCAAGAACCTGGCTCTGATACCAATTGTAGGTCCCCTTGATTCGTATGGATCTTTCATATTCTCAACAGAAACATCTTCAACAACCACTGAAACTTCTTCAACAACTACTTCCGGTTCAGTCACCATCTCCGGTACTTCAACAATTTCCGCCATCATAGCTTTCCCATCGCTTCCCGGAATGTATTTATCCCAGGTAAAACCTTTGGCTACTTTTTCATCGTCCTGATTCACTATAAGAGCCTTCCCCAGTTTCTGATCAGGACCTGAGAGACTGTTTCTGCCTGTGATCTCCATAAAGCGTTGTGCCCTTCTAACCAAACTTGCCATGCACCATTTTATATCAATCAATTCAAGCTCCTCGGGGTCGATCTGGTTGTAATCTTCTTTTGTCATATCAGGATTACCGATCCTACTCGCCACTAATCCTTCATAAGCCTCTAAAACGGAAGCAAGTAAAGCAATGTGTTGTTTTGCGGTTGTTTCAGTAATTTCATTTCCATTCTTAATATTCACCGCGATGTTGCATTGCACCCCAGAAACGTAAGCCTGATTGTTGGAACTTGTAGAGCTTTGAGGTGAAGGCTGCTCTTGAGCTTTGAAGTTTGGATCATAGTTCACAAACGGTGAAGACTTGCTTGATTGTGGAGTGTTTGTAGAAGCACTTGAATTTGTATCAGCACTAAAACCCGTCTGTATCTTTGGACATTGATTTGTTGCAACAGGAGTGCTTCCTTTGTATTAAAGAGATACGTCTTGCTGTACATTTGCTGAATTCATCTTCCTGATCTTCAACAATTCCAATTCATGAGCTTCTATCTTTTCAATAAATGCACTGAGATTCAAATTCACAAAATCTGAGTTATTTTTCAACATCATTAAGTACGTGCCCCATTCATCATAAGGTAATGCGTCGGACAACTTGTCGATCCATTTCTCGTCTGTCTTTTTAATCTCCAATCTTCTCATTTCTACCACAAGATGGCAATAATGTTCAATCAACTGCTTCGTCGTTTCACCCTTCATCCCAGTAAAGATGTCGAACTCTTTCTTGATTAGGGCTTTCTAGCTTTTGATCATAGAAACGCTGCCTTGGAACTTTAACTTTAATGCTTGCCACATCGATTGTGAGTTATCATCATGTTGTAACAGCACAAGGATATCTTCTTTTATCGCCTGTTGGAGAATACTGATCATCTTCTTCTCCGCCTTAAAATCATTCTGTTCAGTCTCAGTCAAACTTCCAATGCCTTTTGGTAAACAAACTCCATTAACAAGTGGAACATATTTTTTGTCTATCTTCATCCAACACTCAAAATGGTTGGCTTGAACCCAATTCTTGAAACGACCCGACCATCCAGCATACTCATCCAAATTCATAAGCTTTGGTGATTTTTGCATTGTTCCTAGTTCATTCTCCATGTTGACATTTTGAACTATGCTTGCCGGATTTTGTGTTGCCGTCATGCCGGTACCCGCAAAAACATTGTAAAAATCTTGATTTTCCATTTTAGATGACAAATTTCGAAAAATTTTTAACTTTTTGACAAACAGGTTACTTTTACTTGAAAAACTTTCTACACTGACTGAATTCCCAACACTATATCACGAACGAAACGGACTTAAACTCTCAAACCATGATTTTACACTAAAAAATGAACTTTCAGGCGAAATCAGAATTTAGGTTTGGAGTGAAATCAACAAAATACTTTCTAGAGCAAAATCAGACAGTAATTTTTGGAGCGAAATCAGGGTGTTATCTCGAGCGAAATCGGCACTTGAAACCTTTGAAGCGAAATTAGAAGGTCATTCCGAGCGGAATCACCTTTGGAGCGAAATCAGTGATGAATCTCCAGCGAAATCAGAATTCACGAGCGAAATCACTGATTTCACTTCTACTGCTCGAGCGAAATTAGGACGTTTGGAGCGAATTCAACCAAATACACCCTCGAGCGAAATCAGGTTTTGAGACATTTTCAACCAATTTTAAGTCGTATTTTAATCTGAAACTCTCAAGGGTTTGTTAATTGTCGATTTTACACAATATGTCCAAATTTCAGTCCATTTTGTCCGTGGCAATGTCCAGAAACTCAAAAAGTGTAGTAAAAAGGCTTTGATTCTGGTATTCTAGCTCATAACTGGCTCTGATACCAATTGTAGGATCGTTATTGACAATCACTTGAGTCAATCTGAGCTAAACACCACTGTTTATGCAGCGGAAATACACAAATAGCTTGAATCTAAGCAGAATGGAGTAGAAACAGAATTCGGATTACTTTAAACACGTTTTCTCATTTATATTTCTCAGAAAAATTCGGCAGCAGGTCGGCTACACGATCAACATTTAGACACCAAATGAGAAAACAACAAGACTATATATAGGGAGGTGATTTCGCTCCTAATGACACTGTGTCATTTGGGGCGAAATCAGAAGCTAGTGATTTCGCTCCAAATGACACAATGTCATTTGGGGCGAAATCAAGACATTACAATACAAACTTACAAACAACCCCCTATACATTACAAAACATACATAAATGACCCCTAGACCCTATACAAGCTTGACTAAGACTAAGACGCAGGCTTTAGACATTCGTGCACCAACATCAAGTAATTTTCCACCTTCATCATCTTAGGCGGTTTGTTGGTAGTGCCAAATTCATGCTCCATTCTCAAAAGCTCATTCAAACTTGACATGTTCGACATTTTAACGTAACAGACTGATAAAACCGAACAAAATTTTTCCGAAAACAGTGGTTACAAATTACACCGTTAGAATCGTCTCGAAAAGACGAACCCAATGATATATAATGTCGAAAACCGAATTCGGGATTTTCCAGAGTCGTTTTTTGTCCTAAAAATGCAAGGAATTCAACAGTGCAGACGGCTTCTTCAGATGAGTTACGGTTCACTTTCTATTTTCGAAAACGTGAATTTTAAGTTACGCTTGCCAAAAAATCTTCCACCTCTTTAATTATGCTATCAATTTCGCAGGAAGTGTATTTAATTTTGCTGGCTTGTTTTTAGTTCAATTTCGCTGCTGATCTAGTTCGCTGACAGGACAACTTCGTTGTTCAAATTCGCTGGTCTATTTCGCTATTATGACGACCAGTAAATTCGCCGAAAACTGTAATAATTTTGCCGTGGACAATTACACGGTTACCAAAGTCGCCTTTGGATTTTAAGTTCGCCGACAAGTTCGCAGGTCAGTTAAATTCGCAGGACCATTTAATTTCGCTGGTCTGTAAATTTGGAAATTCAATCTTCTCAGAATTCAGCAGATTTCATATCAATTTCCTGCAAAATCGAGCAAGCAAATCAGTAGACTTTTGACAAAAATTTGATGAACCTAATGAAGAACACGAAGACAGTCTTCGAATCTTCAAGGAATTCAGGCAAAAATTTTTCCAGAATCAACAAAGTCTTTCCAGAAAACCTGCAAAACAGCAAAAACAAACACACAAACTGATCAAACACAAACAAATTTGCAGAAGCTTATCAAAAACTCAAAAATTTCGAAAGCCCTAATTTTTTAGTTTCAAAAATTTTCGAAAAACTTCCTGTTTCTGCAGAACACAATTCTGTACCGAGCGTTCAAGAACCTGGCTCTGATACCAATTGTAGGTCCCCTTGATTCGTATGGATCTTTCACAGAATTGTCAATCTAATCAAGAGTGCGGAATCCTCTTGATCAGAATTTAGTAGAAAACTTGTAGGAACAGAAATCAGCAATTCACTTTCAAACCGGGTTTATATTGATTATCAATCAAACTGAACTACAATCAATCAAACCCTAACCAACATTCAAATTCGTCCAAACCCTAAAGCTCTCACGAATTCTCACTCTCAAATGTTTTGATTGATTAACCTAAACCCTAAAGCCTAACCTTGTTTATATAACACAAGGTTTGCTACTTATGCTAGGTTAGACCTCATGGACTACGAATTGGTCTAGGCCCAATTCGCCCCCTATCACCCAATCTGGTGGGTTTGGTTAGCCCAAACATTATAATCTCACTAATACAAAGCTAAACCCGCTAACTGTTTATCGTTTAACTAATTACAAGATATCCAAAGACCAAATCTAAGATGTTGTCACAAATATGAACCAACAATCGATCTCATACCTATGGTTTTGGGGGAATTTAAAATGATAGTGGGTATGGATTGGATGGCATGACACCACGTGGAGATTAATTGTGAAAATAAGGTAATGCTTGTCCAAGCGAGGAATGTGGAAACGAAACTCTGTCGCCTAGTTCAAGCCGTTAAGTATGCACTTAACGGGAGTAGGGCGTACCTAGCTTACGTAGTAGATGCTCAACAAAATCTCCCGAAGCTTGAAGATGTTGAGTTCGTGAATGAATTTCCGGACGTATTTCCAGAGGAATTGCCGGGACTCCCTCTCAAACGAGAAATACAGTTTCGCATCGATTTAAATCCGGATGCAAAACCGGTAGCGAAAACCCCATATAGATTGGCCCCCACTGAGATGCGAGAGTTGATGACACAGTTACAAGATCTACTTGACAAGGGCTTCATACGCCCGAGTGTGTCACCATGGGGAGCACCCATCCTATTTGTAAAGAAAAAAGGATGGGACGATGCGTATGTGCATCGATTATAGAGAGCTGAATAAACTAACGATAAAGAACCGTTACCCATTGCCCAGAATTGATGATCTTTTTGATCAATTACCAGGGGCGAGTTGGTTCTCAAAGATAGATCTGCATTTGAGATATCACCACTTCGGAGTGCGAGAAGAAGATATTTCAAAGACTGCCTTTAGAACCTGTAACACCTCGAAAATTCATGTCCAATAATATATCAACACGTGTCATGGACTTAAAACTTGTAAAGGATTGATTTAGAAGGACTAAAGTTGACAAACAAGGAATCTATGTGCGTAAAAGGATTCAAAGTGTCAACAATGAATAAATATATCTTTCAATAACCCTACATGATGTTTATACCCTTAAACGAATAAATCATGGATCGTATGAAGCTAATTATGAAAGAAAGTGAGGAATTACAAACTACAGGGGTTAAATGTGTCAACATGTTTAAAGTATACCTCTGAGTGACCTTTTAGCAAACCTGAAGCTTTGTAATGATTAATTATACTCACGAGGATAAGTGATAAAAATTTCACAAGGTTTCGATTAAGTATGAGAAAGTTTTGACAATATTCGTATACGAAGGATTAAAAGCACCAACGTTGAAATTTAAGACCTTTCGGTGATCGTATGAATAATCGGGGATGTAACAAAGCTGGCTTATAACTTGGGGTCCTTAAAAGTCAAGTTTGGGGGTTAAAAGTGCAAGAAACCATGTAAAAAATCAAGTTTGAAAGGACCAGGGACCTAAATTGCAAATATGGGAAACTTGTTGACCGGACTAGACCTTCACACGGGGCGCGTAAGGTCCCTATGGACTCTTACGCGGGCCGCCTAAGGTGCCCAGATGCAGAAAAAACATGGCAGCTGCCTGTACAGCCGGTTTAACCGACTTAGAAGCATGGTTTTTGATACCTGGAGCTTGTTTGATGTTTTGAAGGACCTAGGGACACTTGGAATGATCACATAACATCTATAGACTTGCTTGGCATGATCTACTACCATCAAAACACCTATATAAAGGTCATGAGTTGAGTTGTTCATTTGCTCATTCACTTGCAACATTTCAAACACTTAATTCTGGAAGTAGCTGACTTGGGAGAAGATTAAGAAGTGTAGAAAAGATAGCAAGGACCTTAAGTAAGAGTTCTAATCCTTGTTTAGTTCTTTTAATTAGCTTTTAAACCGAAAAGTCAAACCGTCGCAATTAAGATTTGAATTCGTCATTAATCTTAATTTGTCTAATCAAATTTTAATTTGAAAGTACCTATGAGTTTGTATTTATGTGGGCAATGAACCCTTAAAAGGGTATTCTCTGATTCCCACTCTATCTAGGTCAATTGTCGGGTCAAACTTGATTATAAAAAGTCAACAGGAAGCCTATTTTCAAATAAATGCATAATTAGCAATGTAAAGGCTATGCAACCTGTTTTATCATTAATATAACTTGGTAATTAATGTAAGAACATGTCTAAACATGTTCAACCCGACAATTTTCAGTTTAAGCTCGGATTGGGACCGAAAGTCACATACTTTGACTTTTGCTTTGACTTTCAGTTCTGACCCGTTTGAGCATAGTTTAGGAATGCCTTAGAGCTTTAATAGGACCAAGTTACCTATAAGTATAACCCTCTGAGATTATACAACTTGGTTCTTAGTTATCTGATTCATGTGCATGATTCCGTTAAATGCTTAAATGTTGACTATTATGCCCTTTTAACCATAAAATTTGATTTTTGAAAAAGTGAAAGAATACAAACCTTCACTACTGATTTATAAACTTGTCCCTAAAATTTGACATCAGTTTGAGGTCTAGAATAGGAGTTATGCTCATTAGCGTAAATAAGAAGCTTTTTATTAATTAAATGGCGTAATTAGCGTATAGCCTATCTAAACCCAATTTTTGATACCAAACTTATTACCCACTGATGTAATATAATATTTTGGGATTTTTGAAGATTTTTATTTATTTTTAGGCTGAGCATAACTTAGAGTTCTAAGCTTGTTTCGGTAATTACCGGATTTGCCCTTTTGGGCTATAAAATGAGTTTTACAAATCCTTTTGACCCCAAACCTTTTTCTACTAATCTAATATGATAATAAAAATATCAGCTTTCCAATGGCTCCAAATCGCCTTTTTAAGCGTTTTTAACGCATAATATGTACTAAAACCATTTTATTAATATATGGTTTGATGCCTACCGATATTTTTATTAAATATTTGTATTCTAAAAGTAAGCAAAAGTTTTAAACTCATATTTCTAGTTTTAACCTTTTAAGCTTATGTGAAATTACCAAAATGCCCCTACGGTGCATAGTTTAGTTATAAATGATAGATTTCACATATGTATGATACCCTGCTGTTATAACTTATTTAATTAAGTATATTTACTGATGAAATCAGACCTGTAACTCAGGTTAATATTTAAACACTTTTATAATCTTTAAAATGACCAAAATGCCCCTACGGGGCATAGTTTGAGTTTAAATTCGTTTTGGGCATAATAGAAGATATCTTACTGATGTCACAAGATATTTAAGGCATATTAACTTAGGAAACTTGTATATGACTCATTTGGTTACTCGTTACGCACTTTTCGCGTTCGGATCGGCTAATGTGACTAGTTAGCATATATTAGTCGAAACGGGTCAAACCATATCTGTGACATCTGTGTCACTTCAACCATCAAAAAAAATACCAAACCAATGAAATATTGTATTTCATACTTGGGATTTGTATAAATATGTGTATCATTTGCACATATCAACTCTTGTTCGATTTCGGGCTCTAAATCGCTTTCTGGAAGGTTATACGTGCACTGTTGCGTAAGTATAACCAGTTTAATGCAACAAACACTCCGGAATAGTGACATAGGCTTAACATACCTTAAATAACCTTTACATAACTTAGAAATAAGTTTTGGAAGGTTTGGTGTGCCGAAATCAAGTTTATTCGCTTACAGGGACTAAATTCGACAAACTGCGAAAGTATGTCGATTCGTACTGTAATGAACATTCTGGAACTTGATCATAAGTTAAACATACCCTAAATATCCTTTACATAGCTTAGAAATAGGCTTTGAAGGGTTCGATATGCTAAAGTAAACTTATTTGATCAATAGAGACTAAAAGCGTCAAAAGTGCATAAGTTTGCATTTTCGCGCATATCTTTCATCCTAAATATATCCGGACTTCCAAAAATTTATGTAATCATTAAAATATTTTATTTTAGTGATTGACATAATAAAATTCCTTTCATCCCGTAATTTGGATCGTTTTTGCGTTCATTACGATTTCCGTCGTAATTAACCGAACAACGCAACCGTACGACCAAACAAACCGACATCCAAGATGTTTTTGAGCATATTTTAAGTTCCCTATACTTTAACTTTATTTTAGAGCCTTGAAATGGGGTTAACGGGGCTTAAAAGTGCAAAACAATCAGGTTTTACAAGTGCAGGGACCATTTTTGAAATTTCTGGCAGATACATTGAACTTGGTCCACTTTTGAGATTTGATGGTTTTAAACCCATGGTTTTGCAATACCATGGGCTTATATTTAATGGTTATTACAATTCTATGGGCTCATATTAGGGGCTCCCATGGTTTTACAAAACCATGGGCACATGTGTACGGTTGAGATTAAATCACGTTTTACGACGAACGATCTTAACGGTTCCATGAAATCTATAAATACTCCACACCCATTTCATTCTTCCTCACATTTGAATCTGATTCTACACTCTCTAAGTGGAAGTATATGCTTCCTACCTGAGAGTGAATCGGGTTCGAATCTTGCGGGGACCTTCTGTAAGTATTCTTTCGCGTTTTTCGTTCGTTTTAGCGTTAAAGTCAAACTGCGTTTGACTTTTTGCATTGATCAGTTTATGGTCAACGCGAAGTTCGTTTGAACTTCATAACGTGAGCGTAATCACGATGGTTATGGTCCCTAGTGACTATACCCACTGATTTCCACGTTATCTAGGCTTAGTGACGAGTCGTAGTTTCGGCCAAAATGCGTTTCCTCGCGTATTTTGTAACCAAACTACTCTAGGGTATTAAAACCGTTTTTTTAATACCAAACCTGTTTTCTAACTTTACTAAACATGTTCTAGCATGTTTAGCTCGTCGCTTTTAGATTTGTGCTTGTCTAGGGTCGTAAAGGTAAGCGATCTAAACAATCGCTTATACTTTCGAACCCGACCCGTTTGGCCAATCATTAGGATCCGACCAAACACATTAGGTGACCATAGTTGTATAAGGAATAACCTTCCGAGGTTATGCCTTATGGTCACGTCGTTTAAATAGTTGTATGATAAGTAGTTCTTATGCCTTAGGTAAATTACCAAAATACCCTTTTTACGCATAAATTCATTTT
The DNA here is from genome assembly GCF_002127325.2 of Helianthus annuus. NCBI lineage: Eukaryota > Viridiplantae > Streptophyta > Magnoliopsida > Asterales > Asteraceae > Helianthus > Helianthus annuus. Next base: position 74,340,625 of record NC_035442.2, on the reverse strand, counting down.
AAGCATATGTGACCTAAATTTTGACATCTAAACTAATTAGGCAACTATATTAGACATGTTAAGGCACATTCTACTTGTCATAGGACTAGTTAGGCGGTCCGAACGCGTTTTACGCGAACGACGCGTTAAAGTGGCATAAGCTAACTAAACGGGTCGTAACGAGTCAAAATCACTTAGGTTAGGTTTCATTTTAGTATGTAGGCTTTGTTGAACCATATCATATGAGTTCCCATACTCATTTGGTTTACAAAACCTCATACTATCCAATCTCCCGATTTAGGTCCGGTTATTTATGTAGTTATCTATATAGGGTGCCGTTTGATTTCCGTGATCCCTCTAGCTTTGCTTGGTTGTTGTTCAAGACTTCTAAGCACCCTCAAGTGAGTACATAGTCCCCTCTTTTACTATTTTCAAACTATTTTGGGGTGAAACACATGTGCCTACTTGTTACTTTCATGTTTTCCATGTTTTCATATCATATACTTGCTATTTTCATTAGTACACTATTAGTACATGATTTCATTATGTTTTGCTATGTATGTTTACTTAGCATGCTAGCACATTGTTTTACATTACATTTCTTTTGCTATGTATGTTTACTTAACATGCTAGCACATTGTTTTACATGACTTTTCTGCTTTGTATGTTAACTTAGCATACTTAGTACATTTGATTTACATTTACCTTTTCATGCTATGTATGTTCATTTAGTCCATACTTAGTACATTCACATCACATCACATGCTTACATTCGGTATAACATTTGGTTTGTAAAAACGGGACTTATATACATTCATTAACATTAGCTACGCCGCTCGGTAGTAAGTAATGGTACCATAGGACTTGACAAATCCCGTTCCTGACATCCTGGGTTGGTTTGGATGAAAGGAATGACTGAATCCGAAAACATTTCACATTGATAACTTTTGCTTAGGGTTATCCGTCTATCTCAAGGCTTGAATGTATGCGTTTAACACACCGCATAAATGTTAGTATCAGTATAGCATGCATTTCCACAGAACATAACATTGATTTAAACCAAGTTTTACTTCAATACATTGTTTTGTGCATTTTTACCTATGGTTTAGTTGATACATATATCACTTGCCATACATGACATTTTGTTTACACATTACATGATTGACATTTGACATAGACATTTTGATATTGACATATACATTTCATAAACATTTTGACATAAACATTTTGGCATGGTTTTCACAAAGACATTTGACAAGTGGTTTACACATGGGCAATTTACATTGGTGGTTTGTTTGGGTAAGTGATTTGAGTAACGAGACGTGTGTAATGTGATACAAGCATGGTGGATACGCCGCTGGTACTTCCTATATATAAGTGCTTGTATTATATTACATATCGTAGCGTTACATAAATCATTCAATTTGGACTTATACAGTTTATACAAATGACATATTTTTCACAAGACATTGTTTTACAAAACTGTTTGTTATATACAAACTCATTTTACTTGGTTATTCATTTAACCATACATTATTCTTTTACATATACATATCTATCATCGTTTTTCAAATGATTTATAAAACAAAACATTTTTACAAGGATCATGACTGACTTTTGTTAAACAACTTTTTCCAAACTTATAAGTCATGAGTCCTAAATCAATAAAACCTATGTACTCACCGGCATTTTTATGTTGACGTACCTATTTTCACATGTGTTTCAGGAGATGATACATAGGATTGATCAAGATACACATAGGCGGACTTGGGCCTTAGTGACAATAAAAGATGCAAGACTAGTTGATTATGTTATATTCTTTGTTTGTTAAGACATTGTAACTCCTTTAATCAATAAAACAAAATTTCAATTTTTCCATGTGTTATGAAACAATGATTCTGTTACAACACTCCCCGACGATTCCGCCACGTTTTGTTGTTTTACGTGTTCGGGGTGTGACAATATCATTTTTGTCTCAAAATCCAGAATGTGTTTAAGTTACCCATATTAAACAAGTATACAAGCTTTTCGGGTCAAAACCACATTCTAAATTAGTCTTCGCTTTATCATGCGTTTGAACTGTCTCTTCCTTTTGAAAACTAACCGGTCTAAGTCTAGGCTTAATTAAAGACCCGTTAGGATTCTAATAGGTTATTAAAAACCTTCGTTCTAGATTAGGAGCCCAGTAAAAGCTACGTGCACTTGCTGTATTTGATTTATACTTTGCTCAGGTAAATACTCTTAACTTATTTTCCCTATACGGGCTTGGGATACGATACTATAAATGTACCGCTTGGTTGGGTGTGTGTGTAGTCATTTAAAATCGGATTGTGATTAATGTATTTGCATGACACGTTTAATATGTATTATTTGGTGTATGGCCTTTGGGGGTTAAATGATCATGTCCCGGATATCCTTGGCATCATTCAAAAAAATGGCCACGACCTAAGCATGGGGTGTAGGCGTACACCTGATAGCTGCTTATGTAAAAACTGGTAGTCCACTTAGAGGAATCAGCCTTGTGGGTATTATACCTGTGGCGTGTCAGTTAATCTAGACCGGCCCTACAAACCGGCCCTGATGGACGACAAATAAGTAAAACTGTATACAAGATTATTTTTAAATAATTGTCCCAAGTTATAAAAGATATTTTTGCTGAAGTGCATTCAAATCAATTTTCAAACTCTCTTCAAAATGAGTCACTTAAGTTGTATTTAGCAGTGTAAACTGGCGTATTTTCCAAAAAGACCAAGTGCATGTACTATACGTAATAGGCTGGCTACTCCAGGCATCAATAATCAAGTCTCGCAAGCTCTAGATGTCAAAGTCTGTTGAACAGTTTTCCTTTTTATTCGATCCGCCTGTGGATCTGTTTCAACTCTTTTGTGATACTTAATATTACATTTTATTCGGTTGAAATAAATCTATCTTTCTGCTTCCGCTGTGCATTTATTATTTGTGTTGTTTGACTATGATGATATCAACTACGTCACGATACTCCTCACCGGGCCCACCGGTAATACGTGGAAATATCTGGGTGTGACAGGTTGGTATCAGAGCCAACACTGAGTGAATTAAACACTAACCTTTTGTGTTTAATCTCAGTTACACAATTGCACATTTCTTGATTCTCGAGTCTAGACAAAGAACTTAGGACTAATCGTAAGCTGTTTTATTTCGTCCTTTATTAGTTTTCTTGTTATTTTTTTGATTATCCCCTGCATGGGCAAGTCATTTCTATTAGAAGTCCCGTTTAAGGCAACCATGTACTTGTTTGAATTTTAATGGAACGGTTAGATTTAAAATAACGTTCCTATTATAAGATCTACCATTATAATAAAATGGCAAAATCTAAAAAAGGACAAGACCTAGCCATATGTCACCTTAAGACAGGGCCAAAATGGTAGTTCCTCAATTAGAATCAGATCCTTGTTAACATCTCAAATTAGGATTGTTCTGTGTTTAAATATTAAAAAATATCTTAGAGGTAAAACCTAGCCTTAATGTCATTGCAGACAAGGCCAAGATGGTAGAACCTATCCAAAGGATTCAAAACCTTATTAATATCTGAAAGCATGATTAATATGCTTGACAAAATGTGATTCGATAAAATCACATAAGTCATTCTTAATTTGGGCTATTCTAAATTCCCTTATTTAAATAATCATCCCTTAAGGATGAAGTGCCCACGGGCTATAATTAACGTCCTCTGGGTCTAAAGACCGTGGTTGCCTACAACTCCCTGTCAAGAAAAGTTAATGAACTTTGATTCAAACCTTAATGCCTCGATTCCATAAAATCTGGGCTTATAAACTAAACTTGTCTTCGTGACTAGGCCTTTTGTGCTATTATTAACTTATAATTTAGGGTTATGATAAAGATCCTGAATAATTATATACTTAACAAATTAACTAAATGGGTATTAAAAACCATGGTTAATAAATCGTCTAAAACGATAAAACTGTATAAGCTTCTATATTAACCTTGTCCTTGTTTGATTTTATGTAGCAATTAAAGCTACATGGCTGGGTCAGAAGAAGTAAACAGTCATCCCCTGGAAAACCACGATGATGATAAGATTAATATAACCAGAGGAGAACTCCATACACTGATTGATACATCTATATCTAAAGTTGTAGATAAGCAATTCAGGGAGTGTAGTGGGACGCATAGTAGAACCTCATCAGTACCCCACTCTAAATCCGTCCCTAAAACTCATTCAGAGGCTCATAGCAAGCCACTCTCTAAGAAAGATGAACCTAAGAAAGAGGATGTTCAACATTCCTCAAACCAACACAGTATTCCATCTAAGAGGATAGTGTTCGATGATGAACCGCGTACCAAGTCCTGTACCTATAAGTACTTTGTTTCCTGCAAACCCCGGGACTTCACTAGGGGGAAAGGGGCAATTGATTGTATGAATTGGTTAGATGAGATGGACACAGTTGTTGATATCAGCGGTTGTGCTGAAAGGGATATAGTGAAGTATGTATCCCAATCTTTCAAGGGAGAGGCATTAGCATGGTGGAAGTCTCTCATTCAGGCTGCTGGGAAGATCCCACTCTACAATATGTCATGAGATCAATTTGTTGTTCTCATTAAAGAGAATTATTGTCCGCGGCATGAGGTGGAAAGGATTGAGTCAGATTTCTTATCACTGGTAATGAGGAATTTAGATTGTCAAGCTTACCTCACCAGTTTCAATACTATGTCCATACTGGTTCCTTATCTGGTAACCCCGGAACCCAAAAGAATTGCTCGCTTCATTGGGGGTTTAGCCCCAGAAATCAAAGCTAGTGTTAAGGCTTCAAGACCTGTTACTTTTAGGTCGGCAGCTGACCTATCCTTGTCCCTCACTTTAGATGCGGTCAGGCTAAGATCGCTCAAGAACTCTGAAGAGAGTAAGAGGAAGCGTAAGGATGATACCTCACGAAGATCTGAGAAGAAGCACAAAGGTAATGCGGACCACTAGAAAGAGTCTGGGTCCAACAAAGGTAACCATCGATCAGAGGAGAAGCCAAAGTGCACGAATTGCCAAAAACGCCACTTTGGAAAATGCAGGCTTGAGACCAAGTCTCAATCAGGGTCACCTGCATGTGGGTTATGCAAGTATAAAGAGCATAAGACTGTTGATTGCAAGAAGATTAAAGATACCACATGTTACAACTACAATGAGAAAGGGCATATCAAGACCAATTGTCCTAAATACGCCAAGAAGCCTGAGAAAGCCAAGAAGACCTATGCTAGGGTCTTCCAGATGAACGCACATGAGGCAATTCAGGACGACAATGTGATCACAGGTACCTTCCGCATAAATGATGTCTATGCAAGAGTGCTTTTTGATTCAGGAGCTGATAAGTCTTTTGTTGATAATAAGTTTTGTGAATTGTTGAAATTACCTGTTAAAACCTTAAATGTGAAATATGAGGTGGAATTAGCCGATGGAACCATAGAAACAGCCTCAACCATGTTAGATGGATGTGTTATATCCATTAGGAACCACTCTTTTCCTTTGTCCTTGCTTCCTTTGAAGTTAGCCGGTATTGATATAGTCATAGGCATGGATTGGTTATCGCATAACCAAGCCCAGATTGTCTGCAATAAGAAGCAAGTGGTGATCAAGACTCTGTGACAACTTGTATTTCGAACCTGTCTTTGTAACGTATGTAGCGTATATGAACGTGTAGAATTATATGAACTTTGAATTATTAAATGATATTATGTGTAACGTGTATTGCGTGCTTGTATGTTTCTGTTCAACGATGGTTATGGCCTTTGTTAGAATCACATATGCTAGTTTAATTACGATTCCACACTATGGTTAGAACTGGCCCAAGTCATTGTTCCGATCTGCAAATGTAGCCGGCCCATTCACTGTGTGGGTTACTATAGGCAGCCGGCCCACCTATTGTTGTTGTGTTTAGTATTGCAACTGACCCAAATCCTTTACCTATATGATTACATGTTACGTGAATGATTAGGAGAGAAAAAGTAGAACAAACCCTACCTTTACACCTAGTGTGCGACGGCAGTGGAACCCTTGTACGATACCAGCCGGCTATCAAGATAGAGGTTAGTGAATCTCTATTATAATAGTTATCAGTTAATCGTTCCTTAATGTAATCAATGATTATGGTTCCTAGACACAATATATTTGATAAGTCTTGCGTGATACTGATGATGTGTGTAACATGATTCCTTTCGGTTATTTACGATTAGTTGCTTTGTGATGTGTGTGAGAGTGTAGAACATTGTTATAAATCAGATTTGTGTGTATAAATAATTATGGGATCTCTTATCGAAACCGGTAATCATGTGCTGATCTAACACCATTTTGGATTAGGAGGAATAATGTTTGTTGTCAGAATAATCAATGGGCCATGTGAGGGATTTCAGCACTGAAAAGAATGACAGGCTATTATTGATTTTGTATGGTAATGTAATTGGTTATCATGTTATATAGATTAACTAAGTTCTCGATCTTAACTTACTGCTGATGTAATAGTGACACAAGATACCGTATAATTATGTGATTTCTGTTGACTTGCATATGAATTGTCAGTAATTTATGTGATGTAACACCAACCCATGTGACCTTATCATATTAATTGGCACAAGACATATAAAACATATCTACGTTAATGGATTGTTCGGCCCATATCTCAACCAATTAGGTTGTATGCATGTGATAGATCAATGATGTCCAAGTAAAGGAATGCTTGCAAATATTCGGTTCAATCATGTGTGGGCAGCTAGCAACAGTATAGGAATCATGTGTGTGATGTTTTGGTTGGTAGGTTAGGGCGATTAGTGAAGGACATTGGTTGTTTGTAACGGCCCACATAATTAAATCGGTAATATAAAACTAATATGATTGGTAAGTGTGGACGGTTCTGGGTGGTTTACCGATTGGATGTTTTGGGCGGCTGAACACATGTGGCCGAAACTTAACTTGGTTGCCAGAATATTGTGTTTTGTGTTTGTTACTTTGATGCTCGAAAGTTAAAACGTGAACCGAAAGATAGATAGGGTCGAATGATGGCATTTGGCTCGAAACATACAATTAGTCCGAAAGATACTTGTGAGAACTGTTGGTCGAAAGATCATATATGAGTCGAAGGATATTTGTGTAACTGTAGGTTGAAGGATCTGTAATGTGTCGAAAGATAATAGGGTTTATGCTTTGAATAATGGAACACATGTTTGATTTATTTGACATGGCATGCTTGGGAATGAATGTTAATAATTGTATTCGTGCACACTAACTGATGATTCAATGTGAAATAATACGTGTTGTGCCGATATGCAAACTAACTGTTACGTGAACATTAAATTGCATGCGTATCAATTGCGAACATGAACTGATTTGTTATACGTGCATACTATAGGACGTGATTAATTACCTGTGAGTGCATAACCTAGCATACCGAGCAAACCAAGGTGAGTTCACACAGCCAAGGCATGGGTTCCCGGGTGGGGAATGGGATTTGATTGATTGTTGTGCACACTTTGATGGTAGAACCTAACGATTACAAACCAACTGGACTAGTAACACTATTTGAACTGATCTTCGCACACCTGCCTTTGGAAGGCCGCGATACCAAACTTGTTAACATCTTCGCACACCTGCCTTTGGAAGGCCGCGATACCAAAAAAATTATTAACGTCTTCGCACACCTGCCTTTGGAAGGCCGCGATACCAAAAATTATTAACATCTTCGCACACCTGCCTGGGAGGCCGCGATGGAAATATGATATATGATATAAACGAACGAACATACTGTTACTCATACCACACTATTACTGAACTATTAACTGTGAACTCGCTCAACTAGTTTGTTGACTCTCTGCTGCATGCCTTGCAGGACCTTAGGTACTATGGAGCTTGCACAAGGGAGGAGCAGGTCGTTGTGGGCAATTGGATCGTGATCAATTTATGAACTTATAATTTATTTTGGATATTACATTACTATGCTTCCGCTACTTAAAACAGTATTTGGTTTGGAAACATCAATCATGTCATGTGACTTACGTTAATTACTTTCATTATTATTAAATGCTATGTTTGATATGATTGATGGCTTGATCCTGGTCAGTCACGCTCCCAAGCGGTGATACTCCGCAGGTGGATTTTGGGGGTGTGACAGATTGGTATCAGAGCCATTGGTTATAGAGAACTTGGTTTTAATATGGGAAAACGTTTTTATTAAAACCAGACTATAACCAGAACAGTGCTCTCAACGATCCACAACGACGCCTCGCTCCACGTGCAAGACTCGACATCCTAGGTAATAAGGTTTATGTTTGTTACCTACTTGCTAGAATTTGCATAGAACTTTGCTCGTAGTATGCTTACATTACCTTGCTCACAACTTGTCATTGCATGAGAATACTTATGTGCTTACACTCTTCTGTCATCGCACTATTCGCGAACCTTTCTCACTTATGTTGCCTTTGATGTGAAGATCAATGGCCGCACGAATTACCATGACTCAAGCCCAGCTAGAGGCTCTCGTTGCTGCGGCAGTTGCAGCCGCCCAAGCAGGTAGTATACCCTGCAGTATAGACACTAGGATCTTTAGATCCTACATTAATTCTCGTACTTAACTTTGCCCTATTCGTACACAATAGGTCAACCCGCTCAGCAACAACCTGGGTGCACCTTCAAGAATTTCATGGAATGTCGTCCTAGCTCGTTCAGTGGCACGGAGGGAGCAGTTGGACTCCTCCACTGGTTTGAAAAGCTCGAGTCGGTTTTCGAAATGTGTGAATGCCCTGAGGCTCGCAGGGTGAAGTTCGCCACTGGCACACTTGAAGGGATTGCGCTCACTTGGTGGAACGCACAAGTGCAGATCTTAGGGTTGGCAGCTGCTAACGCCACACCCTGGAACGATTTCAAAGAACTGATCAAGCGGGAATACTGCACTAGAGAAGACATTCACAAGTTGGAGGATGAGTTGTATAACTTGAAAATGGTTGGTTCGGAAATCGAAGCTTACACCAAGAGATCGAATGAGTTGGCTGTGTTATGTCCAACTATGGTGGACCCTCCTTACAAGCGTATCGAGTTGTATCTCAAAGGTTTGGTGCCAGAAATACAGAGCCACGTTACCTCGGCTAACCTCAACAATATCCAGGAAATACAGCGTCTCGCTCACCGCATCACAGATCAGGCAGTGGATCAGAACAGACTGCCAAAACGCATCAGTGCTACCACTACTGCTACTACAACTCCAGCTGCTACTACTTCTGCCACAACCAACGAGAACAAAAGAAAGTGGGATGGGGATTCCAGCAAGGGATCAGCTTCGGTTCAGTCCCAAACTCAGCAGCGCCGCACCAACGATTATCAGAGCCCGAATCAGCAATCCTCGGGCAACCAGGGACAGAGTGGTTATAGGGGAACTCACCCGTGGTGTAATAAGTGCAACAAACACCACAGTGGAAGATGTCGCAGGGAACAATGTCAAAGATGCCTCAAGATGGGTCATGAGGCTAAGGATTGTAGGAGTTCTCGGCCAGCAAATCAGAACCAGCAACTCCCACCGCCAGCTCCACAGAACCAGCAGCAGCAACCACGGCGTGGAAACCGGGGATGTTTCCAGTGTGGGGCAGAAGGACATTTCAAACGCGATTGCCCTCAGTTGAACCAGAATCAGAACCACAACAATAATCAGGGCAACGGGAACAACGACAACAACGGGGGAAACAACAATAACAATGGCAACGAGGCAAGAGGTCGAGTTTTCATGTTAGGAGGAGGAGACGCAATGAACGCTAATTGAACTTATAACTTCTTTTTGGGTTTTTCATTATTATGTTTCTGCTATTCGAACAAAGTTTGGTTTGAACATCAAATGTTTTGGGTTTTATGAATTATTTTAACTACTATATTTTATGTTTGATGTGATGGATGGTTTGATATTATTGAACACACCCGCCGTATTTATGGACATTACGAACAGAGTGTGCAAACTCTACCTAGACAAATTGTCCTTGACTCCATCGACGACATTCTGATCTACTCCAAGAGTCAGGAGGAGAACGAGCAGCACTTCGTGGTTTATTGTGATGCATCGATACAGGGTCTTGGTTGCGTTTCGATGCAACAAGATAAGACTATAGCTTACGCTTCGCGACAACTCAAGATTTATGGACGGAACTACACGACGCACGATTTAGAGCTGGGAGCTGTTGTTTTCGCGCTTGAGATATGGCGACACTACCTGTACGGTACCAGGTGCACGATTTACACCGATCACAGGAGTCTCGCGCATATTCTTAAGCAAAAGGATTTGGATATGCGCCAACGAAGATGGGTTGAACTTCTGAACGACTACGAATGCGCTATCAAGTACCATCCAGGCAAAGCCAATGTTGTGGCTGACGCTCTCAGTCGGAAAGACACTTTACCTCGGCGCGTGCGAGCGCTACAACTCACGATCCAGTCTAGCCTTCCTACACAGATACGAAATGCTCAGATAGAAGCATTGAAGCCCGAAAACGTCAAGGCTGAAGTCTTACGCGGCTCACGACAACAAATGGAACAAAAGGAAGACGGCGCCTACTATGTAACGGGGCGTATTTGGGTCCCTCTCTATGGCGATCTACGCGAACTTGTGATGGATGAAGCACCCAAGTCTCGCTACTCGGTACATACAGAGTCGGATAAAATGTACCACGACATTAGAACTACATATTGGTGGCCTAGCATGAAGGCCCACATTACAAATAATTGGCTTGTACGAGAGTCAAGACAGAGTACCAGAAACCCTCAGACTTACTTCAGCAACTCAGGATACCACAGTGGAAATGGGAAGAGATTTCCCTGGATTTTGTTACGGGCTTACCGAGATCCCAGCGTGGAAATGATACGATATGGGTCATAGTTGTTCGACTCACCAAGTCTGCGCACTTCCTGGCTATAAAGGAAACGGATAAGTTCTCCACTCCCGCAGACATCTATCTTAAGGAAGTTGTTTCGAGGCACGGGGTGCCCACCTCCATCATTTCAGGATCGGGATGCACGACTCACGTCAAAACTACGGCAAACGATCTTTCGGCTCACGATTAGACATGAGCACAGCATATCACCCTCAGACGGATGGGCAGTCTGAGCGCACTATTCAAACTTTAGAAGACATGCTTAGAGCGTGTGTTATCGATTTCGGCAACGGCTGGGAAAAGCACCTCCCTTTGGTGGAGTTTTCATACAACAACAGTTACCATACCAGCATACAAGCCGCACCATTCGAGGCATGGTACGGACGTAAATGCCGGTCACCTCTCTGTTGGGCAGAGGTGGGGGATAGTCAGATTACGGGTTCGGATATTGTAGTGGACGCCACGGAAAAGATTGCACGGATATGACAACGCATGGCGGCAGCACGCGACCGTCGGAAAGCCTACGCGGTCAAGCGCAGCAAGCCCTTGGAATTTCAGGTCGGGGACCGGGTGTTACTAAAAGTCGCACCCTGGAAGGGTGTGGTTCGATTTGGTAAACGAGGCAAACTGAATCCGCGGTACGTCGGACCATTCGAAATCTTAGAAAAGATTGGCAAGGTAGCCTATAGATTTAAACCTACCAGCTGAACTCGGTGCAGTTCACAACATATTCTACGTGTCGAATCTGAAGAAGTGTCTGTCAGATAAGACCCTCACAGTTCCTTTTGAGGGACTCACTATCGACGAACGGTTGCAATTCGTCGAGGAACCAGTTGAAATCACGGACCGGGATGTTAAGGTCCTCAAACACAAGAGAATCCCTCTTGTCCGAGTTCGTTGGAACTCCAAACGTGGCCCAGAGTACACCTGGGAACGCGAAGACCAGATGACAGAAAAGTACCCCAGTTATTTCGAAACCAATGCAACCACCACTGAGGCTGAAGCTACTACTACTGAATTTCGGGACGAAATTCCAAATCAACGGGGGGATGATGTGACACCCCAGGAAAACCAGTGAACGTTATAACTTACCCAGCTTCCCCAGTGAGTGCATACCAAATTTCGGGACGAAATTTCTAATTAGTTGGGGATAATGTGACAACTTGTATTTCGAACCTGTCTTTGTAACGTATGTAGCGTATATGAACGTGTAGAATTATATGAACTTTGAATTATTAAATGATATTATGTGTAACGTGTATTGCGTGCTTGTATGTTTCTGTTCAACGATGGTTATGGCCTTTGTTAGAATCACATATGCTAGTTTAATTACGATTCCACACTATGGTTAGAACTGGCCCAAGTCATTGTTCCGATCTGCAAATGTAGCCGGCCCATTCACTGTGTGGGTTACTATAGGCAGCCGGCCCACCTATTGTTGTTGTGTTTAGTATTGCAACTGACCCAAATCCTTTACCTATATGATTACATGTTACGTGAATGATTAGGAGAGAAAAAGTAGAACAAACCCTACCTTTACACCTAGTGTGCGACGGCAGTGGAACCCTTGTACGATACCAGCCGGCTATCAAGATAGAGGTTAGTGAATCTCTATTATAATAGTTATCAGTTAATCGTTCCTTAATGTAATCAATGATTATGGTTCCTAGACACAATATATTTGATAAGTCTTGCGTGATACTGATGATGTGTGTAACATGATTCCTTTCGGTTATTTACGATTAGTTGCTTTGTGATGTGTGTGAGAGTGTAGAACATTGTTATAAATCAGATTTGTGTGTATAAATAATTATGGGATCTCTTATCGAAACCGGTAATCATGTGCTGATCTAACACCATTTTGGATTAGGAGGAATAATGTTTGTTGTCAGAATAATCAATGGGCCATGTGAGGGATTTCAGCACTGAAAAGAATGACAGGCTATTATTGATTTTGTATGGTAATGTAATTGGTTATCATGTTATATAGATTAACTAAGTTCTCGATCTTAACTTACTGCTGATGTAATAGTGACACAAGATACCGTATAATTATGTGATTTCTGTTGACTTGCATATGAATTGTCAGTAATTTATGTGATGTAACACCAACCCATGTGACCTTATCATATTAATTGGCACAAGACATATAAAACATATCTACGTTAATGGATTGTTCGGCCCATATCTCAACCAATTAGGTTGTATGCATGTGATAGATCAATGATGTCCAAGTAAAGGAATGCTTGCAAATATTCGGTTCAATCATGTGTGGGCAGCTAGCAACAGTATAGGAATCATGTGTGTGATGTTTTGGTTGGTAGGTTAGGGCGATTAGTGAAGGACATTGGTTGTTTGTAACGGCCCACATAATTAAATCGGTAATATAAAACTAATATGATTGGTAAGTGTGGACGGTTCTGGGTGGTTTACCGATTGGATGTTTTGGGCGGCTGAACACATGTGGCCGAAACTTAACTTGGTTGCCAGAATATTGTGTTTTGTGTTTGTTACTTTGATGCTCGAAAGTTAAAACGTGAACCGAAAGATAGATAGGGTCGAATGATGGCATTTGGCTCGAAACATACAATTAGTCCGAAAGATACTTGTGAGAACTGTTGGTCGAAAGATCATATATGAGTCGAAGGATATTTGTGTAACTGTAGGTTGAAGGATCTGTAATGTGTCGAAAGATAATAGGGTTTATGCTTTGAATAATGGAACACATGTTTGATTTATTTGACATGGCATGCTTGGGAATGAATGTTAATAATTGTATTCGTGCACACTAACTGATGATTCAATGTGAAATAATACGTGTTGTGCCGATATGCAAACTAACTGTTACGTGAACATTAAATTGCATGCGTATCAATTGCGAACATGAACTGATTTGTTATACGTGCATACTATAGGACGTGATTAATTACCTGTGAGTGCATAACCTAGCATACCGAGCAAACCAAGGTGAGTTCACACAGCCAAGGCATGGGTTCCCGGGTGGGGAATGGGATTTGATTGATTGTTGTGCACACTTTGATGGTAGAACCTAACGATTACAAACCAACTGGACTAGTAACACTATTTGAACTGATCTTCGCACACCTGCCTTTGGAAGGCCGCGATACCAAACTTGTTAACATCTTCGCACACCTGCCTTTGGAAGGCCGCGATACCAAAAAAATTATTAACGTCTTCGCACACCTGCCTTTGGAAGGCCGCGATACCAAAAATTATTAACATCTTCGCACACCTGCCTGGGAGGCCGCGATGGAAATATGATATATGATATAAACGAACGAACATACTGTTACTCATACCACACTATTACTGAACTATTAACTGTGAACTCGCTCAACTAGTTTGTTGACTCTCTGCTGCATGCCTTGCAGGACCTTAGGTACTATGGAGCTTGCACAAGGGAGGAGCAGGTCGTTGTGGGCAATTGGATCGTGATCAATTTATGAACTTATAATTTATTTTGGATATTACATTACTATGCTTCCGCTACTTAAAACAGTATTTGGTTTGGAAACATCAATCATGTCATGTGACTTACGTTAATTACTTTCATTATTATTAAATGCTATGTTTGATATGATTGATGGCTTGATCCTGGTCAGTCACGCTCCCAAGCGGTGATACTCCGCAGGTGGATTTTGGGGGTGTGACAACTCTGTCTAGTGAGTCACTTACCATTACCATTCAGGGAGATACTCAGTATGGACTGCCTGAGCAAGTGCCAATGCTCAAAGCATCCATATGTGTAAAGATGGGTTGTGTCATTTATATGGCACAGGTAACTGTTGATGAGCAGAAGCCCAAGATTGAAGATATTCCAGTCATTTCTGAATACCCTGAAGTATTTCCTGAAGAACTACCTGGTTTACCACCAGATAGGCAAGTGGAATTCAGAATTGACATCATCCCTGGAGCAGCACTTGTCGCCAGAGCGCCTTATAGGTTGGCACCAACAGAGATGAAGGAGTTGAGGACACAACTAGATGATTTGCTAGCTAAAGGTTTCATTAGACCTAGTTCGTCTCCATGGGGAGCACCAATCTTGTTTGTCAAAAAGAAGGATGGATCAATGCGTCTATGCATTGATTACCGCGAGCTAAATAAAGTCACTATCAAAAATATGTATCCTTTGCCCAGGATCGACGATCTGTTCGATCAATTGCAAGGGGCAAGCTACTTTTCCAAGATTGATTTGAGGTCAGGCTATCGTCAATTGAAGGTTAAAGATGAAAATGTACACAAGACTGCGTTTAGGACTCGCTATGGTCATTATGAGTTCTTAGTGATGCCTTTTGGGCTCACTAATGCACCTGCCGCATTCATGGACCTCATGAATCGCGTCTGCAAGCCTTATTTGGATAAATTTGTCATCGTCTTCATCAATGACATTCTCATTTACTCGAAGAGCTAAGCTGACCACGAGAAGCATCTCCGTTGCATTCTGAAACTACTTCATAAAGAAAAGCTCTATGCCAAATTTTCAAAGTGTGAATTTTGGCTTCGTGAAGTCCAATTCCTTGGACATGTTGTTAGTGAGCGTGGTATCCAAGTAGATCCCGCCAAGATTGAAGCTATTATGAACTGGCAAGAGCCAAAGACGCCTATGGAGATTCGCAGCTTCCTAGGATTGGCAGGATACTACAGGCGATTTGTCGAAAACTTCTCAAGAATTGCAGCACCACTGACTCTTCTAACCCGCAAGAATAGTAAGTTTGATTGGGGGCCTAAGCAGCAAGAATCTTCTGAAATTTTAAAGCAGAAGTTGAGCAATGGTCCTGTATTGACATTGCCAGATAGGATTGATGAGTTTGTGGTATATTGTGATGCATCACACACCGGTATGGGCTGTGTGCTGATGCAGAAAGGAAAAGTCATTGCCTATGCTTCACATCAGTTAAAGGTGCACGAGAAGAATTACACCACCCACGACTTGGATTTGGGTGCCATTGTATTCGAACTAAAACGATGGAGGCATTACTTGTATGGAACTAAGTGTGTGATCTATTCTGATCACAAGAGCCTTCAACACTTGTTCAATCAGAAGGACTAAAACATGAGGCAGCGACGTTGGATGGAAACTTTGAATGATTATGACTGTCAGATAAGATACCATCCCGGCAAGGCAAATGTAGTCGCCGATGCCTTATGTAGAAAGGAAAGAGTGAAACCTATAAGAATCAATGCCAAGAGCATTGAGATAAAGAATAGTTTGAATGAAAGGTTGTTAGCCGCGCAGAAGGAAGCTGTCTTGGAAGCTAACTACCCTAATGAAAAGCTAGGAGTAACTGAAGAGCAGTTATCCTATGGCAAGGAAGGAATCCTGAGGTTAAATGGGCGAATATGGGTTCCAGTTTATGGAGGACTTCGGGATGTCATCCTTAAGCCCACAATTCCAAATATTCCGTTCATCCTGGAGCTGATAAGATGTACCAGGATCTGAAGGCAATTTATTGGTGGATAGGCTTGAAGAAGTCTATAGCTGCCTACGTAGCTAAATGTTTGACGTGTGCGCACGTCAAAGCTGAACATCAGAAGACGTCAGGTTTGCTACAACAGCCTGAAATTCCCACATGGAAATGGGAAATGGTGACAATGGATTTCATCACCAAGTTGCCAAAGACTAAGAAAGGAAATGATACTATTTGGGTGATAGTAAATAGACTGACTAAGTCAGCACATTTCCTACCTATTAAGGAGACTTACAGCTCCGGTATGTTAGCTCAATTGTACGTAGATAAGATTGTATCTTTGCATGGAATACCAGTATCTATTATCTCTGACAGGGATACTAGATACACCTCTCATTTTTGGAAAAGTTTCCAACAGTCTTTGGGCACACATCTGAATTTTAGTACGGCTTATCATCCTCAGACGGATGGGCAGAGTGAGCGTACCATCCAAACTTTGGAAGACATGCTTCATGCATGTGTAATTGATTTAGGTGGTAGTTGGGATAAGCCCCTGCCATTGATCGAATTCTCCTATAACAATAGCTACCATACAAGCATTCAGGATGCACCTCTTGAGGCATTATATGGTAGGAAATGCGGAACGCCTATTTGTTGGGCAGAAGTAGGAGAAGCTCAGTTATCAGGACCAAACATAGTCTTTGAAACGACGGACAAGATTGTCCAGATTCGTGACCGCCTAAAAGCTGCCAGGGATAGGCAGAAGAGTTATGCTGATAAAAGGCGAAAACCTCTAAAGTTTGAGGTTGGTGATAAAGTTTTGCTTAAAGTGTCACCCTGGAAAGGGGTGATGCGATTTGGTAAGAAAGGTAAGTTAAGCCCAAGGTATATAGGACCATTCGAGATCATCGAATGTGTAGGAACAGTGGCTTATAAGTTAAACTTACCAAAAGAGCTCAGTGTTATTCACAATGTATTCCACATCTGCAATCTGAAGAAATGTCTAGCTGATAAGTCGCTAGTCATACCACATACAGATGTGCATATAGATGAGAGCTTAAAATTTGTGGAAAAACCTTTGTCGATTGAGGATCGACAGGTTAAGAAGCTTCGAAGGAAGCATGTGCCTGTCATAAAGGTCAAATGGGATGCCCGCAGAGGTCCCGAGTACACGTGGGAGGTAGAGTCCACAATGAAAGAAAAGTACCCTCATTTGTTTCAGTAAATCTCGAGGTCGAGATTTCTTTTATGGGGGTGAGGATGTAACACCTCGAAAATTCATGTCCAATAATATATCAACACGTGTCATGGACTTAAAATGTGTAAAGGATTGATTTAGAAGGACTAAAGTTGACAAACAAGGAATCTATATGCGTAAAAGGATTCAAAGTGTCAACAATGAATAAATATATCTTTCAATAACCCTACATGATTTTTATACCCTTAAACGAATAAATCATGGATCGTACGAAGCTAATTCTGAAAGAAAGTGAGTAATTACAAACTACAGGGGTTAAATGTGTCAACATGTTTAAATTATACCTCTGAGTGACCTTTTAGCAAACCCGAAGCTTTTTAATGATTAATTATACTCACGAGGATAAGTGATAAAAATTTCACAAGGTTTCGATTAAGTATGAGAAAGTCATGACAATATTCGTATACGAGGGGTTAAAAGTGTCAACATTGAAATTTAAGACCTTTCGGTGATCGTATGAATAACCGGGGACTTAACAAATTTGGTTTATAAATTGGGGTCCTTAAAAGTCAAGTTTGGGGGTTAAAAGTGCAAGAAACCATGTAAAAATCAAGTTTGGAAGGACTAGGGACCTAAATTGCAAATATGGGAAACTTGTTGACCGGACTAGACCTTCACACGGGGCGCGTAAGGTCCCTATGGACTCTTACGCGAGCCGCCTAAGGTGCCCAGATGCAGAAAAAACATGCCAGCTGCCTGTACAACCGGTTTAACCTTCTTAGAAGCTTGGTTTTTGATACCTGGAGCTTGTTTGATGTTTTAAAGGACCTAGGGACACTTGGAATGATACCATAACATCTATTGACTTGCTTGGCATGATCTACTTGCATCAAAACACCTATATAAAGGCCATGAGTTGAGTTGTTCATTTGCTCATTCACTTGCAACATTTCAAACACTCAATTCTGGAAGTAGCTGAGTTGGGAGAAGATTAAGAAGTGTAGAAAAGATAGCAAGGACCTTAAGTAAGAGTTCTAATCCTTGTTTAGTTCTTTTAATTAGCTTTTAAACCTAAAAGTCAAACCGTCGTAATTAAGATTTGACTTCGTCATTAATCTTAATTTGTCCAGTCAAATTTTAATTTGAAAGTACCTATGAGTTGGTATTTATGTGGGCAATGAACCCTTAAAAGGGTATTCTCTGATTCCCACTCTATCTAGGTCGATTGTCGGGTCAAACTTGATTATAAAAAGTCAACAAGAAGCCAATTTTCAAATAAATGCATAATTAGCAATGTAAAGTCTAT
Organism: Helianthus annuus; assembly: GCF_002127325.2. Taxonomy (NCBI): domain Eukaryota; kingdom Viridiplantae; phylum Streptophyta; class Magnoliopsida; order Asterales; family Asteraceae; genus Helianthus; species Helianthus annuus. Next base: position 74,321,829 of record NC_035442.2, on the reverse strand, counting down.
GCAACCTGTTTTATCATTAATATAACTTGGTAATTAATGTAAGAACATGTCTAAACATGTTCAACCCGACAATTTTCAGTTTAAGCTCGGATTGGGATCGAAAGTCGCATACTTTGACTTTTGCTTTGACTTTCAGTTCTGACCCGTTTGAGCATAGTTTAGGAATGCCTTAGAGCTTTAATAGGACCAAGTTACCTATAAGTATAACCCTCTAAGATTATACAACTTGGTTCATTAGTTATCCGATTCATATGCATGATTCCATTAAATGCTTAAATGTTGACTATTATGCCCTTTTCACCTTAAAATGTGATTTTTGAAAAAGTCAAAGAATAGAAACCTTCACTACTGATTTATAAACTTGTCCCTAAAATTTGACGTCAGTTTGAGGTCTAGAATAGGAGTTATGCTCATTAGCGTAAATAAGAAGCTTTTTATTAATTAAATGGCGTAATTAGCGTATAGCCTATCAAAACCCAATTTTTGATACCAAACTTATTACCCACTGGTGTAATATAATATTTTGGGATTTTTGAAGATTTTTATTTATTTTTAGGCTGAGCATAACTTAGAGTTCTAAGCTTGTTTCGGTAATTGCCGGTTTTGCCCTTTTGGGCTATAAAATGAGTTTTACAAATCCTTTTGACCCCAAACCTTTTTCTACTAATCTAATATGATAAATAAATATTTTGAGCTTTCTGAAATAATAAAAATATCAGCTTTCCTTTGAAAACCCGGAAATGGCTCCATTTAAGCGTTTTTAACGCATAGTATGTACTAAAACCATTTTATAAATATAAGGTTTGATGCCTACCGATATTTTTATTAAATATTTGTATTCCAATAGTAAGCAAAAGTTTTAAACTCAGATTTCTAGTTTTAACCTTTTACGCTTATGTGAAATTACCAAAACGCCCCTACGGTGCATAGTTTAGTTATAAATGATAGATTTCACATATGTATGATACCTTACTGTTATAACTTATTTAATTAAGTATATTTACTGATGAAATCAAACCTGTAACTCAGGTTAATATTTAAACTCTTTTATAATCTTTAAAATGACCAAAATGCCCCTACGGGGCATAGTTTGAGTTTAAATTCGTTTTCGGCATAATAGAAGATATCTTACTGATGTCACAACATATTTAAGGCATATTAACTTAGGAAACTTGTATATGACTCATTTGGTTACTCGTTATGCACTTTTCGCATTCGGATCGGCTTATGTGACTAGTTTGCATATATTAGTCGAAACGGGTCAAACCATATCATTTTTGTCTCAAAATCCAGAATGTGTTTAAGTTACCCATATTAAAAAAGTATACAAGCTTGTCATGTCAAAACCACATTCTAAATCGGTCTTCGCTTTATCATGCGTTTGAACCGTGTCTTCCTTTTGAAAACTAACCTGTCTAAGTCTAGGCTTAATTAAAGACCCATTAGGATTCTAATAGGTTATTAAAAACCTTCGTTCTAGATTAGGATCCCAGTAAAAGCTACGTGCACTTGCTGTATTTGATTTATACTTTGCTCAGGTAAATACTCTTAACTTATTTTCCCTATACGGGCTTGGGATACGATACTATAAAGTACCGCTTTGTCGGGTGTGTGTGTAGTCATTTAAAATCGGATTGTGATTAATGTATTTGCATGACCCGTTTATTATGTATTATTTGGTGTATGGCCTTTGGGGGTTAAATGATCATGTCCCGGATATCCTTGGCATCATTCAAAGAAATGGCCACGACCTAAGCACAGGGTGTAGGCGTACACCTGACAGCTGCTTATGTAAAAACTGGTAGTCCACTTAGAGGAATCAGCCTTGTGGGTATTATACCTGTGGCGTGTCAGTTAATCTAGACCGGCCCTACAAACCGGCCCTGATGGACGACAAATAAGTAAACCTGTATACAAGATTATATTTAAATTATCGTCCCAAGTTATAAAAGATATTTTTGCTGAAGTGCATTCAAATCAATTTTCAAACTCTCTTCAAAATGAGTCACTTAAGTTGTATTTAGCAGTGTAAACTGACGTATTTTCCAAAAAGGCCAAGTGCAGGTACTATACATAATAGGCTGGCTACTCCAGGCATCAATAATCAAGTCTCGCAAGCTCTAGATGTCAAAGTCTGTTGAACAGTTTTCCTTTTTATTCGATCCGCCTGTGGATCTGTTTCAATTGTTTTGGGATACTTAGTATTACATTTTATTCGGTTGAAATGAATCTATCTTTCTACTTTCGCTGTGTATTTATTATTTGTGTTGTTTGACTATGATGATACCAACTACGTCACGATACTCCCCACCGGGCCCACCAGTAATACGTGGAAATATCGGGGTGTTACATAACCCGATATGGACATTATGAATTTTTAGTTATGTCTTTTGGGTTAACGAACGTGCCAACCGCGTTTATGGATCTTATGAACCGGGTATGTCGTCCCATGTTGGACAAATCTGTGATTGTATTTATAGATGACATTTTGGTCTATTCACGAAGTAAGGCCGAACATGCGAATCACTTACGAGAAGTACTTGAAACACTCCGTAAGGAGAAACTTTACGCAAAATTCTCAAAGTGTGCCTTTTGGCTCAGAGAGGTGCAGTTTCTGGGCCATGTGATAAACTCGGAAGGTGTTTTAGTAGATCCGTCAACAATTGAAGCCGTAATGAGATAGGTTTCCCTGAAAAATCCAACTGAAATAAGAAGTTTTCTAGGCCTTGCGGGGTACTATAGAAGGTTTATACAGGATTTCTCGAAGATAGCATTACCCTTAACAAAACTGACAAGGAAGAAAGAGAAGTTTAAGTGGGGTAAAGAACAGGAGGAAGCCTTTTGAATATTAAAGGAGAAACTGTCGAGTCCCCTGGTCATTACATTATCGGATGGGACAAAAGACCTGGTTGTTTATTCAGACGCTTCACAGCAGGGTATAGGTTGTGTTTTGATGTAGAGAGGAAAGGTTATCGCATATGCTTCATGACAATTAAAACCACATGAAGTAAACTACCCAACGCACGATTTAGAATTAGCAGTGGTAGTATTCTCCTTAAAGATTTGGAGGCACTATCTCTATGGTATGAGATGTAGAATTTACTCGGATCACAAAAGCCTCAAATATTTCTTCGAACAGGAAGACTTGAATATGAGGCAACGAAGACGGTTGGAGCTGATTAAAGATTACAATTGCGATATCCTCTATCACCCGGGAAAGGCGAACGTGGTGGCGGACGCGTTAAGCCGAAAAGAGTATCCACCTCCGATTCAAGTAAAATCCATGAAGATGATAGTGACGCCACGCTTATTTGAAATGATATGAGATTCCCAAATGAAGTCGCTTGGAGCGGAAGACCCGAAAAAAGAAAGAATGAAAGGTATAGCCGAAAAATTAGAAGAAAATTCGATCGGACACAAAACAAGATTCGGTCGAATTTGGATACCACAGTTTTGCGGAGTCAAGACCGCACTGCTCGAGGAAGCTCATAGGTCACGGTATTCAATCCACCCCAGGGCAACAAAAATGTACCAGGACTTGAAGACCAATTATTGGTGGCCGGGTATGAAACGCGATATTGTTAAGTATGTCGCGAAATGCTTAATATGCTCCCAAGTGAAAGCAGAACATCAAAAACCATACAAGCAATTACAACCTTTGGAAATTCCGGTATGGAAATGGGAGGAAATAACGATGGATTTGCTGACTAGGCTTCCTAGAACGAAAAAGGGGCATGACATTGTATGGGTAATCGTAGACCGACTTACAAAAAGTGCCCATTTTCTACCTATTCGAGAGGCTTACTCTTCTGAGAGAATGGTGGAAATATATATGAATGAGATCATATCTCGACATGGAGTGCCTGTGTCAATTATCTTAGATCGGGCTACTAGATTTACCTCTCGTTACTGGTAGAAGTTTCATGAGAGTGTGGGCACAAAGTTACACATTAGCACCGCCTATCACCTTCAAACTGACGGTCAATCAGAAAGAACCATTAACTTGTTGATATGTTGAGGGCATGTGCTTTAGACTTTGGGGAAAGTTGGATGACCATTTACCACTAGCGGAATTCTCTTATAATAATAGTTACCATAGTGGCATTCAAATGGCTCCTTATGAATTACTATACGGGAGAAAATGTAGGACTCCCGTATGTTGGGGTGAAGTAGGGCAAAAGGGAGCTTGCGCCAAGCGATCTAATAGCAGTGACAAATGAAAAGATTGATTTGATTAGAGCTCGATTGAAAGCAGCCCAGGATCGGCAAAAAGCTTATGCGGACAAGAGAAGGCGTCCTATCGAGTTTCAAGTTGGAGATTATGTTTTGCTGAAAGTATCTCCATGGAAGGCTATAATCTGTTTCCGCAAACGGGTTAAGTTAGGTCCTCGTTATATTGGACCATTTAAAATTTTGGCTCAAGTCGGAAGGGTTGCATATCGTTTAGAATTACCGTCTACACTAGACGAGATTCATAATACCTTCCACGTATCGCAGTTGAGGAAGTGTCTTGCGGATGAAACAACAGTAGTACCTCTCGATGACATTGAGTTGGACAAGGGGTTAAATTACGTCGAAAGACCAATAGCAATTAAAGATGTTAAGGTGAAGAATCTTCGCAACAAAGCCGTAAGGCAAGTCTTGGTTCAATGGCAACACCGAAAGGGGTCAGAACTTACATGGGAAGCAGAAGACGAAATGAGGAGGCACTACCCTTTTCTTTTTGGTATGCATTCATTTAACGTTGTTATGTGTCTAGGTTTCGGGGACGAAACCTCCTTTAAGGGGGGTAGACTTGTAACACCCCAAAATAGGATAACATGAAGCTAATTTTAAATAATTAAAAGAATTAACTTAGTTAATAAAAATGTTACAAAAGCTAGTTAAAGGGTGGAAAGTGTTTAATTAAAGAAATGTAATTCTATGGGGGTTAAACATGAGTAATTGCAAAGTATGGGTATTAGAGGGAGGAAAACCCCAAAAACACACATATGTGCGTTCTAGGGGTCGATCAAAGCAGGGAACCAAGGGTGAAACCCTTGTTCACCAAATTCAATCAATTTGGGTAGAAATTTAGAAGATAATCGGCTGCATGAACTCGAATCTACACCCATCTAAGCTCGATTTTAAAGAGGCGTGAAGGAAGAAGGTTCAAGTACTTGGAAATCGGAAGGCTCACAAGATCGAGGTATGTTCCATTGTGCATACAAAACTTTACTTATATGTTGCTAATGTTCGCGAATTATAATTTCTAGTTATATTGGTTTATGGTGGTTAATAAGTATATAGCAAATCCCTTGTGGATTTGGCTATGTAAATGAAAGTCGTATAAAATTATGTAAATTGACCGGTTCGAGTTGAACTAGTCAAGTAAGAAAGAATCGTTCAACCTGTCATGTATGGGTAATGATGAAAGCAATTACGAATGTAGAATGTATGATGTTCAATCCGTTATGCGGATCGAACGAATGTGGTATGTTGTAAATAAATAACCCGATGTTATCGGGTTATGAATGGTATGTCTTATCTCATTTATGAGAATTTATGTTAGACCCGTTTTAATGGGTAGCCGAATGTAAAAATGAAAGGAAAGTATATAAAAGTATGAAGTCGGAATTTTAGTGATCTAAAGTGAAATAGATAATAAGACTAATTCCTTAAAGTTTTGTTGTTGATGTAGGTAAATCCTCAACCTAAGCGATTGGACGACTTAGAACGAGCGCACTTGATCAACGCCCACCTCATGCTTCCGTCATGGTTAACTTAATATGGTCTTAGTTTGGGTTTTATGTATTTACAACTGTAGGATCGTTGTGTCGATCTAAACGAGACAATCAGAAGAGTTCTTGACCAAATCAGAGGCGGAATTCATTGATTTGATCTTCATTAAGCTTGATATACACTTAGAAGTAGTTTATCTATCTCTTGTATTGATTTCACAACGTTTTACAAGATGGCGACACTTCGGCAGAGCTTCGCTACTAGAATCAGAAAGTTCCAAAAGAAATCCCAAGACACCTATTTATAGGGAGACCACTTCGCACGAACCAGCAACATGCCAGTTCGCACGAACTGGTCAGTTCGCACGAACTGGTCAGTTCGCACGAACTGGTCAGTTCGCACGAACTGGTCAGTTTGTATGAACTGGCCACTTCGTGTGAAACTGCTGGTTCGGCTCAGTTTCCCGTTTCATCGTACTACGTGTCTAGGTCTATCTATCTAATTACAAGAGTCGATATAAGACGAAGTCGACATATATATGCACCAACAGACTCCCCCTTGGATGTTGACGAGTCTTCAGTGTCGAGTCTTCAGTATGACGAGTCTTCAGTCTTGATCAGTCTTCTCACCCTCTCCAAAATGTCTTTCTCTGTAAGCATCCTCATCAATCTTTATCTCTTCTCTCTCTCAGAATCTCAACCTGACTTTTCCAATTCTCTTGATCAGATCTCTTGATTCCTTAATCTCTTCAGCATTATCAGCTAGCGTGGACTGCAGGATTTGAACCTGGCTCTAAAGTCTTCAGACTCCCCTTTGGATGTTGATTCAAAATCAGTGTCTGGCTCTTACGTCTTCAGACCCCCCCTTTCGATAAGGTGGGATCGCAGTCTGGAATAGCTCTCTTTCTAAGATCGTGACCAGGCTTAAACTCTGCTCAGGTTTAGACACGGGGATCTTGCTTCGCAGCTTTCACAGGTTCAGGAACGTCGTCTGGCTCTCAGAAACCTGGCTCTAATCTGCAAATCATCAAGAATCAAAACCTAACTTATCCAACGCCTTTTACCTGCACAAACTCTACCTAAATATAAGATTTTTATAACAATTTTAATCTATGCATACCACTTGTTAAATTAATCTTAAAACATCATTTGTTAGATTCTGACATTTCTCAAATTATCTCAAAATTTTAACTTCACTTTTCATCTCAAACAAACTTTCCCAATCCATTGTTCATCCTGTTTAGCACTCGGAATTTTGAAAGTCAGCTTTTCAACATCAGTTGTCGAAAATAAGATGAAATAAAATCTTTTTGATTTTTCTAAATTTTATGCTAAAACACTCCGAAAATCTGTTTGGATTTTGTTTTTAATGAAAAGTAGTAAAGAAATATTTACAGACAATATTTTTGTGAGTTTGTGTAAGAGGATCATAACAATTTTTGAGACTTATCACCAACACCATTGACCTTTTTAGACTTTAAGTTCTAAACGATTCACTTAGATTGTCAGTATACTGATCCACTTAAATTTTCACACAAAGTTCAACTGTTTCGAGATACGAGAATTAGTGTTTTAAGCACTTAAACTTATTCGCTTGTCCCACCTCAGAATATACTCCCGTATCCAGACTTCTATATTCAGTCTTACAGGTGAATGTACACTAATGATATCTGTAAACGGGTAATGCGAGACCATGAGAGCTCAGGTTAGAACTTCCGTTCAGACAAAGAGATGATGGCTCGACTTTAGGTGTGTCCTGTTTGGGGATCTTTTCTTCAACAGCACATGATTAGCATTTTTCAATGTTTCACCATTTTTTTATGTTGAGGGTGGGCTTTATGATTAAAGCAGTGCAGAGTATTATAAAAGGACTAGGCTATTGCTTCCGCAAAATCAGAAGTCCTGGTATAATACCCCAGATATCATCACGCACAAAGACCTAGTATGTCACAAATAGAAAGTCTTTCAAACAAGATTTCGGGGGTTACCCATATATCCGAGAGATGTTCCCTACGAGATAAGTAAGCTATTCGTATTTAGGTTTATATCTCGAAAACAATCTACTAAGTGTGTAAAAACCTACTGGCATATCATTAGTAAGATCGTTTATCACATTTGACTTTCCAATTCTTTAGCATGTTGTGATTGTCTACTGATGTACTATCATTTCCTCTTTTTCACGACAAAACTCAATTTTGATTTTTTGATGTTTTTGTATTTCAAATTTTATCATGTTTTTCAATTTTTCAAATTTTCAAAATTTTGAATTTTTTACTCCCCCTAATATCAAAAATATGTTTCAATTTTTGATTTTCCGGGAAAATTTGAAAATGAACGTAATAAACTGTACAAATAAACTGACAAACTGATGTGAATTGCTTCAATTCGCCATCCACTTGGCATAAACAATCAGAACTCCCACTGACAACAAACTATTTTCCCATTATGATTTGAAAACACTAAAGTTTGTTTTAATCAAAATGGTTTTTCCGGAAAATTAGTTTTGTTGATTTCACATACCACTTGAAAGATTGGGGATTAATTCATCATTTTGTTTTCAAATTACCACTTGTAAGAATTTATCACTTGTATAAAAGTTAACTCAAGTTCAACTTAATGACCTTGATTAACCACCTGTAAGTTTCTTATCAACCATACCACTTGTAAATCGAAATATGACAGTTTGGAATTTTTCAAGAAAAATACCACTTGTAAGTTTTTCAAACAAAAAACATTTTTGAAGAATGATACCGATTCATGCTCCACGATTACCAACTTGGAAGCTCCGGCAAGTCAGGATTTTCAGTTAAAGAGATTCTCCCAAGCCTGACGGTCCTTGGGAGATTTCGAGTCATCATTTCTCGGTTTCTTTCCTTTCTTCTTCTTTTCATAGTATTCCTTTACCTCTTTGACCTTCCCGTCAACCATTTTTCCAAAAATATTTTGAACTGTAGGGTTAAAGGCTTTTTCGACATCAAATTCTTTCTTTTTAGAATAGAATTGATTCGAAATCTCTACTTTTCCAACTTTTTGTTTAAAGTTTTCAGTCCGCAATAGTGGAAAGTTGACATCATCCATTGGTGGAACTGAATTTTCTCCTTTTAGATCAACTTGTGGCTCCTCTGACTTTGACGAGTCAGATTAATCGCCAGAAAGTGGCTCCTTTGCTTCCGAAGAAACAAATTCATCGCTAGAAAGTGGAACCCAATCCATACCGGATTTCGGTTTACCAAATTTATCAACATTTGTCATGAACGACCTTTCACAATTTCTTTTATATGCAAACACTTTTATAAAAATTTTATCTGAAAATTTAACTTTCATTGATTTTTTAACTGTTTGATTAACCAATTTTCCTTCTTTATTCTCTCTTTTGTCCTCAGATGTGTATCTGATGAATTTGTTTTACTTGACTGATCATTCTTTGTTGAGTAAAGCGATTCATCAGAACTTTTATCTGAATCAACTGTTGTATCCGAGGACAAAATCTTTTTTATATAATCTCTAGCTTTCTTTCTTTTCTTTCTCAGTCTATCTTTCTGCCCTTGTGATAATTTCACTTTCTGTTCTTTGGGCTTTTCTTCAATTTTGACTGTTTTCTTCACCATTCTATGAGATTCAGCCCTCGATCTTCCCTTTGATCTCATCGGCCAATCTCTGGCAATATGACCTCTAATTTGACATTCATAGCATCTTCTTGTCTGAAATCTCTGACTCTGGCAGTTAACAGCAATGTGTCCTTCAAAACCACATTTGTAACACACCCTGTTATCATACCATTATCCACTTTCAAACCATACACTTAGATTATAACATTGATTTGCCTCGTGGTAATCATGACTTCTCCTTTTTCTATCATCATAATGATTTGTCTTTGAAGCACTGTGATCAAACCTGCACCACTTATTATCAAATTTTTGTGAGTTTAGATTTTCAAATTTTTGTGATTTTTTTATAAAGATTGGATGATTGAACTGATGATCTTTTATTGTTACTTCGAAAATTTTTAGAATTTTGGTTTTGTTTTTGTTCTACATTCTTCTTAAAACGTTTTTGCATTGAGCATTCACCTTTTTCAGTAGATTGTAAAACAGTTTCTTGAAATTTTTCTTTTAGTTTCAAAAATATTTTCTTTTTATCATTTTCATCATCAGATTTATCATCATAATCTTCAATTATGACATCATCATAATTTGTGACATTGTCACTTATTGGAATTTCCTCTTTATTTTCATTGATCAATTTTGGACATATATGATCTAGTAATAATGACGAGGTCATAAAACCTTTCAATTTCTTTTCTAAATCATTAATTTTATTTTTAGCACTCTCAACTTCATTTTCAAGTTGAGTGATTTTCTCAAGATGAGAATTTATTGCTATTTGATTTTCAATATTATTATTATCCAAAACAGATTTTTCATTTTTTAAAATTTTTATTTGATTTTGAAATTCTTTTTCTTTTTCTTTTAAAATTTTGTTTTCTAATTTTATCCAAAACACATCTTCATTTTCTAAAATTTTTATTTGATTTTTAAAATCTTTTTCAATTTTTAATTTTTCATTTTCTAAAATTGTTATTTTATTTTGAAATTCTTTTTCATTTTCTTTTAAAATTTTGTTTTCTAATGTCAAACTCTCCACATCTTTCAGAAGTTTGACATTTTCTGATCTAGATTTATCACATTTTGAGCACTTCTCAGGCATTTTTTTAGCATCAGCTTCCTTCTCAATCTTGATAGCTGGAATTTCTTTAACCTGCTTCTTTACTACTCGAACCTTTTCCTCAGGTTTGACAATTTATGCCTTATGATTCTTCTTTTTCGCAGCTTGACTTTCTTTGATCTCTTCCATCTTGCCTGCAAAATGCAAATTATACATATCAGATGAAAATTCTCTACTATAATATTCAAGTTTTCGAATTTCTTCACTATCATCATCACTCTCTTCATCTGATGAGTGATCAAAGATTGGAGCTTTTTCTGAAACCTTTTTTGTTGAAACTAATTCTTCTTCTTTCTTATTAGGAATGAATTGCTGAGATTCGTAATAAAAATACGCTATTTCATCTTCAGAATCCATGTTTCGGTATCGAGAATTCACAATGACAAATTGTTCAAATGATCTGGTTATTAATCAAACACCCTGAATTCTGTTTCAAACGATCTGATGATTTCACGTGACCTGGATGACAATCTCAAACGATCTGGATAATCCAAACGGACTGGAAATATGTCAATCCGCGCGAACTAATGAATTTTCAAACGATTTGAACACCTCGTGCGACTTGGCTGATCGAGTAGTGATATGACCTCAGCGATGAATCTTGACCTTCAAAATGTCCTCACATGCAAACATTGATTTTATTTTGTGATTGGGCCGCTTATATGGACAGATATGATCAAATATGAAATGAGCTATCAAACTCTTTCTAAATGAAATGCTATTGGGCCGTAAACCTTAAATGAATGACCAAATTAATGATCACATGGGCCGAAGACTAATCTGACATACCATACAATATCTCACATGCAAAAGCCGATAACCTTTATCAATTTTCATGCAATTATAGATCTTATAACATAGCCGACAACAGTGATGTTTAACTCAATCTGATTAGTCCTCAATTTATAAAGTCAATCAAAATCACATGCAATCTGATTACCCTTTTTGAACTTGGCCGACAAACTTGATAGTAATCAATTTCTGATTGGACCGTTAATCACATGCAAACTGACACAATTAATGACCTGAATAAACTATCAAGCGAACTGATCAGAATTTCAACTCGTGCGAACTGAAATTATGTCAAACTGTGCGAGCTGGTGTTGTTTCAAGCGAACTGGAGACTATTTTCACACGACTTGGCAGATTTTCACCACTTCGCACGACCTGATGCAGTTCATGCGAGCTGGATTAATCAACTCGTGCGAACTGATGTGATCTTCGAACAAACTGACAAGGTTTTCACACGATTTGGTTCATTTTATCAAGTTTTAGGTTGATTTAAGGTATGATTTTTTCAAGGATTGATTAAAATTCAGTTTTACGTGTTATATGTAAAAATCAGATCATTTTAACCGTAAAAACTCTGCAATTTGAAGAAAAGGTGTAGAAGATGAGTAGAAGTGAGATGATTTTGAAGAAAACAAGCTGAAATGGTAAGAACTCCTCCTCCTGAGATCTGATACCACTTGTAGGATCGTTGTGTCGATCTAAACGAGACAATCAGAAGAGTTCTTGACCAAATCAGAGGCATAATTCATTGATTTGATCTTCATTCAGCTTGATATACACTTAGAAGTAGTTTAACTATCTCATGTATTGATTTCACAACGTTTTACAGGCTGGAGACACTTCGGCAGAGCTTCGCTACCGGAATCAGAAAGTTCCAAAAGAAATCCCAAGACACCTATTTATAGGGAGACCACTTCGCATGAGCCAGCAACATGCCAGTTCGCACGAACTGGTCAGTTCGTATGAACTAGCCACTTCGTGTGAAACTGCTGGTTTGGCTCAGTTTCCTGTTTTCCTCGTACTATGTGTCTAGGTCTATCTATCTAATTACAAGACTCGACACAAGACGAAGTCGACAGACATATACACCAACAACAACTTATGTAGTCTTTTTGATGTCCTTGTAGTTTGGGACAATAACTTGGTAGTTGTAGTTGGTTCTTAAACTATGTAGATAATGTCCATTTTGGTTCCAAAAGGTCTTTTATGTTGTTATATTTTACGATAAAAAACAGGGACTAATGGTCTAGATATGAATGGGTCATGCCGAAAAATTTCAAAAGTTTCTTACACATTATGGTTCTTTAAAAAGGTTAAAAGTTAGGGGCGTTTCAGAATTTTTCTCATAAAGCATGAACGATTCGGCAACTATTCAGACCCTTGATGAATGAAGTGTATATCTTCTTGTGCTTCTCTGGAGGTGGTGCTAAGTAGCCTGCCTGACTATGTGTCGGGATGAACTTCAAATCCATGACCTGTACAAAAGATATAAGCATTAAGTATAGAATCGTTTTTGAAAAATTTCTTGTTAACTGAGTTAAATTTCACAAAAATGCCAAATTATACAAGTCAACAAGTCAATGCAGGTCAATCAGTCAACAACTCAGATTGCAGGTCAACTAATAAAGTCAAAATCAGATTTTGAGTCGAGAGAATGAGAGTTTGACTCGAGACCATGAGGTTTCGAGTCGAGACCACGTGGTTTCGAGTCGAGACCTCAGTCAAGACCAAGGGATTCGGAGTCGAAATCCCAGTCGAGACCATGTGATTTTGAGTCGAGACCTCAGTCGAGACCAACGAGGTTGCGACTCGCAGCCAGATGTCTCGAGTCCTTATGTCAATTAGCTACAACCTGAGTCGAGACTACACAAACAGGTTTCAATCATCCTTAATTTGGATTAAAATCCAAAAACATCCTTGAATTTCTTTGAAGACCAAAATATGTTCAAATTAGGGTTTATGTTCATCTTCAAATCTTCATAAGATCTTTATCAAATCTTTAAACATCCTGCAAAACTTCAACCAAATTATTATAATACCTTCAAAGTCATGAGTCAAGACCGGAAAATACGTCGGAAGCAACAAGATTGCCGGAATAAAGAGAGTTCGCCAACATATTTGAGAGAGAATTTAGTGAAACTTTGACTAGTCTTGAGTGAGAAATGGGGTCTCGACTCGAGACCTGCCTTTTGTACCCTAACACATGAGTGGGCTAGGCCGTTGAATTGGGCCGAGACCAAGAAGTTGGGTCGAGACCACCTCAAAATCAGTCAAGACCAAACATATTTTCAGTTTAAAGATTTAATTTAAGTTCTTTAATTTTTTCAAAAATCCCTTTATACCAAAACAGTTTTTAATAACTTATTTAACTTCCCGAGCACGTTTTACGAAAACAAAACCTAAAACACAAAAATAAATAATATGAACAATTATCTACTAAAATAAAATAGGAAATATCGTAATTGCTCATGGATCAAATCACGAGGTTTCGGGCTTGACTTCACTCATCAACACTGATCTACCACTGAATGATCTAGACGATTGCCAGTATATTTGTCCACCTAAACTCATCTCCCTAGACCTTTTCCATGTAACTGCCTGTAACTAATTTTATCATGTTTTGATTTCTTAACAATGAACACCCAAACAAATACTAGTAAAGTCCTGTAATTATAAACATCACACTCTATCATACAAACAGTTTCCCTACAACATATTTTCACAAGTCCGTTCCAGACTTCTGAAACCTTAACTGGGACTAGATTGAGAAAAGAACAGAATAGATCAAAAGCAGAGATGATATAATGTACAGATCAAATGAGTTTTTCTCAGTTTGATATAGGTTTCTAGGGTTTCTTTTGGGCTCTTGAGGGCCTCTTTCGGGTGTCATTTGATCTATAAGACGACAGACGCTCAGCTAGGTCTTTGCTCATGCAAAACAGAAGCTAAACGCTGCCTAGCACCTCCAGGTCTTTCATCACGTAAAACAAAGGAGATACATGACTTTTTCAGAGAAGATTTCAGAACTAGACCAAATTGTGTGTATCGGGACATCACACAAGCATTCAAATAGAAATGAGCTAATTCCAAGTGACTTTCTTTCTTGGGGTCATCAACTAATTTAGGTTCTGAACAGAAACAGCCAATGTTTCCAGCCTTAAGGATAGAGCCTACCAACACATCATACTAGAGTCAAACTATTTCGATACTAGGTTTACATGAGTCAACCCTTTACCACAATGTGAAAATTCATTTCATTTCCCATGTCATGCAATGCTTCTTTTTGTATTTTTCAATATTTTCAATGTTTTTGTATTTTTCAAAAATTTTCAATGTTTTTGTATTTTCAAATTTTTTCAATGTTTTTGTATTTTTCAAAATTTCTCCCCCTAAATTTGTGCATAAATAAAAACTACCTAAGAACAAAAAAACTTTATGAACAAATTTACCTACGAAAAACAAAACATGCACAGTCGGTATAACGGATCATTTTCAGAAAATCCACAAGCACTTGAAACTTCGAGCTGCTGACAGGTTTGGTGAACAAATCAGCAACATTTGCATCTGTGTCGATTTGTTCCAGTTTGATAAGACCTCTATCAAAACAGTCTCGTATAAAATGAACTTTAACATCAATGTGCTTGGTTTTTGAGTAGAAGATAGGATTTTTCACAAGTTGTATATCAGCATCATTATCACAATAAATGGTAGTGTTAAGATAAGTCAAACCGTAGTCCTGCAATCGATGTTGCATCCACACCACTTGGGAACAAGACGCAGAAGCCGTGCTTCAGCTGTGGAAATCGCCACCGTTTGCTGTTTCTTGCATTGCCAAGAAATGAGCCTGTCACCCAAAAATTGACATCCAGCTGATGTGGATTTCTTGTCTTTGTCAGTGCCTCCAAAATTACTATCAGAAAACGCAAACAGGTCAAAATTGGAATCCCTCAGATACCACAGACCAAACCGAGTTCGCCCTTTAAGGTACCGAAAGATTCGTTTAACAGCAGTAAGATGAGAGTTTTTAGGATTAGCCTGATATCGCGCATAGTTGCAGACAACAAACATAATGTCTAGACGGCTCGCTGTCAAATACATCAATGACCCGATCATAGACCTATAAAGGCGTTGATCAACAGGGGATCCTTCTGCATCCTCAGTCAGTAATGGTCTTTCTGCCATTGGAGTTTCAGCCGGTTTTGCGTCTGTGAACTTGAATTTTTCCAGCACATCGTCCACATACTTCCCTTGATGAATAAGAATGCCTCGAGAATCCTGTTTGACTTGTAAACCCAAGAACAATGTCATTTCTCCGAGCGCACACATCTCGAACTTCTTTTTCATAACTCTCTCAAATTCCTTGCTAAGCTCCTCACTTGTCGATCCGAAGATAATATCATCGACATAAATTTGAGCCAAGATCTGGTCCTTGCCCATTCTCTTGATAAACAGAGTCTGGTCTATAATGCCTTGGTGCTTGGTGCAATCCATATAATGCCTTGTCAAGCTTGTAGGCATATTCTGGATGATCTGGATGGACAAAACCTGGTGGTTGCTCAACAAAGATTTCCTCCTTCACGTCTCCATACAAAAACGCAGTCTTGACGTCCATCTGATAAACAATGAACCCCAAATAGAATGTGTATGCTAAGAAAATCCAGATGGCCTCAAGTCAGGCAACTGGGGCGTAAACTTCATCATAATCCAGTCCCTCTATCTGTCCGAATCCCTGGACCACCAATCTTGCTTTGTTTCGGACAATAACTCCTGCAGAATCTTGCTTGTTTCTGAAACCTATCGAGTTCCAAGTTTGTGCTTCCCTTTCGGCAACTCCATAAGCTTCCATACTCCTAGCTTCTTGAACTGGTTCAGCTCTTCATGCATAACATCGACCCAGCCTGGTTCCTGCAAAAGCTACATCAATGGTTTTAGGTTCAATTTGAGAAATGTAGCATGAGTATAAGCAAAGATTAATGGTTCCTGATTGGCTCCTGGTTTGAACTCCTGCATTTACAGGACCAATCACGTTCTCAATCGGATCATTTCTTTAAACGCTTGTATGGCAAATTCTGGTATGGTCTCGTCTTGAGTTGTGTTGATGTTGCTCGACTCCCCCTCATTAGATACGACAGCATTATGAACCACAGGAGTAGTAAAAGTACAATCTTCAGGAATGGACCAAGAAACAAATCAGATCCAGAGGCATTCGAGTGAATACCTCCTGATGATGCACCTTCAAGGGATTGATGGGACGTTAGATGCTCTATAAATCACATTCCTGGTGGATCGATAGTATGATTTCGCGAGCTCCCTTCATCATGTTCCTCTTCTTCTGTATCACCAAACGAAACAGGTTGTTTCGGAGTCGACACACCTGCATCAGGGGAAACACTAGACAAAATGTTAAAAGATTTGAACAAATCAGCATAATCATATAGCCAATTTGGACCAACTCTAGCGTCCGTAGAATTTTCTTCGAGCCATTCAATGTTGCACGACTCGATGACCTTCAAGGTTACTTTATTATACACTCTATAGGAAGATCCTTTAGAGTATCCAATAAAGAAACATGCATCCTCTTTGACCTCAAACTTCCCATTAGTGTCCATGAGCAACTGTACACACGGACAACCAAAGATACGGAAGTGTGAGACCGAGGGTTTACGTCCTTCCAGAATCTCGTATGGATGTAATCAGCCGTGCTGACTGCTTCGGCCTAGAAGAAACTAGGAAGCTTCGAGTCGGCCAGCATGGTTCGTGCCGCCTCTATAAGAGTACGATTTCGTCTCTTAGCCACTCCATTTTGTTATGGAGTTCGTGGCGCACTGTACTGTCGTTCGATTCCCTTTTCTGCACAGAATGTATCTAAGGTGATATTCTTGAATTCTGTCCTGTTGCCTGATCGAATTGCTTTCACCCTTGTACTAGCTTGATTTTCAACTAGAGTGATGAACTGTTTGATCAAACTTGCAGCCTCATTTTTGTGACTAAGAAAGTAAACCCATGTGTAACGAGAGTAGTCATCTACTATCACAAGACAATACGCCTTCTTGCCAACGCTCAGCACATTTACAGGACCAAAAAGATCCATGTGTAGTAACTCAAGCACGGCTTTTGTCGAAGGTGTAGACAAGGACTTATGAGGTGTCACACCCCAACCGATGGCGGAAACATCGGGGTGAGGCACTGAGCGAAATAGATTGTCCAGGAGAAATCCATAACAACTAAAGTACCAGATAATTAATATTATGTCACATGCCATAACTTATCAAATAAAGCAGTTATTACAAACATAGATATCTCAAAGACAAATCATAGTTCCGACAACTCAAAATATTAATTGTTTGTTTCTAGACTCTCCTAAGCTCGATTCCACATAGCAAGCATACCACAACATCCTAAACACCTGTCACATACGTTAAAATAGAGGTCAATACACATAGTGTAAAGGTGAGCATACAAGTTTAATAGTATATAGTAGCGAAAAGCGGTTTACACATAACCAACATGTAACATGTTGAAAAGCAAAGCTAGCACGTTATCGACAATGAAATATGCAAAGACATGACTGCGAGTTGTAGAATGTGCAACACATATCACCATTGTGACACGTGAAGTAAAACCCTTAACAACCCCTGTCCACGACAGGTGCTGAGTCCAAACTATAGTACTATCGTTGCTAAGGTGTCAGGCAACAATCACTGTGTAAACATAACATACAAGCATCCATCGAGTAACACGTATAACAAGCAATAACGGTCAACATATAAAAGTGTTAGCGTCATGTGTCGATTGTGATTTGAAACAGGTAACCTATGTAACACCCAAAAGTGCGTAAAGCGAAAAGGGTTCGAGTATACTCACAGTAGATGTAGCTACTAAACACGATCTGTGATTGGATTGAAGGGAGCCCTTAGAGTAAGCCTGAACAGTTAACGATAGCATAAGCGTTGAACAGTGCGTAAAACGAGGTCGAGTGAATTGAGTGACGAAGAGTCATCTGATCGGATGACAATTAGGACGGATGGTCATCCGGACGGATGACCATTCGGTCGGATTGTCATTCGTTTGGGATGGATGTGTTTGTGTATGATATAACTTTGAAGTTTTCGTTGTAGCGTTTTGAAAACAGAGAAGTATCTCTACCTTTCAGGTCGTCCGGTCGAATGGTCATCCGGTCGGGTGGTCATTCGATCGGATGGCAATCCGTCCAAGTGAGACATTTCACAAAACCAAGTCTCCTGTTAGAATAGTCATTCAATCGGATGGTCATCCGATCGGATGACTATTCGTTGGAACTGTTATTTTCTTGAAGTTTGCAAAATCGTTTAAGTGTTGGAACCCACAAGTCATCCGATTGGATTGTCACTCGATCGGATGGCAATCCGATCACACGGCAGTCCATTCAGCGACTTGATCGTTTGAAACTTGCAAAATTTTGTTAAGTCTGGAAAGTTTACGGTTTGGCCGAGACGGTATAACAACGTGTTAAACAACAGAAACTCCACCAAGTCCAAGTCATCCGATCGGATGGGAATCACCCCGTCTGATCAGTTAACTGTTCTTGACGGTTGTTCATGTTCAACCCGTGAACCGGTTGTCTCTTTGATAGAAATCAGTTTTCACACCGGCAGTTCACTAGAGATTGAGTAGAGGGCCTGAATAAGCTCAGATTCTGTCGGTTTTGAGTTCAAGAGTGTAAAAGAGTTGAAAGAAGTTTAAATTGGTTTGAAAATGTTTGGATTTAGGTGAAATCAGTGTTTAAACATTGTAGAAATCTTTTGGATCTGAGTTGTTCTTGGTGGAATGAGGTCATTCTTTGGAGTTCATGAGAACCCATTATGACATCACCCTAGAATAGCCCAAATCCACCGTTTTCATGGTGAAAGGTTAAGATTTGATGGTGAAATTGATGAAGAAGTGTGTGTAGATCAGGAAAGTACAAGATTTGAGTGGAAAACTTACAAGAATCGCGAGGAATCGAGACAAAATAGCCCAAGTGCGTGCTGGTTGAAGGAGGAGCTGTCACATCACATGAACCGTGATGTGACAAGTGCTATTTATAGGTGAAAGGAGAGAAGAGGAGGTTTAATGGTGCGATCGGCGGGCAATCCGATTGGTCGGATTGCACGCCGGATGGCCATTCGACGAATGGTCATCTAGACGGATGACCATTCGATCGAATGGTCCTTCGATCAGATGGGTTTCGCGAGTTGGTTTTCGACGTTTCGTTTCATGCGTTGAGCATTGCGTTGTGTTACGAGTAAGCGAGGCGATAGTATTATATAATAGCTACACAAATAACCTAACTAACATACAACAACATATGTAACTTTATATCCCAAGTTTGTGGTGAGATTGCGTTGCGATAGAGTTACGATTGCGTTTTTGGTTAACACCTCAAACATAAATAAACATGCACAAGTAACACATAAATAGCACACACACACACAAAACAATATCCAGAACATGCGATTCAAGTTGCGATGCGATAGCGATGAGACAACGTCAAATAGATTAGCGATTAAACTGTGATTATTGCATTTACTCCACATAATACAACTAAAGTAACAAAATTAAAGTATCGATTAACAAGTTAAAGAGTACAATCAATAATTAAGCAAGGAGGGACAGATCGCATTTAGCAATCTTTTCTTCCTTTGACTTTGACTTTGACTTGTACTTTGACTTCAAAGACGCGGGTTGTTACATGAGGCTTTCGATGAGCCTTTCCTTTTGGGCAAGCATCACACTTTTCTACCAGCATGAAGTCTTTGATTGGTAGATCACGGACCATTTGGCCTTTAGCAAGACGATTCAGATTCTTCATATTCACATGCCCAAGGCGACGATGCCACAACAGACCATCATGTTCTGAAATCTTTGAGAAAAGGCAACTAATTTCTTCACACGGTTTCTTCTTCATGTCGATAACATACGCGTTTCCTTTTCTCTCGGCAGTCATCAAGAACCAATCCTCAGGTATCACAATTCCTGGTTTAAGCACATAATATCCCTTCTTTGTGAAATGAACTGAATTTCCTCTATCACAGATTTGTGAGATACTTAGCAAATTGTGTTTCAGTTCCGGGACGTAGTTCACATTCTCGAAGCTTAAAACGTTGTTTCTCACTATTCCATTCAACGTAATTCTGCCTGATTCTCCTCCCGCAAAAGAGACATATCCACCATCAAATTCTTTTACATTGATGAGTTGGGACAAGTCTACTGTCATGTGCTTAGAACAACCACTATCCATGTACCAAAGTCGCACGGTAGTCCTCCACAGCTGTTCCTGCATGATTAGCGGGATCAGTTAGTTTTAGGAACCCAGCCTATAGTGGATCTGGGTTTTCCTTGTGCGTCAATGTATGTGACTTTCAGCCAAACTAAATTGTCTTTGTTTAAAAGCTTGATGGGTTTTTATTGGCAGATTTCTATTGAGATATGTTTGATTGAGCAGCCTTAGCTTTGGTTTCCAATCTTTATGTGACCAATTATAATTGTAATTACCGAAAGCTTTATGTTGATTTCTTTGAAAATCATTTTGACGATATTGATTTCTTCGTTTAGCTGTATTCCAATCTTGATTAGAAGGTTTAGCTTTACGATAGTTATTCTTCATTGTCTCAGGCTTTGCGGTTGTCACTAACTCCAAACAACGAGATCGGTTTAGCTTCACCTTGTGATTTTGTGCATTCTTATTCTTAGATTGCACGCTTGGGAGTTGAACATAGTTTCTGGCGATGTGTCCAACAACACCACAATTGAAACATGTTTGTTGTTTCATTGTGTGAAAATTTTGGTGTTTCATAGAAGATGTGGATCTGTTGGGTTTTGAAGTATGAGCCTGTTTGGTTTTTCTTGCTTGTTTAGCTTGTGCCTTTTCTGAGCATTTTGGTCCCTGCTGATCAAAACTGGCACAAGTATGAGATGTAGACGGATGATGAGATTCATCCTTCTCACTTTTATCATGATCATTTAGAAAGCTGGTGTTTCAGTGTTATCTTTCTTTTCAGAACATTTTGCGGTGACTGTTCATTTATTTCAACCCCCTTTTCTTCTTTAATAAATTCTGATTCAGTTTTAATTTCAGAACATGTTGAAATTTCAACAACACATGTTTCGTCAACACACGTATCATGTGAATCTACTTGAGGTTTGCTTTCAGCTACGGTTTCCAATGGGGTCCTACTAGATTCAACATTAGGGACGTCCACTAAGACCGATTCAGAAGAAGAATCAGGACATTCTTGATTTTCTTGAGAAGAAGTTTCAGTGGTTTCACTGAATGTATCCTGAGGGACCTCACCTGTCACACTAACATCAGCTGTAGAGTTAGAAATATCACAATCACAATCAATAACTGAAAAACATCCATCATCAGACTTATTGTTTAAAGATTAAACACAAGCATCAACAGTTTTGCCCAAAACATCAGGCACACTAGATGACACATAAGGACGAAATGAATCAAGAAAAACTTGTCCAAACACAGAACCAGAATCAGTTTTATCAAAAGAACTTTCAGAAAAATCAGAATTAAAAACTTGTTCTCCCCCAAGAATATCTCCACACTTTGATTCTACTACTTTATCTGCACATGTAAATGAGCTGTTAGGATCAAAAGTGCCTTTAGAAACAAAGCTCATAGAAGGAGTTGGTCGTTTATTGTCAACAGAATTGCTGTTGATTGATGACTTCATTCATCAGTTCCTCCTCAATAATGGGTAAATATGTGTAATTGTCATTATAAGGAGGAGGAACTTGATTGAATCCCAACCCACACCCCTTCTTTCTTTTGTACGCAAGTTGCAGATCGCATAGATCCTTCACCAACTTACTGGAAGACTCATATTTCTTAATGTTGATTTTGTTAATATGATATTTTTCTCTAATATCTTCCAGTTCTTGGTCAGAATGCAAACCTTTTCTTTTACCTCCAAGTAGTGGGCTGTTTTTACACTTAGATCATCTTTGAGTTTACTAATGTCTTTACGTTGAGCTTCGATTTTCTCTTTAAAAAGTCTTTCATTTTTAGCTAAAGTAAATTTTTTATTTTTTATATCTTGATAATCTTGAATCAGCTCAGCGTTGTGTATTCGATAAGCCTCTACCTTTTCCCTACATTCAGGAGTGCAAAAGCAGAAAGTACCTCTTCTTTAGTGAGGCCATGAACTGGAGCTGAAAGAATCTGAGTCATAAGTGCCAAGTTTTTAGCTGGAACCTCATCCTCAGGTGTAGAATTCTTATCTTTAGGAGCTGATGTCATGAAAGCAATGTTATCTGATGTAACAACCCGTGTCTTTGAAGTCAAAGTACAAGTCAAAGTCAAAGTCAAAGGAAGAAAAGATTGCTAAATGCGATCTGTCACTCCTTGCTTAATTATTGATTGTACTCTTTGACTTATTAATCGATACTATAATTTGTGTTACTTTAGTTGTATTATGTGGAGTAAATGCTAATAATCGCAGTATAATCGCTAATAATCACTAGTCTACCTAACGCTAGTCTCATCGCTATCGCATCGCAACTTGAATCGCATGTTCTGGATATTGTTTTACGTGTGTGTGCTATTTACGTGTTACTTGTGCATGTTTATTTATGTTTGAGATGTTAATCGCAAACGCAATCGCAACTCTATCGCAACGCAATCTTATGGCGAACTACAAACGCAAGGTTACTTATGTTGTCGTAAGTTAGTTAGATTATTTGTGTAACTATTATTTAAAATCTATCGCATCGCTTAATCGAAACTCGCTTAAACGAATCGCAACGCTCAACACGCGAAACGAAAATTCGGAAACCAACTCGGATAACCCATCTGATCGAAGGACCATTCGATCGAATGGTCATCCGTCCGGATGACCATCCGATCGGATAGCCATCCGAGGGACTGCCCTTCGATCCGTCACTTGCACCGCCTTTCTCACCCTCTCACCTATAAATAGCACCTGTCACATCATGAACAGTGATGTGACAGCTCCTCCTTCGACCAGCATGCACTTGGGCTATTTTCTCTAGATTCCTCGCGATTCTTGCAGGTTTTCCACTCAAATCTTTTACTTTCTTGATCTACACACACTTCTACATCATTTTCACCATCAAATCTTAACTTTTCACCATGAAATCGGTGGATTTGAGCTGTTCTAGGGTGATGTCATCATGGGTTCTCATGAACTCCGAAGAATGACCTAATTCCACCAAGAACAACTCAGATCCAAAGGATTTCTACAATGTTTAAACACTGATTTCACCTAAATGCAAACATTTTCAAACCAATTTAAACTTCTTTCAACTCTTTTACACTCTTGAACTCAAAACCGATAGAATCTGAGCTCATTCAGGCCCTCTACTCATTCTCTAGTGAAGTGCCGGTGTGAGAACTGATTTCTATCAAAGAGACAACCGATTCACGGGTTGAACATGAACAACCGTCAAGAACAGTTAACTGATTAGACAGGGTGATTCCCATCCAATCGGATGACTTGGACTTGGTGGAGTTTCCGTTGTTTAACACGTTGTCATACCGTCTCGGCCAAACCGCAAACTTTCCAGACTTGACAAAATTTTGCAAGTTTCAAATGATTAGGTCGCTGAACGGATTGCCGTGCAATCGGATTGCCATCCGATCGAACGATAATCTGATCAGATGACTTATGGGCTCCAACACTTAAATGATTTTGCAAACTTCAAGAAAATAACAGTTCCAACGAATAGTCATCCGATCGGATGACCATCCAATCGAATGACTATTCTAACAGGAGACTTGGTTTTGTGAAATGTCTCACTTGGACAGATTGCCATCCACGACCACCCGACCGGATGACCGTTCGACCAGACGACCTGAAAGGTAGAGATACTTCACTGTTTTCAAAATGCTACAACGAAAACTTCAAAGTCACATCATACACAAACACATCATTCCCAAACGAATGACAATCCGACCGAATGGCCATCCGCCCAGATGACCATCCGTCTGGATTGTCATCCGATCGGATGACCCTTCGTCACTCAATTCACTCGACCTCGTTTTACGCACTGTTCAACACTTTTGCTATCGGTAACTATTCAGGCTTACTATAAGTGCTCCCTTCAATGCAATAACAGATTGTGTTTAGTAGCTACCATCTACTGTGAGTATACTCGAACCCTTTTTGCTTTACGCACTTTTGGGTGTTACATACGTTATCAATTTCAAATCACTATCGACACACAATGCAAACACTTTTATACATTGACCGTTATTGCATGTTATATGTGTTACTCAATGAATGCTTGTATGTTATGTTTACACAGTGATTATTGTCTAACACCTTAGCAACAATAGTACTATAGTTTGGACTCAGCACCTGTCGTGGACATGGGTTGTTAAGGGTTTTATTTCACGTGTCACAGTGGTGATATGTGTTGCGCATTCTACAACTCGCAGTCATGTCTGTGCATATTTCATTGTCGATAACCTGCTAGCATCACTTTTCAACATGTTACATGCTGGTTATGCGTAAACCGATTTTCGCTATCTATTATACTATTAAACTTGTATGCTCACCATTACACTTTGTGTATTGACCTCTATTTTAACGTATGTGATAGGTGTTTAGGATGCTGTGCTTACTAGCTTTTGTGGAATCAAGTTAGGAAGAGTCTAGTAACAAACAATTAGTTTATGAGTTGTCGAAACAGTATTTTATTTGTCTTTGAGAATAGTTCGTCTGTAATAACTATGTTTACTTGATATGTTATCGTATGGGATGGAATGCTTGCATATTTGGTAATTATTAGTTCTTATGGAATCTCTTGGACAATCTGTTTCGCTCAGTGCCTCACCCCGATTTTTCCGCCATCGGTTGGGGTGTGACATCTGAGGTAGTCTGATTTTCTGGAGCGGAGATGTTCAAACGTTGAATTTCTGCTTTCCAATCAAAGGTAGCATTCGGCTGAACTACCAAGGCTGAACTTTGAGTGCTTCTGCCAGAAGTTGTTGAAGTGTTAGTTGTAGTAACAAGAGCTCTTTCAGGGTTCGATGGAACAGGTTGTGCTGGAGTCTGTTCTCTGTTGACCCTCAGCTTAGTGCAGTTTCGAGCCACATGTCCTGGTTCATGACAGTTGTAGCAACGTAACTCAAATGGCATCTTGGTGGATCCTGTAAAGGAGAGACTATTCCACTTGTTTCTTCCAGTTTTTCTTACGAAGTTCTTTGCTCTGAAAGCAGCCATAGCCATCTGCCATGTAAAGTCCATCTCTTCTACATCATCAGGATGGATTTGATCCAGATCATCCATAGACCATCTAGGAGGATTCAGCTTACCTGCAGCAAAAGCGTTCAAGTAGTTTATAACAGAAGCAGCAATATCCAGATATTCTTTGGACTATTGTTTGAAGAAGGCAATCATCTCATTCTTCACAGAAGGATTAGCAGCGGTAGATGGTACAGCTGGAGCAGCAGGCGATCCAGAGTAATACGCATTTGCAGAAGTAGGTGTTTCCTTAGAAGATGCTAAGCCACTGAACATTCGGGATCCACCTTGAGATATGAGAGCAACATTGTT
The DNA here is from genome assembly GCF_002127325.2 of Helianthus annuus. Lineage (NCBI taxonomy): Eukaryota > Viridiplantae > Streptophyta > Magnoliopsida > Asterales > Asteraceae > Helianthus > Helianthus annuus. The sequence continues at coordinate 74,296,040 of NC_035442.2, read as the reverse complement.
GTTATTTGTTGCTGTAGGAGTAGCAGAAAATCCTGCAACCAGCATACTATTCTTGTAGTTAGTTTCCCTCTGCTTGTCATCTAGCTCATATTCCTTGGTGTGAGAAATCATCTCAGACAGACTGCATCTTGCAAGATCCCTGGTTTTCTTGATCATGGCAACATGATGATCCCTGCTTTTAGGGAGAGCATTCAGAAGTTGTCTATTAGTTGAAGCATTTGTTGTATGCAGCTCTTCCATCTTCATTTGAGTAACCAGCTTGACAAACCTTCGAATTTGATTATCAATAGTTTCTGAATAGATGTGGTTGAAATTGTTGAAGTTCTGACTTAGCAACTTTCTTCGACTCTCTTTCATGTCTTCATTACCTTCATAGACATCTATCAAAGCTTCCCACATTACTCTAGCTGATTTGCATGTACGAAATCCGATAGCAATGTCTGGACCCAAAGCCATGGTCAGGTAGGAAAGTGCCCTGTCATCTTCTTCAACTATAGTGAAATCATCTTCGGTATACAGATTAAGAGGTTTCTTCACTTTCACACCCGGTTCACCTTCTCGTTCCATTATGATCTCCCTAGGAGCTCTTAAAATGCTTCGCCAAATTGTAGGAACGTTGTACGACCTGACGAGTCGATCAGAAGAGTGCTCAGACTGAATCAGAGGTGGAATTCATTGATTCAGTCTTTGTTTAGCTTGATTTCACAATTTAACGTCTCTTTTATTGATCTGCTAACAATGTACAAGCGCTTGAGACAATCCGGCAGAGCTTCGCCGTACCATACAAGACCACCACAGAACTGCTACTTAGTTTCGCTCATTCGACCCCTTTATATAGGCTTGGGGTTTCGCTCCAAGGGACATATCCTTATGAGCGAAACCTCCAATGTTCATATAAGCGAAACTATGACTTGACGCATGAGCGAAACCAGCATAATGACACATGAGCGAAACCTAGTCTAACATATGTTTCTTGGATTTTGTGCCATTGTACAATCAGTCCTAACCTAAGATTCGAACGAAGATGTAGTCGACAGACAACTGCACCAACAGACTCCCCCTTGAATGTTGACGGAATCTTCAGTGAGAGTCTTCAAACATGACAACTCTTCAATCTCGATCAGTCTTCTTCAGGAACTCTTCCTGGAATCATGTACCCGGATCTTTCTCTGGCTCTAACTCTCGTCAGGCTCCCCCTATCATCAAGCTGATTAGACAGGGTGATTCCCATCAAATCCAGGCTTTATCAGTTTAAGTTCTTCTCAGATTCTGATGTATCTCCTGGCTTTCTATAGCAACAGGATCAGAAACCTACACAACTCAAACACTTCTATTACAAACAAACTAAATTGTGATTCAACTTAATGAATCAACTAAACCTTTGAGAATCTTCACATGTAAAACTTATCAAACTTTGAAACTTTCCAAAATCTGATTAAACATTTCAAACCAAATTAACCAAACCATCTGTTCTGTTGGTGCAGTTGTCTGTCGACTACATCTTCGTTTGAGTCTTAGGTTAGGACTGATTGTACAATGGCACAAAATCCAAGAAACATATGTTAGACTAGGTTTCGCTCATGTGTTATTATGTTGGTTTCGTTTATGCGTCAAGTCATAGTTTCGCTTATATGAACATTGGAGGTTTCGCTCATAAGGACATATCCCTTGGAGCGAAACCCCAAGCCTATATAAAGGGGTCAAATGAGCGAAACTAAGTAGCAGTTCTGTGGTGGTCTTGTATGGTACGGCGAAGCTCTGCCGGATTGTCTCAAGCGCTTGTACATTGTTAGCAGATCAATAAAAGAGACGTTAAATTGTGAAATCAAGCTAAACAAAGACTGAATCAATGAATTCCGCCTCTGATTCAGTCTGAGCACTCTTCTGATCGACTCGTCAGGTCGTACAACGTTCCTACAAGTGGTATCAGAGCTCAGGAGGAAGAGTTCTTAACGTTTAGCTCGTTTTCTATCAAAAATTCTGATTTCTACACCTTCTTTTATCATTTCAGAAAGTTTTACCGGTCGAAATTTGCTCAAAATTTCACAGAATGTGTGTTATTGGACATTAACAAACCTTGGAAAGTTTCGAACCAAAATACGGACTAAAAATGGGTCAAACTACCTTCGGTCTAGGTTTCGCTTATAAGGACTTTGTATAGTTTCGTTTATTGGATCACCTAGTTTCGCTCCAGTGTCACATCATTTGGTAGTTTCGCTCCAAAAGTCACATAGTTCCGCTCTTGTGTCACCAAAATCCAGGGGTTTCGCTCAAAAGGTTTCGCTCCAAAGGTCTTCAGGAGGTTTCGCTCTTGTGAACAGAGTAGTTTCGCTCTTGTGGACTTAACTGGTTTCTCTCATTTGGACTTGACTAGTTTCGCTCTGGTGGACTTGATTAGTTTCGCTCTTGTGGACTTGACTGGTTTCGCTCATTTGAACTTAATTAGTTTCGCTCATTTGGACATTACCTATTTCGCTTTTGTGGGCAACTAAGTTTTGTCGGGATTATTTGAAAGATGGTAGAAATGTTTGATAACCAGGAAAACAATGATCTTAAAAGGTTAAATAATTGGTATCGAGGATATTTCAGTAGTTCTTATCAGAAATTGCCCAAAGAGGTTCGGAGTAAACGTTTCGAATATTTTCTATGTAAGAAATATGAAAAATTGGATGATTTGGAGAAGCGTTTTGATCGTTTGATTGACTATTTGAAAGAAAATCAAATAGTAATATCAGAACTGAAATGGTATCAAAGTTTGCTAATGGATTACCAGCTGAATGGGATGATTTTTTGAAAAATCTGAGAGAAAATTCTAGTTTTTCAAAATTACCTCTGAATAAATTCATCAGCAAACTTAAAAATCGTGATTATGAACTTTATCAAAAGAAGAGAGATGTGTTGGATAAAATAAAAATGAATTTAGATGATTTGAATTTAGACATGATATATGAAATAAACAAAAGAATCAATGTTTGTTGGGCAGCAAAAAGAAATTTGATATATGATATGAAAAGAGGTTGTTACATTGATGATAATGGAAATCCTCTTGATCTTGTTACAATCTTTGGTGCAGGTACATATAAGATAGAGAAAGAACAAGATCCAAAGAATGAAGAATCTGTGAAGAATGAAGCTTCAAGTTCTGAATCAGTGTGCTCCAAATGTGACAACTTTAAGACTGACAATGACAAACTCTTGAAGGATGCGGAAAGTTTGACATCGGAAGTCAAGAAGTTGAAAGTTGAGAAGCAAACTGATGAAAACCAGATTCTGGATTTACAGGGAAATTGTGATAAGTTGAAAACTGAAAATGACAAACTGTTGGGTAGTTTGAACAGTTTGACATCAGAAAAGAAGGTTTTGAAAGAGAAAGAAAAAGACTTTGAAAGCAAAAAGAAATCCTCAGGAAATGAAGATTTCTGGATAAAACTTGAGAACAAAAATCTGAAAGCTAATGAGACAAAGTTTCAAGAACAGATAAAAGTTTTGGAAAATGAAAAGTCTGTCCTTGAAAACATGAAAAATGAGAATGAAAAAGAAATCAAGTCTCATCTTGAAAGAATATCTCAGCTTGAAAATGAAGCTGAGAATTCAAGAAACAAGATTGATGAACTTGAAAAGAAATTGATAGGTTTTGTGACTGCATCAGACAGTTTGAATTTTCCCTATCCGAAACCGATCAATTCAGTTCCAATAAGTGATGATGTCACAAACTTTGACAATGTCAAAGTTGAAGATTGTGATGAGAAATCTGATGATGAAAAAGAAAAAATTGAAAAACAAAAATTGTTTTTGAAATTAAAAGAAAAATTTCAGAAAACTGTTCTGCAATCGACTGAAAAGGGAGAATGCTCTAAGAAAAAACCTTTGAAGAAGAAAGTGGAACAGAAACAAAAAATAAAAAATGAGAAAAATGTTCAAAAAGAAAATAACAGCTCATTAGATCGATCATCCAATCAAAATCAAAAATTACAAAAATTAAAAAATCAAAATTCAAAAACTGTTGGTAATAAGTGGTGCAGGTTGGACCACAGTGCTCCAAAGTCAAATCCAACAAACATGAGGAAGGAATATCACCAAGCCAAACATGAGGATATGCCTTCCTCATGTTTGCTGGATTTGACTTTTGAGCACTGTGGTCCAACCTGCACCACTTATTACCAACAGTTTTTGAATTTTGAATTTTTAATTTTTGTAATTTTTTATTTTGATTGGATGATCGATCTGATGAGCTGTTATTTTCTTTTTGAACATTTTTCTCATTTTTCTCATTTTTTACTTTTTGTTTCTATTCCACTTTCTTCTTCAAAGGTTTTTGCTTAGAGCATTCTCCCTTTTCAGTCGATTGCAGAACAGTTTTCTGAAATTTTTCTTTTAATTTCAAAAACAATTTTTGTTTTTCAATTTTTTCGTTTTCATCATCAGATTTCTCATCACAATCTTCAACTTTGACATTGTCAAAGTTTGTGACATCGTCACTTATTGGAACTGAATTGATCGGTTTCGGACAAGGAAAATTCAATTTGTCTGATGCAGTCACAAAACCTATCAATTTCTTTTCAAGTTCATCCATCTTGTTTCTTGAATTCTCAGCTTCATTTTCAAGCTGAGATATTCTTTCAAGATGAGACTCGATTGCTTTTTCATTCTCATTTTACATGTTTTCAAGAAAAGACTTTTCATTTTCCAAAACTTTTATCTGTTCTTGAAACTTTGTCTCATTAGCTTTCAGATTTTTGTTCTCAAGTTTTATCCAGAGATCTTCATTTTCTGAGGATTTCTTTTTGCTTTCAAAGTCTTTTTCTTTCTCTTTCAAAACCTTGTTTTCTGATGTCAAACTGTTCAAACTACCCAACAGTTTGTTATTTTCAGTTTTCAACTTATCACAATTTCCCTGTAAATCCAGAATCTGGTTTTCATCAGTTTGCTTCTCCTCTTTCAACGTTTTGACTTCCGATGTCAAACTTTCCGCATCATTCAAGAGTTTGTCATTGTCAGTCTTAAAGTTGTCACATTTGGAGCACACTGATTCAAAACTTGAAGCTTCATTCTTCACAGATTCTTCATTCTTTGGATCTTGTTCTTTCTCTATCTTATATGTACCTGCACCAAAGATTGTAACAAGATCAAGAGGATTTCCATTATCATCAATGTAACAACCTCTTTTCATATCATATATCAAATTTCTTTTTGCTGCCCAACAAACATTGATTCTTTTGTTTATTTCATATATCATGTCTAAATTCAAATCATCTAAATTCATTTTTATTTTATCCAACACATCTCTCTTCTTTTGATAAAGTTCATAATCACGATTTTTAAGTTTGCTGATGAATTTATTCAGAGGTAATTTTGAAAAACTAGAATTTTCTCTAAGATTTTTCAAAAAATCATCCCATTCAGCTGGTAATCCATTAGCAAACTTTGATACCATTTCAGTTCTGATATTACTATTTGATTTTCTTTCAAATAGTCAATCAAACGATCAAAACGCTTCTCCAAATCATCCAATTTTTCATATTTCTTACATAGAAAATATTCGAAACGTTTACTCCGAACCTCTTTGGGCAATTTCTGATAAGAACTACTGAAATATCCTCGATACCAATTATTTAACCTTTTAAGATCATTGTTTTCCTGGTTATCAAACATTTCTACCATCTTTCAAATAATCCCGACAAAACTTAGTTGCCCACAAAAGCAAAACAGGTAATGTTCAAATGAGCGAAACTAATTAAGTTCAAATGAGCGAAACCAGTCAAGTCCACAAGAGCGAAACTAATCAAGTCCACCAGAGCGAAACTAGTCAAGTCCAAATGAGCGAAACCAGTTAAGTCCACAAGAGCGAAACTACTCTGTTCACAAGAGCGAAACCTCCTGAAGACCTTTGAAGCGAAACCTTTTGAGCAAAACCCCTGGATTTTGGTGACACAAGAGCGGAACTATGTGACTTTTGGAGCGAAACTACCAAATGATGTGACACTAGAGCGAAACTATACAAAGTCCGTATAAGCGAAACCTAGACCGAAGGTAGTTTGACCCATTTTTAGTCCGTATTTTGGTTCGAAACTTTCCAGGGTTTGTTAATGTCCAATAACACACATTCGGTGAAATTTTGAGCAAATTTCGACCGGTAAAACTTTCTGAAATGATAAAAGAAGGTGTAGAAATCAGAATTTTTGAGCGAAAACGAGCTAAACGGTAAGAACTCTCCTCCTGAGCTCGGATACCACTTGTAGGAACGTTGTACGACCTGACGAGTCGATCAGAAGAGTGCTCAGACTGAATCAGAGGCGGAATTCATTGATTCAGTCTTTGTTTAGCGTGATTTTACAATTTAACGTCTCTTTTATTGATCTACTAACAATGTACAAGCGCTTGAGACAATCCGGCAGAGCTTCGCCGTACCTTACAAGACCATCACAGAACTGCTACTTAGTTTCGCTCATTCGACCCCTTTATATAGGCTTGGGGTTTCGCTTCAAGGGACATGTCCTTATGAGCGAAACCTCCAATGTTCATATAAGCGAAACTATGTCTTGACGCATGAGCGAAACCAGCATAATGACACATGAGCGAAACCTAGTCTAACATATGTTTCTTGGATTTTGTGCCATTGTACAATCAGTCCTAACCTAAGACTCGAACGAAGATGTAGTCGACAGATAACTGCACCAACACAAATTTTGGCATCCTTGACCATCACATGCTGTTCAAAACGCCACTTCCATTCAGGGAAGTCATTTCCATCTAGCAACCTGGGAACATGAGAGGTGGTCCCAATGATAGAATCTAACTCTTGATGTTTGTTCATGGCTGCCAAGTCAACACTTCGGTTATTTGTTGTAATATTTCTCAATTACTTGATTAATTAACTGATTAATTAATTAATTGTTCAATCAATTTGTTAAGTCCAAAAGTTCAAAGTCCAAGGTCCAAATTCACGTTGCCTTATGTCGTTTCGAGTCGAGACAGCGAGTCGAGACCACGATTACGAGTGTCAAAGTCTTGAGTCGAGACGAGTGTTGTGAGTCGAGACTGGGAAATATCAAAATCCTTGTTGCGATTCGAGACTGATGGTTTCGAGTCAAAAAGTTACAACTCGAGACCACTTTGTTGCGAATCGAGACCTTGGAGTCCAGCATAGTTACTGTTAAGTAGAGACCACGTTGTTGCGAGTCGAGACTAATTGTTGCGGGTCGAGACTGAAAAGTTGACAACTTTAGACTGGCTAGTTCCAAGTTGAGACAGCTGATTATGAGTCGAGATCCTGCAAAACAGATTGTGGGATAAAAAGACCCGTAATCCCTGATTTCCAACATCTTCCAATATTCAAAGATTTTGAAATATTTGAATTTGTATCCCCAACAACTTCCGAAAAATCAGTAAACAATTTTCTGGAATCAAACAAAGCAAAATCAGCAATTTTCGATGTGAGCCAGCGATGAACAATTTAACATATAAACACACCAGATCAGTAGGTATGCAGAAATCACAAATCGCTGCAATAACACTTAGCAAACATGATCAGTTTAACAAAACAGCCGTATTGAATCAGTTTGACATCGACCGAACCAAGATATGGTTTCTTGGCTCTGATACCAATTGTAAGTTCCGAGAGGATCTTTCAATGATATCAAACATAAACTTGTGAGAGTGCGGAAACCAAACACAAGTTGATTCAAGAATGAATATAACCGAAACAATATAAGTAATAAAAAAAAACCAGAATTGTCTTGCATTCAACGATTATCGAAGACAGATACAAGACTCCCACTTGGTTTCAGCTGGCCTCTAGTACTCGAACAAACTGATCAACCTCAACCAAATGACTGAGGTTGACTTATATACTAGACTATATGGACCGAATTCCCTTAGGCCCAAACTGATAACCTTATAAGACCCATTACCACTATTCGACCCAAACATATAAATTTAACAAAACATTAAATATCAACCCCTGAACTACTGTAACCCTCTATGAATAAACCTTCAGGTTCCAACAGATATAGGATATCGAAACCGAGTAGCAGGTCTTTTCCATGAGAGTCTGATCCTAAGAATCTGTGTTTGACTGTGCACGATAGAAATAGCTTTAAGTGTACTGGAATGCTTATTTTCTCTATCATGAAGGATTCTCCGTTGGCTGTGTAGAACTTGTAACTATGAGGCCTCCAGTATTCTTTAGGGAGAATAGCAGGGTTCAAAATGGAGGCTGTTGATCCCGTATCAAAAAAGCATTGATCGGGATGGGCTTTGAATATGTGCTTGTAAGGAGATGGACCTTTGCAATTGGTGCGGGCACTTTCTTGCGTCTTCATTGACAGGAGGAAGCTTTTACCATGCAGATTTGCCTGGTCTTGGTACGCAGACTAGGCAATTTTATTTTCCTTTGCAGGACCTTTAGGTGGCGAACCCTTTTCTTTTGTGTTTTTCTCGTATCACACCGTTTTCTTTTCCCCATAACTGTCTCTTGATTTGATTCTGGATCAGGCAGGCTATCCATAATTTTTTCTTAATTTGTATTAGCCTTGTCTTCTTGGCCCAAAACCCTTAAGAAAGAGGAAGTGTAATTTTCTTCCATAATTGGAAGAACTTCAGGAGCCTTTGATGAGGCCATGATGGGGCTGTCATCAAGGTTCTCTTTTGTTTCTCTTTTTAGGTAAGGTGTTTTTCTAACACCTCCCAAGGTTTTGCTTTTCAAAACCTTTTCGGCTTTTATTTCTGCTTGCTCTTTTGACCAGAGGTTTAAGGATGGGGAGATTTGTACGAATGGTGATGTTGATAATGGTTGAGGATCAAAGGATGTTTGCATAAATGGTGTTGTTGGTAGTCTCCATGGGTCATCAGCATAGGTGGAAACCCTTTGCTGCATGTGCTGTCTTTCAAGGTCCGGAAGCTGTGCTTTGAGGAATTTTATTTCAGCTTCTTTTTATTGGAGACCTTGTGGACTTTGTGGCCCTGTAGAGTTGTGTACTAGCTGGAGAAGTTCATGATGTAACTCAAGGATCTTGGCATTGATCTCATAGATGATACCTTCTAGGTCCTGAACTCTGCTTGTTAGATCTTCATGAGCCTTTGTGATGCTGTCTTGTTGAGCTAGGATGGTGTTAAGGGCCCAGTCTTGGGCAACAACGTTTTCACTTTGCCAGTTCAGGGTGGCTTCAGTGGCTGTTATTAATTCAGGAACACCGATTGCACTAACAGTTGTTGGGTTTTTGATTTTCCAGCTGTGATTGGTTTTTTGTTGGGTATGTTCGAAAAAGGTTAACGGTGGGAATTCAACTTAGTATTCTGGGGAGGTGGGGGCTGGAGGTGTTATTCCAAGCATAAAGCATTGATCTAACTGGGTAGATGGACGTCTTGGTTTGGATGGTTTTGTCTGTTTGGGTTTTGGTTTAGAGTCACCATACAGGACATAGTAGTCAAATTTTCCTGATGGTTCTCCAAGCAGACCAACATTTGGATCTCTAGCTTGATATCTTTTCTTTAAGATGTTTTGGGATCCTTTTTTCCTTTTTGTTTTTGGTTTCCTCCTTGTACTCAAGTTCATCTGCATCGTCCAGGCATTCCTAGCAATCGCGTACATCGAACGGTAAGTGTGGTTCTTCTACCGATTGGATCATTCTTATTGTAGAGAAAATTTCTCTTCGATCTTGTTTTGCAAATCGAACCTCAACTTTTCCATCCTGGTGGCAAACAAAGTCAGGGGTTGTGGTTGTCTGAACCGGTGCTTGGTGGATCTGTTCGTAATTGGTTATCTATTTATCTGGTAAAAGCTTTGTAAGCTCTTCTCTGGATAACTGTTTGGGAACATATATGCAGGTTAGTGTGGCGTTGGAGTCGATATCTATGAGTAGAGCATCGCCAGAGTTATCCTGCGATCCGTGAACCATGATGTCCAAAGAGTGATTTTGGACACGATATGCCATTTGGTAGTGAAAGGTGGCCTGAAAGGTGTTGACCTGTGGCGTACCACCAATCTGGATCTAGGCTTTCAAGGCTGTTAGCAATGAAGGATCATTAAGAGGCATATTGAAGTTGGTATAGAAGGTGATGAAGACAGTTCCAACGTTTGACGTGGTTTGGATGGTACCAATGCAGGCGTGTTGGTACTCCACGAATCTAGTATCTACTAGGGCAATACGAGAGAATGCATGTAGTCCTTCTCTTCCATGGAAGGTTAGGGCTAGTCTTATGGCACTGAAATGGATATCGGTATATCATTGGGATATACAGATCCTTGGAAGATCTGAGGGAAGAGTGAGAGGGACGAGGTGTTCAGAGGTTGTTGCTGGAGTTGGTGTGAATCAAACTTGGAGGTTTGCATAAACTCTTTAACAACTTGGTTTTACGCAGAAGTGACTAGTTGTTTTACTTTTTTGGAGAGGGAATTTTGGGGTTTTCTAAAGACACTATAAGGGTTAACTAAAGGCATACTAGTAATTGGTATTTTAGACTCATTAGAAATATAAGTAATCTCATATAACTGATCAATCTTTGACGCAAAAGACCGACGAAAACTGGAATTTGAATGGGGGAGACCCTTATCTGGATTCATATCTGGGTTTAGACTTCTAACAATACTTATCTTAATCCTCAAGCTCGTACTTTGAGGAAATTACCGCGGACCCTTCCGACTTACGACTCACCTAACAAGCTACTTTCGGACTCAGGATAAGAAACTTCAGCGTGTCGGACCAGACTGACAAAACCTTGTAAGGTTAGTGTTTTGATGTGAGAGATCCGTGCAAAGTCGGTAGTCACAGAGCATACTAATCAAACCTTAGAAAGGGATGGCAGGAGCGCTATGGCTTCGTCCAGGCATTCCTGGCAATCGAAAACATAGAACGGGAAATGTGGTTCCTCTATCGGTTGGATCCTGCTTATCGTAGAGAAGATTTCTCTTCGGTCATGTTTTGCAAACCGAACCTCAACTTGTCTATCCCGATGGTGGACAAAGTCAGGGGTTGTGGTTGTCTAAACCAGTGCTTGGTGGATCTGTTCGTAATTGGTTATCCATTTTCAGGTAAGAGCTTCGTAAGTTCTTCTCTGGATAATTGTTTGGGAACATATGTGCAGGTTGGTGTGGCATTGGAGCCGATGTCTATGAATAGAGCATCGCCAGAGTTATCCTACGATCCGGGAACCATGATGTCCAAAGAGTGATTTTGGACACGATATGCCATTTTGTAGTGAAAAGTGGCCGGAAAGGTGTTGACCTGCGGCGTAGCACGGATCTGGATCTGGGCTTTCAATGCTATTAACAAAGAAGGATCGTTGAGAGGAATATTGAAGTTAGGATAGAAGGTGACGAAGACGGTTCCAGCGTTTAACGTGGTTTGGATGGTACCAATGCAGACGTGCTGGTACTCCACGAATCTAGTATCGACTAGGGCGATACGAGAGAACGCAGGTAGTCCTTTTTTTCCATGGAAGGTTAGGGCTAGTCTTATGGCACCGAAGTGGATATGGGTATATCCTTGGGATAGATAGATCCTTGGAAGATCTGAGGGAAGAGTGAGAGGGACGAGGTGTTCAGAGGTTGTTGCTGGGAGTTGGTGTGAATCAAACTTGGAGGTTTGCACAAACTCTTTAACAACTGGGTTTGACACAGAACTGACTAGTTGTTTTACTTTTTTGGAGAGGGAATTTTGGGGTTTTCTAAAGACACTATAAGGATTCACTAAAGGCATACTAGTAATAGGGATTTTAGACTCATCAGAAATATAAGAAATCTCATATAACTGATCAATCTTTGACGTAGACGACCGACGAAAACTGGAATTTGAACAGGGGAGACCCTGATTTGGATTCATATCAGGGTTTAGACTTCTAACAATTCTTATCTTAATCCTCAAGTTCGTACTTTGAGGAAATTACCGCGGACCCTTCCGACTTACGACTCACCTAACAAGCTACTTTTGGACCCAAGATAAGAAACTTCCGCGTGTCGAACCAGACTAACAAGACCTTTGTTAGGATCTGAGTTTGTTTTTTATTGTGTTTTCATTTAAGAATTAAGAAGATGAACAAGTAAATGCAGCGGAATTAAAATGGAAACATACTTTGCACACAATCAAACAGGAGAAATGCTTTCAACATACAAGTTTAACATTGAACCGAATGTGTCACACCCCCAAAATCCACCCTGCGGAGTATCACCGCTTGGAGGCGTGACGTGACCAGGATCGAGCCACCAATCATATTGAACAACATAATTAAGTAAATAAAACCAAACACAATACGATTGGTGACCAAAAGGAAGTAAACTGATCTTAGGTTAACAGCGGAAGCATAAAACATAAGTTCAAAACATAAGTCCATAGTTCATAAGTTTAAAGTCCAAAACATAGGTTTAATAAGTTCATAAAGTTTATTTATTAAATACGGGACATATCAGTTCGCATCCCACAACGACCACCTCCATATGCAAGCTCCATAGCATCTAATGACCTGCAAAGCATGTAATAACGAGTCAACAACAAAGTTGAGTGAATTCACAGTTGGTTCACTGGCTTTACTAGCCCGTATCGCGGTCTCCCAGACATGTGTGCGAAGGTTAGTATCCATATCGCGTCGCGGCCCTACAGGCATGTGTGCGAAGATTAGTGGAGTGGCATCCTACCTCTGGAGGATGGCCGTGCCTTGTAGAAAGTTTGTGAACTCACCTTTGCTTTTGCTTTGCTTGGTTTGCTTATCTTCTTTGATTGTGAGGGTATGGGATAGAGTTTAGCCTACTGATAAGCCTAATAATCTAACGCACAAATTTAGGTAAGTAACCAATACAGCATTTACGACAATTCACGAGATTAAACCCTCATAACGATTAACAAAGTGCAATACTTAACAATTCAGTGGATTCACAACGAATAACAGAGCATAGTCCGAAATTGGATAATACTCAAATATTCAAGTCGAAATCACGACGAATAACAAAGTATAACTCAATTTGAGCAGCACTTAATCATACGTTGGATAGTTTCAATCGATCGGACGTTGAATCGTAATAGTGATTGAATTAATACCCTGAATCGTAGCAGCGTTTCGGGATTGGTGTGTGTTTTGGAGTAATCAGACAATAACTCAACGTACAGAGAGAATTTGTACGTCGTTCCAACTCCCAAATTCAAGTCCCAAAGCCCTCTATTTATACTGAAAAATTGACTCCCTCGCGTGTCGCGACAGGGAGATGTGCATCTGTCGCGTGGCGCGACGGGTAACAATTCTAGCCTAGGGTGGACACGTTCAGAGGTAGCTTGGGTGAGTTGATTGTACGACTGAATTCCAATTCTACAGCCAATTGTGAAGATAATCATTCACTAGGGTTTATCCCCCCTGAGTTTTTGGGGTCCTGATCCTGATTCCGATTGTTATGAGAATTTTAGGGTTTATGCAGAATTACTTGGTTTTCTTAATTAGGGTTTCCTTAATAGATAATTAACATCCTAAGTATTGATTTTAGTGAGAGTTGTTACATTCTCCCCACCTTATTTAAATCACGTCCTCGAGATTTATTGGAATAAGTTAGGATACTTTCGCTTTATTTCTTCTTCGAGTTCCTAAGTATATTCCGGTCCTTTCTTCGAAACCTATTTGACTTTGACAAATACTAATCTTTTATGCTCGAGAACTTAACCTTTCTGTCTTCTATATAAAGTGGTTTCTCAACGAATCTCTAAATTTTTCATTCACTTATATGTCTTGAAGAGGTACTACCGGCTATTCGTCAGATAGATATTTCTTAAAGTTGGATACATGAAATACTTAGGGAGGACTTAACCTTAGCCGTAAAACTTAAAATGAATATTACAGAATGCAGTAAAGTATTGATTCTTGCACTTGGAGCAAAGCATCGTTGTGGATCATTGAGCACTGTACAGGTTATAGTCTGGTTTTCACAAAGCTTTTTCCCCTTTTAAAACCAAGTTCACTATAACCAATGGCTCTGATACCAAGGTGTGACATGCCCAGGATCATAGCCACCAATCATATTGAACAACATAATTAAGTAAATAAAACCAAACACAATACGATTGGCGACCAAAAGGAAGTAAACCGATCTTAGGCTAACAGCGGAAGCATAAAACATAAGTTCAAAACATAAGTCCATAGTTCATAAGTTTAAAGTCCAAAACGTAGGTTTAATAAGTTCATAAAGTTTATTTATTAAATACGGGACATATCAGTTCGCATCCCACAACGACCACCTCCATATGCAAGCACCATAGCATCTAATAACCTGCAAAGCATGTAATAACGAGTCAACAACAAAGTTGAGTGAATTCACAGTTGGTTCACTGGCTTTACTAGCCCGTATCGCGGTCTCCCAGACATGTGTGCGAAGGTTAGTATCCGTATCGCATCGTGGCCCTACAGGCATGTGTGCGAAGATTAGTGGAGTGGCATCCTACCTCTGGAGGATGGCCGTGCCTTGTAGAAAGTTTGTGAACTCACCTTTGCTTTTGCTTTGCTTGGTTTGCTTATCTTCTTTGATTGTGAGGGTATGGGATAGAGTTTAGCCTACTGATAAGCCTAATAATCTAACGCATAAATTTAGGTAAGTAACCAATACAGCATTTACGACAATTCACGAGATTAAACCCTCATAACGATTAACAAAGTGCAATACTTAACAATTCAGTGGCTTCGCAACGAATAACAGAGCATAGTCCAAAATTGGATAATACTCAAATATTCAAGTCGAAATCACGACGAATAACAAAGTATAAACTCAATTTTAGCAGCACTTAATCATACGTTGGATAGTTTCAATCGATCGGACGTTGAATCGTAATAGTGATTGAATTAATACCCTGAATCGTAGCAGCGTTTCGGGATTGGTGTGTGTTTTGGAGTAATTAGACAATAACTCAACGTACAGAGAGAATTTGTACGTCGTTCCAACTCCCAAATTCAAGTCCCAAAGCCCTCTATTTATACTGAAAAATTGACTCCCTCGCGTGTCGCGACAGGGAGATGTGCATCTGTCGCATGGCGAGACGGGTAACAATTCTAGCCTAGGGTGGACACGTTCAGGGGTAGCTTGGCTGAGTTGATTGTAAGACTGAATTCCAATTCTACAGCCAATTGTGAAGATAATCATTCACTAGGGTTTATCCCCCCTGAGTTTAGGGGTCCTGATCCTGATTCCGATTGTTATGAAAATTTTAGGGTTTATGCAGAATTACTTGGGTTTCTTAATTAGGGTTTCCTTAATAGATAATTAACATCCTAAGTATTGATTTTAGTGAGAGTTGTTACAGAATGATTGAATTTATTTCAGACTTCAATTACAATTTTGCATGCATGTATCACGAACTCCCCCTCAGCCTGAGCTCACAGTATTTGTTCGTACAGGAAGACAATTGGTGAAAGAGCTAATAGAACAGTACAGGGTACTGTTCTATTTATAGGCACGAGCAAACCTCTGAAGCATCTTGGCTGACGTAACCATGAAAGTGACATCTAACCTCCTAACAACCTGTAACTACTAATCTAATATAACTACTACTTGCTAACTACTGATTACATTACAATACAACGAATAAACAAACTACTGCTTCCCATTCCACTGATGTGACTCCAGCAGTACTTTATGTCTTCAACAGTGCTTGACCCAGATCAGTAGATTGAGCATCAGTGTTAGTCTTCAACAGTTCTTTAATCATCAGCAGTTGTTGAAAGACAGTTGTTGTAGAAGGACAGTGGATACAGGTCATCAATTGTTAGGGCCACTTCCAAGGGGAAAGCTTGTATACAAACATCTGCTTATTCTGGATCCACTGCTCTAATCCGGTTTTGGCTTTAATCAACTGTTCCTTTGTAGGGTTCAATCCCAACAATCTCCCCCTGGAATAGATGATGCCAAAACCCTTCATTATTGTGAATCTTTATTGCCTCATCAACAGTTCCCTTATTTGTCCTTTGAGTTGTAATTCAAAGTCCAGGGCATCTGTATCATCCTCATCCCTACACAGTGTAAGATCAAGGAGATCTTGCAGATCTTCAACATTCAGGCCCAATGCTTGTTCCCTTGATATTTTCTTCACTTCACCACCGGATTTGATCTGAGTCAATACGTGGGTATGTTTGTCAGTTTTCCACTTTAGTACTTTTGAATCCAGTGGGTTTCTTGGGAGAGTTTTTATTGATGATGAGTTTGGAGATGGTGGCTTGGTGATAACAGGTTGAGCAGTGCTTGAAATGTTTGCCAATTCAGAATTCTCTCCTATCATCTGCTGAAGGACACTCTTTATAATAGCATCCCTTGCTGCTACATCCTCTAGTGTTTCTGGATCCATTTGCTTTTGTCTCCTTCTTTGATGAAGGAATGCAGTAGGTGGAAGAGTGGGTTTCCTGATAGGTAGTTTTTGTGGTCTTGTTGGAACCACTACTTCAGGATAGTCAGGCTTTTGTGGAACATTTGGATTTTTCTTTCTTAGTTCTTCCAACTTTTTGTAGCTGGCCCTGACTTTATCTTCTTTCCACCTTGTTACCTAATTTCTTGACCCAAAATCAGCAACAATAAGTTCCTCTTTCATTCTCTTCAGCTCTAGCACCTTTTCTGGTACATTTTTCATGTACTTTGACTAGACAGGAGGAATGTGTTTCACTTTGTCTTTGTTCATTTTTTCAATTCTTTCTAACTCCTCTTTGAGCTCACCAACTGTCCATTCTTTATATTGAGCCTTTTCTCCTTTGTATTTCTTGAATGCCATAATGTGCTCAATGTAATCTTTTCTCAAAGTTTCATCATCTCTTTCTGAAAGCTTTTGAAACAAATCTTTAGAAAACTGCTCCAAAGTTCTGACTTGTGTGAGCAGAAATTGATAATGTCTTTGGATTTCTTTGTCATATTTTCCTTGTGAGTTTCTTTTAGAGATATCCTCTGCTTGTTGAGCCTTTAACTTTAAATATTCTTTAATGTTGTTAGGCCTAGGATATCCTTGAAGAGATGGTAAACTCCTTTTAGCAGGGTCATCTTCAGAGTAAAAGGATTTGATCTCCTCTCTAACTGCTATAAGCTCTAAAGGATACTGGACACCTGCAGGAGAAATGGCAGTGTTTGGATTAAAGGCTTATGTTGAAGAGAGTGGAACAGGGTTTGGAATGGTAACAAGTGTGAGTGGTTGTGAAGATGTTGGTGGTGGTGAAGATTCATCATTGAGGATCATCCTTCTCCTTTTGGGTTTAGGAGAGGTTGGTGGTGTTTCAGTAGGTTGAGTGGTAGTGATTTGAGTGGTAGATGATTGACCAACAGTTGTTCAAACAACATGTGTTTCAACCACTGTTGCCATTACAACAAATGATGTGTCATCTGAAGTCTTCTGCTTTTTAACAGGAGGTGTTGGTGGTAATGAAGTTGTTTTTGGTGGTGATGTGATTTTTGGTGGTGGTGGTAAGGCAGTGGATGTAGTGTGTGTTGGAGTAGTAGTGATGGCAGTTGTTTGGGTAACAGATGTTGAAACCACTGAAGTACCAACAGCTGTTGATACAATAGGTGTTTTAACATCTGTTGGTTTGGAAGATTGATGTGTGGAGCTTTTGGAAGGTTTGCTAGTGTGTTTTGTGGGTCTGGATGGTATGTGTTTGGGTTGCCTCACTTGTCTAGTGGGCTGCTTTCTTTTGACCTTAGGACTTTCTTCATCCTTTGGTTCTGAAGTACCCTGCTCATTAATCTCCATAAAAACTCTCTTCTCCTGTTCAAACCTTGTTTTATCCTTTGCCTCCATATCCCTTTTTACCCTTGCGTTTGCATCAGCGATGGCATTTGTGGTTAAATCAATCTTTTTGGTACCATCTGGCTTAGGGATGTCTGCAAGCATGCTAGATTTGTCTGGTGCAATGTACAACCCATCTTCATATCCCTTTTTCTTCAACTGTTTCATTTTCTCCCCCCTTTTTGGCATCAGCTGGTGGTGGGTTGTCCACAAAGATGACAGAGGGATGAGCAGTGCCAGTGGTGTTCAGCAAGTGAGCCTTGATGGCTTTTATATCTGCTTGAGTGTCGTTGAACCTTGCTTCCATGAGATTTCTGATCTTTTGAACTTATATTTCATGTTGCTGATCAGCTAATTCTCTTTGGTGGTGTAGCAGAGGTTGAAACAAACTCCACAGCTCATTTGGAGTAGGAGCAGATGATGGAGCAGTTGTTGGAGTTGGTGCAGCAGTGGATGGTACCTTTTGTGCTTTCAACAACTGTTGCAGCATGTCTGTGATTTCTGCAACAGATGTATCAAGTTTGTCAACTCAATCCGTCAATTCTTGGTACATTAAACCATCACTCAACTTAATGAGATCATCTGATTACCCACTGACAGTGGTTGTATCCGTGGTTGTCTTAGGGAAGGTTTCCCAAAAGTCATCCACTGATGCCCCTTGTTCTCGGTACTGGGGACTTCTTTCCTCAGCAATTGACATCCTTCTAATGGAACCAGTGGTTGGAATAAACACACCAGCGGATATCAGAGTTGCTTGAGAGGAAATTGCCTTCAAGGGAGTCTGATTGATGAAACAACTGGCCAGGAGCAGATCAGTGGATCCAACGCCTATAGTTGCTGCTCCACTTGAACTACTGACAGGAAGTACTTGTACATCCTGCAGTGTAACCTCCTCAGGTATTGTTGGTGGGTTAGCAATGATAGGGAGCTTAGACTCAGTCACTTTTGGTGGCATGCTCTCAGTGATAGGTGGTTGAGAGGAACTGATTTCTGTCTGAGCTATATCAAGTGCATCCAACAAAAGTTTTGTCTGTGGTGGATTTGTGGCAGTGAGTATTGGGGTGGAAAGAGAATTTACCCCGAGCAGTGGGTTGTGGATGATGGAATTAAGTAATTCCAGAGCATCATATTGTGGTGTCCCTGTTCTTACAACCTGTTCTTTTTGAGAAGAAGCAGGATGAGTTTGAGGCTCAGATTGAGATCTTTCTACCAACTGCTGTGAGGAAGTAGCAGCAGTGGTTTCAAGCGACATAGCTGCAGCAAACAAAGTCATTGAAGAAGCCTTCAAAAGAATGTCTGAAAGTTTGCAAGTGTTTACAAGGCCCTCATCTCCCAACTCATCAAAGAATAAATCTCTCCCAAGAAACCCATTAGGATTTAAAATACTAAAGTTGATGTCTGATCAAAAGACCCACGTATTGACTTTGGTCAGATCCAATGGCGCAATGAAGTACATATCAAGGAAAGAAGCACTTGGCCTTGGTGTTGAAGATCTGCAGGATCTCCTTGAACTTACATTATGTAGGGATGAGGATGACCAGAGTTCCAAGGAATTTGAAGCTGAATTTAAGAAACAAGCTAAGGAACTCTTGATGAGAAATAAAGGTCCTGAATAATGGAAGGTTTTGGCATTATCTGTTCCAGGGGGAGATTGTTGGATTTGAACCCTACCAGAGGAACAGATAACGTAAAGCCAAAACCGGATCACATCAGAGGACTACAATAAGCAGCACTTTACTCTTTGATTTCCCCTTGACAGTGGCATTATAACAGCTGATGGATCTTAAGTACTGCTCACTACAACAACTGATGAACCAAACACTGATGATACTCTAAAGACTGCTGAAGACAAACACTGTTGCTCTATCTACTGCTGTTTCTTAAGTACTGCTGAAGACACAAGCACTGCCCACTCAAAGACTGATCACCTTTGAAGAAAGCACTGATGATCAAATAATCAGTGCTTAGGCTACAACAGTGGAACGTGAACAGTGTTAGACTTGTTTTGTATGGTATTATCAATCAGTTGTTAGACATCAGTAGTTTTGTATAGATCAGTGTTTATAGGTTGTTAGGCTGTTAGAAGTCACTATCATGGTGACGTCAGCTAAGATGCTTCAGTGGTTTGGTTTGCCTATAAATATAACAGTACCCTGTACTGTTACATTTGATTGACTGAGTGGTTTCTTCTTCTTCAGTCCAATCCTTTCATCTTGCGCAACCAACCTTGGGGTTTCAGGCTGAGGGGGAGCATAGTATTGTAAGCATGCTTGTAATATTTTGTTTTTCATTGTAATCATTCGACTCAAAGTAAAACAAGTGTTTAAACATACTATTCTCTTCTATGTTTGTGTTTACAAAGTTTGTATATAATTCCGCTGCACTTTACATAATTTTATATTCACTGAATGTTCATTTAGTACAAACAAACATAATCATGTCAGCCTCGGATCCTAACAATTGGTATCAGAGCTTGGACAGTCAAATTCGATCTAACAATCAATTTGACATAACAGTTCGGCTCAAAATTCATTGATACTAAGGATGGTTGTATTCAGTTGAAAAACAGAGTAACGAGTGAATCATGATCAAAATGGTTATTCAGAAACTCTGTAAAACAACCAAGATGTCATATGACACACAAATTTCACGCAACAAGTGATATCATGCACAAGTCACTCATAGTTTTCAAATCTGTAAAATATCTGATAAATTGTCACACCCCGGCCGCGTATAACATGCAACCGCGGCGGAAACGCCGGGGAGTGTTGGGACAGAATTAATTGTTTCATAACCATGGAAATTAAAGTTACATTTTATTTATTAAAAACGAGTGTTACATTGTTGCAAAACAGGAAATAAGTGTTCAGAACATAATTAAACCAGTCTATCTTCATTTTTAGTCTCTAAGGCACAGGACCGCCCTAGTATCACAATCATCATCCTAAGCAACAGCTCCTGAAAACACATGTGAAAGTAGGTACGTCAGCATAAAAATGCCTGTGAGATACATAGGGTTTGTGAAAATGGGATTCATGACTTGAGTTTAAAGAAAGCGTTTAATAACAGTCAGTCATGAACCTTGTAAATTGTTTTGCTTTGTAAATCATTTGAAAAACGATAATATCAGATGATATGTATAGATAAATGTAAGGTTAAACGAATAACCAAGTAAAATGAGTTGAATATGATAAGTTGTTTGTAAAGCAATATCTTGTAAAAAGTATGTTATTTGTATAAAATGTTACATGTCTAATTTGAAATGATTCAAATTATTCTACGATATGTAATACCATACAAGCATTTATATATAGGAAGTACCAGCGGCGTATCCACCATGTTTGTATCATATTACATACGCCACGTTACTCAAACCATTTACCCAAACCAACCACCATGTAAATTATTCATGTATAAATCAATTGTCAAGTGTTATTGTGCAAACCATATCGAAATGTCTATGTTCAATGTAAACCACCAAATATGTATATCAATGTCAAAATATTTATGTCTAATGTAGATCATGTAATGTGTACCCAAAGTATATCATGTATGGTAAGTGAAATGTATCAACTAAACCATATGTAAAATGCACAAAAACAAGGTATTGAAGTAAAACATGGTTTAAATCAAAGTTATGTTTTGTGGAACAAATGCATGCTTTACTGGTATAAACATTTATGCGGTATTGTGAAAATGCATATATCCAAGCCTTGAGACTGTGGCGATAAACCCTTAAACAAATTAAAGGGTTATCTAAGTTATGTATATCGAATTCAGTCATTCCTTCCAATCCAAACAAACCCAGGATTTCAGGAACGGGAGTTGTCAATTCCTATGGTACCACTACCTACTAACGAACGGCGTAGCTAATGTTAATGAATGTATTGTTCCATGTTAAACAAACCAAATGTGATACCAAAATGAAAGCATGTGATGTAAACAATTGTACTAAGTATGCACACAATGGGCATAAATAGCATGAAATGTAATGTGAAACAATGTACTAAGTACGCACACAATGGGCATACATAGCATGAAATGTAATGTAAAGCAATGTACTAAGTTCGCATACAATGGGCATACATAGTATGAAATGTAATGTAAAACAATGTACTAAGTACGCACACAATGGGCATACATAGCATGAAATGTAATGAAATCATGTACTATAATGTACTAACGAACATAGCAGGTATATGATGTGAAAACATGGAAAGCATGAAAGTAACAAGTAGGCACATGTGTTTCACCCCAAAACAGTTTGGAAAACAGTAAAAGAGGGGTTCAATGTACTCACCTGAGATTGCTTTGAAGTTCTTGTGTAATAATCACACAATGCTAGGGATCACGGAATATCAAACGGCACCTAATAGGTAGCTATGTTAATATACCAGACCAAAATCGGAAGGATCGGATAGTATGCGGGCTCGTAAACCAAACGAGTATGGAGACTCGTGAAATATGGTTTAACAAAGCCTACATACTAAAATGAGACCTAACCTAAGTGCTTGCTACCCATTACGACCCGTTTAGGTAGCTTATGCTACCTTAACGCGTCGTTCGCGTAGAACGCGTTTGGAACGCCTAACATCGTGACCACAAGGTATAACCTCGGAAGGTTATAGCTATGGTCACCTAATGTGTTTGGTCGGATCCTAATGATCGACCAAATGGGTCGGGTTCGAAAGTATAAGCGATGGTTTAGATCGCTTACCTTACGACCCTATATAAGCACTATACTAAAAGTGACGAGCTAAGCATGTTAAAACATGCTTAACTAAGTTTAGAATACAGGTTTGGCATCAAAACAAACGGCTTTGATGCTCACGAGTAGTTTGGTTACAAAATACGCAAGAATGCGCATTTTGGCCGAAACTACGACTCGTCACTGAGCCTTGATAACGTGGTAATCAGTAGGTATAGTCACTACGAACTATAACCATCGTGATCACGCTCACGTTATGAAGTTCCAATGAACTTCGTGTTGACCATAGGCTGGTCAACGAAGAAAGTCAAGCAAAATGCGGACTTTCGGACTCGAAAAGCAAATAAAAGAACGAAAGAACACTTACGAAGGGTCCCCGAAAGCTAAACTTGACCCAGGAGCTCAGGTATGAAGCAATAGCAACAACTTAGAGCTCTTTGATCAGTTTTGTGGGTTTTAACACAAATGGGGGGGGGGTATTTATAGGAAAAGTAAAACCGTTAGGATCGTTTCTTGAATATCGTGCCACGATCTTATGCATACACTTGTCAAGATGTTGTGGTGGCTCAAAATGACCCTAACTCTACAGATTGTGAAAGGGCATTGCCCTTTGGAGTGTTTGAAAGGCCAAGTTTTGCAAGAAAAACAAGTTTCTGCAACTGTAGGTCTGACGCGGCCCGCGTCAAGGTGCAGGCCAAACTAATGCGGGCCGCCTGGCCCTGTCTGATCTGCACAACTTGCAGAATTTACAGTTTAGGTCCCTGTTGCGTATTTAAGCCATTTTCAGCACTTCTAAGGCCCGTAAAGCCAACTTTAAGGCCCTAAAATGATGCCTAACATTGTGGACATGAATCATGCTCAAAAATATGCCGGATGTCGGTTCGTTTGGCCGTACGATCGCGATGTTCGCTTAATTACGACGGAATGCGCATAAGCGCGAAAGACGATCCAATTGATGCGACGAATGGATTTTTCTCATTCCAAACACTAAGGCATAATATTAGGATACTTACATAAATTTTTGGATGTCCGGATGTATTCAGAACGTAAGTTATGCGCGAAAGTGCAAACTTGTGCACTTTTTGACACTTTTAGCCCCTGAATGATCCAAAAGTTTGTTTTAGCATACCAAATCCCTCAAAGCCTATTTCTAAGCTATGTAAAGGATATTTATGGTATGTTTAACTTATGGACATGTTCCGGAATGTTTGTTACATTTCAAATTGGCATACTTTCGCAGTTTGTCAAGTTTAGTCCCTGTAAGCGGATTAACTTGTTTTTGCCATACCAAAGCCTTCAAAACTTATTTCTAAGTTATGTAAAGGTTATTTAAGGTATGTTGAGTATATGTTGATTTTCCAGAGTATTTTTCGCATTAAACTGAGTACGTTTTCGCACCAGTTTGCGTATAATCCTCCAGAAAGCGATGTAGAGTTTAAAATCGAACAATAGTCAAAACATGAAAAATGTAAAACACAACCAAACAAACATTGGGATCAAATAACATTGTTTTATTGATAACTGAATTGTTCACAATGATTACAAGCACAAATGTTACAGTCTCCCCTACTTGTGGAAATTTCGTCCCGAAATTTATTTAGAGGAAACTCCTGGAAAAAGATGCGGATATTTTGCCTTCATTTGATCTTCGCGTTCCCAAGTAAACTCGGGTCCACGTTTAGATTCCCAGTGAACCTTGACCAAAGGAATGCGCTTGCGTTTAAGCCACTTGACTTCACGTTCCATGATTTCTACCGGTTTCTCAACAAATTTCAGTGTTTTGTCAACACGAATTTCGTCAAGCGGTATGTGGAGGTTTTCATCAGCTAAACACCTCTTGAGATTGGACACGTGAAATGTTGGATGAACATTTCCAAGTTCAGGAGGTAACTCAAGTCTGTAGGCTACCTTACCGATTCTTTCGACGATCTTGAATGGTCCAACGTATCTAGGTGCAAGTTTTCCTTTCTTTCCGAATCTGATCACACCTTTCCAAGGCGAGACCTTAAGTAGTACACGATCTCCGACTTGAAAATCCAAGGGCTTGCGTTTCAGGTCCGCGTAACTCTTTTGACGGCTTCTAGCTGTCTGAAGGTTATCACGAACTTTCTTTACCTTATCTGTTGTCTCTAAAATGAGGGCAGGTCCAGTAAGTTGAGCCTCGCCAATCTCATTCCAGCAGACTGGTGAACGACATCTTCGACCATAGAGAGCCTCGAAAGGAGCCATGTTGATGCTGGATTTATAACTGTTGTTGTAGGAGAATTCAATCAACGGAAGATGTGAATCCCAACTACCAGCAAAATCGATCACACAAGCTCTAAGCATATCCTCCAGTGTCTGGATGGTTCTTTCAGATTGACCATCCGTTTGCGGACGATAAGCTGTGCTCAGATTAAGTTGGGACCCCATAGCAGATTGCATGGTTCTCCAAAAATGAGAAGTGAAACGAGCATCTCTGTCAGAAATGATGTTCAAAGGAACACCATGTCGAGCTACAATTTCATCTACGTAGATTTGAGCAAGTTTGTCAGCCGAAAAATCCTCACGGATTGGCAAGAAATGCGCTGATTTAGTAAGACGATCAACAACTACCCAGATGGCATCGTGACCTTTCTTTGTGCGCGGGAGTTTAGTAATGAGATCCATAGTAATTTTTCCCATTTCCAAACTGGGATCTCTGGTTGCTCCAATAATCCAGAAGGACACTGGTGTTCAGCCTTGACCTTAAGACAAGTAAGGCATTTTGACACGTATAAGGCAATGTCTTTCTTCATACCAGGCCACCAATACTAAATACGAAGATCCTTATACATCTTATCTGAGCCAGGATGAATAGAATAACGAGACTTATGGGCTTCATCCATAAGCAGGGTATGAAGATTATCTTGGCTTGGGACCCACAAACGGTCCATGAAGTAATATGATCCATTGTCCTTCAGTTCAAGAGCAGGTGTTATGTGATAAGGAAATTCCTTATCCATCAAACCTTGTGAAACACAAGATTGTTGTGCCTGAGAAATACGTGCTTGGATATCGGTTTGAGCTTGAATAACAGATTGGACACGAACACAATGAAGCTTAGTACGTTCCTTGTGACTCAAAGCATCGGCTACGACATTCGCCTTACTAGGATGGTAGCGAATTTCGCAGTCATAGTCGTTTTAGAAGTTCAACCCAACGTCGTTGCCTCATGTTGAGCTCTTTCTGATTGAAGATATGCTGAAGACTTTTGTGGTCCGTGAAAACCACACATTTTGTACCGTACAAATAGTGTCTCCAGATCTTAAGAGCGAAGACAACTGCACCCAACTCAAGATCATGAGTGGTGTAGTTCTTCTCATGTATCTTCAACTGCCTTGATGCGTATGCTATGACTTTGTTTCTTTGCATCAGGACGCAGCCAAGACCTAATTTAGATGCGTCGCAATAAACGACGAAATCATCATTGCCCTCGGGCAAAGTTAGAACAGGCGTGTCGCAAAGTTTTTGTTTCAAAGTCAGAAACGCTTCCGCTTGTTTGAATCCCCAATCAAATAGCTTGTTCTTCTGTGTTAGAGCAGTTAGAGGAACTGCAATCTTCGAGAAATTTTCAATGAAGCGGCGATAATAACCCGCTAGACCAAGAAAAGAACGAACTTCAGTAGGAGTAGTAGGTGTATCCCAATCCTTAATCGCACTGATCTTGGAGGGATCTACATGAATACCTTGTTCGTTGACAATATATCCTAAGAATTAAACTTCTTTAAGCCAGAATTCACACTTGGAGAATTTGGCGTAAAGTTGCTCTTTCTTTAGGAGTTCCAAAGTAAGACGAAGATGTTGCTCATGATCAGCTCGCGTCTTAGAATAAATCAAGATGTCATCAATGAAAACGATGATGAACTTATCCAAATAAGGCTTGCAGACCCTATTCATCAAGTCCATGAAAACGGCAGGAGCATTAGTCAAACCGAATGGCATGACTGTGAACTCATAATCCCCATAGCGAGTACGGAACGCTGTCTTGGGAATATCTTCTTCATGAACACGAAGTTGATGATATCCAGATCGCAGATCAATCTTTGAAAAATAAGAAGCGCCTTGCAATTGATTAAAGAGATCATCAATGCGAGGTAGGGGATATCGATTCTTGATGGTGAGCTTGTTAAGCTCACGATAATCGATACACATCCTAAAAGATCCATCCTTCTTCTTGACAAAAAGAACGGGAGCACCCCAAGCTGAAAAGCTAGGACGGATAAAACCTTTGTCAGAGAGCTCCTGAAGCTGCTTAGATAATTCTTGCATCTCGGACGGTGCAAGACGGTATGGAGCTCTGGCAATGGGATTTGCACCAGGTACGAGATCAATACGGGACTCGAATTGGCGTGCTGGAGGTAGACCAGGTAACTCTTTAGGAAAAACTTCAGAATAATCCCGAACGACAGGAATATCTGAAATTGACTTACCCTTGCCTTTATCTGCTGTAACATGTGCTAAGAAAGCCACATAGTTCTTCCGTAGATACTTCCATGCTTTAAAACAAGACATGAGTTTGAGACCACCGGCAGGCTTCTCACCACGAACCTGTAGGATCTCGCCTGTCGACAGCGGCACACGAACAATCTTCTCAGAACAAACTAACTCTGCGCGATGCTTAGATAACCAATCCATACCCACTATAACGTCGAAGCTTCCAAGTTGCATTGGCGTGTGGTCAATAGGAAAAATATGGTCGTTAAGGTTCAACTGGCAGTTGCGTAGAACAGAATTAAGAACAATGGGTTCACCACTGGCAACCTCTACTGTCAAAGGTTTACCTAGTTTTGTTCTAGACACGCGAAGCATTGGCTCAAAAGACAATGACACAAAACTCTTGTCGGCACCCGAATCAAAAAGAACAGATGCAGGCTGATTATTAATAAAGAACGTACCGTTCACCACTTCATTGTCTGCTTGTGCCTCTTGAGCATTCATGTTGAAGACTCGCCCTCGAGCCTGAGCCTGATTCTGATTGGCATTCTGATTCTGGTTGGCTAGCCTTGGGCACCGATTTCTGTAATGGGTCAGATCCCCACAGTTATAACAAGCACCTGGTAGGTAGTTTAGTCGAGCCTGACCCTGTTGCTGAGCAGGAGGCTGAGCAACTTGTTGAGCCGGGTTCTGAACTGCGCGATTTTTAGCAAACCGACAAACATCGGCAAGAGGACCTGACTTCCCACAGTTAGTACAAAAAACGGCACTGATGTTGCGGCTGATGGTGACTGTTGCATCGATTGCACAAAGGTGCACTTCCTGAATAGGGCTTCTTTTCTGGAGGCTGTGCGGGTTGGTTGGGAGCTGCCTGGTTAGCTTGAGCAGTGACCGCAAAATTTTGGGAAGCCTTACGCTTCCTTGACCCCCTTGAGGAACCATAATCCTTTCCCTTCTTGTTTTGACCTTTCTTGCTATCTTCTTTGTCAGATGACTGTTTCTTGCCCTTGTCACCCTTCCTGTATAATTTATTCTTTTGAATCTGTGACTCAGTTAGTGTCGCTGATAACTCGATTGCCTGACGGAGTGTGGTAGGGTTGCTACCAGTAATAATGTCTTGTACCGAGTCAGGCAGGCCGTCGATGTACCTTTCGATAGCCTTGTCGAGTGGGGCGACCATAGTCGGGCAAAGTAGACTCAACTCCTCAAACCTATCAGTATATGCCCTGTGCTCGCCACTATCTTGTTTCAAATCATCAAACTCCTTCTCCAACACTCGTTGTTCATGACGAGGACAAAACTCCCTCATCATAAGAGCCCTAAGTTCAGCCCATGTCTGAGCTAGAGCAACTTCTGCACCACGGTCTCTCATTACCCCATTCCACCATGTAAGGGCCCTCTTCTGAAACACGCTCGAAGAAAACTAGACCTTGCGATTATCCGGACACTGAACATGGCGAAAAGTATTCTCAATGCTCTCGAACCATTGAAGAAGCCCAGTTGCTCCTTCGGAACCACTAAACTTGAGTGGTATAGCCGAGTTAAAATTCTTGAAATTGCATGTACCATTGTTGTTGTTGTTGGCTTGGTTCCATTGAGCAAAGAGATTTGGGAATTGAGCAGCCATCTGCTGCGCAATAATTTCTGCCAGCTCGGCAGTTGCTATCTGGTGTTCGCGTCGAGGAGGCATTTTAAAAGAGGAAAACATGAAAGGAAACGAGTGAGATGAAATGTCTAGTCAAAGTAAATGGGTCAAAAATAATGTATCGCGAAGACATGTTCGCCTATAAGTGAACACTCACCCCAAGAGTTCCCAGGTAAGAGTGACTGGTCCGATTATGTGGATTTGTACGAACACTCTAGCCTTAGAAAGAAAACCCAGGGTACAGGCATTCACTCTTCCAGTTCGCACGTGTTCACACTATTAAAACCCGAACACCTTGACGAGACTTTTGAAAATCCAAAGGGGTTCAAAACCTTATAACAGAGGGTTCAAAACCTAGTAATCAATCATCCTCGAACAGACGATTAATTTTCAAAGCGGATTCGGAACCGAAGTTCCCGTTGTGGTTATCACCTAAGGATAGGTGAAGTGCATGTTTTAAAATCTAAACACAAGATAACTTGTGTTAGGGTCCTAGAAAGTTATAGTCTAGGTCAAAGCATTACTAATAAACTAATTCCCTATAACCATTGGCTCTGATACCAACTCTTCTGTCACACCCCGACCGCGTATAACATGCAACCGCGGCGGAAACGCCGGGGAGTGTTGGGACAGAATTAATTGTTTCATAACCATGGAAATTAAAGTTACATTTTATTTATTAAACACGATTGTTACATTGTTGCAAAACAGGAAATAAGTGTTCAGAACATAACTAAACTAGTCTATCTTCATTTTTAGTCTCTAAGGCACAGGACCGCCCTAGTATCACAATCATCATCCTAAGCAACAGCTCCTGAAAACACATGTGAAAGTAGGTACGTCAGCATAAAACCTGTGAGATACATAGGTTTTGTGAAAATGGGATTCATGACTTGAGTTTAAAGAAAGCGTTTAATAACAGTCAGTCATGAACCTTGTAAATTGTTTTGCTTTGTAAATCATTTGAAAAACGATAATATCAGATGATATGTATAGATAATGCTACGATATGTAATACCATACAAGCATTTATATATAGGAAGTACCAGCGGCGTATCCACCATGTTTGTATCATATTACATACGCCACGTTACTCAAACCATTTACCCAAACCAACCACCATGTAAATTATTCATGTATAAATCAATTGTCAAGTGTTATTGTGCAAACCATATCGAAATGTCTATGTTCAATGTAAACCACCAAATATGTATATCAATGTCAAAATGTTTATGTCTAATGTAGATCATGTAATGTGTACCCAAAGTATATCATGTATGGTAAGTGAAATGTATCAACTAAACCATATGTAAAATGCACAAAAACAAGGTATTGAAGTAAAACATGGTTTAAATCAAAGTTATGTTTTGTGGAACAAATGCATGCTTTACTGGTATAAACATTTATGCGGTATTGTGAAAATGCATACATCCAAGCCTTGAGACTGTGGAGATAAACCCTTAAACAAATTAAAGGGTTATCTAAGTTATGTATATCGAATTCAGTCATTCCTTCCAATCCAAACAAACCCAGGATTTCAGGAACGGGAGTTGTCAATTCCTATGGTACCACTACCTACTAACGAACGGCGTAGCTAATGTTAATGAATGTATTGTTCCATGTTAAACAAACGAAATGTGATACCAAAATGAAAGCATGTGATGTAAACAATTGTACTAAGTACGCACACAATGGGCATACATAGCATGAAATGTAATGTAAAGCAATGTACTAAGTACGCACGCAATGGGCATACATAGTATGAAATGTAATGTAAAACAATGTACTAAGTACGCACACAATGGGCGTACATAGCATGAAATGTAGTGAAATCATGTACTATAATGTACTAACGAACATAGCAGGTATATGATGTGAAAACATGGAAAGCATGAAAGTAACAAGTAGGCACATGTGTTTCACCCCAAAACAGTTTGGAAAACAGTAAAAGAGGGGTTCAATGTACTCACCTGAGATTGCTTTGAAGTTCTTGTGTAATAATCACACAATGCTAGTGATCACGGAATATCAAACGGCACCTAATAGGTAGCTATGTTAATATACCGGACCAAAATCGAAAGGATCGGATAGTATGCGGGCTCGTAAACCAAAGGAGTGTGGAGACTCATGAAATATGGTTTAACAAAGCCTACATACTAAAATGAAACCTAACCTAAGTGCTTGCGACCCATTACGACCCGTTTAGGTAGCTTATGCTACCTTAACGCGTCGTTCGCGTAGAACGCGTTTGGAACGCCTAACATCGTGACCACAAGGTATAACCTCGGAAGGTTATAGCTATGGTCACCTAATGTGTTTGGTCGGATCCTAATGATCGACCAAATGGGTCGGGTTCGAAAGTATAAGCGATGGTTTAGATCGCTTACCTTACGACCCTATATAAGCACTATACTAAAAGTGATGAGCTAAGCATGTTAGAACATGCTTAACTAAGTTTAGAAAACAGGTTTGGCATCAAAACAAACGGCTTTCATGCTCCCGAGTAGTTTGGTTACAAAATACGCAAGAATGCGCATTTTGGCCGAAACTACGACTCGTCACTGAGCCTTGATAACGTGGTAATCAGTAGGTATAGTCACTACGGACTATAACCATCATGATCACGCTCACGTTATGAAGTTCCAATGAACTTCGTGTTGACCATAGGCTGGTCAACGAAGAAAGTCAAACAAAACGCTGACTTTCGGACTCGAAAAGCGAATAAAAGAACGAAAGAACACTTACGAAGGGTCCCCGAAAGCTAAACTTGACCCAGGAGCTCAGGTATGAAGCAATAGCAACAACTTAGAGCTCTTTGATCAGTTTTGTGGGTTTTAACACAAATGGGGGGTATTTATAGGAAAAGTAAAACCGTTAGGATCGTTTCTTGAATATCGTGCCACGATCTTATGCGTACACTTGTCAAGATGTTGTGGTGGCTCAAAATGACCCTAACTCTACAGATTGTGAAAGGGCATTGCCCTTTGGAGTGGTTGAAAGGCCAAGTTTTGCAAGAAAAACAAGTTTCTGCAACTGTAGGTCTGACGCGGCCCGCGTCAAGGTGCAGGCCAAACTAATGCGGGCCTCCTGGCCCTGTCTGATCTGCACAACTTGCAGAATTTACAGTTTAGGTCCCTGTTACGTATTTAAGCCATTTTCAGCACTTCTAAGGCCCGTAAAGCCAACTTTAAGGCCCTAAAATGATGCCTAAACATTGTGGACATGAAACATGCTCAAAAATATGCCGGATGTCGATTCGTTTGGCCGTACGATCGCGATGTTCGCTTAATTACGACGGAATGCGCATAAGCGCGAAAGACGATCCAAATGACGCGACGAATGGATTTTTCTCATTCCAAACACTAAGGCATAATATTAGGATGCTTACATAAATTTTTGGATGTCTGGATGTATTCAGAACGTAAGTTATGCGCGAAAGTGCAAACTTGTGCACTTTTTGACACTTTTAGCCCCTGAATGATCCAAAAGTTTGTTTTAGCATACCAAATCCCTCAAAGCCTATTTCTAAGCTATGTAAAGAATATTTATGGTATGTTTAACTTATGGACATGTTCCGGAATGTTTGTTATAGTTCAAATTGGCATACTTTCGCAGTTTGTCAAGTTTAGTCCTTGTAAGCGGATTAACTTGTTTTTGCCATACCAAAGCCTTCAAAACTTATTTCTAAGTTATGTAAAGGTTATTTAAGGTATGTTGAGTATATGTTGATGTTCCAGAGTATTTGTCGCATTAAACTGAGTACGTTTTCGCACTAGTTTGCATATAATCCTCCAGAAAGCGATGTAGAGTTTAAAATCGAACAATAGTCAAAACATGAAAAATGTAAAACACAACCAAACAAACATTGGGATCAAATAACATTGTTTTATTGATAACTGAACTGTTCACAATGATTACAAGCACAAATGTTACATAAATTATGGGATCGTTCGATATTCTCAAAATTGATTTCAATTGTTGTTTTGATATTTGTGATGTTTTCACTAAATGCTAAAGTATGAACCTCAGATTAACAAAAACCTATGTTCTTAAAACATTAGTGTTTTTGATAACATAAATGAGGGAAATTAAAACTTTAGTCATTTAGATCTTATGTGTTGAAAACAGGTTGAGTTCCTCAAAAGGACAAAATCAACTATGTTAAAATACATTAAGAAAATCAGGAGTCAAAAATGTCCAGATCATAGGTAATGAGAAGGTTGGCATAAGCATGTGCAGAAATGACCAAATCTCTCAAAACATTACTGCAAAGTGATTCTGGAATAAGTATTCCTTCAATAAATACCCCTCAGTAAGTATTTCAATACTTATGATTGGGAAGGGTAAAAAGGGAAGAAGAAAATTCACAAAAACTCAGAAGTGTGTTTATCTCAAAACTTTTCAAGTCAAAAGAAAAGAGTATAAACATAAAACACTTATGAGTCATAGTTTAGAGTAATAATAATCATTAAGCAACTGTGTGCATCCATTTGCTCAGGAAAAGATTTTGATTCCGGTGAATGAACTCCAAAGAGGATTTGAAATTTTTTTTCTCATCCATGTGTCCTCATGTTTGCAATCAACTGACAAAGAAAATGGTACCATACAGTGGTCAGAATGTATTCAGAATGTTCTACCAACTATTGCCAAACCACTGGCCATTTTGTTAAACTTAAGAATGATATGATCACGTAGCTTATTGAAAAATTTACCAGATCCTCTTTGATGTTGTTTTCAGAAAATCCTTTAATCATTTTTTTAAAAAAAAGGATTTTCTCAAATAACCAGGATATATTGTTCAATTTTTCTTTGAATGATGTATTTTGAACTTTTGCTTGTTTTTGTTGGCAATAGTCTCTGTTACCTGTCAGGATATAATACCTTATTTTTGTTGGTATTATTGTCCTCATAAATGGGTCAAGAGGAAAAGGTACATATGTCAAGGTCATGTCATTTTCAGAGTTGTTTTAAACATCAAAGGTTGATTGCTAAATAGTGCTTAAACTACTGAGGTATTTAAGTTTTAATTTGAATATTAAACGATAATGAGATGCCTTAGTAAAAAGTTTTCATCATCTGGGGTACTTAACCACTGTTCTTCAAAATTGACATGTGGCAAAACCTTGAATGAAAATTCTCAACACAGTTGCTGAAATATTTGTTCTTCAAATCTGTATTATTTACCCTAATCACTGTTTTGTTCAAACATCTGATCACTAAATACTATCCACTGCTGAAAGTCAACCACTGATTCCTCATTTTGCTAAGATAAGCACTGATACTCAAAATCAGTGTCTTATCCACTGATATACTATCCACTGATAGTAAAAATCTTCCACTATTTTCACATTATTACCGTTGTAACCACTGAAGCTTGATTCATTAGTGGCTCTTAAAACAACTGTTCTCCACGCTTCATCCATTTCATCAGTGTTTGACACGTGGTCAGTTTTTAGCCTTCAGATCAAAATAACCGCTGCCACATCAGCGATCACTTTTTCCCTAAATAAAACCCTGCCCGAAACTCCCAAACAGGGTTTTACACTGTCGAATTGAATTCCAAAGTTCTCTTCTCAAAGCAGTTTCCAACCCTTCTTCTCAAAACATTCTCCGATTCTTCTTCATCAAAATGACGAAGTCAAAATCAAAATCAAAATCTAAACCAAAATCACCATCATCTTCAAAAGAGGTCGCTCAGATGACCGAAGAAACCATTGAAATCCCATACAAATCACCTCATAACTACATGGGTCTCCTCACAAAACCTACCGATAACCACACCTTCGACTCCATCATTGATACACTATCTGCATCAAAGTATAAAACTTTGTTGACAGTAGATGCTCCCATTTACTTGCAAACCCAGAGAGAGTTTTGGAAAAATGCAAATCTTGAAAAACAAGACGGAAAAGTAGTAGCCATTAACTCCTCGATACAGGGTAAAGCATTTCAAATCACCCCACAATCAATCTCAGAGGTCTTCAAACTCAATGATCTGAAAGGTAAAACTTCTTTTGATAAAAACGAGTTAAAAGCTGATTTTCTGAAAAGAGGGCATGCAGAACAATCAAAGGTAGATACCTTACAAAAAGGTTATTTTCCATCTGCACCCAGATTTTTATTCCACACACTTTTAAGTTGTGTTTCTAATAAAACAACAGCGTTTAATGAAATACCATTGAAGATTCAATTCCTGGGATATGCTATTCTAAACAATAAAGATTACAACTATTCCCAGGAGATCTTCAATGACATGGTAAAGAATGTTGACAGCAAATCATTTCTTCTTTTTCCAAGATTTCTGAGCTATTACTTTAAACAAAAATTTGAAAAAGAGGATGAAAATTTGCCCAAACAAGGTGTCCATTTTCAAATAAAAGGTTTAACAATTGAAACATTTTCAAGAATGATGGCACCAATAAAACTAAAAGCAAAGGTGCCTGAGCAGACTTTAGAAACTGCCACTGATCCTCAGGCAACTTTTGCTGAGCCCACTGCTCCAGGTGATCAGAGCAGCACAACCACTGCTCTGAAACCTACACCTGACATTACCAAAAAGACCAAAAGAAAAACATCCAGAAAACCCACCAAACCCAAAACAAAGGCAACTCTGGAAGATGAGATCCCTGAGCAACTGCCAGTGACAAAACAAATGTCACCACAAACCACTGCTGCTACTTCCTCACAGCAGTTGGAAGAAAGATCTCAACCTATGCCTAAAACTCCTCCTGCATCCTCACAAAAGGATCAGGTTGTAATCACAGGGACACCAAATTATGAAGCTCTGGATCCACTCAGATCTATCTTCCGCAGTCCTGATCCCAAGGACATGTCTCTTTCAACACCCATACCCTCACCAATCATAATGCCACAATCAATAATACCCCTGTTGCATGCAGTTGATATTGCACAGACACAAACCAGTTCCTCTCTATCAACCATTACTGAGAGTATACCTCCACAAGTGACTGGGTCTGATGCTTATACCTCTGCTATCCCAGCAACAACTGAGGAGGTTACACCCCCTGAGTTACAAGTAACTCTCGGTGGTAGTTCAAGTGGAGCAGCAACTACAACTGATGGATCAACAGATATTCAGTTGGACAGTTGTTTCATTAATAAGACTCCCTTGAAGGCAATTTCTTCCATGGCAACATCGGTAACCACCAGTGAGTTGATTTTAACCACCGGTACCATCAAAGGTTTATCGAGTGCTGAAGAAAGAAGTCCCCATTACCAAGAACAAGGGGCATCAATGGATGATTTTTGGGACTCAGTTCCTAAGTTAGACATTGGTACAACCACTACTGGTGGGGATTCAGATGATCCTACTAATGTAGGTGATGATTCAAAATATCAGGAATTGACGAAAAGAGTTGAAAAACTTGAAGATTCAGTTGCTGAAATTGAAGATATGGTGCAAGAGATTTTAAAAGCTCAAAAAGCACAAGCTACTGCTGTTCCTGCTCAAGCACCTGCACAACATGCATTTGCTGCAAATGAGCTTTGGAATATTTTTCAACCCATGCTTGAAAAACAACAACACATGGCTGATCAAAAGCATGCTATTCAAGTACAAATGCTGACCAACATGGTGGAATCAAGGTTTAAAGACACTCAAGCAGATATCAAGGCTATAAAGGGTAGCATACAAAAGACTGCCCATAGTGGAAAAGTTCCATCTTCCATCCTCTTCATGGATACACCCCTTGCAGATAATGCCAAAAAGGGGGAGAAAATTAAGTTGAGAAAGAAAGGAATAGAAGATGGGCTGCATATTCAACCAGAAGAAGAAAAACAATCATCTAAATCACCTCAAACCACAAAATCCAAAACTTCAATTCAAACAGCTGATACATCAGTAGTTACAAAAACTGCTGTCAGTAGCCAAACAGCTGCCATGTCATCAACACACACACCTCCAACACACACCACTCTATCACATACCATCACAACCACTGTTCCACCACCATCTGTGTCTACAGCACAAAAACCACCATTACCATCACAAACAGCCAAACCATTATCACCCCCTACCAAAAAGCAGAAGACAACAGATGTTATAACATCTGTTGTAATGGCAACAGTGGTTGAAACACCAGTTGTTTCAACTACTGTTAGTCAACCACTGATCACCACTCAAACAACTGCCGTCATAACCCCTGCTCAAAAGCAGAAGACATCTGCTGATACATCAGTAGTTGTAATGACAATAGCAGTTGTGACACCAGTTGTTTTAGCAGCTGTTAGTCAATCATCCACCACTGATATCACCTTTCCTATATCACAACCAAAGCTCCTCAGTAGAAAAAGAAAGCCAATCCCTGCCAATGAGGGAATACATGATCCTAATGCTACAAAATATCCACTGGAACTTGAAGCTCTCAAAAATGAGATGAGGCAATTCTATACAGAAGAAGATCCTTCAAAAAGAAGATTCTCCTCACTCATAGGCTACATGCCACCAGAGGATATGGATGAATACCTCAAGATCAAGGCAAGGCAAGCTAAAGTAAAAGCTAAGGTTGATAGTGAAAGTGAAGGTCTAAGCAACGAAGGGATTGCTAAAAGACTGGAGTTCTACTTCACAAAAGTAAAGCAAATAGAAGAATTTGCACAAGAGCTAATCAAAGAAAAGGCTGATCGAAAGAAAAAGTTAAGGAAACAGTATCTAGCCTACATCATGAAAGAGAAATTCTATCCTGCTGAAGAACAACAGTTTGAAGAATGGCCATTAGTTGCATTAAAACATGAAGCTGAGAGGATTGACAGAATCAAAGATGATCCTACAAAGAAGAAAAATGCTCCAAACTGGAGCAAATACAAAAAGCTCATTGCTGACCTCACTGCTGAGTACAAAGGAAAGAAAAAGGAGCTGGTGGATGCAAAAATGGATACTACTGAAGCCATATCAAAATGGTCTAGGCAGCAGACTGATGAAGCCTATAAAAGGCTAAAGAAAAGAAAGATAACTGCTTCAAGTGCTTCAAAGAAACGAGAACATATGATGAAACTTGAACAGCAGATTGAAAACCTCAGAACAATGTTCAAATCAGCATACAATCCTATTTTTATGTCAGACCAAAAAGAAGGTAAACAGCTGACTGAGGAAGAGGTCAAAGAAAAAGAAGCAGAGTACTTCAAGGACGCCATCATGAAAATGGGTCTGAAAGAAGATAGCTCAACAAAGCTTCAGAACCTTTTTGAGAAGGTGTTAAACAAACCTGCATCACCAAACACTGCAACAGACATGTCAGAAATTGAAAGGCAAGAGCTTATTGAACAAGAAACTGCAGAAGACATAGCTGCAGCAAACAAAGTCATTGAAGAAGCCTTCAAAAGAATGTCTGAAAGTTTGCAAGTGTTTACAAGGCCATCATCCCCCAACTCATCAAAGAATAAATCTCTCCCAAAAAACCCATTAGGATTTAAAATACTAAAGTGGATGTCTGATCAAAAGACCCACGTATTGACTTTGGTCAGATCCAATGGCGAAATGAAGTACATAACAAGGAAAGAAGCACTTGGCCTTGGTGTTGAAGATCTGCAGGATCTCCTTGAACTTACATTATGTAGGGATGAGGATGACCAGAGTTCCAAGGAATTTGAAGCTGAATTTAAGAAACAAGCTAAGGAACTCTTGATGAGAAATAAAGCTCCTGAATAATGAAAGGTTTTGGCATTATCTGTTCCAGGGGGAGATTGTTGGATTTGAACCCTACCAGAGGAGCAGATAATGTAAAGCCAAAACCGGATCACATCAGAGGACTACAATAAGCAGCAGTTTACTCTTTGCTTTCCCCTTGACAGTGGCATTATAACAGCTGATGGATCTTAAGTACTACTCACTACAACAACTGATGAACCAAACACTGATGATACTCTAAAGACTGCTGAAGACAAACACTGTTGCTCTATCTACTGCTGTTTCTTAAGTACTGCTGAAGACACAAGCACTGCCCACTCAAAGACTGATCACCTTTGAAGAAAGCACTGATGATCAAATAATCAGTGCTTAGGCTACAACAGTGGAACGTGAACAGTGTTAGACTTGTTTTGTATGGTATTATCAATCAGTTGTTAGACATCAGTAGTTTTGTATAGATCAGTGTTTATAGGTTGTTAGGCTGTTAGAAGTCACTATCATGGTGACGTCAGCTAAGATGCTTCAGTGGTTTGGTTTGCCTATAAATATAACAGTACCCTGTACTGTTACATTTGATTGACTGAGTGGTTTCTTCTTCTTCAGTCCAATCCTTTCATCTTGTGCAACCAACCTTGGGGTATCAGGCTGAGGGGGAGCATAGTATTGTAAGCATGCTTGTAATCTTTTGTTTTTCATTGTAATCATTCGACTCAAAGTAAAACAAGTGTTTAAACATACTATTCTCTTCTATGTTTTTGTTTACAAAGTTTGTATACAATTCCGCTGCACTTTACATAATTTTATATTCACTGAATGTTCATTTTGTACAAA
The DNA here is from genome assembly GCF_002127325.2 of Helianthus annuus. NCBI lineage: Eukaryota > Viridiplantae > Streptophyta > Magnoliopsida > Asterales > Asteraceae > Helianthus > Helianthus annuus. Next base: position 74,257,032 of record NC_035442.2, on the reverse strand, counting down.
CAAACATAATCATGTCAGCCTCGGATCCTAACATGGCAGTTGCTCTGGGATCTCATCTTCCATAGTTGCCTATTTTTGTAGGTTTGGGGGGGGGGGGGGGGGCTTTTGAGTTTTCTTTTGTTTTGGTCTTTTGGTGGATTTAGGTGTGGGTTTCACAGCAGTTGTTTTGCTGCTGTGATCACCTTGAGCAGTGGGCTCAGCAGCAGGTGCCTGAGGAGCAGTGGTAGCTGCTAAAGTCTGCTCAGGAGCCTCTGCTTGTGGTTTGGACACTTTTGATAGCCTTGTAAATGTTTCATGTGTAAGGCCATTTATTTGAAAAGGTTCACCTTGGATAAGCATATGAACATTATCCTTTGCAAATTTCTTTTGAAAATAAAAGCTTAAGAACCTTGGAAATAGTAAAAATGATTTGTTAGTAACATTTTTGACCAAGTCATCAAAGATCTCCTGGGAGTAGTTAAAGTTTTCCCAATGCAAGATAGCATAACACAGGTATTGGATCTTTTAATAGAATTTCATTGAAAGCAGTGGTCTTATTAGAAACACACATTAAGAGGGTATGAAATAAAAACCTTGTGGCAGGAGGAAAACTGCCTTTTTGCAAAGTGTTTTTTTTTTTCATTTCCTTGGAATACCCTCTTTCTAAAAAATATGTTTGATATTCTATTTTAGGAAAGGAAGTTTTACCTTGTAGATCATTCAGTTCAAAAACTCCTGATAGAGTTTGTGCTGTGATTTTAACTGGTACACCTGTTGATGCACGGAATGTCTGTTGACTTCGTCTACATCAAGTCTTAGGTCAAGATAGGTCAACATAGGGTTTAGAAAGTCAAAATTATGAATTATGTTGTAAGTTCGCTTTTATGTACATGTTTATAGTAGGTCCGCTCATAGGGTCTTGAATAGGTTCGCTTATAAGGTCATTAAGTATGGTTCGCTTATGTGGTAGTATAGTAGGTCCGCTCATATGGTAGTCTATATGAGCGAACCACTCAACACTATATATACCTGATGATGTTGTTCATTAGAGCGGACCTGAATGATTGCTTGTGGAACGGAACTCTGTCAAATTGACATCAGAAAGCAATAAAAGAGAAGAAATTAGAAAGGAATAGCTGTTGTAACTTCACATATACTGATTCCGCCTTTATACGTGAAGATGAACTGTCTCGGCTGACTTTTCGGGTCAAAACAACGGTCCAACAAGTGGTATCAGAGCTCAGGACGAGGAGTTCATACTACTACAGCTTGATTCTACCGAATTCTCTGATTTCTACTCATTTTCTTTCATATTTTTTCGATTTGAAATGGTTCCTACGGTTGAAATTGTCTGATTTTTTAGTATTACGTGCGGAACATACAATTAACAAACCCTAGAAAGTTTTAGGTTAAAACTCGGCTTAAAAATGGTTAAAATTGGGTAAATTGTGAGATCCGCTTTTACGGACTTCGAGAGATTCGCTCAAAAGACACAACAGGTTCGCTTGTAACAATTGATCTGGTCCGCTTTTTCAGACAATTTTACTGTTAAGTTCGCTCGAACGGACACATTCAGGTCCGCTCGAACGTACATATCTGGTTCGCTCATTTGTTCAAGAGATAGAATCGCTCATCCGGTCCGCTTATTCGGACAAACTCCGGTTCGCTCTTTTGATCATATCCTGGTTCGCTCATCCGAACATAATTTAGTTCGCTTATTTGAACCAGTAGGTTCGCTCGAACTGATACATACCAGGTCCGCCTATTTGGACAAAACCTGGTCCGCTTATTTCTCACAATTGTTGATAGTTTTGGTTTCGCTCGAGTGTTCATTGTGATTGTTCTTTTAAGTGATCTTGCTTGATTATACAAAGTGTGGGAAAAATGTTTGATGAACAAGAAAACAAGAATCTTAAAAGCTTAAATTACTGGACCAAGGAAGCTTGGTATGAGATGAAATATGGTGAGAATGTTTATGTAAAAAGATACGAAAATTTCTTGTGTATGGAGAATGAATCAATGGAGATGTTGAAGGAAAGGTTTTATGAATTAATCATCAAGTTAGAAAAACATAAGATATATCATTCAAGTGAGGAAAGAATTTTGAAATTTGTTGAGGCTTTACCTTTGGAGTGGGATAAATTTGTGAATGGACTGAAACGGGATTCTAGTCTATCACGTTTTGATTTAAGAAGTTTCATCAATACAATAACAAATCATCAGTTTCATGAAAATGCAGATAAAAGGAAGTTATTAGATGAAATAAAAGAAGAATCAAGAAAGATAGATTTGAATGTAATCATTGAAATGAAAAAACGAATTGATGTGTGTCTTGCAGCAAAAAAGAATATGAGATACGATATTAAGAGGGGTTGTTATATTGATAAAAATTCGAATCCTCTTGATTTTGTTAAAATTTTTTGTGCAGGTACATACATGATGGAAACAAAGAAAGAAGCTGAAGGTGGTAAAATGAATGAAAATTGCTTGAAATGCGAAAAATCAGAAGCAGGCAGTGTGAAACTGTTGAAGGATGTGGAGAGTTTGACATTGGAAAACAATACTCTGAAGATTGAGAAGAAGGCTGATGAAGATCAGATTTTGAATTTGCGCCTGAACTGTGAAAAATTGAGATGTGATAATGACAAACTTTTAAAAATTGTTGAAAGTTTATCATCAGAAAACAAAATTTTGAAAGAAAATGAAAAAGATTTTTAAAGTAAAAGAAAATCTTCAGAAGATGAAGATTTCTGGATTAAACTGGAAAACAAAAATCTAAAAGAGAATGAAACAAGATTTCAAGAATAGTTAAAAGTCTTGGAAAATGAAAAATCTGTTCTTGAAAATCTTAAAATTGAAAATGAAAAATCAATCAAGTCACATCTTGAAAGAATATCTCGGCTTGAAAACGAAGCTGAGAATTCAAGAATCAAGATTGATGAACTTGAAAAGAAGTTGAAAGGTTTTGTGACTTCATCAGATAGGTTGAATTTTCCCTGTCCAAAACCAATCAACTCTGTTCCAATAAGTGACAAGGTCTCAAACTTTGACAATGTCAAAGTTGAAGATTGTGATGAAACATCTGATGATGAGAATGAAAAAATGAAAAACAAAAATTGTTTTTGAAGTTAAAAGAAAAATTTCAAAACACTGTTCTACAATCCACTGAAAAGGGAGAATGCTCTAAGCAAAAACCTTTGAAGAAGAAAGTGGAACAGAAAAAAAAATTAAAAATGAGAAAAATGTTCAAAAATATAATAAAAGTTCATCAGAACGATCATCCAATCAAAATAAAAAATCACAAAGATTTAAAAATGAAAACTTACAAAATGTTGGTAATAAGTGGTGCAGGTTTGACCACAGTGCTTCAAAGCCAAATCCAGTTTTTCGAAGGAGTGATGATTACCACAAAGCCAGACAATGCTATGATCTGAGTGTTTGGTGTGAAGGTGGTACATGGTCTGATAACAGGGTGTGTTACAACTGTGGTTATCAAGGACACATCGCTGTTAACTGTCAAAGATGGAATTATGAGACGAGAAGATGCTTTAACTGTCAAATCAGAGGCCACATTGCCAGAGATTGCCCAAGGAGATCGATGGGAAGATTGAGGGTTGAATCTCAAAGAACGGCAAAGAAACCAGTCAACGTCAAGCCCAAATAACGGAAGGTTCAAGAACCTAAAGTTCAGGAAACAAAAGTAAAACTTTCTCAGGGGCAAAAAGACAGACTGCGAAAGAAGAGGAAGAAGGCCAGAGAATATCTGGAAAGGATTTTGTCCCCGGGTTCACCAGTTGGTTCAAATAAAAGTTCTGATGAAACGATTCACTCGATTGCAAAGTCAAGCAAGACGGTTTCATCAGATACAAATTTGAGAACAAAAGAGAAAAAGGAGAAAAAGAAAAGTGTCGGCGATGAATCTGACAGGTCAAAGTCAGACAAGCCACACTCAGGCAATGATTCTGGTGTGTCAAAACCAGAAGAGCCTTTTGTTGAGGTAAAAACCGTCAAACCCAAGGCTGGTCAGGCTTGGGTGGATACTTGCCGGAGTTCCCAGGTTGGTAAGTGTGGAACAGGTATCGGCATCTTTCTTGAGAAATTCACAGGTTGGTAACTGTGATATTTTGAATTATAGAAGAGTAATCAAGGACATTAAATTTTACTTGATTTATCTTTCCGACAAGTAATTAAAAGAAAACAATGTGATGAAAGAACCCCGATTTTGTGAAATGACACACAAAACTAATTTTCCGGAAAAAACCATTTTGATTAAAACAAACTTAGTGTTTTGAAATCTAAATGGGAAAATAGTTTTGTTGTCAGGGGGAGTTCTGATTGTTTATGCCAATGAATGGCGAATTGAAGTGATTCGATATCAGTTTGTCATTTTATTTGTACAGTTTTCAATTTTTCCTTGAAAATCAAAATTGAAACATATTTTGATTTTAGGGGGAGAAAAATTTAAAAAAAAATTTGAAAATTTGAAAATGCCAAAAACATTGAAAAATAAAAAATGAGTTTTGGTACAAATAGGGGAAATGATAGTACATCAGCTAGACTGGCATAGTACGCTAAAGATTTGTAATGTATAAATGCAATTAAGCAGTCTTGCTAAAGATGTGTCGATAGGTTTTCACAGAATTAGTAGATCAGTTTGGGATATAAACATAAATTTCACTTGCGTCTACATGGGGAACACCTCCAGGATATATAGGTAACCCCTGAAATCCTGTTTGAAGGGTCCCGTATTCTGAGATACTAGGTCTTTATGCTCACTGATATCTGGGGTATTATCCCGGGACTTCTGCTGTATGGAAGTACTGACCTAGTCCCTGGATAATACTTTCTACAAAAAGCTTTGAAATACAAGCTCGCCCTCAGCAATTTAATTAAAAAATAAAATTGTTAATCTTTGTTGTTGTAACAAAAGATCCTCTAAAGGGGACCCACTTAAAGTCAAAGCCGTCATCTCTCTGCGTATACGGAAGTATCGACCTGAGCTCTCACGGCCCTCGCACCTACCCCTTAACAGATATCAGCTGTGGTATACTCACCTGTAAGACTGAATACTGGGGTCTGGATACGGGAGTATATACTGAGGTGGGACACATGTAGATGTTTAAGTTCTAAAACACTAAATCTGTATCCCGAACAGGTTGAACATTTTGTGAGAATTTAAGTGGATCAATATATCGACAATCAACGCGAACTGTTTAAAAGCTTAAAATGAAATAACAGCTTAACGGTGCTAGTGTCTAGTCGATAGCTGATATGATCCTCTTGCACGAACTCACAAAAATATTATCTGTATATATTTGTTTACTGCATTTCATTCATAAACAAAAATCCAAAAAGATTTTCGACCAACTGATGTTGAAGAGCTGATATTCAAAATTCGAGTGCTAAACATGATGAACAGGATTGGGAAATTTGTTGAAAATTCTTTGAATGACATATATAAATGGTTTGAAAGATTGTATGACTAGTTAATCAAGGTCATTTATTTGAACTTGATGTAACTAATATGTTTGTTGAAAATGATGTTTACTAGTAACTTTACTAAATCCAATTGTCATAAAATTGTGAAACTTATGTTGAGGTAAAGAATGTGCAGGATAAACAGGTTTGGACTTCATTATTCCCAACGGAAGCTAACTGTCAAAGTTTGAACCAGATATCTCAGATTCTAGCATATTGAGAGGGGGACTCAATGAAAGGGGGAGTCTGGATCAATAGTCAAAGGGAAGATGGAAGTCAGAGTCAGGTAATGATCCTTAAACTTGTGAAGAAAGATTGAATGAAATGAAGACTGAGAGTTGAAGAAAAGACTAAGACCGAAGACTCAGGGGCTGAAGATTGCTGAAGACTACGTCAACATCCAAGGGGGAGTCTGTTGATGCACGGAATGTCTGTTGACTTCGTTACATCAAGTCTTAGGTCAAGATAGGTCAACATAGGGTTTAGAAAGTCAAAATTATGAATTATGTTGTAAGTTCGCTTTTATGTACATGTTTATAGTAGGTCCGCTCATAGGGTCTTGAATAGGTTCGCTTATAAGGTCATTAAGTATGGTTCGCTTATGTGGTAGTATAGTAGGTCCGCTCATATGGTAGTCCATATGAGCGAACCACTCAACACTATATATACCTGATGATGTTGTTCATTAGAGCGGACCTGAATGATTGCTTGTGGAACGGAACTCTGTCAAATTGACATCAGAAAGCAATAAAAGAGAAGAAATTAGAAAGGAATAGTTGTTGTAACTTCACATATACTGATTCCGCCTTTATACGTGAAGATGAACTGTCTCGGCTGACTTTTCGGGTCAAAACAACGGTCCAACAACACCCTTTATCAAGGAATTGATGGCTATGGGTGTCTCATCTTGAGATTCAAGTTTCGCATTCTTCCAAAATTCCCTCTGGGTTGCCAGGTAAATCGGAGCATCAGAAGTCAACAAAGTTTTGTACTTTGAAGACGACATAGTATCAATGATGGAATTGAAGGTTTTAGTGTTACTGGGTTTTGTGAGTAGACCCAGGTAATTGTGAGGAGCTTTGTATGGAATTTATGTGGCCATTTGAGTGAAGGGGATTTGATTATGTGTGCGAGAGGAAGAAGATGATGAGTGATTTGAGAGAAATGGTTGATAACTGCTTTGAGAAAAGAATTTTGAATTCGATTCGACAGTAAAAACACTGTTTGGGGGTTTTGATCTGGTTTTTATAGGAGAAAAAGTGAATGCTGATGTAGCTGCGGTTACAAAAGATCTGACCACTATGTACTCTCCACGTGCCAACCCCTGATGAGTAATGGAAGACAGTTGTTTTATGAAACCTCTGATGGAGCAATATCAGTGGTTGTAACGGTAAAATGAGAACCGTGGGTGACTTTTACTATCAGTGGATAGTCTATCAGTGGTTGAAAACACTGATTTTGAACAACAATGATTACCAAGAATTTGAGAGAATAGGGGTTGACAGTGGACAACATTTTCAGAACAGATGTTTGAACCAAATCAGTGGTTAAGGCAGACTTTTAAGGATTAATGAAAATTTCATTTTTAGCTATTTTTAAGGATGGATTCTTGATTTTCTGAAAACATTTTAATGCTTTTATTCATAGAAAAACAGGATTTTGCCTGTTATTCCATGTTCAGCATGCCAATCCTAGAGATCAAGCTTTCAAAGGTAAGATGTGTCTAATGCTTTTGTTAGCACATCTGCCAGCTGATCCTTAGTTGGAACATGATGCAGAGAAATCCAACCTTTTTCATAGCAATCCCTCACAAAGTGATGTCTGATATCAATGTGCTTGGTGGTTGAATGTGAAGCTGGATTTTTGATGATATTTTCTGCTGCCTGAATGTCCAACATGAGTGGCGTCTTTAGGGCAGTGATACCAAAATCCAGCAACTGACTTTGAAGCCAAAGCAGTTGGGCTGTACAGCTTGCAGCAGCTATATACTTTGCCTCAGCAGTGGATGTTAAAACAGCTACTTGCTTTTTGCTTTGCCAAGACACTAATCAACTGCCTAGGAATTGGCACCCTCCTGAAGTGGATTTTCTTGTTGTGTTACATCCAGCAAAATCACTATCTGAGAAACCTGAAAGCTCAATTTTACCATCAGCTGGATACCAGATACCAAGTGCGGGAGCACCTTTGAGATATCTGAATATCCTTTTTACAGCAATAAGGTTTGACTTTCTAGGGGCTGATTGGAATCTTGCACAAACACATGTTGCAAACATGATGTCTGGCCTAGATGCAGTAAGGGATAATAAAGACCCAATCATGCTTCTATAAAGAGTTTGATCAACCAAATCATCCTTTTCCTCAGACATTACTATTTTTGTGGTTGCTATGGGTGTACTACATGGTTTACAATCATCCATCTCAAATTTCTTTAAAAGTTCTTTGGCATATTTGCCTTGATGGATGAATGTATCACTTTGCAGTTGTTTCACTTGGAGACCAAGGAAATACTGTAGTTCACCCATTGCACTCATCTCAAACTCAGCTGTCATGAGTTGTCTGAACTCTTCACACATTTTATTACATGTGCTTCCAAAAATGATGTCATCCACATAAATGTGGACAATCATCAAGTCTTTCCCTCTCCATTTTAAAAATAGTGTTTTGTCTATTTTACCTCTTGTGAAACCAATAGAGAGAAGAAAGGTGGAAAGAGTTTCATACCAGGCTCTAGGTGCTTGTTCCAGGCCATACAAAGCTTTATTGAATCTTACCATAGAGGAAAGCCTGGAGGTTGACAAACATATACCTCTTCTTGAATCTTACCATAGAGGAAAGCACATTTGATATCCATTTTATACACCTTTATGTTGTGGTTGACAGCAAAGGCCAGGAATAGTCTGATAGCTTCCAATCTTGCTACAGGGGCAAAAGTTTCATCATAATCAATGCCCTCTTCCTGTCTCTAACCTTGAACCACAAGCCTTGCTTTATTCTTGACAACAATGCCCCTTTCATCAGTTTTATTTTTGAAGACCCACTTTGTGCCAATAGGACTCACATCCTTTGGCAGTGGTACAAGCTCCCATACTTGTTGTCTTTTGAACTGTTGGAGCTCCTCTTGCATGGCTTCTACCCAGCTGTTGTGTTTTAGTGCCACTTGGTACTTGACTGGCTGATGGAGAGATAGAAATCCAGCAAAAAGACAGATGTTTTGGGATTGACTTCTTGTGAGCACCCCTTCACTGATGTTGCCAATGATTTCGTCAGGTGGATGAGATTTCAAGAAGATAAGATCTCCTTTGTATGGAACAATGGCATTAAATAGTGAGGGCTGCAGATGTGAATCATGTGAGCTAACCACTGTTGGTGACTTTGATGATCCGGCAGTGGCTTCAAATGGAGGTGGGGGAATAGGAGGTAGTGGTGTGGACACATGCTGACTTTTATCCACTGTTTGAGGACCTTTATCAACAGTGTTTGATGTTGTGGAAGCAAGGGCTGATGGGCTACTTTAGTCAACAACTTTTGAGGTAGCAATGGTTGAGCTTTGATAGCTGTCTTGAACATCTGCTGCTCTACCATTTGATGCAGACTTTTGTTGTGGAATGATGACTTCATATCCAAAGTCTGATGGAGAATCTTGTGATGGACCTGCACTGTTAGTCTTGACAGTAATATTTTCAAAAGTAAATGTATCAAGATCAAACAATTCTGCAGAATTTGCAAGGATTTTCATTGAAGAGAGTTCATTGAACTTTACATTCAAAGTCTCTTCCACTGTTTTGGTCCTTGTGTTAAACACTTTGTAGGCCTTAGCAGTGGTTGAGTATCCAAGTTATATCCAATGTCTACTTTGGCTGCAAATTTTGAAATTGAGTCTTTTAAATTCAAAATAAAGCATGGGCAGCCAAACACTTTAAAGTATGAGATCAGTGGTTAGATTTTATACAGCAGTTCATAGGTAGTCTTTTGATGCCTAGGGTTGATTAAACTTTGTTCGGGACATAGCAAGCAGTATTTACTGCCTCTGCCCAAAAAGTCAATGGCAAACCTGAATCTGCAAGCATGGTTCTGGCAGCCTCAATCAAAGTCATGTTCTTTCTTTCAACAACCCCATTTTGCTCTGGTGTTCTTGGAATGCTGTACTGCCTTACAATTTCCTTTGACACATAGAAATCATCCAACTCCCTATTTCTAAACTCTGTACCATTATCACTCCTGAAGACTTTTACTGGCAAGTCAAACTGCTTTTCAGCCTGTGTAACAAAGTCTTGAAGAATGCCTGCAGTCTTATCTTTGGAATGTAAAAAGTAAGTCCATGTAAACCTAGAAAAGTCATCTACAACAACCAAACAATATCTTTTCTTTTTCAGACTCATGACTTTAACTGGGCCAAACAAATCCATATGCAGCATTTGCAAGCACTTGGTTGTTTTGGACTCTTCAATGGACTTGTATGAGCTTTTATGTTGTTTTCCTTTTAAGCAGGAAACACAATGCTAAAGACAGGAGAACAGTTTTTGAGGAAGACCTCTTACTAACCACTGTTTTGACAAAGTAGTGATTGTCTTGAGATTTGTGTTCCCCAATCTACTGTGCCATAATTATGTCTCTTTGCTAAAGGCAGCTGAGAACAGACAGGCATCAGTCCTGGGGCTCTCTTTTGACATATCAACTACATAGACATTGCCACTCCTTTGAGCAACAAGTTGGGTTTTCCATTTTTTTTATTATTTCTTCAATCTTTTTAACCATTTCTGGTCTAACAATCCTACAACAATCCTTTGTGAAGAATGAGCATAGCCCTTATCACTCATTTGAGAGACACGCAGGAGGTTGAATTTTAGATTGTCTATTAGATTGTCATTTTCAAACATAACATTACCAGATTGAACTGTACCAGACCCCAGAACCTTCCCTTTACTATTATTACCAAAGGATATATCACCCCTCCATGAATTTTGAAATCTTTGAGTAGGGCTCTACATCCTGTCATGTGCCTGGAGCCTCCACTATCTACATACCACAGACTATCTAAGCATGCAGAAGCTCCCTGCACATGTAGTAAAAGGTTAGTTCATTAGGGTCTCCAAAGCCAATAAGGCTTTGGATGGGGTCTCAATAGTATCTGTGCTAAGTTCAAGTGGATGAAAAATGGTTAGCTCAGGGATTTGGACAGTTTTGGTACTGTTTTTCCCTAACCACTGCTGGGGGTCTTGCCCAATCAGCTGTTGTAAACCTCATAAACATGTGGGATCCTTTGGTATGATGGTTGACATTTACCTATTTGGTATTGGTTAGCAGGGGATGCATCAGTCACCTGAACATCCCTTTTAACAGAGGTTTGGTTCAGCTGCTTTGTAACAGCTGTTTGAACTGGCACAAATAGTGGTTGATTCTTGGTGAACTTGACAGATGTTTTTGATGAACTCACAGGTGTTTTTGTCATGTACTCTTCCTTTTTACCTCAAAGGATTTCAAGTACACACACTCTTGAGTGGAATGATTTGATTTCCCACAGATGGTGCAGCTCACAGAAGGCACAACAGTACTTGTTTTGTTTAGATCATATGCTTTTAGATGAAAACAATATTTGGTCAAATGATTTTTCTTTTCACAAAAATCACAAAACAAGTTTTTAATCTTTTCTTTTTTCTTCCTCTTTTCAGACTCCTTTGCAACAGAGTTTTGAACCACTGTTGGGATGTCCTTAAGAGGAATGGCCTTGGCCTTGGGAGCTTTTACACCATCAGTGGTTGTGAAGTCCATTGGTTTAAAATTTTCAAGAATGTCACACTCATCAGACCATGTGGGTTTAAATTAGTATTTCTCAATTTCCTCAAAGGTTGAGGATCCCACAGATCTTTCCAGAGTGATTTTGTTACCAAGTTTGTCAGTTATCTTAACTTCTTGTCCATTCTTTTTGGTTGGTGTGATTTCAACAGAACCAGCTTGATTTGCAGCAGCGTTTTCAATTTCATTATATTTTCAAAACCCTATGCCAAATTTCACATTGCTTTCAAGCTGTTTTTCAAGCATGACATCATAACCTTTGCAAGATTTCACCCATCTTTCACAAGTGATTTGAGTGGATTCCAACTCCTTTTTGCAAACTTGATATTTTTCTATCATTGTTTGTAGCTGGTTCTTGGTTATGCTATGCTTTTCTTTGAGACTGCAGATTTCTTTATCCTTTTCAGCCAATTTGATTTTCAGTTCTTTTAATGACTTTTCAAATTGAACTTCATCATTTAACACTCTATCCCTAAGGTTTTCATTCACCTCTTTAATGTTAGCAAATGCTATGATGCATTTGTCTGAACACATATTTTTAAGAACCTAAGATGATACCTTAGCTGCAGCCATCATGACACAGTCACAAGTATGCTCTTTCTCATTAGTCACCTTCTCTTCCTTCTCACCATGTTTCTTCTCTTCTTCTTCAGACCAGGGGTCAAACAGTGGTTCTATCAGGGGTTCTGAATTTTCTCCCAGCAGTATTTCACCAGCAACAGTAGTAACCACTGCTTCAACAACTTTATCCACTATTTCAGCACTTAGCAGTCCTTCTTCAGTTCCAAGCTCTTCCTGTATTGACTCTAATGCCATGAAACAAAATTCATCATTAGAAGCATCATTAGTAGCATAGAGTGCAAAATTTTCATCACCTAGCTCACAAGGTAAGCTGCTCCAGTCAACAAAACCTTGTGTGAAGAAGCTTTGTTGATCTGGTTGAACCACTGATGGTCCAGCTTGTTGAGGTGCAACTGGTTGCACTTGAACCTGAGGGACAGCAACTTGAACATACTGAATTTGTGGGACAGTTGTTTGGACATAATGCACAGGAACAGGGGTTCCAGGGTTTGCATAATGAGCAGTACTTACATAGGCAGCAGGGGTATAATGGGAATACTGCACAATGCTTTGACTACTTTGTGTTCTTGAACTAGGGTGAGTGATAATAGGTCCATTGGTTTGACTTCTACATTCCCTAGCAAAATGACCTAGCCTATTGCACTTGTAGCATTTGATTTTTGACTTATCCAACCCCACCTTTAGATTCCCATGCAACCCTGGGAACTTTCTCCCTATCCTTTGGTAAAATTTACTTGTTCTAACACTCAGCAAAGCCAGTTGGTGTAGAATGTCCATTTCCTCTAAGTCAGTGGGATCAAAATGCTGAAGGTCATTGAGTTTAAAGCACAGATTATCACAGTTCTGGCTTTCTCCATTTGCTGTGAAAGCAAAATTGGATGAGTGAGGATCAGAGTTGAAATTACCACCAGCAGTTATGTCAAAAAAATGATCATAACTCTGATCCTTACTACTGCCAGCTCTTCTTAACCCAGAAGAGCTGTGCTGCCAAATGAGTAGCTATCTACAACTTTGCCAGACTCTTGTAACTTCTTTTTCTGGTTTAACTCCCTTTCATAGGTCAGGAGTCTACCATGAAGTTAGGTCAGTGTGAGATCTTTGAACTCAACAGAATTTCTGGTCACAAAAGCAATTGTATCCCATTTTTTCAGGAAGTGATCTAAGAAACCTCTATTTTTTGTAGATTTAGCAAATTCAACTTTAACAAGTCTTAGCTCACTAATGAGACAACTGAATCGCTCAAACTGTTGTGTTACTGATTCACCCTTAATGTGACAAAAGGTTTCATACTGCTGATTCAAAATTTCCCTGTTATTTTCAATTACTTCTTCAGTCCCCCCAAATTGTTCCTTAAGTGCATTCCATAATTCTGTGACAACCCTCACCAAAACAGGTATCCGTACAAGATAATTAATATTTAATTAATGCTTAATTACTGTGCTTGCTTGCCATTATGATTAAACTGCATCTTGATTTCTGATATATACATGTTCCTGCATCATACTTTATTACTGTCACTCCATTTATTACACACAAAGTTATAGTGACAAACTTGATGCACAAAAGCACAGTAGCTCAATAAGCGGATAACCAGTAAACATGCTGACATTACCAGCACTAGACAGATACTGTCTCTGAGGCCATTATGAGCCGGGAATAGATTACTACAGTGGTAGGGAGTGTAGGGAGGTGAGGATTGTAGAACTGCGTCACTACGTAATATTTATAGTGACCGGATGTGCCTAAAACATGCTCAAATTACAAAATTCTGCACTCTATTACAAAATCCAGCATTTAACGTAACTAGTGAGGTGCAAAAACATGGGAAAATAATACTAGACACTTTCCAAAGTGTCGGGAATTCATTGTGTCACTAAAAATAATATTGAAGGTACTTTAAATGCTTATTTAGCACTTTAACGGATCAATATCCAACCGAATAACCGGACTTTACCCGGAACCTAAAAATATTGTCAACAACCTTGTTTACACTTTTCTGAGCCAGTTAGGGTCCCCGAATACCCTAACACCCGTTATATTACACTACACACTAATAACCTATTTAAATTCCTAACTAAACTAACTAGAACTTAACTATCCAATTGAAATCCAACCATAACCCCCCCCCCCTTAACCGGTTATGAACATGGGTGACCCACCCATTAATTCTTTTCATTATTTTATTTCCTTGTTGTTGGATAAAGAAACATTATACTCAATGGTTAACCATGAATTTGGATTATAAATATAACCATTAGCTTATCTTCTTCATATCCACCATCTTCCTCAACACAAGGAACCTCCTTCTACACCCCCCATAACTCACGGCCCACTATCACCACCACACTACCATCATCTTCACCTCAATTTCATTCATTCCATACATGTACAAAGGTGTAGGAAGGTATATTAGGAAGCTTGGAGCTTTCGGAAGTTGAAGGACCTTGTTCGTTTTCTTTTTAACCACCACATTTCTTCACTCGAACTCTCCTAGCTTTGTGCTAGTGGTAAGCACTTAGACCCTTGTATTTTATTTGTTATTTAAGTGGTCAATGATGTTTAATGATCAAAAACATAAGAAACTCTAAAAACATAAACAAGATCATGAACATAAGAACTTTACACAAAGGTCATGAGATGAAAGGTGATAATACATGGTAAATCTGAATTAAATGAACAAAAACCTGCTGTAAACAACTTATGGTCTGATGTTAAACATAGTAGAAAGTATGGCGATCGTATGTGTGCGTTTTAGTAACATTTAACCTTTAAACAGCATGCTGATTTGCACTTTCAGCCGACTTTAACTGGCTGTAAACAGGTCATAACTTAACGAAAAATGTGTTTTCTGAAGTCTGGGTTTATGTACTATGAAATACGGTTCTAATCGCACCGGAATCATAATTTTTGGAATTCGTTTACTATTTTTAAAGCGTCGATTTGTAACAGCAGCTAAAGCTGTATTTTTACAGCAGTAAATGAGAGTCATATTTTCAGTCATAACTTGAATTCTGTGTAGAGTTAGATCATAAAATTTATAGTGTAGATGGTCACTGTTGTCACCGTGATTCTCCAACTGGAATTTCGTAAATCGGACTTTCGATGAATTTTAAATAAAATATTCCGTGAACTGCAGTCAGAAAAGGGTAAATCTGAATGCAGTCCGGAAAATGAATTTCTACAAAATACTGGTGATGATTTGGACCACGATATTTTTACACAATAATATTTGGGTCATACCAGACATTTTGTAAAAATTTGGGAATTCTTGGAACAAGATAACTATTTTAACAAAATAACCGAAAACAGCCCAGTTTCGTATATTAAAACTGAAAGGATATAAGTAGTATTTTGCATGTCTAAATGTCGGGTTGGTTATTGAGAACGATCTAACGTGTTATATGAAAAGAAAATGATACGCTAGTAAGCGTGGCCACCTCCAGTTACAGAGGAAACTCTGGCGAAATTTTTCCAGAAATATAACACCTAGGAATATTTTTGTGAAAAGTGTTATAAATATATTTTTAACTCGTTTTCAAAATATAAATTTCGCCATGATTTTTATTACAAAATAACCAAGTGTCGGAGGTGGATTTTTGTAAAGGAAACTTGTTAAATATATATTGAGAATATATATTTCTTAATAAAACGCTTGTGTGCTTACGTGATTATTATGTGAACTAAAGATATATTACTTTTAGGGTAAAATATAATATTACTTGATATATCATGAAAATACGACTCCAAAATAATACCAACGCCTCACAAATAAATATTTAAGTTACATCGGTATTGTTTTTACAATGCGAACTCTAAAATGTAACGCGCGTATTTTCGGAAAATACTCTTAATGGTGTATTTTGACAAAGTATTATTTTGGGAAATTGTACGAAGTAAAATATAATATTTTTGGGGAAAAATATGTATATTTTGGAATCAGAACATTTTAGACAAGTGATTTAAAATATATTTTCAAGTGAGACTTAAAAATATATTTTTTCGGAATTATAACGTATACGTATATTTTGGTAGAATATTATTTTGGAAACTGTAGAAACAGAAATATGTTATTTTTTGGAATATATTAACATATTTTTATTTGGAACAATACATCGAAATACGACGCCATTACTTGGCAGGATATACAGGTACATATATTATTTTAAGAAATACGAGTATACAAGTATAAATTACTCCCATCCTTGGGAAGGAAATGCGCATATACAATACTTGAGAAGTATAACTCTAAAATAGTTGTCTAACTATTATTTCAAAACCTTAAAAACAGTTATAACTTGGAATAATACCAGAAACGTAACCCAAAATCACAAATACTAAGACAAGGCACTACCCGTTCGTCTAATAGACAATAGACCATTGTAGGTAGTCGTGATTGCCGTGGAGATTTGGGTTACGAGTACGAAGACGCAATACTGTGAGTTCATGTCCCCCTTTTCTCTTAACTGTTTTTAGTTTTTATACTTCGGGGGTGAAATACATGTTACTATGATTACGAATACTTTTTACATGGTATGGTTAGCGTAAGGAGGGTTACTACTTAGATCATGTGAGTGAGTAGGCGGGAACTGGAGGCCATTAATCCTCATTGTAGGACCGAGGGTCATTAGCGGTAGATCTATCTGGGTGTAGCGAGCCCAACCCCTGAGTCCGCCGAATGAACCAGGTGGTGACTTTGTACCCGACGCAAAAATCTGCTAGGTTTGAGTCTTCCTACTGCACTTCCCACATATCATTGGCTTTGCAACCCAATGGTGATCTCTTTTTCCTTATTTGCTACATACCAGGGATTTTCATACATACAGACATTTTTACAAAGGTTTATACCTACTCACTTACACATGAACTCGCTCAACTTTATGTTGACTTTTCAAACTACATGTATTTCAGGAAACTAACGGATCTGGCACGGTATGCACGTATTTTCAAGCTGCGTTTGAATAAAGAAGTCATCCAGGGTTTAGAAAGTGTAACCTCTTCCTGGACGGGTTACATATCCCTAAACCTAGTATTGTTTAAAGTCTTTTGCTAAGTCTTTATGAACTCAATTAAATCAAGTTAAGGTTTGTAACTTATTTTGTGATTGCTGAAAATGGGATTTTTCTAAACTTTATTAATGGATGAATATCTCATGTTTTTATCATATAGCATTGTTATGATTGTTGCTATGGCATTAAGAAGTCACACCAAATAAACCCATGCTTCTGCAAAGCTAGGGTGTGACAGCTTGGTATCAGAGCCTCGATCATAGCGAACTAGGATTCTTTCTCGAGTCTAGAATATGTTCATTAGGGCTCTCACGAAAACGTTTTCAAACACTTTTACATTGCATACACTATACGTCCAGATCTAGGGAACAAACCTTTTTACAAACAAAAAGGCACAAATACACATTCCCAAATTTAAATTATAACTCAGTCTGAGAGGCTGGGAAGTTAGTCTTGTGGGACTAGAGAGTTCAGTCTGGGAGGCTGGGAAGTTAGTCTAGTGGGACTAGAGAGTTCAGTCTGGGAGGCTGGGAGGTTAGTCTAGTGGGACTAGAGAGTTCAGTCTAAGAGGCTGGGAGGTCGATCTAGTGGGACTAGGAGGTTCAGTCTGAGAGGCTGGGAAGGTAATCTAGTGGGACTAGGAGGTTCAGTCTGAGAGGCTGGGAGGTTAATCTAGTGAGAAAAGGATGATGACTTGCTTGCATTAATTGAGATTTACATGTTTATTTGATTTAAGGTTGATGCACGTGTATATGTGATAGTTGTTCGCATACACTAATTGTTAGTAATTACTATGGATATACATGCTACGCACCGACACACTTGTCACTCTAATTAGAGAATGAGTTATCAGACATTGATAACCCTACGACCACAGCCACAGATAATGAGACTACATCTGCGCCGGAGACAATTACGTCAGATACTGAGAGTGATCCTGATATGCTGACTAAGGACGAGGACGACTTCTAAAGGACTGTGCTACCAGATTTTGGTGATACTTCATCTTTGCTGATGATTTCTCTGACAAGAATCTTTCTGTCACTCTAACTTTACTTCTTAAGACCCCTGTTAACAAGCCATCATCTGATTCTAGCATGCATTCAGACTCCTTTGAGTCTGTGACACCTACAACCTTACAAACGGCTGGATTACAGCATTCTGCTACTGACACAAGACGACGATGATATGGCTGCTGCTCTATCACCTGCCCGAGACACTACACCGTTACACGACTCAGAGCCTGCTCTTGAACTAGCTTCTACACCCTTTGGGTCAGCTTGATGTTGTGCCTGCTGAACCTACACCTTTACGTGATCACGATCCTGTTTCTTTTTGGTCTGCCAGACATTGCACCCCTTATATCTACCTGCATCGGGCAATCTCCTCATTTGTTGAGATGTTTGTTTTTACACCCGCAACCGCCGACATTGCTCCTTTCCCCTATGAAGATCGATGTCCATTACGCCAAGGTGCCTATAGCTCTCTTACAGAATATACCCGCACCTCGGGAAAGTACTTCGGGTCAGCACCCGCATAACGATTCATCTGCTACAACAGCATTTTCCCAATTGCACAGGTCGCATCATTTGCTACATTCACCTCTACAACGCCGGACGAGCCATTTTGATGGATCTTATAACACGTTATACTGATTTTAGACCCTTGCCATCCCTCTCATTATGGAGGCTATACATAGGATGAGTGCTCCTGTAACATCAACTACAGTTGAGGATACGAGTCGCGGAATGTTAAAGCTTGAGCTGACGCCACAATTGGCAACGTCAAATACTAAACATTACATAACCAAAAACATGAGTTAAGTGTCTACATCACAAGACAGCATATTGTCAGAAAAGTTTATGCAAAACATCAAGTCCTCCACCCTGTCTATCACCAGCATGCTTTGATCCGCCACATACATTAAGATTCCTTTGTGCGCTTGACCTTAGCTATTTTGCCATTCCTGGGATTCTGATGCTCATTTCCTTACTATCGAGTGGCAGAGCAGATAATTACTTCAATGTATATACAAGCTCGAGGAGGGACTCACGCATGTTAACAGTTTACTTTTCTTTCCTCCTCCACCTCAGTCACCAGTATAGTTGGCTTCTGGATTATGCGGATTACATTACGCTTAGGTAAAGACAATAATGATAAGCCGGGATTGCGGAGATTTTTAAGGGCCACTTCTGACTACGTAATTTTGATGCACTAATATACTTATTGGACAGGGGTAGGGTGACCCTGTGTCCCTTCTAATGTGATGCATTTTGTAAGACACAGTGATTGTGGCCGGAGGATAATGAAAGCCCGATCATCTTTAAACCCGCGACAATACTTATGACTAATGACTAACGAAAAACTCCGTCGCTATGTCCCCACTAAGCATGCTAATGGTCTACATATTTGTGCTATAACTATAATGCTACATGCTTACTTGCTACATTCCTATTTACAAGTTGTGCAATACATGTGATAATATGTGATTGAATGTTATAACGACTACGTATATGCATATATGTAATACACGTCTGAGGTCTTATTTGTCGAATAGAGACTTGTGTGCTCGCATCCTTCACAAGACCTGACCTAACCGACTTTCTTCTAGGAAAATGTCGACTCAAGGGAACACCGATATCAACCACCCTCTACCTACAACAGAGGCGGAAATGCGAGAGCGCCTCTTACAGGCCATCGCACGGTACGAGGCCCATCGCTCCGATTGCAGCGGAGGTACCTCAGGAAATAACCCCCCCAAACGGTAATGTCTAGTCCTTTAAGACACATTACAAAACGTTTGGACATTTCCACGAGTGCCTTGCTAAGGCCTTACGCGAATAATGTTGCTTACATCGCAGGCTGCACCTACAAGCAGTTCTTGGACCAAAACCTCGAGAGTTCGACAGCACTGGGGGTGTCTTAGCCATCGTGCGCTGGGTTGAAAAGACGGATTCTGTTTTACGATTGAGCAAATGTGACCCCGAACATCAAGTCACGTATATAGCTGGACTATTGGTGGATGAGGCTCTGTCATGGTGGAACCATCAAGTTCAGACCATGGGCGAGACTTCTGCAAAGCCTTTGACGTGGGACAAGCTGAAAGAGCTGATGCGTAAGAGATATTGCTCTAGGGCAGAAGACCAGAAATTGGAAACCGAAGTATGGAACTTGAAAATGAAAGGTCCGAAGACAGCTGAATATGTGCAGAGATTTGGCGATTTATCACAAGTTGCTTCGCGTTTGGTGGAACCAGAATCTAGGAAGATTGAACAGTTCATAAGGGGATTGGCACCCCATATTCTAAGCCTGGTAACAACATCTAAACCTTCAACGATCACCGAGGCTATCAACATAAGTGTGGCGCTCACGGAAGAAGCAGTTAGACGAGGAGAATTTTCCACTGCAGAGGAGAAAAAGGAGACTGCTATAGAGGCATCTGGGGGTAATGTCACACCCCCAAAATCCACACGCGGAGTACCACCGCCTGGGAGCGTGACTGACCAGGATCAAGCCACCAATCATATTGAACATGTAATTAATATCAAATAAAATAAATGTAAACCATACATCCAATACGATAGGTGTTTCAAACATAACCATAGTTTCAAAGTGTAGCGGAAGCATAGTAAATAATCCAACACGAGTTAATAGTTTTAAATGTCATAATAGTTCAATGTAGAAACCACGATCCTTGCCCACAACGACCCGCTTCTCCAGTGCAAGCTCCATAAGTACCTAAGGTCCTGCAAGGCATGCAGCAGAGAGTCAACAACTAGTTGAGCGAGTTCACAGTTAACAGTTCAGTAATAGTATGGTATGAGTAATAGTAAGTTCGTTCGTTTATATCATGTTTCATATTTCCATCGCGGCCTCCCAGGCAGGTGTGCGAAGATATTAGGGGATGTTCTTCCCAAGTATTCTAGACTAGGTTTATTTGTATCGCGGCCTCCCAGGCAGGTGTGCGAAGGTTAGTAAGTTTAGTTCGCGGCCTTCCAAAGGCAGGTGTGCGAAGATGTCATAGTATCGCGGCCAACCCGTGGCAGGTGTGCGAAGATCAGTTCAATGAGTGTTACTAGTCTAGTAGGTTCGTACTCGTTAAGTTCTACCATCTGAGTGTGCATAACAATCTATCAAATCCCATTCCCCACCCGGGAACCCATGCCTTGGTTGTGTGAACTCACCTTGGGTTTGCTCGGTATGCTAAGTATGTGCTCAAAGAAAGTCAATCACGTCCTAGAGTATGCACGTATTCAAATCAGTTTATATCCAAGTTGTGCACGTATAAGAAATCATACAAGTACCAGCATGTATTCATTATCACATAAGTTAGGTACAACACTTAACAGCAGTTAGATAATCCAGTTATCATTTAACAGAGTTACTATGTTACTGTGCAAGTTATCCTGGTTGGCGAAACACTGGTTGACGAAACACAATGTGTTTCGTCAACTACCCTTTGGCGAATCTAAATTCTGTTTCGTTAAAGACCTTTGGCGAAATATGTTTTCTAATTCGTCGACATCCTTGGCGAAACACATTCTGTTTCGCCAAGACTTTCACATTCGTCGAGCATTCACATTCGTCAAGCATTCACATTCGTCAACATTCTGATTCGCCAAACATTCAGATTCGTTAAGCAGTAATTACGTCAACATATCAGTTACAGCAAATCATGCAATCAATCATGGAAACCCTAATCATTCTAGCAGCCGCCTAGAACACCTTCAAGAACAATCATCATACTATCAACAGATAAACGTACAATTATCATAACCCAGAAATCATAATCAACAAAGTTGAATGACATTAAACCGACATGAATATCGATAGTTCTAGATCTACCCATCACGTAATCATATCAATCCGATCAGTTAATAGTATTCCTAAATCAACATCATAATTCGCATAAGAATACGTAACCGATTAGTCATGCATACGAATCAAGATTATCTAATACATGTACTCACATCCGATCATAAATCAAGCATACACAATATGTATAGAGAAATCCAGGAAATCCAGCATAGATATAACATAAATCAAGAAATCATGAACACATAAACGACTAACCGAAAGGATTAAGGAAGCAACTAAGTCTCGGTTCTAGGCTTCGGGTATGCAAGATCGCCGTCACAGAGCAAAGGAGTTCTTAGGGTTTCTGTTTTGCTAAAAGTGTGACAAATGAAGAGGTTACGTATAACCTATACGCGTTTAAGGTTAACTGGGCCAAACTGGGCTTGGCGAAACTGTTGGGCCGCTTGGCGAAACTGTTAGGCCGGCGAAACACATGTTTCGTCGAGATGGGATTGGCGAGACAGGCCTCCTGTTTCGTTGAGATGTTATTGGCGAATCTAGCTCTGATTCGTCGGGCACTATGTGGTTTAATCAGTAGTCTAAGTCTAAGTGTTTCATAATATTCACATTACAATGGTAATCACATATATGCATAACACAGTACGTTTCATTAACACATAACATGTACGGTTACAAGTCAACAAGTCAAACAGTCAAAGTCAATGGTCAAAGTCAACGTGCATTAAATACTAGTCAAAAGGTCGAGTTGTCACATTATCCCCAACTTGAAAGAAATTTTGTCCCGAAATTTGGTACGTACTTACTGAGGAAGCTAGATAGGTTGCATCGTTCACTGGTTTTCCTGCGGTGTCACATCCTCCCCCCGTTGATCTGGAATTTCGCCCCGAAATTCCGTAGTAGTAGCTTCAGCCTCAGCAGTGGTTGTATTGGTTCCGAATAACTGGGGATACTTTTCTTTCATTTGGTCTTCGCGTTCCCAGGTGTACTCTGGGCCACGTCGGGAGTTCCAACGAACTCGAACAAGAGGGATTCTCTTGTGTTTGAGGACCTTCACATCCCGGTCCGTAATTTCAACAGGTTCCTCGACGAACTGCAACCGCTCGTCGATAGTGAGTTCCTTAAAAGGAATGATGAGGGTTTCATCTGATAGGCACTTCTTTAAGTTCGATACATGAAAGACATTGTGAACTGCCCCGAGTTCAGCTGGTAAATTCAATCTGTAGGCTACCTTGCCGATTTTCTCAATGATCTCGAATGGTCCAACATATCGCGGATTTAACTTACCCCGTTTGCCAAAACGTACCACACCCTTCCAGGGTGAAACCTTCAACAATACCCGGTCCCCGACCTGAAATTCCAAAGGCCTTTTACGCTTATCCGCGTAGGCTTTCTGACGGTCACGCGCTGCCGCCATACGTTGTCGTATCTGTGCAATCTTTTCTGTGGCGTCCACTACAATCTCTGGACCCGTAATCTGACTATCCCCCACCTCTGCCCAACAGAGAGGTGATCGGCATTTACGCCTGTACAATGCCTCGAATGGAGCGACTTGAATGCTGGTGTGGTAACTGTTATTGTATGAGAACTCCACTAAAGGGAGGTGCTTTTCCCAGCCGTTGCCGAAGTCGATGACACATGCTCTAAGCATGTCTTCAAGAGTTTGGATCGTTCGCTCAGACTGCCCATCCGTCTGTGGGTGATATGCCGTGCTCATGTCTAACTTTGAGCCGAAAGATTTGTGCATTGCTTGCCATAGCTCTGACGTGAATCGTGCATCGCGATCTGAAATGATGGAGATGGGCACCCCGTGCCTAGAAACAACTTCTTTAAGATAGATGTCTGCGAGAGTGGAGAACTTATCCGTTTCCTTTATCGCTAGGAAGTGTGCAGACTTGGTGAGTCGATCCACGATCACCCATATCGTATCGTTCCCCCGCTGAGATCTAGGTAAGCCTGTAACGAAATCCATGGAAATTTCTTCCCATTTCCATTGCGGTATCTTGGGTTGCTGAAGTAGACCCGCTGGTTTCTGATATTCCACTTTGACCCTTGCACATGTCAAACACTTGCCGACGTAGGTAGCGATGTGGGCCTTCATGCTTGGCCACCAATAAGTAGTTCTGATGTCGTGGTACATTTTGTCCAACCCTGGATGTACCGAATAAC
Organism: Helianthus annuus; assembly: GCF_002127325.2. NCBI lineage: Eukaryota > Viridiplantae > Streptophyta > Magnoliopsida > Asterales > Asteraceae > Helianthus > Helianthus annuus. The sequence continues at coordinate 74,233,210 of NC_035442.2, read as the reverse complement.
GGGACTTGTGAGCTTCATCCATTACAAGCTCTCGTAGACCGCCATAAAGTGGAACCCAGATACGCCCCGTTACATAGTAGGCGCCGTCTTCCTTTTGTTCCATTTGTTGCCTCGAACCACGTAAAGCTTCAGCCTTTACGTTTTCTGGTTTCAATGCTTCCACTTGAGCATCTCGTATATGTGCAGGAAGACTAGACTGTATAGTGAGCTTCAAAGCTCGTACGCGTCTAGGTAGAGTGTCTTTCCGACTAAGGGCGTCAGCCACAACATTGGCTTTGCCTGGATGGTATTTGATAGCGCATTCATAATCATTCAGTAGTTCCACCCATCTTCGTTGACGCATGTTCAAATCCCTCTGCTTAAGGATATGCTCGAGACTCCTGTGATCGGTGTAAATCGTGCACCTGGTACCGTACAGGTAGTGTCGCCATATCTTAAGCGCGAAAACAACAGCTCCCAGCTCTAAATCGTGCGTCGTGTAGTTCCGTTCGTGAATCTTGAGTTGACGAGAGGCGTAGGCAATCACTTTATCCCGCTGCATCAATACGCAACCCAGACCCTGTATTGATGCGTCACAATAAACCACGAAATCTTCCGTGCCCTCTGGCAACGAGAGAATAGGCGCACTGCAAAGCCTATCCTTTAAGTACTGAAAAGCGGTTTTCTGGGATTCTCCCCAGCGATAGGTGACACCCTTCTGTGTCAGCAGTGTAAGCGGTTGAGCGATCTTTGAAAAGTCTTTGATGAATCGCCGATAGTAACCCGCCAAACCCAAGAATTGGCGTATCTCTGTCGGTGTACGCGGTGCAGGCCAGTTTCTGATCGAATCTACCTTGGATGGATCGACATGGATCCCATCCCTGTTCACCACATGGCCTAAGAAGTGGACTTCACGAAGCCAGAAGTCACATTTAGAAAACTTGGCGTACAATTGCTCCCTTCGAAGGAGTTCCAAAATCAATCGTAGGTGTTGCTCGTGCTCCTCTTGTCTCTTGGAGTAAATCAGGATGTCGTCGATGAAGACAATGACGAACTTGTCAAGATAGGGTTTACACACCCTGTTCATAAGATCCATAAATACGGCAGGCGCGTTCGTTAACCCGAATGGCATGACAAGAAACTCGTAGTGGCCGTAACGAGTTCTGAATGCGGTTTTGGAGACGTCCTCATCCCGGACTCTCAGTTGATGATAACCAGACCTCAAGTCTATCTTGGAGTAGTAACTCGACCCCTGCAACTGGTCAAATAAGTCGTCTATACGCGGGAGAGGATAACGGTTCTTCACCGTCACCTTGTTCAGTTCACGGTAGTCGATGCACATCCTGAAAGTACCATCTTTCTTTTTCACGAAAAGTACCGGAGCTCCCCAAGGCGATGAGCTTGGACGAATAAAACCCTTTTCCAAGAGCTCTTGTAGCTGCTTCGACAGTTCTTCCAGTTCGGTTGGAGCTAAACGATACGGTGCGTGGGCTATTGGTGCTGCTCCAGGAGCTAACTCAATCTGAAACTCGACTTGACGATGAGGAGGTAAACCAGGTAAATCTTCAGGAAACACCTGAGGAAAGTCACATACAACTGGGATATCCTCCAGCTTCTTTTCCTTTGCTGATGCGTCAGTGACAAGTGCCAGAATGGCAGTGTGTCCCTTTCGTAAACATTTCTGCGCCTTTAAGAAAGAGATGATGCCAACCACAGCACCACTCTTGTCACCTTGAACTTCGAGAGGTTCCTGACTAGAGCGAGGAATACGAATAACCTTCTCCTTGCATAAAATCTCTGCGCGATGTTGGGATAACCAATCCATACCGATGACGACGTCGAAACTACCCAAAACTATGGGTATAAGATCAATCGAGAAAGTCTGACCAGCTAGAACGATGCTACAGCCCTTGATTACATGTGCCGCTTCTACACTTTTACCATTTGCCAGTTCTACGACGTGTTTAGTGTTTAGGGGTGTTGGTGTACGTTTTAACAATTTACTCATTTTCAATGACATATAACTTGTATCAGCACCCGAATCAAATAAGACAGTAACGTAAATGTCGTCGAGAAGAAACTTACCCATAACCACGTTGGGATCATTCACTGCGTCACCCCGACCTAGCACAAAAGCACGACCCCGAGCTTCGTTGCCATTGTTGTTGTTGTTTCCCCCGTTGTTGTTATTGTTGTTATTCCCGTTGCCCTGGTTGTTGTTGTTGCGATTCTGGTTCAACTGAGGGCAATCGCGTTTGTAGTGGCCTTCAGCCCCACACTAGAAACATCCCCGGTTTCCACGCTGTGGCTGCTGCTGCTGGTTCTGTGGAGCTGGCGGTGGGAGTTGCTGGTTTTGGTTTGCTGGTCGCGAGCTTCTACAATCTTTAGCCTCATGGCCCGGCTTGTGGCATCTTTGACAACGTTCCCTGCGACATCTTCCACTGTGGTGTTTGTTGCACCTGTTACACCACGGGTGAGTTCCCCTATAACCACTCTGCCCCTGGTTGCCCGATGATTGCTGATTCGGGCTCTGATGATCGTTGGTGCGATGCTGCTGAGTTTGGGACTGAACCGAAACTGATCCCTTGCTGGAATCCCCATCCCATTTTCTTTTGTTCTCGCTGGTTGTGGCAGAAGTAGTAGCAGCTGGAGTGGCTGAAGTAGTAACTGTAGCAGTAGCGTTGACACGCTTAGGCAGTTTATTCTGGTCCACTGCCTGGTCGGTGATGCGATGAGCGAGGCGTTGAATAGCCTGGATGTTGTCGAGATTAGCCGATGTTACGTGGCTCTGGATCTCTGGCGCCAAACCTTTGAGATACAACTCAATACGCTTGTATGGAGGGTCCACCATAGTTGGACACAGCACGGCCAGCTCGTTTGACCGTTTAGTATATGCTTCAATCTCTGATCCAACCATTTTCAGGTTATACAGCTCGTCTTCCAGTTTGTGAATATCTTCACGCGTGCAATACTCTCTCTTGATAAGTTCCTTAAAATCGTTCCAGGGTGTGGCGTTAGCAGCTGCCAACCCCAGAATTTGCACCTGCGCGTTCCACCAGGTTAGCAGTATTCCCTCCAAGGTGCCAGTTGCATACTTGACCTTGCGAGCCTCAGGGCACTCGCACATTTCGAATACTGACTCTAGCTTTTCGAACCAATGGAGGAGTCCCACTGCCCCCTCGGTGCCACTGAAAGAATTTGGACGACAGTCCATGAAGTTCTTGAATGTGGAGACAGGCTGCTGCGCGTGTTGACCTATTGTACGAATAGGACGAAGTTAAATACGGGAGTTAATGTAGGATCTAAAGACCCTAGTATGAGTCTATACTGCAGGGTATACTACCTGCTTGAGCGGCTGCAACTGCCGCAGCAACGAGAGCCTCTAGCTGGGCTTGAGTCATGTTAATTCGTGCGGCCATTGATCTTCACATCAAAGGCAACATAAGTGAGAAAGGTTCGCGAATAGTGCGATGACAGAAGAGTGTAAGCACATAAGTGTTCTCAAGCAGTAACAGATAGCGAGCAATAGTAGGGTAAGCATACTACGAGCAAAGTTCTAAGCAGTTCTAGCAAGCAGGTAATAAACATAAACCTTATTACCTAGGATGTCGAGTCTTGCACGTGGAGCGAAGCGTCGTTGTGGATCGTTGAGAGCACTGTTCTGGTTATAGTCTGGTTTTAATAAAAACGTTTTCCCATATTAAAACCAAGTTCTCTATAACCAATGGCTCTGATACCAATCTGTCACACCCCCAAAATCCACACGCGGAGTACCACCGCTTGGGAGCGTGACTGACCAGGATCAAGCCACCAATCATATTGAACATGTAATTAATATCAAATAAAATAAATGTAAACCATACATCCAATACGATAGGTGTTTCAAACATAACCATAGTTTCAAAGTGTAGCGGAAGCATAGTAAATAATCCCACACGAGTTGATAGTTTTAAATGTCATAATAGTTCAATGTAGAAACCACGATCCTTGCCCACAACGACCCGCTTTTCCAGTGCAAGCTCCATAAGTACCTAAGGTCCTGCAAGGCATGCAGCAGAGAGTCAACAACTAGTTGAGCGAGTTCACAGTTAACAGTTCAGTAATAGTATGGTATGAGTAATAGTAAGTTCGTTCGTTTATATCATGTTTCATATTTCCATCGCGGCCTCCCAGGCAGGTGTGCGAAGATATTAGGGGATGTTCTTCCCAAGTATTCTAGACTAGGTTTATTTGTATCGCGGCCTCCCAGGCAGGTGTGCGAAGGTTAGTAAGTTTAGTTCGCGGCCTTCCAAAGGCAGGTGTGCGAAGATGTCATAGTATCGCGGCCAACCCGTGGCAGGTGTGCGAAGATCAGTTCAATGAGTGTTACTAGTCTAGTAGGTTCGTATTCATTAAGTTCTACCATCTGAGTGTGCATAACAATCTATCAAATCCCATTCCCCACCCGGGAACCCATGCCTTGGTTGTGTGAACTCACCTTGGGTTTGCTCGGTATGCTAAGTATGTGCTCAAAGAAAGTCAATCACGTCCTAGAGTATGCACGTATTCAAATCAGTTTATATCCAAGTTGTGCACGTATAAGAAATCATACAAGTACCAGCATGTATTCATTATCACATAAGTTAGGTACAACACTTAACAGCAGTTAGATAATCCAGTTATCATTTAACAGAGTTAATATGTTACTGTGCAAGTTATCCTGGTTGGCGAAACACTGGTTGACGAAACACAATGTGTTTCGTCAACTACCCTTTGGCGAATCTAAATTCTGTTTCGTTAAAGACCTTTGGCGAAATATGTTTTCTAATTCGTCGACATCCTTGGCGAAACACATTCTGTTTCGCCAAGACTTTCACATTCGTCGAGCATTCACATTCGTCAAGCATTCACATTCGTCAACATTCTGATTCGCCAAACATTCAGATTCGTTAAGCAGTAATTACGTCAACATATCAGTTACAGCAAATCATGCAATCAATCATGGAAACCCTAATCATTCTAGCAGCCGCCTAGAACACCTTCAAGAACAATCATCATACTATCAACAGATAAACGTACAATTATCATAACCCAGAAATCATAATCAACAAAGTTGAATGACATTAAACCGACATGAATATCGATAGTTCTAGATCTACCCATCACGTAATCATATCAATCTGATCAGTTAATAGTATTCCTAAATCAACATCATAATTCGCATAAGAATACGTAACCGATTAGTCATGCATACGAATCAAGATTATCTAATACATGTACTCACATCCGATCATAAATCAAGCATACACAATATGTATAGAGAAATCCAGGAAATCCAGCATAGATATAGCATAAATCAAGAAATCATGAACACATAAACGACTAACCGAAAGGTTTAAGGAAGCAACTAAGTCTCGGTTCTAGGCTTCGGGTATGCAAGATCGCCGTCACAGAGCAAAGGAGTTCTTAGGGTTTCTGTTTTGCTAAAAGTGTGACAAATGAAGAGGTTACGTATAACCTATACGCGTTTAAGGTTAACTGGGCCGAACTGGGCTTGGCGAAACTGTTGGGCCGCTTGGCGAAACTGTTAGGCCGGCGAAACACATGTTTCGTCGAGATGGGATTGGCGAGACAGGCCTCCTGTTTCGTTGAGATGTTGTTGGCGAATCTAGCTCTGATTCGTCGGGCACTATGTGGTTTAATCAGTAGTCTAAGTCTAAGTGTTTCATAATATTCACATTACAATGGTAATCACATATATGCATAACACAGTACGTTTCATTAACACATAACATGTACGGTTACAAGTCTACAAGTCAAACAGTCAAAGTCAATGGTCAAAGTCAACGTGCATTAAATACTAGTCAAAAGGTCGAGTTGTCACAGGTAACAAGAGAAAGCTCGCAAATTTCAAGATGGTTACTCTGGGGAGTAGCAAGAAGAAGGCAAAAAAGGGAAAAGACTACATGGGTATCCTACCTAAGTGCGACAATTGTTTACGTTATCATGTCGGGAGATGTAGATATGGAAAATGTGCTAACTTTGGAAAGAGGGCGCATCCTAAAGAAACTTGTTGGCAAGATACTGAACGTGGTAATGGGGGCCAAGACGGCAGTGAGAATCACGAAGGGGAAAACGAAAATGACAATTGTCAAGGCAGAATGAGCGATAAACAGAAATGTGCTCAAGGTTGTTTTAACTATGGAAGCAAAAAGCATTTCAGAAAATATTGCCCTAAAAACAATCAGGCACAAGGATGAAAGCTCCCCACCGGAGCTAGGGAGACACGCCAGGGATTCAAGCATGGATATCAGTACGTCCCATATTACTCAACGTTATGCGACTGTGCTACTTGATACTGCTGTAAATTTTAGCTTCATACCTCTAGAGTGAGAGTATACTTGGTTTAGTAGCAAGTAAGTTAGATAATCCGCACACGATAGTACTAGCTAACAGGAAGCTAGTGGAAGCCAACGAAGTAAGTGGAATCGACAAGATAAAAACTGGAGAGCGTAAGTTTACGATAGATCTATTGCCAGTTGAGTTGGGAAGTTTCAACGTAGCAATTGGGATGAATTAGTGGCCAAGCGATCGAGCAAAGATTGATGTTCGCATCCCAATGATGAATAAAGGGAACGATCTCAAATCACAAAACAGGATATGCCTCTACAGATCATGAATTGCTTGAGGGCACGAAAGTTGTTGCGGAAAGGATGTGTTGTTCTCCCGCTCATGTCGGGGACAAGGGAGACAAAGAACTAAAACTTAAAGATACCCCCGTGATCGGAGAATATCCTGAAGTCTTCCTCGAAGACTAGCCAGAATTATCTCCTCAACGACAAGTCGAATTTTTGCATCGATTTAATTCCAGGCGCTGCGCCTGTAGTCAATGCACCCCGAGCGAATTTCACCTTCGGAAACGCAAGGATTGACAATGTAGTTTTAGTGGTTGATAGAGAAGGAAGAAAACAGACCAAGATGTCCCTTTTGGGTAACCCCATTTCTTCTCGTCAAAAAGAAGGATGATGTTTTCAAATAAACATCAACTACCAGGAGCCGAACTGTCACACCCCGACCGCGTATAACATGCAACCGCGGCGGAAAACGTCGGGGAGTGTTGTGGACAGAATTAAATTGTTTCATAACCATGGCATACAAGTTGTATTTTATTTATAAACAAGGGTGTTACATTGTCTTAGAAAGAGAGTACGGAAATCAAAACATAATTATGCTAGTTCTAACTTCATTTTTAGGCTCTAAGGCACAGGTCCGCCCTAGAATCATGATCATCGTCCTATGGAATAGCTCCTGAAAACACATGTGAAAGTAGGTACGTCAGCATAAAAATGCCTGTGAGATACATAGGTTTTGTGAAAATGGGATTCATGATTTGAGTTTAAAGAATGTTTAATAACAGTCAATCATGAACCTTGTGCTTTGTCTTGCTTTGTAAATCATTTGAAAAACGAAATCATCAGATGATATGTATGGATAAGTGCAAGGTTAAACGAGTAACCAAGTAAAATGAGTTGAATATAATAAGTTGTTTTGTAAGACAATGTTTCATGAAAAGTATGTTATTTGTATAAAATGTTATATGTCTAAACTGAAATGATTTAGATAACGCTAAGATATGTAATATTATACAAACATTTATATATAGGAAGTACCAGCGGCGTATCCACCATGTTTGCATCATATTATATACTCCACGTTACCCGAACCATTTACCCAAACCAATCCATCATGTAAATTGTTCATGTATAAACCAAATGTCAAGTGTTATTGTGTAAACCATGTCAAATGTTTATGTTCAATGTAAACCACCAAATGTGTATGTCAATGTCAACGTGTTTATGTTCAATGTAAATCATGTAATGTGTAATCCCAAAATGTATCATGCATGGTAAGCGAAATGTATCAACTTAAACCATATGCACAAAACAAGTCGTTGAAGTAAAACGTGGTTTAAATCAACGTTATGTTCTGCGGAAAATGCATGCTCTATTGATATTAACATTTATGCGGTATTGTAAACTATGCATACATCCAAGCCTTGAGACTGCGGCGATAAACCCTTAAACAAATTAAAGGTTTATCTAAGATATGTATATCGAATTCGGTCATTCCTTCCAGTCCTATCAAACCCAGGACTTCAGGAATGGGAGTTGTCAATTCCTATGGTACCACTACCTACTAACGAATGGCGTAGCTAATGTTAATGAATGTATTGTCCCATGTTAAACAAACCAAATGTCATAACAAAATGAAGGCATGTGATGTAAACAATTGTACTAAGTATGCTAAACATACGAAGCAGAAATGTTCATGTAAATCAATGTGCCCATATGCTGAGTAAACATATGCAGCAGAAATGTTTATGTAAATCAATGTGCCCATATGCTGAGTAAACATATGCAGCAGAAATGTTCATGTAAATCAATGTGCCCATATGCTGAGTAAACATATGCAGCAGTAATGTTCATGTAAATCAATGTGTCCATATGCTGAGTAAACATATGCAACAGAAATGTTCATGTAAATCAATGCGTCCATATGCTGAGTAAACATATGCAACAAATATGTAACGTAAATCAATGTACTAAGTACGCACACAATGGGCATACATAGCATGAAATGTAATGAAATCATGTACTATAATGTACTAATGAGCATAGCAGATATACGATGTGAAAACATGGAAAGCATGAAAGTAACAGATAGGCACATGTGTTTCACCCCAAAACAGTTTGGAAAACAGTAAAAGAGGGGTTCAATGTACTCACATGAACTCCTCGAAAACATGTAAAAGATGGGGTTCTATGTACTCACCTGAGATTGCTTTGAGTTCCTTGTATAATAACCAGATAATGCTAAAGATCACGGAATATCAACGGCACCTAATAGGTAGCTTATGTTAATATACCGGACCAAATCGGAAGGATCGGACAGTACGCGGGTTCGAAAACCAAACGAGTATGGAGACTCGTGTAATATGGTTTAACAAAGCCTACATACTAAAATGAAACTTAACCTAAGTGCTTACGGTCCATCACGACCCGTTGAGGTAGCTTATGCCACCCTAACGCGTCATTCGCGTAGAACGCGTATGGAACGCCTAACATTGCGACCACACGGTATAACCTCGGAAGGTTATAGCTATGGTCACCTAATGTGTTTGGTCGGGTCCTAATGACCGACAAAATGGGTCGGGTTCGAAAGCATAAGCGATGGTTTAGATCGCTTACCTTACGACCCTATATAAGCACTAAACTAAAAGTGACGAGCTAAGCATGTTAGAACATGCTTAACTAAGTTTGAAAACAGGTTTGACATCAAAACAAACGGCTTTGATGCTCACGAGTAGTTTGGTTACAAAATAGGCAAGAATGCACATTTTGGCCGAAACTACGACTCGTCACTGAGCCTAGATAACGTGGTGATCAGTAGGTATGGTCACTATGGACCATAACCATCGTGATCACGCTCACGTTATGAAGTTCCATGAACTTCGCATCGACCATAAGCTGGTCAATGCAGAAAGTCAACAAAACGTTGACTTTCGGACTCGAAAAGCGAATAAAAGAGCGAAAGAAGACTTACGGAGGGTCCCCGAGTGCAAATCAAGATCAAACAGCTCAGGTATGAAACAATGGTTTCAACTTAGGTAAACCTTTGACAGTAGAGGTTGCCAGTGGTGAACCCATTGTTCTTAATTCCGTTCTACGCAACTGCCAGTTGAATCTTAACGACCATATTTTTCCTATTGACCTCACGCCAATGCAACTTGGAAGCTTCGACGTTATAGTGGGAATGGATTGGTTATCCAAGCATCGCGCAGAGATAGTTTGTTCTGAGAAGATTGTTCGTGTGCCGCTGTCTACAGGCGAGATCCTGCAGGTTCGTGGTGAGAAGCCTACCGGTGGTCTCAAACTCATGTCTTGTTTTAAAGCACGGAAGTATCTGCGAAAGCACTATGTGGCTTTCTTAGCACATTTTACAGCAGATAAAGGCAAGGGTAAGTCTATTTCAGATATTCCTGTCGTTCGGGATTATTCCGAAGTATTCCCTGAAGACTTACCTGGTCTACCTCCAGCACGCCAAGTCGAGTTCCGTATTGATCTCGTACCTGGTGCAAACCCCATTGCCAGAGCTCCATACCGTCTTGCACCATCAGAGATGCAAGAGTTATCTAAGCAGCTTCAGGAGCTCTCCGACAAAGGTTTTATCCGTCCTAGCTTTTCACCCTGGGGTGCTCCCGTTCTCTTTGTAAAGAAGAAGGATGGATCTTTTAGGATGTGTATTGATTATCGTGAGCTTAACAAGCTTACCATCAAAAATCGATATCCCCTACCTCGCATTGATGACCTCTTTGATCAGTTGCAAGGCGCTTCTTACTTTTCAAAGATTGATCTGCGATCTGGATATCATCAACTCCGTGTGCATGAAGAAGATATTCCAAAGACAGCGTTCCGTACTCGTTATGGACATTATGAGTTCACAGTCATGCCATTCGGTTTGACTAATGCTCCTGCTGTTTTCATGGACTTAATTAATAGGGTCTGCAAACCTTACTTGGATAAGTTCATCATTATTTTCATTGACGACATTTTGATATATTCTAAGACGCGAGCTGATCATGAGCAACATCTCCGTCTTACTTTGGAACTCCTAAAGAAAGAACAACTTTTCGCCAAATTCTCCAAGTGTGAATTCTGGCTTAAAGAGGTTCAATTCTTAGGACATATTGTCAACGAACAAGGTATTCATGTAGATCCCTCCAAGATCAGTGCGATCAAGGATTGGGATACACCTACTACCCCTACTGAAGTTCGTTCTTTTCTTGGTCTAGCGGGTTATTACCGCCGCTTCATTGAAAACTTCTCAAAGATTGCAGTTCCTCTAACTGCTCTAACTCAGAAGAACAAGCCATTTGATTGGGGAGTCAAACAAGAGGAAGCGTTTCAGACTTTGAAACAAAAGCTTTGCGACGCACCTGTCCTAACATTGCCTAAGGGCAATGATGATTTCGTCGTTTATTGTGACGCATCTAAATTAGGTCTCGGCTGCGTCCTAATGCAAAGAAACAAAGTCATAGCATACGCATCAAGGCAGTTAAAGATACATGAGAGGAACTACACCACTCATGATCTTGAGTTGGGTGCAGTTGTCTTCGCTCTCAAAATTTGGAGACACTACTTGTACGGTACAAAATGTGTGGTTTTCACGGACCACAAAAGTCTTCAACATATCTTCAATCAAAAAGAGCTCAACATGAGACAACGACGTTGGGTTGAACTTCTAAACGACTACGACTGCGAGATTCGCTACCATCCTGGTAAGGCGAATGTCGTAGCCGATGCATTAAGGAACGTACTAAGCTTCATTGTGTACGTGTCCAATCTGTTATTCAAACCGATATCCAAGCCCGTATTTTTCAGGCTTAACAAGCTTGTGTTTCACAAGGTTTAATGGATAAGGAATTTCCTTATCACATAACTCCTGCTCTAGAGCTGAAGGACAATGGATCATATTACTTCATGGACCGTTTATGGGTCCCAAGCCAAGATAATCTTCGTACCTTGCTTATGGATGAAGCCCATAAGTCTCGTTATTCCATTCATCCTGGCTCAGATAAGATGTATAAGGATCTTCGTATTCAGTATTGGTGGCCTGGTATGAAGAAAGACATTGCCTTATACGTATCCAAATGCCTTACTTGTCTCAAGGTTAAGGCTGAACATCAGCGTCCTTCCGGATTATTAGAGCAACCGGAGATCCCAGTTTGGAAATGGGAAAACATTACTATGGATCTCATTACTAAACTTCCGCGCACAAAGAAAGGTCAAGATGCCATCTGGGTAGTCGTGGATCGTCTTACAAAGTCAGCGCATTTCTTACCAATCCGTGAGGATTTTTCGGCTGACAAACTTGCTCAAATCTACGTAGATGAAATTGTAGCTCGACATGGTGTTCCTTTGAGCATCATTTCTGACAGAGATGCTCGTTTCACTTCTCATTTTTGGAGAACCATGCAATCTGCTATGGGGTCTCAACTTAATCTGAGCACAGCTTATCATCCGCAAACGGATGGTCAATCTGAAAGAACAATCCAGACACTGGAGGATATGCTTAGAGCTTGTGTGATAGACTTTGGTGGTAGTTGGGATTCACATCTTCCATTGATTGAATTCTCCTACAACAACAGTTATCACTCCAGCATCAACATGGCTCCTTTAGAGGCCCTCTATGGTCGAAAATGTCGTTCACCAGTCTGCTGGAATGAGATTGGCGAGGCTCAACTTACTTGACCTGCCCTCATTTTAGAGACAACAGATAAGGTAAAGAAAGTTCGTGATAACCTTCAGGCTGCTAGAAGTCGTCAGAAGAATTACGCGGACTTAAAACGCAAGCCCTTGGATTTTCAAGTCGGTGATCGTGTATTACTTAAGGTCTCACCTTGGAAAGGTGTGATCAGATTCGGAAAGAAAGGAAAACTTGCACCTAGATATATTGGACCATTCAAGATCGTCGAAAGAATCGGTAAGGTAGCCTACAGACTTGAGTTACCTCCTGAACTTGGAAATATTCATCCAACCTTTCACGTGTCCAATCTCAAGAGGTGTTTAGCTGATGAAAACCTCCACATACCGCTTGACGAAATTCGTGTTGATAAAACACTGAAGTTTGTTGAGAAACCGGTAGAAATCATGGAACGTGAAGTCAAGTGGCTTAAACGCAAGCGCATTCCTTTGGTCAAGGTTCGTTGGGAATCTAAGCATGGACCCGAGTTTACTTGGGAACGTGAAGATCAAATGAAGGCAAAATATCCGCATCTTTTTCCATCAGTTTCCTCTAAATAAATTTCGTGACGAAATTTCCACAAGTAGGGGAGACTGTAACATTTGTGCTTGTAATCATTGTGAACAGTTCAATTATCAATAAAACAATGTTATTTTATCCCAATGATTGTTTGATTGTGTTTTACATTTTTCATGTTTTGACTTTCGTTCAATTTCAAACTCTACATCGCTTTCTGGAGCATTATACGCAAAACTGGTGCGTAAACGTACTCAGTTTAATGCGACAAATACTCCGGAACATCAACATACACTCAACGTACCTTAAATAACCTTTACATAACTTAGAAATAAGTTTTGAAGGCTTTGGTATAGCAAAAACAAGTTAATTCGCTTACAGGGACTAAACTTGACAAACTGCGAAAGTATGCCAATCTGAACTGTAACGAACATTCCGGAACATTCCCATAAGTTAAACATACCATAAATATCCTTTACATGGCTTAGAAATAGGCTTTGAGGGGTTTGGTATGCTAAAATAAACTTCTGGGTCATTCAGGGACTAAAAGTGTCAAAAAGTGCATAAGTTTGCACTTTCGCGCATAACTTACGTTCTGAATACATCCAGACATCCAAAAATTTATGTAAGCATCCTTATATTATGCCTTAGTGTTTGGCATGAGAAAAATCCATTCGTCGCGTCATTTGGATCGTCTTTCGCGCTTATACGCATTCCATCGTAATTAAGCGAACATCGCGATCGTACGGCCAAACGAACCGACATCCGACATATTTTTGGGCATGTTTCATGTCCCCAATGTTTAGGCATCATTTTAGGGCCTTAAAGATGGCTTTACAGGTCTTAGAAGGGCTGGAAATAGCTTAAACACGCAACAGGGACCAAATGTGTAAATTCTGCAAGTGGTGCAGATCAGAGAGGGCCAGGCGGCCCGCGTGAGTTCTGCCCAAATGTGAGGCGGGCCGCGTTGGGATGTCTGACAGAAAGATTTTGCATTTAATGCAGAATCTGGCCTTTCGTTCGATCAAGGGGCGATGCCTTTTCACCCAAATGAAGGGCCAAGGGCCAAGTTCAGTGTATTTAACCCTTGGACACATGTACGCCCGAGATCAAGGCACGATATTCGATAAAACGATCCTAACGGTTCCACCTTTCCTATAAATACCCCCCCCTTTAGTGTAAAAATCACAAAATCAGATCCTAAAGCTCTAAGTTGAAACCATTGTTTCATACCTGAGCTGTTTGATCTTGATTTGCACTCGGGGACCCTTCGTAAGTCTTCTTTCGCTCTTTTATTCGCTTTTCGAGTCCGAAAGTCAACGTTTTGTTGACTTTCTGCATTGACCAGCTTATGGTCGATGCGAAGTTCATGGAACTTCATAACGTGAGCGTGATCACGATGGTTATGGTCCATAGTGACCATACCTACTGATCACCACGTTATCTAGGCTCAGTGACGAGTCGTAGTTTCGGCCAAAATGTGCATTCTTGCATATTTTGTAACCAAACTACTCGTGAGCATCAAAGCCGTTTGTTTTGATGTCAAACCTGTTTTCAAACTTAGTTAAGCATGTTCTAACATGCTTAGCTCGTCACTTTTAGTTTAGTGCTTATATAGGGTCGTAAGGTAAGCGATCTAAACCATCGCTTATGCTTTCGAACCCGACCCATTTTGTCGGTCATTAGGACCCGACCAAACACATTAGGTGACCATAGCTATAACCTTCCGAGGTTATACCGTGTGGTCGCAATGTTAGGCGTTCCATACGCGTTCTACGCGAATGACGCGTTAGGGTGGCATAAGCTACCTCAACGGGTCGTGATGGACCGTAAGCACTTAGGTTAAGTTTCATTTTAGTATGTAGGCTTTGTTAAACCATATTACACGAGTCTCCATACTCGTTTGGTTTTCAAACCCGCGTACTGTCCGATCCTTCCGATTTGGTCCGGTATATTAACATAAGCTACCTATTAAGTGCCGTTGATATTCCGTGATCTTTAGCATTATCTGGTTATTATACAAGGAACTCAAAGCAATCTCAGGTGAGTACATTGAACCCCTCTTTTACTATTTTCCAAACTGTTTTGGGGTGAAACACATGTGCCTATCTGTTACTTTCATGCTTTCCATGTTTTCACATCATATGCCTGCTATGTTGTTAGTACATTATAGTACATGATTTCATTACATTTTATGCTATGTATGCCCATTGTGTGCGTACTTAGTAAATTGATTTACATTACATTTCTGTTGCATATGTTTACTCAGCATATGGACACATTGATTTACATTACATTTCTGTTGCATATGTTTACTCAGCATATGGACACATTGATTTACATTACATTTCTGTTGCATATGTTTACTCAGCATATGGACACATTGATTTACATTACATTTCTGTTGCATATGTTTACTCAGCATATGGACACATTGATTTACATTACATTTCTGTTGCATATGTTTACTCAGCATATGGACACATTGATTTACATTACATTTCTGTTGCATATGTTTACTCAGCATATGGACACATTGATTTACATTACATTTCTGTTGCATATGTTTACTCAGCATATGGACACATTGATTTACATGAACATTTCTGTTGCATATGTTTACTCAGCATATGGACACATTGATTTACATGAACATTTCTGCTTCGTATGTTTACTTAGCATACTTAGTACAATTGTTTACATCACATGCCTTCATTTTGTTATGACATTTGGTTTGTTTAACATGGGACAATACATTCATTAACATTAGCTACGCCGTTCGTTAATAGGTAGTGGTACCATAGGAATTGACAACTCCCATTCCTGAAGTCCTGGGTTTGATAGGACTGGAAGGAGTGACCGAATTCGATATACATAACTTAGATAAACCTTTAATTTGTTTAAGGGTTTATCGCCACAGTCTCAAGGCTTGGATGTATGCATAGTTTACAATACCACATAAATGTTAATATCAATAGAGCATGCATTTTTCCACAGAACATAACGTTGAATTAAACCACGTGTTACTTCAACGACTTATTTTGTGCATTTTACATATGGTTTAAGTTGATACGTTTCGCTTACCATACATGATACATTTTGGGATGCACATTACATGATTTACATTGAACATAAACACGTCGACATTGACATATACATTGTCACACCCTGGCTTTGCGGAAGCGTGGTTAATTTGGTGTGACTTCTTAATACCATAGCTTAATCATAACAAGCTATATGAATTATAAATATGCAAGATCATCCATAAAAAATAAAATAGTAAAACATTGTCTTAACGGGTTAACACCCAACAACCATAACTTGTCTAAACATTACAAATGCAAACTTAACATAAACATGATTCAAGGACTGTGACTTGTCCAGGAAAGAGTCACAAGCCTCGAACCCTGGATGACCTCGGGCCTAATGCAGCGGAAAACAAGCCATACCGCGCCAGATCGTTAATTTCCTGAAATACATGTAAGTTGAAAAATCAACAATAATGTTGAGCGAGTTCATGCGAAAGTGAGTAAATAAACCTTTATCTTTATCAAAAACCTGGTATGTAGCAAATAAGGAAAAAGAGATCACCAACGGTTTGCAAGGCCGTTGATATGTGTAAATGCAAGTAGGAAGGCTCAAACCTAGCAAATTTATGCGTCGGGAACAAAGTCATCCCAAGGTCCGTTATGCTGGACCTGGGACTGGGCTCGCTACACCCAAATAGATCTACCGCTCCTGCCCCTCGGTCCTACCCTGAGGATTAATGACCTCAAGTGTACGCCTACCCATTCACATGATCTAAAAGTAACCCTCCTTACGCTAACCATACCATGTGTAAAGTAATCATAATCATTGTAACATGTATTTCACCCCCGCAGTTTAGAAAACTGAAAACAGTTAAGAGAAAAGGGGGACATGAACTCACAGTGAGTGCGTCACAATACCAAGTAATCCAAATATCCAACTGCTGCGCAACGACCTACATGTGCTAATTCTATTAGACGGATGGCCGTGCTTTAGCTTTATAGTTTACATTTTCGGGAAACGGTTAGACAACCGCTCCGTGTATATACTTGGTAGATAATTTCCTTCCCAAGGATGGGGGAATTAATACATGCGTGTTTATAACATTAAGTCTCACTTAATATATTTTATTTCTCATTCCCAAAATATAATTATTTTTCTCAAAAATAATATATTTTCCCTTCATATAATACTTTCCAAAATAATACGTTGACAATACATGCGTTTATGAATATTTCCGGATAAAGCGTAAGTTACGTTTTGGCGATTAAGGGGTAATGATAATTACCGTTGTAACTTATATTCTTGTCGTATAAGCGTTTGTATTATTTTGGGTTCGACAAAGCTTGTAAATATTATTTTTACTCTAAAAATAATATTTATACATTTTCACAAAATAATCATAAACAGTGTTGTGAAAAATATATTTATCGAATAAATATTTATCACGTTTATTTTTGTGAAAATCCCACCTCCGATTATTTAATAAATAAAGTCATGGCGAAATATAGTTTGAAAACATCTCAAGATAGTTTAACACTTGTAAATAATTCTAAGTGTTAGATTTTTAGAAAAATTTCGCCAGAGTTTCCCCTGTAACTGGAGGTGGCCACGCTTTCAAGCGTATCATTTTCTTTTACAAAATCATTTCAACAATTCTTCAAATCAACCAAATCATTTTTCGATACTTCAAACTAGTTTCAACACATTAAACTCGTAGACTAGTATGTAAAATCACAATATTACATGAACTTGTAGTTTTTTTTCTAAAACTATTATGTAGATCTCGTTATATTTAGTGGATCTATGTATAAAATAGTTTAGTCTTGCAAAAACCCCGTTTTTGGAACAAATCACTCTTTACAACTTCCGACAATTTTTATAAAAATTGTTATTTTGTCGGATCTTTCGTTTCACAAGTGTTTTTACACTTATAGTTTATAGAAATCGTCTTTTATTAACATGTTATCCACTTTTGTAAAACATGATTTTCTCGACACCCGGTCCTACGAATATACCACTTGTACATACGTAGATCGGCTCGTTTTAAATACTATTTTTCATGTTAAAACATTTTTACACAAGTTCATGTTTCCCGTGTGGTGGAGTTTCACCTTTTAACCCTTGTACAGCTAGAAACAAGTGTATGTCAAGATTCGGGATCTTAACAAAGTCGGGTTAAACGATGATAAGAGCCACCACATCATAGATCGGGCTTTAACAATCAACATATACAAATACTACGACATTTACACAAGACATGACCTTTTATCCAACGATTTTCATGTTTTAGTAAACTTTTTAGATTCGAATGATGGGTTACCGACTTTTAACCGTCAAAAATCCTTTTAACCACTTTAGATACGATTAAGAACGAGTTTTAAACAATATACCTCTAGCTCGAGGCTAGGGAAGAATCTAGTCGAAAACGGCGTGGATAAAAGCAAATGCACGAGGTCCTTTAGCTTCCGTTTGCTCCAAGCTTCGTTGTACGTGATCCCCGACACTAGAGTGCACTTGGAATGGCAAGACTTGAACCGACAATGGATGGATGGATGGATGGAGCTCTCGGCCGAGAGTAGGGGGCAAGGGAGAGAGAGTGTGGTGATCTTGAGTGTGTGTTTGTGTGTGTGAGAGTGTGTTGCTTATATAGAGAAAATTGTCGTTATCGTCCAACGGTCTTTAAGTCTAGATATCCGCATTATCAAATAAAATAATTAAAGTATGTACTCCCTCGGTCCCACCATTTGGCCGATTCCATTAGAGGGTAATGGTATCCGGTTCGTTTTCGATTGTTCAGTTAGAGTTTAGTTTGGTTAAAGTCGGTTACTTTAGGGATTAACCCCGTTAGTTATTTAATGCGTTATAAAGCGGGTGTTAGGGTAATCAGGGACCCTAACTGGCTCAAAAAAAATACCAATAACATTTATGGCAATATTTTTATGCTCCGGGTATTGTCCGGTTGTTCGGTTGGATAGTAATCCGTTAAAGTGCTTAAGTAATCCTTTAAGTGTCATAGATAATATTTTTAGCGACACGATTTATTCTGCAAAGTGTCAGGAATAATTCCTCGTATTTTGGCACTTTATCAATTAGCTAGAAGCTAGTATGTTGATAAAAGTGCTATGTTCCGTGCTTAAAGTATGTTTTAGGCACATCCAAATCTCTATATCTTATCCCTGGAGACGTAATCATACAACCCTTGTACATCTACACACACTATGGGTGTAGTAAAATAATTCTGGCTCATACAGGCCTTTAGAGGCAGTGTTTGCCTGATGCTGGCTATATCAGCATGTTCAATAGGTTATCCGTTCAAATGCTACTATGCTTTTGTGCATCATGTTTGTCACTAAAGTTCGGTAATTAAGTAGTGTAGTGACGGAAATCAAAGTATGATGCAGACATGTACAGTTATCAGAAATCAAGTAGCAGTTTATCAGCAAACTCAGTAAAGCACAGTAATTAAGCAATAATTAATAGTTAATTAGGTCGTACGGATACCTGGTTTTGTGAGGGTTGTCACATTCTCCCCCCGTTAAATAAATTTCGTCCCGAAATTTTAAATTCTGCTTGTAGAAGCAGGGTTCTCAGGAAATAAGTGGGGGTATTTCTCTTTCATTCGGTCCTCACGCTCCCAGGTGAATTCAGGACCGTGTCTAGCATTCCAGCGAACTTTGACGAGCTTGACACTGCTCCGGCGGGTCTTGTTTACTTTCCAATCCGTGACCTCAACAGGTTCCTCAACAAAGTGGAGCGTGTCATCAATATGAATTTCGTCGGTAGGTATGGCAACGTTAACTTGAGTTGGACTTCTCTTCTGATTGGATACATGAAATGTATCGTGAACATTATTCAGTTCGACAGGTAGATCCAACTTGTATGCTACGGTTCCAATTCTCTCCAAAACTTTGAAAGGACCAATGTAGCGTGGATTCAACTTCCCACGTTTCCCAAATCGTGCCACACCCTTCCAGGGTGACACCTTCAACAAAACCATATCCCCAACCTCAAACTCCTGAGGTTTCCTTTTCAGATCTGCGTAGGTCTTCTGACGGTCACGAGCCGCACTAATGCGATCTCGGATTTGCGCGATCTTATATGTAGTTTCCTGAACTACATCGGGACCTACCAATTGTCTATCACCTGCGTCAGACCAACAGAGCGGCGACCTGCACTTGCGCCCATATAGAGCTTCGAACGGCGCGGCACCAATACTGGTGTGGTAGCTGTTGTTGTACGAAAACTCAACCAAAGGTAAATGCTTATCCCAGCTACCGCCTAAATCCATCACACATGCTCTCAGCATGTCCTCCAACGTCTGAATTGTCCGCTCACTTTGGCCGTCGGTCTGCGGGTGAAAAGCTGTGCTCAGATTCATCTTGGAGCCAAAAGCTTCCTGGAAGGATTGCCATATCCTCGATACGAACCTTCCATCCCTATCAGAAATAATCGAGAGAGGTACTCCATGGCGCGTAACAATCTCTCTCATGTAGATTTCAGCCAATTTGCTTGTATGATCCTTCTCGCGAATAGGCAAGAAGTGTGCTGACTTTGTTAAGCGATCCACTATCACCCAGATAGTGTCATGGCCTTTTGGCGTTCTTGGTAACTTCGTAATAAAATCCATGGAGATTTCTTCCCACTTCCACTGGGGAATTTTTGGTTGTTGCAGAAGTCCTGAAGGCTTCTGGTATTCCGCCTTAACCTTGGCGCATGTCAAACATTTGCTCACGTAAACTATAACATCGCCTTTCATCCTAGGCTACCAATAATAATCTTTAAGATCCTGGTACATCTTATCCGCTCCAGGGTGGATAAAGTACCGCGACTTGTGAGCTTCATCAAAGATAACCTCTCATAAACCACCAAACAGAGGAACCCAAATCCTTTTTTCAAAACACAACGTTCCTTCCCTGTTTGGCACCAATATCTTCTCCATCCCACGGAGATATTCTTCCTCAAGGTTTCCTTCCTTGAGAGCTTCTTGTTGCGCTGCACGAACGCGCGTGGAAATATCGGTCCGAATAATCATTTCCAAAGCCCTAACCCTTATGGGCTTAATTCTTTCTTTACGACTTAGGGCATTGGCGACCCCATTCGCCTTCCCTAGGTGATACTTAATCTCGCAGTCGTAGTCGTTCAGCAACTCGACCCATCGTCTTTGCCTCATGTTCAACTCCTTCTGGTTGAATATGTGCTGGAGGCTGTTATGATCTGTGAAGATTGTGCACCTTGTACCATAAAGGTAGTGTCTCCAGATCTTCAAAGCGAAAACCACTGCGCCAAGCTCCAAATCGTGCGTGGTATAGTTCTTTTCGTGCACTTTCAGTTGTCGTGACGCATAGGCAATAACCTTTTGACGTTGCATCAACACACAACCCAATCCTTGACGCGATGCGTCGCAGTATACCACAAAATCATCTGTACCTTCTGGTAGAGCTAAGATTGGCGCGTTACAAAGCTTATCCTTCAATATCTGAAATGCTTCCTCCTGTTTGATTCCCCAATCAAACTTCTTGTCCTTCTGCGTGAGGAGT
Organism: Helianthus annuus; assembly: GCF_002127325.2. NCBI lineage: Eukaryota > Viridiplantae > Streptophyta > Magnoliopsida > Asterales > Asteraceae > Helianthus > Helianthus annuus. The sequence continues at coordinate 74,211,866 of NC_035442.2, read as the reverse complement.
GTCAACGGTTGAGCGATCTTTGAAAAGTTCTCGATGAACCTTCGATAATAGCCAGCCAAATCCAAGAATTGCCGAATCTCAGTTGGCGTCTTTGGCGTTTCCCAATCTTTGATCGCCTCGATCTTGGTTGGATCCACGTGGATTCCATCTCCATTCACCACGTGTCCAAGGAATTGCACTTCCCTTAGCCAAAACTCACACTTAGAGAACTTGGCGTACAACCGTTCCTTCTTTAGCAGCTCCAGAATGGCTCTAAGATGCTGCTCGTGCTCAGCCTTCGTCTTTGAATAAATCAAGATGTCGTCGATGAATACAATCACGAACTTATCCAAGTACGGCTTACAAACTTGGTTCATCAAGTCCATGAACACTGCAGGTGCGTTTGTCAATCCAAATGGCATAACGAGAAACTCGTACTGTCCATATCGAGTTCTGAAGGCTGTCTTCGGGATACTCTCCTCCTGTATCTGTAGCTGATGGTATCCAGATCGAAGATCGATCTTTGAATAGAAGCTTGAACCTTGAAGCTGGTCGAACAGATCATCGATTCTTGGCAGGGGATACCTATTCTTGATCGTCAGCTTGTTCAATTCTCTGTAGTCAATGCACATACGGAAACTACCGTCCTTCTTCTTCACAAACAAAACTGGAGCTCCCCAAGGCGAGAAGCTTGGTCGGATAAAACCCTTGTCTAACAACTCTTGAAGTTGTGTCGACAGTTCTTGCATCTCAGACGGAGCAAGTCTATAGGGTGCCTTAGCCACAGGCGCAGCACCTGGAACTAAGTCGATGCGAAACTCCACTTGCCTTTGAGGTGGCAAGCCAGGCAAGTCTTCTGGAAAGACTTCTGGGTATTCCCTCACGACAGGGATGTCTTCGATCTTCGGCTCAGCAGCCTTTTTATCCACAATGTGTGCCAGAAAAGCAACACATCCCTTCTGCAATCACTTCCTTGCCTTCAAGCAGCTAATCATCCTTAACGGCGTCTCACGCTTCTCCCCATGAACAACAATTGTCTCACCATCATCGGTCGGGATACGAATAATCTTCTCGTGACAAACTATCTCAGCCTTGTTACTCGATAACCAATCCATCCCTACTACCACGTCGAAGCTTCCCAACTGGACTGGTAGTAGATCGAGAGCAAACTCACGCTCTCCCAGCTCGATTACGCAACCTCGAATCACCTCGTTTGCTTCTACTAACTTCCCATTTGCTAATTCGATCGAGTACGGAAAATTCTAACTTACGAGCGGCTAAACCAAGCATATTCTTAAATTCTAACGATACGAAGGTATAATCGGCACCAGTATCAAACAAGATAGATGCAAAAGTTTTGGTTGTTAAAGAACGTACCAGTAATCATGCCTGGATCCTGGCATGCTTCACAAACTCCGATGCTGGGTGTTCTTTCATGGCCTTGTTTCAATTCCGGGCATTCTCTCTTAAGATGTCCAATGTCCCCACAATGGAAGCATCCTAGCACTCGGCCATTTCCTTTCCTGCTTCCACCTTGAGCGTTGTTACGATTTTCTCCTTGTTTGGGATTCTTCATCCCACAACCATCCTTGTTGTGCCTTTTCCTCCCGCACCCAGGCTTTCGACATCCACATTCATGGTGATACTTGCACCCAGCACGTCTTGCTTTAGTTTCTAAGCAAATCTTATCATTGGCCTGTCTGTTGTTAGGGCAATCTTTCTTGAAATGCCCTTTGTCTCCCCAGTCAAAACAACCTCGAATAGATCTTTGTTCATCATTATTTGTTCGGGTATCTTCGGTAAGCTTCCTTTTGTTCTTTCCAGATGACTCTACCTGAGTCTCCCTATCAGGGTTTGCAAGTTTTTCTAGCCTAATGGCTTCCGTAACGAGTGCCAAACCCATCTTGCTTGCAGCAATAGTTGTTGGTGGCGTAGATGCTGCCATTAAGCTCATGACTTGTGGTGCCAGTTCCCAAATGAACTGTCCCAATTTCCTCATTTCTGGTTCCGCTAAGTGGGGAATAACTCGTGCCAAGTCATGAAGCCTTTGCATGTATCCCAACATTTTTGGACCTTCCATTATCAGGCTCTGGAATTCCCCTTCCAACTTCTGGGTTTCCTCTTTGGAGCAATACTTCTCATGCATCATTCCCTTCAGTTCATCCCATGATAATGCATATGCTGCGGTTTCGCCCTTCATTTGAACCTGAAGGTACCACCATAGTCGAGCTCCATCTTGAAACAACCCAGAAACGTATAGGACTTGTTGTTCTGGCGCACAACCACTCATTCGAAAGATGGAATCCATACTTTCAATCCATTTCACAAAAGCTATGGCACCTCCAGTGCCGTCGAACTTCGGAGGCTTGTAGTTGAGGAAGTGCCAGTAGGGACAACCGTTATCTTCCGAGGTACCTCCGTTGCGCTCGGAGTGATGGGCCTCGTATTGTGCGATGACTGCGGTAATGATTTCCTGAAGTTCCGCCTCGTTGGTGGGTATGCGCATTTCGCGTCTTGGTGGCATCTTCTAAAAGATGTTTCACATAGGTTAGGTCGTAGCAGGTAAAATGTACGTATGTATTCAACAATATCAGCACATAACATCTCACACTATCAATAAATCAGCCACATAACATCTCATGTCATAGAACATAAACCATAGATCAAACATCACAAGTGATGAGAATACTACGATTGCATTACCACAAATCGAGACCACAATGTAAAGCTTATATGTACATAACTGTATCATACAACCATAATGATTTAGTAGGGGACGACCCTAGGCAAATCGTGCGATTTCTGGACATGTTAAGGAATCTCGGGTCTCTCCATTTTCAAATTCCAGAACTCCACCTTAAGCTTCTGAATTCCAGTCCTAGAACAACATTTCTTCTCAATCATTTCCTTGAGCTCGTCCCAGCTCAGTGCATAAGTAGCATCCGTGCTAAGGGCCTGAACATGATGGTCCCACCATGAGAGTGTGCCGTCTAGTAATGACCTTGAGGTAAAGGTATCACTCCATTTGGGGCGAACAGTTTGTCTTTCTTAGAATGGAGTCAATCTTTTCAACGAACAAATGCAATGGCGCTTTCTGTTTCGTCGAAGTTCAAAGGCTTGCAGTTTAGGAACTGCTTATAGGTGCGGTCAGCTAGGGATTATTTCCAATAGTGCCATCTCCGTGCTAAAAGCGGAGAGCTTCATGTCGTGCAATTGCCTGTGAGTTGCGTTTTTTTGCAGCTCGGCTCCTATCCTTGGCAACATACTGGTGTTTGTGTCACGCCTGGGTGGCATTCTCTTCTGCGGAATGGCATGAAGTGGGTTAGACAACTTTCCAATTGTCTTATGAGATACATAGCACCGTAAGCCATCATGTACTCACCCAATTTTACACATAAATATACTCAATGTATGGGTGGGGAAATAAATTTTCTGAGCCTCCACATAGGCTTGCCAATTTGGCTTGTTGTTTGAAATAGAATGAACTCGAGGCTTCATCGTCTTGGTCGTTCGTGTTTGAGTTATTTCCTGCTACATTGGTTTTCATTAGCTTGACCCGCAGAGTCCACCAGGATTTCTGTGCACTACAAGTCATTATTACGTGGGCCCCCGTAATAATAAATTGTCTTGCACAGTTACCCCAGGTTTTCTCTCGTACAAGCAGATGATCAATCAAGGAGCAACAGCAGGTGCATCGGTATGAACAGGGTCATGCTCCAATGCGGTGTTAGGAGCAACGCCTGGCTCAGGGGCCACGGCTGGCTCCGGATCGACAAACTCCATCTCAAAATCAGCTGGATTAACCATCACAGGGGGTTACAGGATCCTCCAAGGGCTGGTCTAAGTGTATGAACTCAAGGTCATGGTCTGGATCAACACCAGGTGGAAGAACAAGATCACCCTCAATACTGTGATCAAACTCAAGCTGTGTGCGGGAAACGGTGCAGCTGATGATGCCGTATCAGGGTCGGCGTCGAGTGAATGGTGTTGCACTCCCTGTATGCAAAAATGCGGATGTCAGGAACTCAAATGAGTCTGGGACAGGGGAATGGGCATAAGTTTCCCCTACAGGAGCGTCCGCAAGCAGTAGGTTAATACCAGCAGCAATAGGGCCTCGCCCTCAAATGGGTCCTCTTTCTAGTAAATCGTTATCGTCGTCAGTGGCCACGTCAGGGGGGGGGCATATCAACAATGGGATAAGCGGCAAGGGGTACAGGAACAGGGATCACCACGAGTGGCAAATTCCCAACAAGATGGCCATCAGTAGGCTCTGCTACGACATCAGGCAGCGCAAAAGGGGCTGAAAGTCGTCATCGTCTATGCCGGTAGTATCGGAAATGTACACCTCGTGCTCCTCTGCAACTATGTCGTCTAATACTATGGCCATGGGATTCGTAGTGTCCATCCTTCTAGTGCATGGTGAAAGCATGACGTTTGTAACACAAACACATATATGTATAATAATCAATCATATATTCATGTAAACATGTAAGTCAACAATAAACAATCAAATAATTCTCCTAGTCCCACTAGCCTCCCAGTCTCCTAGACTGACATTCCTAGTCCCACTAGCCAAATTCCTCCCAGTCTCTAAGACTGCTCTATTATCCACCTCGACCTCTTAGATCGAGCCTCGGCCTCCAAGACCGAGCCTCAGCCTCCAAGACTGAGCCTAAAACAACAAACATCTACCTCGATCTCTAAGATCGAGCCTCGGCCTCCAAGACCGAGCCTCAGCCTCCAAGACTGAGCCTAACATAAATAACATCTACCTCGATCTCTAAGATCGAGCCTCGGCCTCCAAGACCGAGCCTCAGTCTTCAGGACTGAGCCTAATAATGAATAAATGAAATGTGCTCAACATTTGTTTGTAAAAACATTTTGGATCTGGACTTAAGTGGTATGCAGTAAAAATGTTTTCGTGAGAGCCCTAGTGATCATAGTCTAGACTCGAGAAGGAATCCTAGTTCGCTATGATCAGAGCTCTGATACCAAGCTGTCACACCCTGGCTTTGCGGAAGCGTGGTTAATTTGGTGTGACTTCTTAATACCATAGCTTAATCATAACAAGCTATATGAATTATAAATATGCAAGATCATCCATAAAAAATAAAATAGTAAAACATTGTCTTAACGGGTTAACACCCAACAACCATAACTTGTCTAAACATTACAAATGGAAACTTAACATAAACATGATTCAAGGACTGTGACTTGTCCAGGAAAGAGTCACAAGCCTCGAACCCTGGATGACCTCGGGCCTAATGCAGCGGAAAACAAGCCATACCGCGCCAGATCGTTAATTTCCTGAAATACATGTAAGTTGAAAAATCAACAATAATGTTGAGCGAGTTCATGCGAAAGTGAGTAAATAAACCTTTATCTTTATCAAAAACCTGGTATGTAGCAAATAAGGAAAAAGAGATCACCAACGGTTTGCAAGGCCGTTGATATGTGTAAATGCAAGTAGGAAGGCTCAAACCTAGCAAATTTATGCGTCGGGAACAAAGTCATCCCAAGGTCCGTTATGCTGGACCTGGGACTGGGCTCGCTACACCCAAATAGATCTACCGCTCCTGCCCCTCGGTCCTACCCTGAGGATTAATGACCTCAAGTGTACGCCTACCCATTCACATGATCTAAAAGTAACCCTCCTTACGCTAACCATACCATGTGTAAAGTAATCATAATCATTGTAACATGTATTTCACCCCCGCAGTTTAGAAAACTGAAAACAGTTAAGAGAAAAGGGGGACATGAACTCACAGTGAGTGCGTCACAATACCAAGTAATCCAAATATCCAACTGCTGCGCAACGACCTACATGTGCTAATTCTATTAGACGGATGGCCGTGCTTTAGCTTTATAGTTTACATTTTCGGGAAACGGTTAGACAACCGCTCCGTGTATATACTTGGTAGATAATTTCCTTCCCAAGGATGGGGGAATTAATACATGCGTGTTTATAACATTAAGTCTCACTTAATATATTTTATTTCTCATTCCCAAAATATAATTATTTTTCTCAAAAATAATATATTTTCCCTTCATATAATACTTTCCAAAATAATACGTTGACAATACATGCGTTTATGAATATTTCCGGATAAAGCGTAAGTTACGTTTTGGCGATTAAGGGGTAATGATAATTACCGTTGTAACTTATATTCTTGTCGTATAAGCGTTTGTATTATTTTGGGTTCGACAAAGCTTGTAAATATTATTTTTACTCTAAAAATAATATTTATACATTTTCACAAAATAATCATAAACAGTGTTGTGAAAAATATATTTATCGAATAAATATTTATCACGTTTATTTTTGTGAAAATCCCACCTCCGATTATTTAATAAATAAAGTCATGGCGAAATATAGTTTGAAAACATCTCAAGATAGTTTAACACTTGTAAATAATTCTAAGTGTTAGATTTTTAGAAAAATTTCGCCAGAGTTTCCCCTGTAACTGGAGGTGGCCACGCTTTCAAGCGTATCATTTTCTTTTACAAAATCATTTCAACAATTCTTCAAATCAACCAAATCATTTTCCGATACTTCAAACTAGTTTCAACACATTAAACTCGTAGACTAGTATGTAAAATCACAATATTACATGAACTTGTAGTTTTTTTTTCTAAAACTATTATGTAGATCTCGTTATATTTAGTGGATCTATGTATAAAATAGTTTAGTCTTGCAAAAACCCCGTTTTTGGAACAAATCACTCTTTACAACTTCCGACAATTTTTATAAAAATTGTTATTTTGTCGGATCTTTCGTTTCACAAGTGTTTTTACACTTGTAGTTTATAGAAATCGTCTTTTATTAACATGTTATCCACTTTTGTAAAACATGATTTTCTCGACACCCGGTCCTACGAATATACCACTTGTACATACGTAGATCGGCTCGTTTTAAATACTATTTTTCATGTTAAAACACTTTTACACAAGTTCATGTTTCCCGTGTGGTGGAGTTTCACCTTTTAACCCTTGTACAGCTAGAAACAAGTGTATGTCAAGATTCGGGATCTTAACAAAGTCGGGTTAAACGATGATAAGAGCCACCACATCATAGATCGGGCTTTAACAATCAACATATTCAAATACTACGACATTTACACAAGACATGACCTTTTATCCAACGATTTTCATGTTTTAGTAAACTTTTTAGATTCGAATGATGGGTTACCGACTTTTAACCGTCAAAAATCCTTTTAACCACTTTAGATACGATTAAGAACGAGTTTTAAACAATATACCTCTAGCTCGAGGCTAGGGAAGAATCTAGTCGAAAACGGCGTGGATAAAAGCAAATGCACGAGGTCCTTTAGCTTCCGTTTGCTCCAAGCTTCGTTGTATGTGATCCCCGACACTAGAGTGCACTTGGAATGGCAAGACTTGAACCGACAATGGATGGATGGATGGATGGAGCTCTCGGCCGAGAGTAGGGGGCAAGGGAGAGAGAGTGTGGTGATCTTGAGTGTGTGTTTGTGTGTGTGAGAGTGTGTTGCTTATATAGAGAAAATTGTCGTTATCGTCCAACGGTCTTTAAGTCTAGATATCCGCATTATCAAATAAAATAATTAAAGTATGTACTCCCTTGGTCCCACCATTTGGCCGATTCCATTAGAGGGTAATGGTATCCGGTTCGTTTTCGATTGTTCAGTTAGAGTTTAGTTTGGTTAAAGTCGGTTACTTTAGGGATTAACCCCGTTAGTTATTTAATGCGTTATAAAGCGGGTGTTAGGGTAATCAGGGACCCTAACTGGCTCAAAAAAAATACCAATAACATTTATGGCAATATTTTTATGCTCCGGGTATTGTCCGGTTGTTCGGTTGGATAGTAATCCGTTAAAGTGCTTAAGTAATCCTTTAAGCGTCATAGATAATATTTTAGCGACACGATTTATTCTGCAAAGTGTCAGGAATAATTCCTCGTATTTTGGCACTTTATCAATTAGCTAGAAGCTAGTATGTTGATAAAAGTGCTATGTTCCGTGCTTAAAGTATGTTTTAGGCACATCCAAATCTCTATATCTTATCCCTGGAGACGTAATCATACAACCCTTGTACATCTACACACACTATGGGTGTAGTAAAATAATTCTGGCTCATACAGGCCTTTAGAGGCAGTGTTTGCCTGATGCTGGCTATATCAGCATGTTCAATAGATTATCCGTTCAAATGCTACTGTGCTTTTGTGCATCATGTTTGTCACTAAAGTTCGGTAATTAAGTAGTGTAGTGACGGAAATCAAAGTATGATGCAGACATGTACAGTTATCAGAAATCAAGTAGCAGTTTATCAGCAAACTCAGTAAAGCACAGTAATTAAGCAATAATTAATAGTTAATTAGGTCGTACGGATACCTGGTTTTGTGAGGGTTGTCACATACATTTGGTGGTTTACACTTGAACATAAACACTTGACATGGATTACAATAACACTTGACATTTGGTTTACACATGAACAATTTACATGGTGGATTGGTTTGGGTAAATGATTTAAGTAACGTGGCGTATGTAATATGATACAAACATGGTGGATACGCCGCTGGTACTTCCTATATATAAATGTTTGTATAATATTACATATCGTGGCGTTATCTAAGTCATTTCAGTTTAGACACATTACACTTTACATAAGTAACATATTCTTCACAAGACATTATTTTCACAAACAACTTATCTTATTCAACTCGTTTTACTTGGTTATTCGTTTAACCTTGCACTTATCTATACATATCGTTTGATGTTATCGTTTTTCATATGATTTACAAAGCAAAACAAATTACAAGGTTCATGACTGACTGTTATTAAACATTCTTTAAAACTCAAGTCATGAATCCCATTTTCACAAAACCTATGTATCTCACAGGCATTTTTATGCTGACGTACCTACTTTCACATGTGTTTTCAGGAGCTATTCCATAGGACGATGATCATGATTCTAGGGCGGACCTGTGCCTTAGAGCCTAAAAATGAAGTTTGAACTAGCTTAATTATGATTTGATTTCCGTACTCTCTTTCCAAGACAATGTAACACCTTTGTTTATAAATAAAATACAACTTGTATGCCATGGTTATGAAACAAATAAATTCTGTTCACAACACTCCCCGGCGTTTCCGCCGCGGTTGCATGTTATACGCGGCCGGGGTGTGACAATTTAGAGGAAAAGTGGAACCGTTAGGATCGTTTATCGAATATCGTGCCGCGATCTCGAGCGTACACTTGTCAAATTCTTGTGGTAAGTCAGATATTGGCTCTTGGCTCTTAATAGGGTGAAAGGGCATCGCCCCTTGATCGAACGAAAGGCCAAACTGCATTAAATGCAGAATATTTTCTGTCAGACACCCTCACGCGGCCCGCCTCAACATGTAGGCAAAACTCACGCGGGCCGCCTGGCCCCTTCTGATCTGCACCAAGTTTCAGAAATTACAGTTTTGGTCCCTGTTGCGTGTTTAAGCCATTTCCGACACTTTTAAGGCCCGTAAAGCCAACTTTAAGGCCCTAAAATGATGCCTAAACATTGTGGACATGAAACATGCTCAAAAATGTTCCGGATTTTGTTTCGTTTGGCCGTACGATCGCGATGTTCGCTTAATTATGACGGAATGCGCATAAGCGCGAAAGATGATCCAAATGACGCGACGAATGGATTTTTCTCATGCCAAACACTAAGGCATAATATAAGGATGCTTACATAAATTTTTGGATGTCCGGATGTATTCAGAACGTAAGTTATGCGCGAAAGTGCAAACTTGTGCACTTTTTGACACTTTTAGTCCCTGAATGATCCAAAAGTTTGTTTTCGCATACCAAACACCTCAAAGCCTATTTCTAAGCTATGTAAAGGATATTTATGGTGTGTTTAACTTATGGACATGTTCCGGAATGTTCGTTACAGTTCAAATTGGCATACTTTCGCAGTTTGTCAAGTTTAGTCCCTGTAAGCGAATTAACTTGTTTTTGCTATACCAAAGCCTTCAAAACTTATTTCTAAGTTATGTAAAGGTTATTTAAGGTATGTTGAGTATATGTTGATGTTCCGGAGTATTTGTCGCATTAAACTGGGTACGTTTAAGCACCAGTTAGCGTCTAACTCTCCAGAAAGCAATGTAGAGTTTGAAATTGAGCAAAAGTCAAAACATGAAAAATGTAAAACACAACCAAACAAACATTGGGATCAAATAACATTATTTTATTGATAATAGAACTGTTCATGATGATTACAGGCACAAATGTTACACGAACGAGCTAACACACGAGAGTCAGTGACTCTTGCTAAGGGCTAGCGAACCCATTACGTAACTGACTATGAGGACCCAACTACTACTACACGACTGATCGACGATCGAGCATTGTTAGCGGTGAAATTCAGAGAGAAAGTATACCAGGGCGAAATTGTGGGACAATGACTTGTTCTTAGACATAGACCAAATGGTGCGTCCTACACAATTTACAAACCGGATCCACGGGATACGAAATCTGGAGAATCTAGAAAACTTATATCTAGGACCATTGGGAACCCAGGACCAAACTCGTAAGGGTTTTACTTAGGAGCCATGTCACACCCCGACCGCGTATAACATGCAACCGCGGCGGAAAACGTCGGGGAGTGTCGTGAACAGAATTAAATTGTTTCATAACCATGGCATACAAGTTGTATTTTATTTATAAACAAAGGTGTTACATTGTCTTGGAAAGAGAGTACGGAAATCAAAACATAATTAAGCTAGTTCAAACTTCATTTTTAGGCTCTAAGGCACAGGTCCGCCCTAGAATCATGATCATCGTCCTATGGAATAGCTCCTGAAAACACATGTGAAAGTAGGTACGTCAGCATAAAAATGCCTGTGAGATACATAGTTTTTGTGAAAATGGGATTCATGACTTGAGCTTAAAGAAATGTTTAATAACAGTCAGTCATGAACCTTGTAATTTGTTTTGCTTTGTAAGCCATTTGAAAAACGATAACATCAAACGATATGTTTAGATAAGTGCAAGGTTAAACGAATAACCAAGTAAAATGAGTTGAATAAGATAAGTTGTTTCTGAAAATAATGTCCTGTGAAGAATATGTTATTTATGTAAACTGTAATGTGTCTAAACTGAAATGACTTCGATAACGCCACGATATGTAACATTATACAAACATTTATATATAGGAAGTACCAGCGGCGTATCCACCATGTTTGTATCATATTACATACGCCACGTTACTTAAATCATTTACCTAAACCAATCCACCATGTAAATTGTTCATGTGTAAACCAAATGTCAAGTGTTATTGTGTAAACCATGTCAAATGTTTATGTTCAAATGTAAACCACCACTGTGTATGTCAATGTCAACGTGTTTATGTTCAATGTAAATCATGTAATGTGTATCCCAAAATGAATTATGTATGGTAAGCGAAATGTATCAACTTAAACCATATGTAAACTGCACAAAACAGGTCGTTGAAGTAACACGTGGTTTAAATCAACGTTATGTTCTGTGGAAAAATGCATTCTCTGTTGATATTAACATTTATGTGGTATTGTAAACTATGCATACATCCAAGCCTTGAGACTGCGGCGATAAACCCTTAAACAAATTAAAGGTTTATCTAAGTTATGTATATCGAATTCGGTCATTCCTTCCAGTCCTATCAAACCCAGGACTTCAGGAATGGGAGTTGTCAATTCCTATGGTACCACTACCTACTAACGAACGGCGTGATCAATGTTAATGAATGTATTGTCCCATGTTAAACAAACCAAATGTCATAACAAAATGAAGGCATGTGATGTAAACAATTGTACTAAGTATGCTAAGTAAACATACGAAGCAGAAATGTTCATGTAAATCAATGTGTCCATATGCTGAGTAAACATATGCAACAGAAATGTTTATGTAAATCAATGTGTCCATATGCTGAGTAAACATATGCAACAGAAATGTTCATGTAAATCAATGTGTCCATATGCTGAGTAAACATATGCAACAGAAATGTAATGTAAATCAAATGTACTAAGTACGCACACAATGGGCATACGTAGCATAAAATGTAATGAAATCATGTACTATAATGTACTAATGAGCATAGCAGATATACGATGTGAAAACATGGAAAGCATGAAAGTAACAGATAGGCACATGTGTCTCACCCCAAAACAGTTTGGAAAACAGTAAAAGATGGGGTTCTATGTACTCACCTGAGATTGCTTTGAGTTCCTTGTATAATAACCAGATAATGCTAAAGATCACGGAATTTCAACGGCACCTAATAGGTAGCTTATGTTAATATACCGGACCAAATCGGAAGGATCGGACAGTACGCGGGTTCGAAAACCAAACGAGTATGGAGACTCGTGTAATATGGTTTAACAAAGCCTACATACTAAAATGAAACTTAACCTAAGTGCTTACGGTCCATCACGACCCGTTGAGGTAGCTTATGCCACCCTAACGCGTCATTCGCGTAGAACGCGTATGGAACGCCTAACATTGCGACCACAAGGTATAACCTCGGAAGGTTATAGCTATGGTCACCTAATACGTTTGGTCGGATCCTAAAGATCGACCAAATGGGTCGGGTTCGAAAGTATAAGCGATGGTTTAGATCGCTTACCTTACGACCCTATATAAGCACTATACTAAACGTGACGAGCTAAGCATGTTAGAACATGCTTAACTAAGTTTAGAAAACAGGTTTGGCATCAAAACAAACGGCTTTGATGCTCACGAGTAGTTTGGTTACAAAATACGCAAGAATGCGCATTTTGGCCGAAACTACGACTCGTCACTGAGCCTAGATAACGGGGTAATCAGTAGGTATGGTCACTACGGACCATAACCATCGTGATCACGCTCACGTTATGAAGTTCCATGAACTTCGCATCGACCATAAGCTGGTCAATGCAGAAAGTCAACAAAACGTTGACTTTCGGACTCGAAAAGCGAATAAAAGAGCGAAAGAAGACTTACGGAGGGTCCCCGAGTGCTAATCTAGATCAAATAGCTCAGGTATGAAACAATGGTTTCAACTTAGAGCTTCAAGATCAGATTGTTGTGATTTTTACACAAAAGGGGGGGGTATTTATAGGAAAAGTGGAACCGTTAGGATCGTTTTATCGAATATCGTGCCTTGATCTCGTGCGTACATGTGTCCAATGGTTAAATTCACTGAACTTGGCTCTTGGCCCTTCATTGGGTGAAAAGGCATCGCCCCTTGATCGAACGAAAGGCCATATTTTGCATTAAATGCAAAATCTTTCTGTCAGACATCCTCACGCGGCCCGCGTGAAAGTGTGTGCAGATCTTACACGGGTCGCCTGGCCCCGTCTGATCTGCACCACTTGCAGAATTTACATATTTGGCCCCTGTTGCGTTTTTAAGCTATTTCCAGCCCTTTTAAGACCTGTAAAGCCATCTTTAAGGCCCTAAAATGATGCCTAAACATTGTGGACATGAAACATGCCGAAAAATGTTCCGGATGTTGGCTCGTTTGGCCGTATGATCGCGATGTTCGCTTAATTACGACGGAATGTGCATAAGCGCGAAAGACGATCCAAATGACGCGACGAATGGATTTTTCTCATGCCAAACACTAAGGCATAATATAAGGATGCTTACATAAATTTTTGGATGTACGGATGTATTCAGAACGTAAGTTATGCGCAAAAGTGCAAACTTGTGCACTTTTTGACACTTTTAGTCCCTGAATGACCCAAAAGTTTATTTTAGCATACCAAACCCCTCAAAGCCTATTTCTAAGCTATGTAAAGGATATTTATGGTATGTTTAACTTATGGATATGTGCCGGAATGTTCGTTACAGTTCAAATTGGCATACTTTTTCAGTTTGTCAAGTTTAGTCCCTGTAAGCGAATTATCTTGTTTTTGCCATACCAAAGCCTTTAAAACTTATTTCTAAGTTATGTAAAGGTTATTTAAGGTATGTTGAGTATATGTTTATGTTGCGGAGTATTTGTCGCATTAAACTGAGTACGTTTACGCACCAGTTTGCGTATAATGCTCCAGAAAGCGATGTAGAGTTTGAAATTGAACGAAAGTCAAAACATGAAAAATGTAAAACACAATCAAAAAATCATTGGGATAAAATAACATTGTTTTATTGATAATTGAACTGTTCATAATGATTACAAGCACAAATGTTACAGTCTCCCCTACTTGTGGAAATTTCGTCCCGAAATTTTATTTAGAGGAAACTTGTGGAAAAAGATGCGGATATTTTGCCTTCATTTGATCTTCACGTTCCCAAGTAAACTCGGGTCCACGCTTAGATTCCCAACGAACCTTGACCAAAGGAATGCGCTTGCGTTTAAGCCACTTGACTTCACGTTCCATGATTTCCACTAGTTTCTCGACAAATTTCAGGGTTTTATCAACACGAATTTCGTCAAGCGGTATGTGGAGGTTCTCATCAGCTAAACACCTCTGGAGATTGGACACGTGAAAAGTTGGATGAACATTTCCAAGTTCAGGAGGCAACTCAAGTCTGTAGGCTACCTTGCCGATTCTTTCGACGATCTTAAATGGTCCAACGTATCTAGGTGCAAGTTTTCCTTTCTTTCTGAATCTGATCACACCTTTCCAAGGTGAGACCTTAAGTAATACACGATCACCGACTTGAAAATCCAAGGGCTTGCGTTTTAAGTCCGCGTAGTTCTTCTGACGGCTTCTAGCTGCCTGAAGGTTATCACGAACTTTCTTTACCTTATATGTTGTCTCTAAAATGAGGGCAGGTCCAGTAAGCTGAGCCTCGCCAATCTCATTCCAGCAGACTGGTGAACGACATTTTCGACCATAGAGAGCCTCGAAAGGAGCCATGTTGATGCTGGAGTGATAACTGTTGTTGTAGGAGAATTCGATCAATGGAAGATGTGAATCCCAACTACCACCAAAATCGATCACACACGCTCTCAGCATATCCTCCAGTGTCTGGATTGTTCTTTCAGATTGACCATCCGTTTGCGGATGATAAGCTGTGCTCAGATTAAGTTGAGACCCCATAGCAGATTGCATGGTTCTCCAAAAGTGAGAAGTGAAACGAGCATCTCTGTCAGAAATGATGCTCAAAGGAACACCATGTCTAGCTACAATTTCATCCACGTAGATTTGAGCAAGTTTGTCAGCCGAAAAATCCTCACGGATTGGCAAGAAATGCGCTGATTTGGTAAGACGATCAACGATTACCCAGATGGCATCGTGACCTTTCTTTGTGCGCGGGAGTTTGGTAATGAGATCCATAGTAATGTTTTCCCATTTCCAAACTGGGATCTCTGGTTGCTCCAATAATCCGGAAGGACGCTGATGTTCAGCCTTAACCTTAAGGCAAGTAAGGCATTTGGATACGTATAAGGCAATGTCTTTCTTCATGCCAGGCCACCAATACTGAATACGAAGATCCTTATACATCTTATCTGAGCCAGGATGAATGGAATAACGAGACTTATGGGCTTCATCCATAAGCAAGGTACGAAGATCATCTTGGCTTGGGACCCACAAACGGTCCATGAAATAGTACGATCCATTGTCTTTTAATTCAAGAGCAGGTGTTATGTGATAAGGAAATTCCTTATCCATCAAGCCTTGTGAAACACAAACTTGTTGAGCCTGAGAAATACGGGCTTGGATATCGGTTTGAATAACAGACTGGACACGTACACAATGAAGCTTAGTACGTTCCTTGCGACTTAATGCATCGGCTACGACATTAGCCTTACCAGGATGGTAGCGAATCTCGCAATCGTAGTCGTTTAGAAGTTCAACCCAACGTCGTTGTCTCATGTTGAGCTCTTTTTGATTGAAGATATGTTGAAGACTTTTGTGGTCCGTGAAAACCACACATTTTGTACCGTACAAGTAGTGTCTCCAAATTTTGAGAGCGAAGACAATTGCACCCAACTCAAGATCATGAGTGGTGTAGTTCCTCTCATGTATCTTTAACTGCCTTGATGCGTATGCTATGACTTTGTTTCTTTGCATTAGGACGCAGCCGAGACCTAATTTAGATGCGTCACAATAAACGACGAAATCATCATTGCCCTCAGGCAATGTTAGGACAGGTGCGTCGCAAAGCCTTTGTTTCAAAGTCTGAAACCTTCCTCTTGTTTGACTCCCCAATCAAATGGCTTGTTCTTCTGAGTTAGAGCAGTTAGAGGAACTGCAATCTTTGAGAAGTTTTCAATGAAGCGGCGGTAATAACCCGCTAGACCAAGAAAAGAACGAACTTCAGTAGGACTAGTAGGCGTATCCCAATCCCTAATCGCACTGATCTTGGAGGGATCTACATGAATACCTTGTTCGTTGACAATGTGTCCTAAGAATTGAACCTCTTTAAGCCAGAATTCACACTTGGAGAGTTTGGCGAAAAGTTGTTCTTTCTTTAGGAGTTCCAAAGTAAGCCGAAGATGTTCTTCATGGTCGGCTCGCGTCTTAGAATATATCAAAATGTCATCAATGAAGACGATGATGAACTTATCTAAATAAGGTTTGCAGACCCTATTCATCAAGTCCATGAAAACAGCAGGAGCATTAGTCAAACCGAATGGCATAACTGTGAACTCATAATGTCCATAACGAGTACGGAACGCTGTCTTTGGAATATCTTCTTCATGCACTCGGAGCTGATGATATCCAGATCGTAGATCAATCTTTGAAAAGTAAGAAGCGCCTTGTAATTGATCAAAGAGATCATCAATGCGAGGTAGGGGATATCGATTCTTGATGGTAAGCTTGTTAAGCTCACGATAATCGATACACATCCTAAAAGATCCATCCTTCTTCTTTACAAAGAGAACGGGAGCACCCCAAGGTGAAAAGCTAGGACGGATAAAACCTTTGTCGGAGAGTTCCTGCAGCTGTTTAGACAACTCTTGCATCTCGGACGGTGCAAGACGATATGGAGCTCTGGCAACGGGATTTGCACCAGGTACGACATCAATACGGAACTCGACTTGGCGTGCTGGAGGTAGACCAGGTAACTCTTCAGGGAATACTTCGGAATAATCCCGAACGACAGGAATATCTGAAATAGACTTACCCTTGCCTTTATCTGTTGTAACATGTGCTAAGAAAGCCACATAGTGCTTTCGCAGATACTTCTGTGCTTTAAAACAGGACATGAGTTTGAGACCACCGGCAGGCTTCTCACCACGAACCTGCAGGATCTCGCCTGTTGACAGTGGTACACGAATAATCTTCTCAGAACAAATTATCTCTGCATGATGCTTGGATAACCAATCCATTCCCACTATAACGTCGAAGCTTCCAAGTTGCATTGGCGTGAGGTCAATAGGAAAAATATGGTCGTTAAGGTTTAACTGGCAGTTGCGTAGAACGGAATTAAGAACAATGGGTTCACCACTGGCAACCTCTACTGTCAAAGGTTTACCTAGTTTCGTTCTAGACACGCGAAGCATTGTCTCAAAAGACAATGACACAAAGCTCTTGTCGGCACCCGAATCAAAAAGAACAGATGCTGGCTGATTATTAATAAGGAACGTACCGTTCACCACCTCGTTGTCTGCTTGTGCTTCTTGTGCATTCATGTTGAAGACTCGTCCTCGAGCCGGTGCCGGATTCTGGTTTACATTCTGGTTCTGGTTGACTAGTTTTGGACACCGATTTCTGTAGTGGGTCAGATCCCCACAATTATAACATGCACCTGGTGGGTAGTTTGGTCGTGCAGCCTGACCCTGTTGCTGAGCAACCTGTTGAGCAGGGTTCTGGACTGCGTGATTCTGAGCAAACCGACAAACATCGGCAAGATGACCCGACTTCCCACAGTTAGTACAAAAACGGCACTGATATTGTGGCTGGTGGTGACTATTGCATCGATTGCACAAAGGTGCACTTCCTGAATAGGGTTTCTTGGCTGGAGGCTGTGCGGCTTGGTTGGGAGCTGCCTGGTTAGCTTGGGCAGTCACATCAAAATTTTGGGAAGCCTTACGCTTCCTTGACCCCCTTGAGGAACCAGAGTCCTTTCCCTTCTTGTTCTGACCTTTCTTACTATCCTCCTTGTCAGCCGACTGCTTCTTGCCCTTGTCACCCTTCCTGTGTAGTTTATTCTTTCGGATCTGCGACTCAGTCAACGTCGCCGATAACTCGATTGCCTGACGGAGTGTGGTAGGGTTGCTACCAGTAAGGATGTCTTGTACTGAGTCAGGCAGGCCGTCGATGTACCTTTCGATAGCCTTGTCGAGTGGGGTAACCATAGTTGGGCAAAGAAGACTCAACTCCTCAAACCTATCTGTATAAGCCCTGTGCTCACCACTATCTTGCTTCAAAACATCAAATTCTTTCTCCAACGCTCGCTGTTCATGACGAGGACAAAACTCCTTCATCATAAGGGCTCTCAGTTCAGCCCATGACTGAGCTAGAGCAACTTCCGCACCTTGATCTCTCATAACCCCATTCCACCATGTTAGAGCCCTCTTCTGAAACACGCTTGAAGAAAACTCGACCTTGCGATTATCCGGACACTGCACGTGGCGAAAAGTGTTCTCGATGCTCTCGAACCACTGAAGAAGCCCAGTTGCTCCCTCAGAACCACTAAACTTGAGTGGCTTAGCCGAGTTAAAATCCTTGTATTTGCATGTACCATTGTTGTTGTTGTTGGCCTGGTTCCATTGAGCAAAGAGATTCGGAAATTGAGCAGCCATCTGCTGCGCAATAATCTCCGCCAGCTCGGCAGTAGCTATCTGGTTGTCGCGTCGAGGAGGCATTCTAGAAGAGAAAAACATGAAATGAAACGAGTGAGATGATTGGATGAAGAGGATGAGATGAAGCAAAATCAATCAAAAGCAAAGATGACGGTTATGCATCGCAAAGCAAATAAGCGACATGAAATGTCTAGTCAAAGTAAATGGGTCAGGACTAGTGTATCGCGAAGACATGCTCGCCTATAAGTGAACACTCACCCCAAGAGTTCCCAGGTAAGAGTGACTGGTCCGATTATGTGGATTTGTACGAACACTCTAGCCTTAGACAGAAAACCCAGGGTATAGGCATTCACTCTTCCAGTTCGCACGTGTTCACACTATTAACCCAAAACTTTGACGGGATTTTTGAAATCCAAAGAGGTTCAAAACCATATAACAGAGGGTTCAAAACCTTATAATAGAGGGTTCAAAACCTAGTAATCAATCATCCTAGAACAGATGATTAATTTTCAAAGCGGATCCGGAACCGAAGTTCCCGTTGTGGTTATCACCTAAGGATAGGTGATGTGCATGTTTTAAACTCTAAACACAAGATAACTTGTGTTAGGGTCCTAAAGTTATAGTCTAGGTCAAAGCATTACTAATAACCTAATTCCCTATAACCATTGGCTCTGATACCAACTCTTCTGTCACACCCCGACCGCGTATAACATGCAACCGCGGCGGAAAACGTCGGGGAGTGTTGTGAACAGAATTAAATTGTTTCATAACCATGGCATACAAGTTGTATTTTATTTATAAACAAAGGTGTTACATTGTCTTGGAAAGAGAGTACGGAAATCAAAACATAATTAAGCTAGTTCAAACTTCATTTTTAGGCTCTAAGGCACAGGTCCGCCCTAGAATCATGATCATCGTCCTATGGAATAGCTCCTGAAAACACATGTGAAAGTAGGTACATCAGCATAAAAATGCCTGTGAGATACATAGTTTTTGTGAAAATGGGATTGACGACTTGAGCTTAAAGAAATGTTTAATAACAGTCAGTCATGAACCTTGTAATTTGTTTTGCTTTGTAAGCCATTTGAAAAACGATAACATCAAACGATATGTTTAGATAAGTGCAAGGTTAAACGAATAACCAAGTAAAATGAGTTGAATAAGATAAGTTGTTTGTGAAAATAATGTCCTGTGAAGAATATGTTATTTATGTAAACTGTAATGTGTCTAAACTGAAATGACTTCGATAACGCCACGATATGTAACATTATACAAACATTTATATATAGGAAGTACCAGCGGCGTATCCACCATGTTTGTATCATATTACATACGCCACGTTACTTAAATCATTTACCCAAACCAATCCACCATGTAAATTGTTCATGTGTAAACCAAATGTCAAGTGTTATTGTGTAAACCATGTCAAATGTTTATGTTCAAATGTAAACCACCACTGTGTATGTCAATGTCAACGTGTTTATGTTCAATGTAAATCATGTAATGTGTATCCCAAAATGAATTATGTATGGTAAGCGAAATGTATCAACTTAAACCATATGTAAACTGCACAAAACAGGTCGTTGAAGTAACACGTGGTTTATATCAACGTTATGTTCTGTGGAAAAATGCATGCTCTGTTGATATTAACATTTATGTGGTATTGTAAACTACGCATACATCCAAGCCTTGAGACTGCGGTGATAAACCCTTAAACAAATTAAAGGTTTATCTAAGTTATGTATATCGAATTCGGTCATTCCTTCCAGTCCTATCAAACCCAGGACTTCAGGAATGGGAGTTGTCAATTCCTATGGTACCACTACCTACTAACGAACGGCGTGATCAATGTTAATGAATGTATTGTCCCATGTTAAACAAACCAAATGTCATAACAAAATGAAGGCATGTGATGTAAACAATTGTACTAAGTATGCTAAGTAAACATACGAAGCAGAAATGTTCATGTAAATCAATGTGTCCATATGCTGAGTAAACATATGCAACAGAAATGTTTATGTAAATCAATGTGTCCATATGCTGAGTAAACATATGCAACAGAAATGTTCATGTAAATCAATGTGTCCATATGCTGAGTAAACATATGCAACAGAAATATAATGTAAATCAAATGTACTAAGTACGCACACAATGGGCATACGTAGCATAAAATGTAATGAAATCATGTACTATAATGTACTAATGAGCATAGCAGATATACGATGTGAAAACATGGAAAGCATGAAAGTAACAGATAGGCACATGTGTCTCACCCCAAAACAGTTTGGAAAACAGTAAAAGATGGGGTTCTATGTACTCACCTGAGATTGCTTTGAGTTCCTTGTATAATAACCAGATAATGCTAAAGATCACGGAATATCAACGGCACCTAATAGGTAGCTTATGTTAATATACCGGACCAAATCGGAAGGATCGGACAGTACGCGGGTTCGAAAACCAAACGAGTATGGAGACTCGTGTAATATGGTTTAACAAAGCCTACATACTAAAATGAAACTTAACCTAAGTGCTTACGGTCCATCACGACCCGTTGAGGTAGCTTATGCCACCCTAACGCGTCATTCGCGTAGAACGCGTATGGAACGCCTAACATTGCGACCACAAGGTATAACCTCGGAAGGTTATAGCTATGGTCACCTAATACGTTTGGTCGGATCCTAAAGATCGACCAAATGGGTCGGGTTCGAAAGTATAAGCGATGGTTTAGATCGCTTACCTTACGACCCTATATAAGCACTATACTAAACGTGACGAGCTAAGCATGTTAGAACATGCTTAACTAAGTTTAGAAAACAGGTTTGGCATCAAAACAAACGGCTTTGATGCTCACGAGTAGTTTGGTTACAAAATACGCAAGAATGCGCATTTTGGCCGAAACTACGACTCGTCACTGAGCCTAGATAACGGGGTAATCAGTAGGTATGGTCACTACGGACCATAACCATCGTGATCACGCTCACGTTATGAAGTTCCATGAACTTCGCATCGACCATAAGCTGGTCAATGCAGAAAGTCAACAAAACGTTGTCTTTCGGACTCGAAAAGCGAATAAAAGAGCGAAAGAAGACTTACGGAGGGTCCCCGAGTGCTAATCTAGATCAAATAGCTCAGGTATGAAACAATGGTTTCAACTTAGAGCTTCAAGATCAGATTGTTGTGATTTTTACACAAAAGGGGGGGGGGGTATTTATAGGAAAAGTGGAACCGTTAGGATCGTTTTATCGAATATCGTGCCTTGATCTCGTGCGTACATGTGTCCAATGGTTAAATTCACTGAACTTGGCTCTTGGCCCATCATTGGGTGAAAAGGCATCGCCCCTTGATCGAACGAAAGGCCAGATTTTGCATTAAATGCAAAATCTTTCTGTCAGACATCCACACGCGGCCTGCGTGAAAGTGTGTGCAGATCTTACGCGGGTCGCCTGGCCCCGTCTGATCTGCACCACTTGCAGAATTTACATATTTGGCCCCTGTTGTGTTTTTAAGCTATTTCCAGCCCTTTTAAGACCTGTAAAGCCATCTTTAAGGCCCCAAAATGATGCCTAAACATTGTGGACATGAAACATGCCCAAAAATGTTCCGGATGTTGGCTCGTTTGGCCGTATGATCGCGATGTTCGCTTAATTACGACGGAATGTGCATAAGCGCGAAAGACGATCCAAATGACGCGACGAATGGATTTTTCTCATGCCAAACACTAAGGCATAATATAAGGATGCTTACATAAATTTTTGGATGTCCGGATGTATTCAGAACGTAAGTTATGCGCAAAAGTGCAAACTTGTGCACTTTTTGACACTTTTAGTCCCTGAATGACCCAAAAGTTTATTTTAGCATACCAAACCCCTCAAAGCCTATTTCTAAGCTATGTAAAGGATATTTATGGTATGTTTAACTTATGGATATGTTCCGGAATGTTCGTTACAGTTCAAATTGGCATACTTTTACAGTTTGTCAAGTTTAGTCCCTGTAAGCGAATTATCTTGTTTTTGCCATACCAAAGCCTTTAAAACTTATTTCTAAGTTATGTAAAGGTTATTTAAGGTATGTTGAGTATATGTTGATGTTCCGGAGTATTTGTCGCATTAAACTGAGTACGTTTACGCACCAGTTTGCGTATAATGCTCCAGAAAGCGATGTAGAGTTTGAAATTGAACGAAAGTCAAAACATGAAAAATGTAAAACACAATCAAAAAATCATTGGGATAAAATAACATTGTTTTATTGATAATTGAACTGTTCATAATGATTACAAGCACAAATGTTACAGTCTCCCCTACTTGTGGAAATTTCGTCCCGAAATTTTATTTAGAGGAAACTTGTGGAAAAAGATGCGGATATTTTGCCTTCATTTGATCTTCACGTTCCCAAGTAAACTCGGGTCCACGCTTAGATTCCCAACGAACCTTGACCAAAGGAATGCGCTTGCGTTTAAGCCACTTGACTTCACGTTCCATGATTTCCACTGGTTTCTCGACAAATTTCAGGGTTTTATCAACACGAATTTCGTCAAGCGGTATGTGGAGGTTCTTATCAGCTAAACACCTCTTGAGATTGGACACGTGAAAAGTTGGATGAACATTTCCAAGTTCAGGAGGCAACTCAAGTCTGTAGGCTACCTTGCCGATTCTTTCGACGATCTTAAATGGTCCAACGTATCTAGGTGCAAGTTTTCCTTTCTTTCTGAATCTGATCACACCTCTTGAGATTGGACACGTGAAAAGTTAAATACGCAACAGGGACCAAAAGTGTAAATTCTGCAAGTGGTGCAGATCAGAAGCCTCAGGCGGCCCGCGTGAGTTTTGCCTGAATGTTGAGGCGGGCCGCGTGAGACTGTCAGACAGATTCAATGTATGCATTTAATGCAGTTGGCCTTTCGTTCGATCAAGGGGCGATGCCCTTTCACCCAATCAAGAGCCAAGGGGCATTTTCTGACTTACCACAACATTGCGACAAGTGTACGCACGAGATCGTGCCACGATATTCGATAAACGATCCTAACGGTTCCACTTTTCCTATAAATACCCCCCCCTTTTGTTCCAAAAACCCACACAATCTGATCTTAAGGCTCTAAGTTGGAACCATTGTTTCATACCTGAGCTATTTGATCTAGATTAGCACTCGGGGACCCTCCGTAAGTCTTCTTTCGCTCTTTTATTCGCTTTTCGAGTCCGAAAGTCAACGTTTTGTTGACTTTCTGTTTTGACCAGCTTATGGTCGATGCGAAGTTCATGGAACTTCATAACGTGAGCGTGATCACGATGGTTATAGTCCGTAGTGACTATACCTACTGATCACCACGTTATCTAGGCTCAGTGACGAGTCGTAGTTTCGGCCAAAATGTGCATTCTTGCATATTTTGTAACCAAACTACTCGTGGGTATCAAAGCCGTTTGTTTTGATGTCAAACCTGTTTTCAAACTTAGTTAAGTATGTTCTAACATGCTTAGCTCGTCACTTTTAGTTTAGTGCTTATATAGGGTCGTAAGGTAAGCGATCTAAACCATCGCTTATACTTTCGAACCCGACCCATTTGGTCGATCATTAGGATCCGACCAAACACCTTAGGTGACCATAGCTATAACCTTCCGAGGTTATACCTTGTGGTCGCGATGTTAGGCGTTCCGAACGCGTTCTACGCGAACGACGCGTTAGGGTAGCATAAGCTACCTAAACGGGTCGTGATGGGCCGTAAGCACTTAGGTTAAGTTTCATTTTAGTATGTAGGCTTTGTTAAACCATATTACACGAGTCTCCATACTCGTTTGGTTTACGAACCCGCGTACTATCCGATCCTTCCGATTTGGTCCGGTATATTAACATAGCTACCTATTAGGTGCCGTTTGATATCCCGTGATCTTTAGCATTATTTAGTTAATATACAAGAACTACAAAGCAATCTCAGGTGAGTACATTGAACCCCTCTTTTACTGTTTTCCAAACTGTTTTGGGGTGAAACACATGTGCCTATCTGTTACATTCATGCTTTCCATGTTTTCACATCATATGCCTGCTATGTTGTTAGTACATTATAGTAAACGATTTCATTACATTTTATGCTATGTATGCCCATTGTGTGCGTACTTAGTGCATTGATTTACATGAACATTTCTGCTGCATATGTTTACTCAGCATATGGGCACATTGATTTACATGAACATTTCTGTTGCATATGTTTACTCAGCATATGGACACATTGATTTACATGAACATTTCTGTTGCATATGTTTACTCAGCATATGGACACATTGATTTACATGAACATTTCTGTTGCATATGTTTACTCAGCATATGGACACATTGATTTACATGAACATTTCTGCTGCATATGTTTACTCAGCATATGGGCACATTGATTTACATAAACATTTCTGCTTCGTATGTTTACTTAGCATACTTAGTACAATTGTTTACATCACATGCCTTCATTTTGTTATGACATTTGGTTTGTTTAACATGGGACAATACATTCATTAACATTAGCTACGCCGTTCGTTAGTAGGTAGTGGTACCATAGGAATTGACAACTCCCGTTTCTGAAATCCTGGGTTTGATAGGATTGGAAGGAATGACCGAATTCGATATACATAACTTAGATAAACCTTTAATTTGTTTAAGGGTTTATCGCCGCAGTCTCAAGGCTTGGATGTATGCATAGTTTACAATACCGCATAAATGTTAATATCAATAGAGCATGCACTTTTCCACAGAACATAACGTTGATTTAAACCACGTTTTACTTCAACGACTTGTTTTGTGCATTTTACATATGGTTTAAGCTGATACATTTCGCTTACCATACATGATACATTTTGGGATACACATTACATGATTTACATTGAACATAAACACGTTGACATTGACATTCACATTTGGTGGTCTACATTGCACATAAACATTTGACACGGTTTACACAATAACACTTGACATTTGGTTTATACATGAACAATTTACATGGTGGATTGGTTTGGGTAAATGGTTTTAGTAACGTGGAGTATGTAATATGATGCAAACATGGTGGATACGCCGCTGGTACTTCCTATATATAAATGTTTGTATAATATTACATATCGTGGCGTTATCTAAGTCATTTCAGTTTAGACACATTACATTTTACACAAATAACATATTCTTCACAAGACATTATTTTCACAATCAACTTATCTTATTCAACTCATTTTACTTGGTTACTCGCTTAACCTTGCACTTATCTATACATATCATCTTATGTTATCGTTTTTCAAATGGTTTACACAGCGAGACAAATTACAAGGTTCATGACTGACTGATATTAAACATTCTTTAAACTCAAGTCATGAATCCCATTTTCACAAAACCTATGTATCTCACAGGCATTTTTATGCTGACGTACCTACTTTCACATGTGTTTTCAGGAGCTGTTCCATAGGACGATGAACACCACACTAGGGCGGACCTGTGCCTTAGAGACTAAAAACTGAAGATAGAACTAGAATAACTGTGTTTTGAATTCTGTACTTCCTTTTAAGACAATGTAACACCCTTGTTAATAAATAAAATGTAACTTTAATTTCCATGGTTGTATAACAATTAATTCCGTCCACAACACTCCCCGGCGTTTTCCGCCGCGGTTGCATGTTATACGCGGTCGGGGTGTGACAGAAGAGTTGGTATCAGAGCCATTGGTTATAGGGAATTAGGTTATTAGTAATGCTTTAACCTAGACTATAACTTTCTAGGACCCTAACACAAGTTATCTTGTGTTTAGAGTTTAAAACATGCACATCACCTATCCTTAGGTGATAACCACAACGGGAACTTCGGTTCCGAATCCGCTTTGAAAATTAATCATCTGTTGTAGGATGATTAATTACTAGGTTTTGAACCCTCTGTTATATGGTTTTGAACCTCTTTGGATTTCAAAAATCCCATCAAAGTTTTGGGTTAATAGTGTGAACACGTGCGAACTGGAAGAGTGAAAGCCTGTACCCTGGGTTTTCTGTCTAAGGCTAGAGTGTTCGTACAAATCCACATAATCGGACCAGTCACTCTTACCTGGGAACTCTTGGGGTGAGTGTTCACTTATAGGCGAGCATGTCTTCGCGATACACTAATTCTGACCCATTTACTTTGACTAGACATTTCATGTCGCTTGTTTGCTTTGCGATGCATAACCGCCATCTTTGCTTTTGTTGATTTTGCTTCATCTCATTCTCTTCATCCAAACATCTCACTCGTTTCATTTCATGTTTTTCTCTTCTAGAATGCCTCCTCGACGCGACAACCAGATAGCTACTGCCGAGCTGGCAGAAATTATTGCGCAGCAGATGGCTGCTCAATTCCCAAATCTCTTCGCTCAATGGAACCAAGCCAACAACAACAACAATGGTATATGCAAATACAAGGATTTTAACTCGACTAAACCATTCAAGTTCAGTGGTTCTGAAGGAGCAACTGGGCTTCTTCAGTGGTTCGAGAGCATCGAGAACACTTTTCGCCACGTGCAGTGTCCGAATAATCGCAAGGTCGAGTTTTCTTCGAGTGTGTTTCAGAAGAGGGCTCTTACGTGGTGGAACGGGGTTATGAGAGATCAAGGTGCAGAAGTTGCTCTAGCTCAGACATGGGCTGAACTGAGAGCTCTTATGATGAGGGAGTTTTGTCCTCGTCATGAACAACGAGCGTTGGAGAAAGAATTTGATGTTTTGAAGCAAGATAGTGGCGAGCACAGGGCTTATACTGATAGGTTTGAGGAGTTGAGTCTGCTTTGCCCAACTATGGTTACCCCACTCGATAAGGCCATCGAAAGGTACATCGACGGCCTACCTGACTCAGTACAAGACATCCTCACTGGTAGCAACCCTACCACACTCCGTCAGGCGATCGAGTTATCAGCGACACTAACTGAGTCTCAGATTCGAAAGAATAAGCTACACAGGAAGGGCGACAAGGGCAAGAAATAGTCGGCTGACAAGGAAGATAGCAAGAAAGGTCAAAACAAGAAGGGAAAGGATTCTGGTTCCTCAAGGGGGTTAAGGAAGCGTAAGGCTTCCCAAAACTATGCTGTCACTGCCCAAGCTAACCAGGCAGCTCCCAACCAGCCTCCAGCAAAGAAGCCCTACTCAGGAAGTGCACCTTTGTGCAATCAATGCAACAGTCACCATCAGCCACAATATCAGTGTCGTTTCTGTACTAACTGTGGGAAGTCGGGTCATCTTGCCGATGTTTGTCGGTTTGCTCAGAATCACGCAGTTCAGAACCCTGCTCAACAAGTTGTTCAGCAACAGGGTCAGGCTGCACGACCAAACTACCCACCAGGTGCTTGTTATAACTGTGGGGATCTGACCCACTACAGAAATCGGTGTCCAAGGCTAGCCAACCAGAACCAGAATGCAAACCAGAATCAGGCTCAGGCTCGAGGTCGAGTCTTCAACATGAATGCACAAGAAGCACAAGCAGACAACGAGGTGGTGAACGGTACGTTCTTT
The DNA here is from genome assembly GCF_002127325.2 of Helianthus annuus. Taxonomy (NCBI): domain Eukaryota; kingdom Viridiplantae; phylum Streptophyta; class Magnoliopsida; order Asterales; family Asteraceae; genus Helianthus; species Helianthus annuus. Next base: position 74,183,729 of record NC_035442.2, on the reverse strand, counting down.
ATTAATGATCAGCCAGCATCTGTTCTTTTTGATTCGGGTGCCGACAAGAGTTTTGTGTCATTGTCTTTTGAGACAATGCTTCGCGTGTCTAGAACGAAACTAGGTAAACCTTTGACAATAGAGGTTGCCAGTGGAGAACCCATTGTTCTTAATTCTGTTCTACGCAACTGCCAGTTGAACCTTAACGATCATATTTTTCCTATTGACCTCACGCCAATGCAACTTGGAAGCTTCGACGTTATTGTGGGAATGGATTTGTTATCTAAGCATCGCGCAGAGATAGTTTGTTCTGAGAAGATTGTTCGTGTGCCACTGTCGACAGGCGAGATCCTTCAGGTGCGTGGTGAGAAGCCTGCCGGTGGTCTCAAACTCATGTCTTGTTTTAAAGCTCGGAAGTATCTACGGAAGAAATATGTGGCTTTCTTAGCACATGTTACAGCAGATAAAGGCAAGGGTAAGACTATTTCAGATATTCCTGTCGTTCGGGATTATTCTGAAGTTTTCCCTGAAGAGTTACCCGGTCTACCTCCAGCACGCCAAGTCGAGTTCCGTATTGATCTCGTACCTGGTGCAAATCCCATTGCCAGAGCTCCATACCGTCTTGCACCATCAGAGATGCAAGAATTATCTAAACAGCTTCAGGAGCTCTCCGACAAAGGTTTTATCCGTCCTAGTTTTTCACCTTGGGGTGCTCCCGTTCTTTTTGTAAAGAAGAAGGATGGATCTTTTAGGATGTGTATCGATTATCGTGAGCTTAACAAGCTCACCATCAAAAATCGATATCCCCTACCTCGCATTGATGATCTCTTTGACCAATTACAAGGCGCTTCTTATTTTTCAAAGATTGATCTACGATCTGGATATCATCAACTCCGGGTGCATGAAGAAGATATTCCAAAGACAGCATTCCGTACTCGTTATGGACATTATGAGTTCACAGTCATGCCATTCGGTTTGACTAATGCTCCTGCTGTTTTCATGGACTTAATGAATAGGGTCTGCAAACCTTACTTGGATAAGTTCATCATCGTTTTTATTGATGACATCTTGATATATTCTAAGACGCAAGCCGACCATGAGCAACATCTCCGTCTTACGTTGGAACTCCTAAAGAAAGAGCAACTTTTCGCCAAATTCTCCAAGTGTGAATTCTGGCTTAAGGAGGTTCAATTCTTGGGACATATTGTCAACGAACAAGGTATTCACGTAGATCCCTCCAAGATCAGTGCGATCAAGGATTGGGATACACCTACTACTCCTACTGAAGTTCGTTCTATTCTTGGTCTAGCGGGTTATTACCGCCACTTCATTGAGAATTTCTCAAAGATTGCAGTTCCTCTAACTGCTCTAACTCAGAAGAACCAGCCCTTTGATTGGGGAGTCAAGCAAGAGGAAGCGTTTCTGACTTTGAAACAAAAGCTTTGCGACGCGCCTATCCTAACATTGCCTGAGGGCAATGATGATTTCGTCGTTTATTGCGACGCATCTAAATTAGGTCTTGGCTGCGTCCTGATGCAAAGAAACAAAGTCATAGCATACGCATCGAGACAGTTGAAGATTCATGAGAAGAACTACACCACTCATGATCTTGAGTTGGGTGCAGTTGTCTTCGCTCTTAAGATTTGGAGACACTACTTGTACGGTACAAAATGTGTGGTTTTCACTGACCACAAGAGTCTTCAACACATCTTCAATCAGAAAGAACTCAACATGAGGCAAAGACGTTGGGTTGAACTTCTAAACGACTACGACTGCGAGATTCGCTACCATCCTGGTAAGGCGAATGTTGTAGCCGATGCACTGAGTCGCAAGGAACGTACTAAGCTTCACTGTGTACGTGTCCAATCTGTTATTCAAACTGATATCCAAGCCCGTATTTCTCAGGCTCAACAAGCTTGTGTTTCACAAGGTTTGATGGATAAGGAATTTCCTTATCACATAACTCCTGCTCTAGAACTGAAAGACAATGGATCATATTACTTCATGGACCGTTTGTGGGTCCCAAGCCAAGATGATCTTCGTACCTTGCTTATGGATGAAGCCCATAAGTCTCGTTACTCTATTCATCCAGGCTTAGATAAGATGTATAAGGATCTTCGTATACAGTATTGGTGGCATGGTATGAAGAAAGACATTGCCTTATACGTATCCAAATGCCTTACTTGTCTTAAGGTTAAGGCTGAACATCAGCGTCCTTCCGGATTATTAGAGCAACCGGAGATCCCAGTTTGGAAATGGGAAAACATTACTATGGATCTCATTACTAAACTTCCGCGCACAAAGAAAGGTCACGATGCCATCTGGGTAGTCGTGGATCGTCTTACCAAGTCAGCGCATTTCTTACCAATCCGTGAGGATTTTTCGGCTGACAAACTTGCTCAAATCTACATAGATGAAATTGTAGCTCGACATGGTGTTCCTTTGAACATCATTTCTGACAGAGATGCTCGTTTCACTTCTCATTTTTGGAGAACCATGCAATCTGCTATGGGGTCCCAACTTAATCTGAGCACAGCTTATCATCCGCAAACGGATGGTCAATCTGAAAGAACAATCCAGACACTGGAGGATATGCTTAGAGCGTGTGTGATCGATTTTGGTGGTAGTTGGGATTCACATCTTCCATTGATTGAATTCTCCTACAACAACAGTTATCACTCCAGCATCAACATGGCTCATTTCGAGGCTCTCTATGGTCGAAAATGTCGTTCACCAGTCTGCTGGAATGAGATTGGCGAGGCTCAACTTACTGGACCTGCCCTCATTTTAGAGACAACAGATAAGGTAAAGAAAGTTCGTGATAACCTTCAGGCAGCTAGAAGCCGTCAGAAGAATTACGCGGACTTAAAACGCAAGCCCTTGGATTTTCAAGTTGGTGATCGTGTATTACTTAAGGTCTCACCTTGGAAAGGTGTGATCAGATTCGGAAAGAAAGGAAAACTTGCACCAAGATATGTTAGACCATTCAAGATCGTCGAAAGAATCGGCAAGGTAGCCTACAGACTTGAGCTACCTCCTGAACTTGGAAATGTTCATCCAACCTTCCACGTGTCCAATCTCAAGAGGTGTTTAGCTGATGAGAACCTCCACATACCGCTTGACGAAATTCGTGTTGATAAAACTCTGAAATTTGTCGAGAAACCAGTGGAAATCATGGAATGTGAAGTCAAGTGGCTCAAACGCAAGCGCATTCCTTTGGTCAAGGTTCGCTGGGAATCTAAACGTGGACCCGAGTTTACTTGGGAACGTGAAGATCAAATGAAGGCAAAATATCCGCATCTTTTTCCACGAGTTTCCTCTAAATAAATTTCGGGACGAAATTTCCACAAGTAGGGGAGACTGTAACATTTGTGCTTGTAATCGTCATGAACAGTTCTATTATCAATAAAACAATGTTATTTGATCCCAATGTTTGTTTGGTTGTGTTTTACATTTTTCATGTTTTAACTTTTGTTCAATTTCAAACTCTACATCGCTTTCTGGAGCATTATACACAAACTGATGCGTAAACGTACTCAGTTTAATGCGACAAATACTCCGGAACATCCACATATACTCAACATACCTTAAATAACCTTTACATAACTTAGAAATAAGTTTTGAAGGCTTTGGTATAGCAAAAACAAGTTAATTCGCTTACAGGGACTAAACTTGACAAACTGCGAAAGTATGCCAATTTGAACTGTAACGAACATTCCGGAACATGTCCATAAGTTAAACATACCATAAATATCCTTTACATAGCTTAGAAATAGGCTTTGAGGGGTTTGGTATGCTAAAACAAACTTTTGGATCATTCAGGGGCTAAAAGTGTCAAAAAGTGCACAAGTTTGCACTTTCGCGCATAACTTACGTTTTGAATACATCCGGACATCCAAAAATTTATGTAAGCATCCTAATATTATGCCTTAGTGTTTGGCATAAGAAAAATCCATTCGTCGCGTCATTTGGATCATCTTTCGCGCTTATGCGCATTCCGTCGTAATTAACCGAACATCGCGATCGTACGGCCAAACGAACAAACATCCGACACATTTTTGAGCATGTTTCATGTCCACAATATTTAGGCATCATTTTAGGGCCTTAAAGTTGGCTTTATAGGCCTTAGAAGGGCTGAAAATGGCTTAAATACGCAACAGGGACCAAAAGTGTAAATTCTGCAAGTGGTGCAGATCAGAAGCCTCAGGCGGCCCGCGTGAGTTTTGCCTGAATGTTGAGGCGGGCCGCGTGAGACTGTCAGACAGATTCAATGTATGCATTTAATGCAGTTGGCCTTTCGTTCGATCAAGGGGCGATGCCCTTTTACCCAATCAAGAGCCAAGGGGCATTTTCTGACTTACCACAACATTGCGACAAGTGTACGCACGAGATCGTGGCACGATATTCGATAAACGATCCTAACGGTTCCACTTTTCCTATAAATACCCCCCCCCCCTTTTTGTTCCAAAAACCCACACAATCTGATCTTAAGGCTCTAAGTTGGAACCATTGTTTCATACCTGAGCTATTTGATCTAGATTAGCACTCGGGGACCCTCCGTAAGTCTTCTTTCGCTCTTTTATTCGCTTTTCGAGTCCGAAAGTCAACGTTTTGTTGACTTTCTGCGTTGACCAGCTTATGGTCGATGCGAAGTTCATGGAACTTCATAACGTGAGCGTGATCACGATGGTTATAGTCCGTAGTGACTATACCTACTGATCACCACGTTATCTAGGCTCAGTGACGAGTCGTAGTTTCGGCCAAAATGTGCATTCTTGCATATTTTGTAACCAAACTACTCGTGGGCATCAAAGCCGTTTGTTTTGATGTCAAACCTATTTTCAAACTTAGTTAAGTATGTTCTAACATGCTTAGCTCGTCACTTTTAGTTTAGTGCTTATATAGGGTCGTAAGGTAAGCGATCTAAACCATCGCTTATACTTTTGAACCCGACCCATTTGGTCGATCATTAGGATCCGACCAAACACCTTAGGTGACCATAGCTATAACCTATCTGTTACATTCATGCTTTCCATGTTTTCACATCATATGCCTGCTATGTTGTTAGTACATTATAGTACACGATTTCATTACATTTTATGCTATGTATGCCCATTGTGTGCGTACTTAGTGCATTGATTTACATGAACATTTCTGCTGCATATGTTTACTCAGCATATGGGCACATTGATTTACATGAACATTTCTGTTGCATATGTTTACTCAGCATATGGACACATTGATTTACATGAACATTTCTGTTGCATATGTTTACTCAGCATATGGACACATTGATTTACATGAACATTTCTGTTGCATATGTTTACTCAGCATATGGACACATTGATTTACATGAACATTTCTGCTGCATATGTTTACTCAGCATATGGGCACATTGATTTACATAAACATTTCTGCTTCGTATGTTTACTTAGCATACTTAGTACAATTGTTTACATCACATGCCTTCATTTTGTTATGACATTTGGTTTGTTGAACATGGGACAATACATTCATTAACATTAGCTATGCCGTTCGTTAGTAGGTAGTGGTACCATAGGAATTGACAACTCCCCTTTCTGAAATCTTGGGTTTGATAGGATTGGAAGGAATGACCGAATTTGATATACATAACTTAGATAAACCTTTAATTTGTTTAAGGGTTTATCGCCGCAGTCTCAAGGCTTGGATGTATGCATAGTTTACAATACCGCATAAATGTTAATATCAATAGAGCATGCACTTTTCCACAGAACATAACATTGATTTAAACCACGTTTTACTTCAACGACTTGTTTTGTGCATTTTACATATGGTTTAAGCTGATACATTTCGCTTACCATACATGATACATTTTGGGATACACATTACATGATTTACATTGAACATAAACACGTTGACATTGACATTCACATTTGGTGGTCTACATTGCACATAAACATTTGACACGGTTTACACAATAACTGTCACACCCCGACCACGTAGGACAACAAGCCGTGGCGGAAACATCGGGGAGTGTTGTAACAGAAGCAATCGTTTCACAAACATGGATACAAAAAGTGTTTTGTTTTATTGATAATATTAAGCATTGCAATGTCTTAACATAGAATAAACAAGTTTTATATTGTCTATCATAGTTATTATGTCACTAAGGCCTCGTCCATATCCTATGTGACGCATGCATCTTAGCAGTCATTCAAGCATCAACACCTGAACCATATGTAAAAACTTTAGTCAGCAAAGAAATGCTGGCGAGTACATAGGTTTTAAAGGAGTGTCGAATTCATGGCTAGTTTAAGTGTTGCAATACTTTATTAAAAACTTTGTTTTGAAAAGAGTATAATATTGCAACTTAATTAACCAACTCGAATCAAGCGGGTTGTAGTTTATAAAACCTCGTAGAAAAAACATCGTTGTGTGATATCGTTTCAAAATCGTTTACCCAAGTGAACTAAATAACGCCACGATATGTAATATGATGAAAACACTTATATATAAGAAGTACCATCGGCGTATCTACCATGTTTTCACCACATTATACCCGTCTCGTTATCTAAACACTTAACCAAAAACCAATCGCTTATCGAATTATTTAACATCGTTTCCAAGTCGTTCCCAAATCGTTTACTCGTTTCACCTCGTGTATCTTGTTTCAAATCGTTTAACTCGTCTCAAGTCGTATTCGTTTTAATAGTGAAACTACTTTTGGTCGTCTCACTAATAACATTCAAACCTGTGTGACTCGTTTATTGTTCAACTCGTTTTCGCATTAACAAACCTCCAAAGGGTAAGTTAACAATTATCAGATTTAGTCGTTACCCACAACCCCCACACATAACCATGGGTACAGTGCAATAACGGGATTTGTCAGATCCTATGGTACCATAACCTAATACTGGTCGGCTTGATCAATGCTAATGAATGTCATTCGTTATGTAATTACAACCAACAAGTCGTGTACACCTTATCGAAATTGTTATTAGTTTTGCATAAACCACCTTAATCGTTTTTGAAATCATCGTTTAAACTTTGAAATTCGTTTGGTACATATGAATCACCCCAAAACAATTGAAAATAGTAAAACAGGGGAACTATGTACTCACCTTGGGTGCGTTTTTAAATGTTAACACAATCCCTCAAATTGTTTATGCGTCCTAAATAAAGTAAGGATGATTTTTAATAATCAACATTCACATAAATACCGAAGTTTCTCCGATACTTAGAATTTTCACATAACTTTGAGTTTTCTCGAAAAGTTATTATTTTTGATTATTTTGGTGTATTTGTATATATATACATATACTTAAGCGTAATACGCATAATCTTGCCAACACTAACACATCATCATACACATATTGTAAAACACATAGCACATTGTGACACATTAAATTTACTCATGAACAACCCATTATAGTTATGTCGAAAAACACTTATTTTAGCGTTTCGGTAACATTTTTGAGCGTCGGAAGTCACGTATGACTAACCGAACACCAAGTAAACTTAGTATAAGTTAAAATACTTGTCTTTATATCAAAAATATCAGTTTGGTTACTGATCAAAAACAGTTTAATAAAAATCCTCCGAAAAGGCGATTTTTAACCGTTTTACCGCAAAGTTTTGCATCAACCGTCACCCGAACTATCCCAAATCGAAACGACTTGAAATTTTGACACAACCCATGTTATTTACTGAATAAAATAATGGTTATACTCACAATAGTGCAGGTCTTAAATAGAGCATATAAATCATGCAAATTTCACATATTTTATCACTTTTTAAGCTATATGTACAACATGCAATGCTACCAAACCTATGTAAAAGTTTTATGCCATTATATTACCCCAAATAATGTTATTTTTAGTGCTTGTAACCTGATCTAAAACAGTTTTTGTCATATAACCATTTTTCATCATCTCTTGAGCTTTAAATCGACATATTCCTTCATGTACAAGTGCCTAAATCATACTATCATAACATCAACATTTTATGTTAATCTAAATGCATCAAATATATGATATATTCAGATTTATTTGCTGATGTATTTAAGCATTTAACATATCATACATAGATCATCAATCACTTGCATTTAAACTATTATTCAAGAGCATGCAACAACATAAGCAAGTATTTAACAAGAAATCGAACTTCAAGGCTCATACACACACATATATATGTACGGTTATACATACATATATATCACCACCAATTTTTATTTGTTTCAAGACCCATTTCTTTTAGATTTCAAGTTTAGTGAAAAATTCCAAGATTCAAGAGAAACTTCCAACCATCAAGAACAAAGTATATGATTTAAACATAAACTTTATACCTTCAAGATTCAAGTGAGTTTTTGATGAGATGGAGCTTGAAATCACTTGAAATCACCTTGGAAACTCCTTTGGATCTTCACACCAACTTGAAACTAGCTAGAAGGGTGTTGAATATGAAGAACAAAGTTTGAAGGTATGAATATGGTGAGAGAGAGGGAGTGGACGGTTTGGGGAAGGGAAGAGAAGGTGTAGTTTGAGTGTTGTGTGAGGTGAAGTGTGAAGTAGGGTTGTGTATATATATGCCATAATCTAAATCAAATCTTTCAAGATCACAAGATCTTAAAATATCTTGAGATATCCAAGAAAGATCATATAGAAATATAGTGCAAGATTTGGGAAATATTTGGTGGGCCACACATATATATGTGACCGTAAATGTATATGGGGGAGGGGTTTAGAGTGCAACTTTGATGGTATATTAGATAAAAACAGGTGTTTAACTGGATACCGGGTATTTTATCTAGCGTTTAAATCCCGGTTTATGGCGTTCTAAATTATTTTTATTTTTCTATAAAAATAATCTTGCCAAAATATTACTGAAATAAATTTCAGTTGTCAAGACTGGCTGCGTTGTCCGCGTTTCGCAGTAAAAGCACTGTGTCGCGTAGAAACACGCGGTACGTGTTTAAACTTGGAAAATAACGTTTTTAATTTATTTTTCAACACGAACCTGATTAAAATAAGATTTTAATCATAACAGAATATTTGTGGGATTTAAATATTATCCGGGCGGTCACCAACGTTCGTTTCGCAGTTTTGTCGCAATTAGTTCTTTAGTTCAAATAAACATGTTTTCGCCATACCGAATCCTTCGAAACTTATTTCTAAGTAATGTAAGGGATATTTAGGGTATGTTTGGCTTACGTCACAGTTCCGGAATGTAGGTCGCGTTAAACTGATTGCGTTTAAGCACCAGTTTGCGTATAACCTTCCAGAAAGTGATTTAAAGTTTGAAGTCGAAATCGAATCAAATTGTAAATGTGACACCTGTGTCACCGCGACCATCAAACAAATACCAAGCTGATGAAATATTGTATTTCATACTTGGGATCTTGTATAAATATGTGTATGTTTTGCACATATCAATTATTGTTCAATTTCAAACTCTACATTGCTTTCTAGAGCATTATACGCAAACTGGTGCGTAAACGTACTCAGTTTAATGCGACAAATACTCCGGAACATCAACATATACTCAACATACCTTAAATAACCTTTACATAACTTAGAAATAAGTTTTGAAGGCTTTGGTATAGCAAAAACAAGTTAATTCGCTTACAGGGACTAAACTTGACAAACTGCGAAAGTATGCCAATTTGAACTGTAACGAACATTTCGGAACATGTCCATAAGTTAAACATACCCTAAATATCCTCTACATAGCTTAGAAATAGGCTTTGAAGCGTTTGGTATGCTAAAACAAACTTTTGGATCATTCAGGGACTAAAAGTGTCAAAAAGTGCACAAGTTTGCACTTTCGCGCATTACTTACGTTCTGAATACATCCGGACATCCAAAAATTTATGTAAGCATCCTTATATTATTCCTTAGTGTTTGGCATGAGAAAAATCCATTCGTCACGTCATTTGGATCGTTTTTCGCGCTTATGCGCATTCCGTCATAATTAAGCGAACATCGCGTTCGTACGACCAAACGAACCAACATCCGGAACATTTTTGAGCATGTTTCATGTCCACAATGTTTAGGCATCATTTTAGGGCCTTAAAGTTGACTTTACGGGCCTTAGAAGTGTCGGAAATGGCTTAAATACGCAACATGGACCAAAACTGTCATTTTTCAAAGTATATGCAGATCAGACGGGCTCAGGCGGCCCGCCTGAGTTTTTGCATATCCTGACGCGGGCCGCGTGGGACTATCAGACAGATTCAATGTATGCATTTAATGCAGTTGGCCTTTCGTTCGATCAAGGGGCGATGCCCTTTCACCCAATCAAGAGCCAAGGGGCATTTTCTGACTTACCACAACATTTCGACAAGTGTACGCACGAGATCGTGACACGATATTCGATAAACGATCCTAACGGTTCCACTTTTCCTATAAATACCCCCCCCTTTGTTCCAAAACCCACACAATCTGATCTTAAGGCTCTAAGTTGGAACCGTTGTTTCATACCTGAGCTATTTTGATCTAGATTAGCATTCGGGGACCCTCCGTAAGTCTTCTTTCGTTCTTTTATTCGCTTTTCGAGTCCGAAAGTCAACGTTTTGTTGACTTTCTGCATTGACCAGCTTATGGTCGATGCGAAGTTCATGGAACTTCATAACGTGAGCGTGATCACGATGGTTATAGTCCATAGTGACTATACCTACTGATCACCACGTTATCTAGGCTCAGTGACGAGTCGTAGTTTCGGCCAAAATGCGCATTCTTGCGTATTTTGTAACCAAACTACTCGTGAGCATCAAAGCCGTTTGTTTTGATGCCAAACCTGTTTTCTAAACTTAGTTAAGCATGTTCTAACATGCTTAGCTCGTCACTTTTAGTTTAGTGCTTATATAGGGTCGTAAGGTAAGCGATCTAAACCATCGCTTATACTTTCGAACCCGACCCATTTGGTCGATCATTAGGATCCGACCAAACACATTAGGTGACCATAGCTATAACCTTCCGAGGTTATACCTTGTAGTCACGATGTTAGGCGTTCCAGACGCGTTCTACGCGAATGACGCGTAAGGTAGCATAAGCTACCTAAACAGGTCGTGATGGACCGTAAGCACTTAGGTTAAGTTTCATTTTAGTATGTAGGCTTTGTTAAACCATATTACACGAGTCTGCATACTCGTTTGGTTTACGAACCCGCGTACTATCCGATCCTTCCGATTTGGTCCGGTATATTAACATAGCTACCTATTAGGTGCCGTTTGATATCCCGTGATCTTTAGCATTATCTGGTTATTATACAAGAACTTCAAAGCAATCTCAGGTGAGTACATTAAACCCCTCTTTTACTGTTTTCCAAACTGTTTTGGGGTGAAACACATGTGCCTACTTGCTACTTTCATGCTTTCCGGTTTTCACATCATATACTGCTATGTTCGATAGTACATATATAGTACATGATTTCATTGTTTCATGCTACGTACACCCATTGTGTGCATACGTAGTACATTGTTTCACATTGCATATCTGTTGCATATGCTCATCCAGCATATGAACACAGTATACTACATTTTGAACCGTTGTACTCTACAATACATTTCATGCTACGTACGCCCATTGTGTGCATACGTAGTACATTGTTTCACATTGCATTTCTGTTGCATATGCTCATCCAGCATATGAACACATTACACTACATTTTGAACCGTTGTAACCATTTGACTATGTGGACCGTCTTACCCTTTTGATTTCATGAACCGTCTGTAACCATGGAACCGTGTAAACCAGTTGTATCCGTTGACATGAATTACATTTGACAATAGACATTTGACTATACATGAACATTTCTACCGTTGTTAAACATTTCATCTTGATGGTTTGGTTTGAGTAAGTGATTAAGTAACGAGGCGTGTGTAATATGATACAAGCATGGTGGATACGCCGCTGGTACTTCCTATATATAAGTGTTTGTATGGTATTACATATCGTAGCGTTATTTGAATCATTTCAATTTGAGACATAGAGCATTTTATACAAATAACACGCTTTTCACAAGACATTGATTTACAAACAACAAATCTTATACAAACTCTTTTTACATGGTTATTCAGTTAACCATGCATTGTTCTCTTATTTATACATATCATTTGATCTTACCGTTTTTCAAATGATTTACAAGACAAAGCAAAATACGAGGTTCATGACTAAACATTTTCTCAAACTCAAGTCATGAATTCCGTTTTCACAAAACCAATGTATCTCACAGGCATTTTTATGCTGACGTACCTATTTTCACATGTGTTTTCAGGAGATGATGCATAGGACTTATCAAGACATACTTAGGCGGACCTGTGCCTTAGTGACTTAAAACGAGACAAGAACTAGTTAATTTATGTTATGTACACTTTGATTCTTGTTTAGACAATGTAAACCTTCATGTTTGATTTATAAAACGAAACTTCATTTGCCATGGATTTGAAACAATTGATTACAACACTCCCCGACGTTTCCGCCACGTTTTGTATGTTCTACGTGGTCGGGGTGTGACAGTAAAATTGTCAAACACAAATACACATATATTAACACTAAAGCACATTGTTTTATTGATAATCACCATTGTTTTACATCGTACAGAGATTACAGAACATAGTTGTCACATTCTCCCCTACTTTAGGAAATTTCGTCCCGAAATTTTATTTAGAGGAAACTTGTGAAAGCTTGAAACATGAAGTCGAAAAGATAAAACAACACCGGTTAGGGTTCCGAACTTCTAGTAACTTTAAATAACATTATGCTTGCAAGGCAAGAGGGACACTTATATACAAGTATATGAAGCGTCATTGGTGCGTCCACCGTACCTTCATTACATTGTTCACATTTCGTTATTGTTGTCACTATTGGTTCTTACACATGATAAATCTTACTGTGGTTTCTGTGCACTGAATTTTTATAATTATGTACGCGTCCATAATTACGTCATCCTTGCATAGTCCACACAGTGCATTTAATAATGTGTAGGGGAAAAACCAAATGAATGAACCTGTGATGAGTGTGACTGGGCCACCATAGGGTCCTTTCAGCTGTATCATCACATGCCACTCTTAACCAGATTTTGAATCAATCTTTAACTAGACCACTCAAGGGTCTATTTTCGAATCATGGAATTATACTATATAATCCAAGGGTCTTAGCTACCACCTAGAAACCCATTAAGGATTTAAGATAGTACCTTTTGATATCCTATTATGAATCCCTCTTATGAGGATATGGAAGATTCTAGGAGGATTTGGATAACGAAAATCGGATCTCATAATAAAAGAGAACACCTAAACACATAATCGCATTAATCGTTTAACTTGACCTTTAATTTGTTATCTTTGGACACGGGTATTTAAAGCAGGAATCAAATCAGGGCTCTGGTTTGAAATTCCATGGGCTTGCGTCCCAAATCTGCATAACTCTTTTGACGGCTTCTAGCAGTCACAAGATTATCGCGGATTTTCTTGATTTTGTCCGTTGTTTCGAGAACGATCTCAGGTCCAGTAAGCTGAGCTTCACCCGCCTCGTTCCACAGACAGGTGAACGACATTTTCGACCGTAGAGAGCTTCGAATGGTGCCATTTTAATGCTAGCATGATAACTATTGTTGTAAGAGAACTCGATCATTGGCAGATGAGAATCCCAATTACCACCAAAATCTATCACGCATGCTCTAAGCATATCCTCCAAAGTTTGAATTGTCCTCTCGGATTGACCATCTGTTTGGGGATGATAAGCAGTGCTTAGATTTAGTTGGGTTCCCATAGCAGATTGCATGGTTTTCCAGAAATTAGATGAAAATCGAGCATCACGATCAGAAATGATATCCAAAGGAACACCATGTCGTGAAACAATCTCATCAACATAAATCTTTGCAAGTTTATCAGCAGATAGGTCTTCGCGAATCAGGAGAAAATGAGCTAACTTCGTTAATCGATCGATAACAACCCAGATAGCATCGTGACCTTTAGAAGTACGCGGTAGCTTAGTGATGAGATCCATCGCAATGCTCTCCCACTTCCAAACCGGTATCTCTGGTTGTACAGGCAAACCAGAAGGTCGTTGATGTTCAGCCTTGACTTTATGACAAGTTAGGCATTTTGATACATACAAGGCAACATCTTTCTTCATACCAGGGCACCAGAACTTAGTACGAAGATCCTTGTACATTTTATCAGCACCAGGATGGATAGAATATCGGGACTTGTGAGATTCGTCCATCACTAGGGTGCGGAGATCGTCTTGTCTCGGGACCCACAAACGATCCTTGAAATAAAGCAAACCATCGCCTTTTGCTTCGAGTTTAAGCTCAAGCTGATGTGGTAATTCCATACTCATCAAATTCTGTGAAACACAAAATTGCTGAGCTTGAAGAACACGAGATTGAAGATCAGATAGTGTTTGAACGGAATGAAGCTTGACTCGCTCTTTTCGACTAAGCGCATCGGCCACGACATTCGCTTTACCAGGATGGTAGCGAATTTCGCAATCGTAATCGTTCAAGAGTTCAACCCAACGTCGTTGCCTCATGTTCAGCTCTTTCTGATTAAGAATATGCTGAAGACTTTTGTGGTCTGTGAAAACCACACACTTCGTGCCATAGAGGTAGTGTCTCCAGATTTTAAGCGCGAAAACCACAGCTCCTAACTCGAGATCACGAGTCATATAGTTCTTCTCGTGGATTTTCAGTTGTCGAGATGCATATGCAATAACTTTACGTCGTTGCATGAGGACGCAACCAAGGCCTAAGTTGGATGCATCGCAATAGACAACGAAATCATCGTTTCCCTCGGGCAGAGATAGAACAGGAGCATTACATAACTTCCGCTTCAGCGTTTGAAACGCTTCTTCTTGCTTGGGTCCCCACTCAAAAGGCTTATTCTTTTGAGTCAAAGCAGTGAGTGGAACCGCAATCTTCGAGAAATTAAAATGAATCGACGATAATAACCAGCAAGACCAAGAAAAGATCGAATCTCTGTCGGCGTTGTCGGTGTATTCCACTCCTTAATAGCAGCAATCTTGGATAGATCCACATGAATACCCTGCTCGTTGACTATATGACCTAGAAACTGAACTTCTTTAAGCCAGAATTCACACTTGGAGAATTTAGCGAAAAGTTGTTCCTTCTTAAGGAGTTCCAACGTTAAGCGAAGGTGTTGCTCGTGATCGGCTCGAGTCTTCGAATAAATGAGGATATCGTCGATGAACACAATAATGAACTTATCTAAACAAGGTTTACAGACCCTATTCATTAAGTCCATAAAGATAGCTGGAGCATTCGTCAAGCCAAAAGGCATGACTGTGAACTCGTAATGCCCATATCTTGTGCGGAAAGCAGTTTTGGGAATATCTTCTTCGAGAACACGAAGTTGATGATACCCAGAACGCAGATCGATCTTAGAAAAACATGAAGCACCTTGCAGCTGGTCAAAGAGATCATCAATTCGAGGTAGGGGATATCGATTCTTGATGGTAATCTTATTAAGCTCACGATAATCGATACACATTCGAAAAGACCCATCTTTCTTTTTCACGAAGAGGACAGGAGCTCCCCAAGGTGAATAACTCGGACGGATGAATCCTTTATCAGATAACTCTTGAAGCTGTTTCGATAACTCTTGCATTCCTAACGGTGCAAGACGATAAGGTGCTTTCGCAATCGGGTTGGCATTAGGTACAAGGTCGATATGAAACTCAACTTGACGAACTGGAGGCAAACCAGGCAGTTCATCGGGAAACACCTCTGGATAATCCCGAACAATCGGAATATCCTGGATACTCTTACTTTTGCTTCTCTCCTCGGTGACATGTGCTAGAAAAGCAACATATCCCTTTCTTAAATATCTTTGGGCCTTTGTACACGACATAAGCTTCAATCCACCTGAAGGTTTCTTACCACGAACCTCCAAAATATCGCCAGAAGACAAAGGAAAACGTACAATCTTATCGAAACAAACCACCTCAGCGTGGTGTTTGGTTAACCAATCCATTCCAACGATGACGTCGAAGCTCCCAAGTTGCATTGGCGTGAGGTCAATAGGAAAAAGATGGCTATCAAGGTTCAACTGACAATCACGAATAACAGAATCGAGAACAAGAGGTTTACCAGTAGTAACTTCGACAGATAGGGGTTTTCCTTAATTTAGTTCTAGGTATCGCAAGCAAAGGTTCAAAAGATAACGAAACAAAACTTCGATCGGCACCATAATCAAAAAGAATAGATGCGGGTTGATTATTAACAAGAAACGTACCGTTGACAACAAAGGTACCATTGACAACGAGGTTGTCAGCCCTCGCCTTGTTTGCATTCAAATTGTACGCTCGTCCATGGGCGGGATTCGCGTTCGCATTGACATTCGGATAAACAAGAAAGGTATTGAAAACATCGACAGAACACAAGGAAGGCGATCATTTGTTCGTTACCTCAAACAAACAAATGACACGCAGTGACTAATCAAAGTAAATGAATCAAAATAATGCGTCGCGAAGACATGCTCGCCTATAAGTGAACACTCGCCCCAAGAGTTCCCAGGTAAGAGTGACTGGTCCGATTATGTGGATTTGTACGAACACTCTAGCCTTAGACAGAAAACTCAGGGTACAGGCATTCACTCTTCCAGTTTGCACGTGTTCACATTATTTTAACCTAAAATTTGACGAGATTTTGAAAATTCAAAAGGCACTAAGCCAAATATGCATCAAACTGGAAGGGTTCAAAACCATAAAACAGAGGGTTCAAAACCTAGTAATCAATCATCCTAGAACAGATGATTAATTTTCGAAGCAGATTCGGATTTGTGTTCTCGTTGTGATTATCACCTAAGGATAGGTGACGGTATTGTTTTAAAATCTAAACACAAGTAAACTTGTGTTAGGGTCCTAAAGTTATAGTCTAGGTCAAGCATTACTAATAACCTAATTCCCTAAAACCATTGGCTCTGATACCAACTTTCTTCTGTCACACCCCGACCACGTAGGACAACAAACCGTGGCGGAAACATCGGGGAGTGTTGTAACAGAAGCAATCGTTTCACAACCATGGATACAAAAAGTGTTTCGTTTTATTGATAATATTAAGCATTGCAATGTCTTAACATAGAATAAACAAGTTTTATATTGTCTATCATAGTTATTATGTCACTAAGGCCTCGTCCAGATCCTATGTGACGCATGCATCTTAGCAGTCATTCAAGCATCAACACCTGAAACATATGTAAAAACTTTAGTCAGCAAAGAAATGCTGGCGAGTACATAGGTTTTAAAGGAGTGTCGAATTCATGGCTAGTTTAAGTGTTGCAATACTTTATTAAAAACTTTGTTTTGAAAAGAGTATAATATTGCAACTAAATTAACCAACTCGAATCAAGCGGGTTATAGTTTATAAAACCTCGTAGCCATGATTCTTAACCCAAAAACCTTTGCTTTAGAACACCAACTTGTAAAACATCTTGTAAAAACTCGTATAGTGTATATCTCTTAGAAAAAACATCGTTGTGTGATATCGTTTCAAAATCGTTTACCCAAGTGAACTAAATAACGCCACGATATGTAATATGATGAAAACACTTATATATAAGAAGTACCATCGGCGTATCTACCATGTTTTCACAACATTATACCCGTCTCGTTATCTGAACACTTAACCAAAAACCAATCGCTTATCGAAATCATTTAACATCGTTTCCAAGTCGTTCCCAAATCGTTTACTCGTTTCACCTCGTGTATCTCGTTTCAAATCGTTTAACTCGTCCCAAGTCGTATTCGTTTTAATAGTGAAACTACTTTTGGTCGTCTCACTAATAACATTCAAACCTGTGTGACTCGTTTATTGTTCAACTCGTTTTCGCATTAACAAACCTCCAAAGGGTAAGTTAACAATTATCAGATTCAGTCGTTACCCACAACCCCCACACATAACCATGGGTGCAGTGCAATAACGGGATTTGTCAGATCCTATGGTACCATAACCTAATACTGGTCGGCTTGATCAATGCTAATGAATGTCATTCGTTATGTAATTACAACCAACAAGTCGTGTACACCTTATCGAAATCGTTATTAGTTTTGCATAAACCACCTTAATTGTTTTTGAAATCATCGTTTAAACTTTGAAATTCGTTTGGTACATATGAATCACCCCAAAACAATTGAAAATAGTAAAACAGGGGAACTATGTACTCACCTTGGGTGCGTTTTTAAATGTTAACACAATCCCTCAAATTGTTTATGCGTCCTAAATAAAGTAAGGATGATTTTTAATAATCAACATTCACATAAATACCGAAGTTTCTCCGATACTTAGAATTTTCACATAACTTTGAGTTTTCTCGAAAAGTTATTATTTTTGATTATTTTGGTGTATTTGTATATATATACATATACTTAAGCGTAATACGCATAATCTTGCCAACACTAACACATCATCATACACATATTGTAAAACACATAGCACATTGTGACACATTAAATTTACTCATGAACAACCCATTATAGTTATGTCGAAAAACACTTATTTTAGCGTTTCGGTAACATTTTTGAGCATCGGAAGTCACGTATGACTAACCGA
This sequence comes from Helianthus annuus, assembly GCF_002127325.2. Taxonomy (NCBI): domain Eukaryota; kingdom Viridiplantae; phylum Streptophyta; class Magnoliopsida; order Asterales; family Asteraceae; genus Helianthus; species Helianthus annuus. Next base: position 74,165,198 of record NC_035442.2, on the reverse strand, counting down.
ACACCAAGTAAACTTAGTATAAGTTAAAATACTTGTCTTTATATCAAAAATATCAGTTTGGTTACTGATCAAAAACAGTTTAATAAAAATCCTCCGAAAAGGCGATTTTTAACCGTTTTACCGCATAGTTTTGCATCAACCGTCACCCGAACTATCCCAAATCGAAACGACTTGAAATTTTGACACAACCCATGTTATTTACTGAATAAAATAATGGTTATACTCACAATAGTGCAGGTCTTAAATAGGGCATATAAATCATGCAAATTTCACATATTTTATCACTTTTTAAGCTATATGTACAACATGCAATGCTACCAAACCTATGTCAAAGTTTTATGCCATTATATTACCCCAAATAATGTTATTTTTAGTGGTTGTAACCTGATCTAAAACAGTTTTTGTCATATAACCATTCTTCATCATCTCTTGAGCTTTAAATCGACATATTCCTTCATGTACAAGTGCCTAAATCATACTATCATAACATCAACATTTTATGTTAATCTAAATGCATCAAATATATGATATATTCAGATTTATTTGCTGATGTATTTAAGCATTTAACATATCATACATAGATCATCAATCACTTGCATTTAAACAATTATTCAAGAGCATGCAACAACATAAGCAAGTATTTAACAAGAAATCGAAATTCAAGGCTCATACACACACATATATATGTACGGTCATACATACATATATATCACCACCAATTTTTATTTGTTTCAAGACCCATTTCTTTTAGATTTCAAGTTTAGTGAAAAATTCCAAGATTCAAGAGAAACTTCCAACCATCAAGAACAAAGTATTTGATTTAAACATAAACTTTATACCTTCAAGATTCAAGTGAGTTTTTGATGAGATGGAGCTTGAAATCACTTGAAATCACCTTGGAAACTCCTTTGGATCTTCACACCAACTTGAAACTAGCTAGAAGGGTGTTGAATATGAAGAACAAAGTTTGAAGGTATGAATATGGTGAGAGAGAGGGAGTGGACGGTTTGGGGAAGGGAAGAGAAGGTGTAGTTTGAGTGTTGTGTGAGGTGAAGTGTGAAGCAGGGTTGTGTATATATATGCCATAATCTAAATCAAATCTTTCAAGATCACAAGATCTTAAAATATCTTGAGATATCCAAGAAAGATCATATAGAAATATAGTGCAAGATTTGGGAAATATTTGGTGGGCCACACATATATAAGTGACCGTAAATGTATATGGGGGAGGGGTTTAGAGTGCAACTTTGATGGTATATTAGATAAAAACAGGTGTTTAACTGGATACCGGGTATCTTATCTAGCGTTTAAATCCCGGTTTATGGCGTTCTAAATTATTTTTATTTTTCTATAAAAATAATCTTGCCAAAATATTACTGAAATAAATTTCAGTTGTCAAGACTGGCTGCGTTGTCCGCATTTCGCAGTAAAAGCACTGTGTCGCGCAGAAACACGCGGTACGTGCTTAAACTTGGAAAATAATGTTTTTAATTTATTTTTCAACACGAACCTGATTAAAATAAGATTTTAATCATAACAGAATATTTGTGGGATTTAAATATTATCCGGGCTGTCACCAACGTTCGTTTCGCAGTTTTGTCGCAATTAGTTCTTTAGTTCAAATAAACATGTTTTCGCCATACCGAATCCTTCGAAACTTATTTCTAAGTAATGTAAGGGATATTTAGGGTATGTTTGGCTTACGTCACAGTTCCGGAATGTAGGTCGCGTTAAACTGATTGCGTTTAAGCACCAGTTTGCGTATAACCTTCCAGAAAGTGATTTAAAGTTTGAAGTCGAAATCGAATCAAATTGTAAAATTGTCAAACACAAATACACATATATTAACACTAAAGCACATTGTTTTATTGATAATCACCATTGTTTTACTTCGTACAGAGATTACAGAACACAGTTGTCACAATAACACTTGACATTTGGTTTATACATGAACAATTTACATGGTGGATTGGTTTGGGTAAATGGTTTGAGTAACGTGGAGTATGTAATATGATGCAAATATGGTGGATACGCCGCTGGTACTTCCTATATATAAATGTTTGTATAATATTACATATCGTGGCGTTATCTAAGTCATTTCAGTTTAGACACATTACATTTTACACAAATAACATATTCTTCACAAGACATTATTTTCACAATAAACTTATCTTATTCAACTCATTTTACTTGGTTACTCGCTTAACCTTGCACTTATCTATACATATCATCTTATGTTATCGTTTTTCAAATGGTTTACACAGCGAGACAAATTACCAGGTTCATGACTGACTGATATTAAACATTCTTTAAACTCAAGTCATGAATCCCATTTTCACAAAACCTATGTATCTCACAGGCATTTTTATGCTGACGTACCTACTTTCACATGTGTTTTCAGGAGCTGTTCCATAGGACGATGAACACCACACTAGGGCGGACCTGTGCCTTAGAGACTAAAAACTGAAGATAGAACTAGAATAACTGTGTTTTGAATTCTGTACTTCCTTTTAAGACAATGTAACACCCTTGTTAATAAATAAAATGTAACTTTAATTTCCATGGTTGTATAACAATTAATTCTGTCCACAACACTCCCCGACGTTTTCCGCCGCTGTTGCATGTTATACGCGGTCGGGGTGTGACAGATGATATGCAAGATCATTTGATATCTTCACAAGTTCACACCCATCTCCCTCATACATCTCTCTCTCCCTCTCGGCCCTCTCTTGTGCCGCCACCACCACCACCTTGTCACCACCATCATTCCATTTTTAAGCTTGTTTCAAGCTTAGAAGGATTCAAGAAGGTAGCTAATTGTGGAGCTTCAAGAAGGGCTTTGTCTTGCTTGTTCTTCATCTTTTCTCATCATCCTCCTCAATAGATTCTACCCTACCTATAAGCTAGTAGTAAGCCCTTGTTTAACCTTTGTTCATCTTATTTTATGGCTAACATTGTAGTATGATGCTTATGTTTACAACTAAAATGCAAGAACACTAAAAAAAATACAAACATAAAGGTTACATGAAGTTTACTTGTATATGAAATGCTATTAGTTGATGTTGTCATGGGTATGTTGTTGGTTTAGGGTTGGTTAATACATATATGATGATTGATCGTCGAACTCTTGATAAAATCCGTTGTTCGGACATGTGTTGATACAATATAGAAACATATTAAACTATAAAGAACATGCTGAATCACATTTCCAGCCGACTTCATCGGGCTGTAAACAGGTCATAAACGCCACGAAAAACTGATATTTTGACTCTAAAATGTGATATTAGGAAATACGGTTCTAATGGCACCGGAATCATAATTTTTGGACTCCGTTTACTATTTTTAAAAGGTCATTTTGTAACAGCAGCTCAAGCTGCATTTTTGCTGCTGAAAATAGGTGTTATGTTTTTGGTCATAACTGGAAAAATATGATGAATCAGCTCATGGAATTCATACAGTAGATGAAAACTTATGCATCTGTAATTACCCCACTGGAATTTCGTAAATCGGACACTCGATGAATTTTTAATAAATTGTTCCGTGGACTGTGGTCAGAAATACATAAATCTGAGTTCAATCCGGAATGTGAATTTTCATAAAATATTGGTAGTGAACCGGACCCCGATATTTTTACAAAATAAAATATGGAATGTTTATGACGTTCTGTAAAAATCTGGGAATTTTTGGAATAAGTTAATTATTTTATTGAAATGTCCGAAAACAGCCTGGTTTTGAATATTAATGCTGAATTGATATAAGCTGTGACTTGCGTGTCTAAAGGTCGAGTATGCTATCTGAGAATGATCTAACATGTTATATGTGTTACGTGCACTATCGTAGGTATGCTTATGAGTGGGGAATGTATGGGAAATATATATATATATACGGGCATAAACAGTTAAAGTAATGCATGCTATGTGATAGATACGTGTAGGAACTTTGTGCTCTATTTGTAAGACACTAAATGACTAACTGTAAATCGTACTAGGACATGATTGACCGACCTTGACTGTTAGCGATATTTGAGAATCTAACCGAGCAAACCGAGGTGAGTTCACACTTTTCTACAAAGCATGGTAATTTCCTGGTGGGAATGGGAATGGGTAAAGGAAAAGGGATTCCTCGTCCTTTGAGATGTGTTCAGGAATGTAAATTCCTCGTCCTGTTGGGACGTGTTAGACTTACTGGACTAGAACTCTATCTGCGGAGTCCCTCCCTTTTTGTATCGACTTAATCGCCGAGGCTATGGCGAGCGGGTCATTAGTTAATAGCGCTATTAGGTTTAACAAACCTCACACCGTGCCAGTCGGACGGGCGTGTACTAATGGACTATGGCACGTCGGTGGTGATAGAACACCGACGCTAAGGCACAAATGATTTTTGTTAGTAGTCGATATGATAAACGAGTCTGGTAGTTTAAAATACTGGGGTAGCTCCCCACGGCCATAGTGTCGGGCTGGATAGTTAAATAATAAACGTTTTCGAACTATGGGGTAACCCCCACGACTGGATAGCCGAATGAGATTAAACTATGTTTTTGGAAATAACTCTAAAATGGACAACCAACCGTGAACTCACTCAACTTTGTTGTTGACTCGTTTTTACATGCTTTGCAGGTCATTAAATGCTATGGAGCTTGCATATGGAGGTGGTCGTTGTGGGATGCGAACTGATATGTCCCGTATTTAATAAATAAACTTTATGAACTTATTAAACCTACGTTTTGGACTTTAAACTTATGAACTATGGACTTATGTTTTGAACTTATTATGCTTCCGCTGTTAACCTAAAATCGGTTTACTTCTTTTTGGTCACCAATCGTATTGTGTTTGGTTTTATTTACTTAATTATGTTGTTCAATATGATTGGTGGCTCGATCCAGGTCACGTCACGCCTCCAAGCGGTGATACTCCGCAGGGTGGATTTTGGGGGTGTGACAGATTGGTATCAGAGCCATTGGTTATAGTGAACTTGGTTTTAAAAAGGGAAAAGATTTTTGATAAAACCAGACTATTACCTGTACAGTGCTCAACGATCCACAACGACGCATCACTCCACGTGCAAGACTCGACACCATAGGTGGTATGATATATGTTATACTTTCGGTTAGATAGTTCACACTGTGCATTGAATAATGTGATAATTGCAATTTAAACCTTGTGTGCTTACTCTCTACTGTCGTCCCACACTTATGCACTTTCGCAACACTTCCTCACTTACGTTGCTTCATTATGAAGATCATGAGCGGACGCGGAGGACGTATCAACCTCACTCAAGCCCAGTTGACGGCTTTGATCAACAAACGAGTCGCTGAGGCACTCGCAGCTGTTCCTGCAGGAGGTATAACCTGCTACTTCAACCCATCTTAGGACGTTTAGATCCCACCTTCGCGAATCAACCCTCGTGCTTAACCTTGTCTTTTATTCTCGCACCACAGGTCAACATACTCAGCCTCCTGTGTGCACATTCAAAACCTTCATGGATTGCCGACCTAGCACTTTCAGCGGCACAGAAGGAGCTGTAGGCCTTCTTCACTGGTTTGAGAAGCTCGAGTCTGTTTTCGAGATGTGTGAATGCCCTGAAGATCGCAGGGTGAAGTATGCTACTGGAATCCTCGAGGGTGCTGCGTTAACCTGGTGGAAAGCACAGGTTCAACTACTTGGGTTGGCGGTTGCTAATGCCATCCCGTGGAACGGTTTCAAAGAACTGATTAGAGAAGAGTACTGCAGTCGTGACGACATCCACAAGGTGGAAGTGGAATTTTTCAATCTGAAGATGACGGAGTCTGAGATCGAGGCATACACGAAGAGGTCGAACGAGCTGGCCATCCTGTGTCCTACTATGGTGGACCCTCCCTACAAACGCATTGAGCTATACCTTAAGGGCTTGGTGCCAGATATTCAAAGTCACGTAACCTCAGCTAACCTTGGCACTATACAGCAAGTCGTCAAGTTCGCTCATCGCCTCACTGATCAGGCAGTTGAGCAGAACAGGCTGCCAAAGCATATTAGCGCCACTACTTCTGATGCTCCCAACGACAATAAGCGCAAGTGGGATGGAAATCTGGGCAAGGGTTCTGTTTCAGCTCAATCTCAGCAGCGAAAGACGGATGAGTACAGGAGCCCCAGTCAGCAGTCTTCTGGGAATCAAAGTCAGGGTGGATACAAGGGAAATCACCCCAAATGTAATCGCTGTAACTTGCACCACAGTGGGCCATGTGGTAGGGGCAACTGTCATCAATGCAACAGGCCTGGTCACATGGCAAGGGACTGCAGGAGTCAGCATCCAGCGAATCAGAACCGGCAGCAGCAGCAGTGGCAACAACAAGGTAACAACAAAGGATGCTTTCAATGTGGCGTTGAAGGCCACTTTAAGAGGAACTGCCCCCAGCTGAACCAAAACCAGAACAATAACCAAAGAACTGGGAACCACAATGGAAACAACAACGGAGGCAACAATGGAGGTAACAATAATGGAAATGGCGCCCAATGTCGTGTGTTCGTGATTGGTCAGGGAGAAGCAAGGAACGATCCCAACGTTGTGATGGGTAAGTTTCTTCTGGACGACTTCTTTGTTACTGTTTTGTTCAATTCGGGTGCCGATACTAGTTATGTGTCCGTAAAAGTTAGCCAAATGCTTAAGCGCACTCCAACACTTCTGAACACCAAACACACGGTAGAACTAGCTAACGGTAAAAGTCTTGAAGCCACACACGTAGTTAAAGGTTGTAACCTCGTCTTAGCTGGTGAGACTTTCTCTATCGATCTTATTCCTATCACGCTGGGTAGTTTCGACGTTGTTATTGGGATGGATTGGTTATCTCATCATCAAGCGGAGATTGTTTGTAAGGAGAAAATCGTCCGCATTCCTCGTTCTGGTAAAGACCCTCTCATGATTCGTGGCGACAAGAGTGGTGCTGTCGAAGGCATCATCTCTTTCCTTAAGGCCCAGAAGTGTTTGCAAAAGGGCCACACTGCCATTCTAGCACTCGTTACTGACGCATCAACGGAAGAGAAGAGAATTGAAGACATCCCTATTGTGCGTGATTTTCCCGAGGTATTTCCTGAGGAATTACCTGGTCTTCCGCCTCATCGCCAACTTGAGTTTCAAATCGAGCTAGCTCCTGGAGCAGCGCCAGTAGCTCGAGCACCATATCGTCTAGCTCCATCAGAACTTTAAGAACTGTCCACACAACTACAAGAACTCTTGGAAAAGGGTTTTATACGTCCTATCTCTTTGCCCTGGGGAGCTCCAGTACTATTCGTGAAGAAGAAAGACGGTACCTTCAAAATGTGTATTGACTACCGCGAACTTAACAAGGTGACCGTGAAGAATCGTTATCCTCTCCCACGCATTGACGACTTGTTTGACCAGTTGCAAGGGTCGAGCTATTACTCTAAGATTGATTTGAGATCGGGATACCATCAGCTGAGAGTCCGAGATGAGAACGTCTCCAAAGCAGCATTCAGAACTCGTTACGGCCATTACGAATTTCTGGTTATGCCATTCGGGCTGACGAATGCACCAGCGGTCTTCATGGATCTCATGAACCGAGTGTGCAAGCCTTACCTGGATAAGTTCGTTATTGTGTTCATCGACGATATCCTGATCTATTCTAAGAGTCAGGAGGAACACGAGCAGCATCTACGACTTATGCTGGAACTTCTTCGAAAAGAGCAGTTGTATGCCAAGTTTTCGAAATGTGACTTTTGGCTTTGCGAAGTCCACTTTCTAAGCCATGTGGTAAATAAGGATGGAATTCATGTGGATCCATCTAAGGTTGAATCGATCAAGAATTGGCCTGCACCCCGCACACCAACAGAGATCCGCCAATTCTTAGGTTTGGCAGGATATTACAGAAGGTTTATCAAAGATTTCTCCAAGATTGCGCAACCCCTCACTTCACTGACTCAGAAGGGTGTCACCTATCGTTGGGGTGATGCACAGGAGTCCGCATTTCAGAACTTGAAGGATAGACTTTGTAGCGCGCCTATCCTCTCATTGCCTGAAGGCACAGACGATTTTGTGGTTTACTGCGATGCTTCCATCCAAGGACTTGGTTGCGTATTGATGCAACGTGACAAGGTCATTGCCTACGCATCACGCCAACTCAAGGTTCATGAAAGAAATTACACTACTCATGATCTGGAATTGGGAGCAGTTGTTTTCGCGCTTAAGATATGGAGACATTACCTGTACGGAACCAAGTGCACCATTTACACCGATTACAGGAGTCTCGAGCATATTTTCAAGCAAAAAGAATTGAATATGCGACAACGCCGATGGGTAGAGCTCTTGAGTGATTACGAATGCGCTATCAAGTATCATCCGGGCAAAGCCAATGTTGTGGCCGACGCCCTCAGTCGAAAGGATACTATACCTAGGCGTGTACGTGCGTTACAGCTTACCATCCAATCTAACCTTCCCGCTCAGATTCGCGATGCTCAAGTTGAAGCATTGAAGGCAGAGAACATCAGGGCTGAGTCCTTACGAGGATCGAGGCAACGACTAGAACAAAAAGAAAACGACGCCTACTATGTTAACGGACGCATCTGGGTTCCACTGTATGGAGACTTGCGCGAGCTTGTGATGGATGAAGAGCATAAGTCTCGTTACTCAGTACATCCTGGTTCGGACAAGATGTACCATGATCTCAAGACTACATACTGGTGGCCTGGTATGAAAGCCGACATAGCAACCTACGTTGGTAAATGTTTAACTTGTGCGAGAGTCAAGGTCGAATACCAGAAACCATCAGGCCCACTCCAACAACCAGAGATACCTAAATGGAAATGGGAGCAAATTTCCATGGATTTCGTTACTGGTCTGCCCAGATCTCAACGCGGAAACGATACCATTTGGGTGATCGTGGATCGACTGACCAAGTCTGCACATTTTCTGCCTATCAAAGAAACGGATAAGTTTTCTACTCTAGCAGACATCTACTTAAAAGAAGTGGTATCAAGGCACGGAGTGCCAACCTCCATCATTTCTGATCGTGACGCTCGTTTTACCTCTGAACCGTGGCAAGCTATGCATAAGTCTTTTGGCTCACGTTTGGATATGAGCACCGCTTATCACCCACAGACGGATGGGCAATCTGAACGCACCATTTAAACCCTTGAAGACATGCTTAGGCATGTGTAATCGATTTTGGTAACGGCTGGGAAAAGCATCTCCCGTTAGTGGAGTTTTCATACAACAACAGTTACCACACCAGCATCCAGGCCGCTCTATTTGAGGCATTGTATGGACGAAAGTGCAGATCACCTCTTTGTTGGGCAGAAGTTGGTGCAGTCAAATCACTGGTCTAGAACTTGTAGTAGATACAACCGAGAAGATTGCTCAGATACGACAACGAATGGCGGCAGCTCGTGACCATCAGAAAAGCTATGCCGATAAGCGAAGAAAGCCACTCGAGTTCCAGGTTGGGGATCAGGTGCTACTCAAAGTTTCACCTTGGAAAGGTGTAGTTCGTTTCGGAAAACGAGGCAAACTCAACCCGCGATACGTTGGACCCTTCGAAATCACCGAGAGAATTGGTAAAGTCGCTTACAGGCTGAACCTACCTGAAGAACTCAGTGGAGTTCACAACGTATTCCATGTGTCGAATCTGAAGAAGTGTCTGTCAGATGAGACCCTCATAGTTCCTCTCAAAGAGCTCACAATCGACGACAAGCTGCGATTCGTTGAGGAACCAGTAGAGATTACGGATCAAGACGTTAAGATTCTCAAGCACACTAGAATACCTCTCGTTCGAGTTCGTTGGAATGCTCGTCGTGGCCCAGAGTATACCTGGGAACGAGAGGACCAAATGAAACTCAAGTATCCCCAACTGTTTAAGAAAAACGCAACCACTACTGAGGCTGAAGCTACTGCAGAATTTCGGGACGAAATTCCAAATCAACGAGGGAATGATGTGATACCCCAGGAAAATCAGGAAAACAACGCAACTTAACTAGCTTCCTCAGTAAACACGCGCTAAATTTTGGGACGAAATTTTCTTAACAGGGGGAGAATGTGACAACCCTCAAATTTACATGTAACCGTACGATTATTTAATGATAATTAAAGGGCTTGATGACTGTGCTGAATCATTTAACTGCTCTCTGATTACTGTGATATACTTACATGTGTTTGTTAACGTACTTGGCTTGTGCAGAAAACTTGACTAAACGGTCCTGAATATTTTCCTATGTGTTAGGAATTAATTGCGTTACAAAAATATATATATAAGACGCCTTACGGAATAATTAAACACTTTAACGAAACAGTATCCGACCGAACAACCGGACATTACCCAGGACACCAAAATATTGCTAGAAACATTGTTTAATTATTTCTTGGCTAGTTATGGTCCCCGAACACCATAACACCCACTAGAATATCTACTAATTAACACTAGTAACCTTATACTTGAAATTGAACTAATATTTACCAACTTACCATCACAATTTACAAATAACCCCCCCCCCATGCCCATTTACGGTCACCATGGACCCACCCCATATCTCACTAGATTTCCTTTATATTTTATTTGATATCTTGCTTGATTGAGTAGCCATGATATTGTGTAAGAGATTATAAGTATGGTGACTTAGATACTAGATCATTTCATATCTCATATCATATCTTTACATGATTCACCAAATCCACCACCTTACCTCCCAAGATTTGATCACTATATTTTATTTGATCTTTGCTTGTGATCTTGGACATAATATTTGAGAATCATTATAAGTATGGTAGGATGATATGCAAGATCATTTGATATCTTCACAAGTTCGCACCCATCTCCCTCATACATCTCTCTCTCCCTCTCGGCCCTCTCTTGTGCCGCCACCACCACCACCATGTCACCACCATCATTCCATTTTTAAGCTTGTTTCAAGCTTAGAAGGATTCAAGAAGGTAGCTACTTGTGGAGCTTCAAGAAGGGCTTTGTCTTGCTTGTTCTTCATCTTTTCTCATCCTCCTCCTCAATAGATTCAACCCTAGTTATAAGCTAGTAGTAAGCCCTTGTTTAACCTTTGTTCATCTTATTTTATTGCTAACATTGTAGTATGATGCTTATGTTTACAACTAAAATGCAAGAACACTAAAAAAATACAAACATAAAGGTTACATGAAGTTTACTTGTATATGAAATGCTATTAGTTGATGTTGTCATGGGTATGTTGTTGGTTTAGAGTTGGTTAATACATATATGATGATTGATCGTCGAACTCTTGATAAAATCCGTTGTTCGGACATGTGTTGATACAATATAGAAACATATTAAACTATAAAGAACATGCTGAATCACATTTCCAGCCGACTTCATCAGGCTGTAAACAGGTCATAACGCTACGAAAAACTGATATTTTGACTCTAAAATGTGATATTAGGAAATACGGTTCTAATGGCACCGGAATCATAATTTTTGGACTCCGTTTACTATTTTTAAAAGGTCATTTTGTAACAGCAGCTCAAGCTGCATTTTTGCTGCTGAAAATAGGTGTTATGTTTTTGGTCATAACTGGAACAATATGATGAATCAGCTCATGGAATTCATACAGTAGATGACAACTGATGCATCTGTAATTACTCCACTAGAATTTCGTAAATCGGACACTCGATGAATTTTTAATAAATTGTTCCGTGGACTGTGGTCAGAAATACATAAATCTGAGTTCAGTCAGGAATATGAATTTTTATAAAATATTGGTAGTGAACCGGACCCCGATATTTTTACACAATAAAATATGGAATGTTTATGACGTTCTGTAAAAATCTGGGAATTTTTGGAATAAGTTAACTATTTTATTGAAATGTCCGAAAACAGCCTGGTTTTGAATATTAATGCTGAATTGATATAAGCTGTGACTTGCGTGTCTAAAGGTCGAGTATGTTATCTGTGAATGATCTAACATGTTATATGTGTTACGTGCACTATCGCAGGTATGCTTATGAGTGGGGAATGAATGGGAAATATATATATATATACGGGCATAAACAGTTAAAGTAATGCATGCTATGTGATATATACGTGTAGGAACTTTGTGCTCTATTTGTAAGACACTAAATGACTAACTGTAAATCGTACTAGGACGTGATTGACCGACCTTGACTGTTAGCGATATTTGAGAATCTAACCGAGCAAACCGAGGTGAGTTCACACTTTTCTACAAAGCATGGTAATTTCCCGGTGGGAATGGGAATGGGTACAGGAATAGGGATTCCTCGTCCTTTGAGACGTGTTCAGGAATGTAAATTCCTCGTCCTGTTGGGACGTGTTAGACTTACTGGACTAGAACTCTATCTGCGAAGTCCCTCCCTTTTTGTATCGACTTAATCGCCGAGGCTATGGCGAGCGGGTCATTAGTTAATAGCGCTATTAGGTTTAACAAACCTCACACCGTGCCAGTCGGACGGGCGTGTACTAGTGGACTATGGCACGTCGGTGGTGATAGAACACTGACGCTAGGGCACAATTGATTTTTGTTAGTAGTCGATATGATAAACGAATCTGGTAGTTTAAAATACTGAGGTAGCTCCCCACGGCCAAAGTGCCGGGCTGGATAGCCAGGGAAGGTGGACATGGGATGGTTAACTAATAAACGTTTTCGAACTATGGGGTAACCCCCACGGCTGGATAGCCGAATGAGATTAAACTATGTTTTTGGAAATAACTCTAAATGGACAACCAACCGTGAACTCACTCAACTTTGTTGTTGACTCGTTTTTACATGCTTTGCAGGTCATTAAATGCTATGGAGCTTGCATATGGAGGTGGTCGTTGTGGGATGCGAACTGATATGTCCCGTATTTAATAAATAAACTTTATGAACTTATTAAACCTACGTTTTGGACTTTAAACTTATGAACTATGGACTTATGTTTTGAACTTATTATGCTTCCGCTGTTAACCTAAAATCGGTTTATTTCCTTTTGGTCACCAATCGTATTGTGTTTGGTTTTATTTACTTAATTATGTTGTTCAATATGATTGGTGGCTCGATCCTGGTCACGTCACGCCTCCAAGCGGTGATACTCCGCAGGGTGGATTTTTGGGGTGTGACAATGGAATTATGTCATTGCGACACCTTGTGGTGTCATTACAAACTTGTAGCTTGTGCTAATCATGGTCAACCGTTTCACGCAAAAATACATAAACTTTTGTTGACTTGTCATTTAGACATTCCTGATGCAACTACAAATCAAAGCAAGGATGCACTAGATTCGCTTGTGTTCACTCGGCGTATTCTCGCAATTCAAAATGTTCAACACATTGAATCTTACCATTCGTCTACTCGGGAGTTGACAGATCATTTTACTATTTCATTTGGGTTGATGATTTTTTAATTCATATAGCGGGTGCTATGTTTCGTGAAAACTTGCGTGCATATTGCGATCGATCGTTTGAGAGTCTTATTAGTCAAGGCTCCTCTTTTGTGGACCACCTGCTAGCTGGATTACACTAGGCTATACGTCAAGTACGTCTTATACCCTTGACATCAACTGCTATGAGGACACACCTTTTAACCCTAGGATTCGGGATGATATATATTCTTGGACTCACCAAATGTGAGTAAGGTTCGATTCGGTTTGAAGGTTATCTACCGTGATATTATTCATATACATACACGTGTGACGTAACCATACGGAGTTAAGGTAGTACAAATTTCAAGGACGAAATTTTTCTAATGGGGGAGAATGTGACAACCCTCACCAAAACAGGTATCCGTACAAGATAATTAATATTTAATTAATGCTTAATTACTGTGCATGCTTGCCATTATGATTAAACTGCATCTTGATTTCTGATACATACATGTTCCTGCATCATACTTTATTACTGTCACTCCATTTAGTACACATAAAGCTATAGTGACAAACTTGATGCACAAAAGCACAGTAGCTCAATAAGCGGATAACCAGTAAACATGCTGACATTACCAGCACTAGACAGATACTGTCTCTGAGGCCATTAAGAGCCGGGAATAGATTACTACACTGGTAGGGAGTGTAGGGAGGGGAGGATTGTAGAACTGCGTCACTAGGTAATATTTATAGTGACCGGATGTGCCTAAAACATGCTCAAATTACAAAATTCTGCACTCTATTACAAAATCCAGCATTTAACATAACTAGTGAGGTGCAAAAACATGGGAAAATAATACTAGACACTTTCCAAAGTGTCGGGAATTCATTGTGTCACTAAAAATAATATTAAAGGCACTTTAAATGCTTATTTAGCACTTTAACGGATCAATATCCAACCGAACAACCAGACTTTACCCGGAACCTAAAAATATTGTCAACAACCTTGTTTACACTTTTCTGAGCCAGTTAGGGTCCCCGAACACCCTAACACCCGTTATATTACACTACACACTAATAACCTATTTAAATTCCTAACTAAACTAACTAGACACTTAACTATCCAATTGAAATCCAACCATAACCAACCCCCCCCCCCATAACCTGTTATGAACATGGGTGACCCACCCATTAATTCTTTTCATTATTTTATTTCCTTGTTGTTGGATAAAGAAACATTATACTCAATGGTTAACCATGAATTTGGATTATAAATATAACCATTAGCTTATCTTCTTCATATCCACCATCTTCCTCAACACAAGGAACCTCCTTCTACACCCCCCATAACTCACGGCCCACTATCACCACCACACTACCATAATCTTCACCTCAATTTCATTCATTCCATACATGTACAAAGGTGTAGGAAGGTATATTAAGAAGCTTGGAGCTTTCGGAAGTTGAAGGACCTCGTTCGTTTTCTTTTTAACCACCACATTTCTTCACTCGAACTCTCCTACCTTTGTGCTAGTGGTAAACACTTAGATCCTTGTATTTTACTTGTTATTTAAGTGGTTAATGATGTTTAAAGATCAAAAACATAAGAAACTCTAAAAACATAAACAAGATCATGAACATAAGAACTTTACACAAAGGTCATGAGATGAAAGGTGATAATACATGGTAAATCTGAATTAAATGAACAAAAACCTGCTGTAAACAACTTATGGTCTGATGTTAAACGTAGTAGAAAGTATGGCGATCGTATGTGTGCGTTTTAGTAACATTTAACCTTTAAACAGCATGCTGATTTGCACTTTCAGCCAACTTTAACTGGCTGTAAACAGGTCATAACTTAACGAAAAATGTGTTTTCTTAAGTCTGGGTTTATGTACTATGAAATACGGTTCTAATGGCACCGGAATCATAATTTTTGGACTTCGTTTACTATTTTTAAAGCGTCGATTTGTAACAGCAGCTAAAGCTGCATTTTTACAGCAGTAAATGAGAGTAATATTTTCAGTCATAACTTGAATTCTGTGTAGAGTTAGATCATAAAATTTATACTGTAGATGGTCACTGTTGTCGCGGTGATCCTCCAACTGGAATTTCGTAAATAGGACTCTCGATGAATTTTAAATAAAATATTCCGTGAACTGCAGTCAGAAAAGGGTAAATCTGAATGCAGTCCGGAAAATGAATTTCTACAAAATACTGGTGATGATTTGGACCACGATATTTTTACACAATAATATTTGGGTCATAGTAGACATTCTGTAAAAATTTGGGAATTCTTGGAACAAGATAACTATTTTAATAAAATAACCGAAAACAACCCAGTTTCGTATATTAAAACTGAAAGGATATAAGTAGTATTTTGCATGTCTAAATGTCGGGTTGGTTATTGAGAACGATCTAACGTGTTATATGAAAAGAAAATGATACGCTAGTAAGCGTGGCCACCTCCAGTTACAGAGGAAACTCTGGCGAAATTTTTCCAGAAATCTAACACTTAGGAATATTTTTGTGACAAGTGTTATAAATATATTTTTAACTCGTTTTCAAAACATAAATTTCGCCATGATTTTTATTACAAAATAACCAAGTGTCGGAGGTGGATTTTTGTAAAGGAAACTTGTTAAATATATATTGAGAATATATATTTCTTAATAAAACGCTTGTGTGCGTATGTGATTATTGTGTGAACTAAAGATATATATTACTTTTAGGGTAAAATATAATATTACTTGATATATCATGAAAATACGACTCCAAAATAATACCAACGCCCTCACAAATAAATATTTAAGTTACATCGGTATTGTTTTTACAATGCGAACTCTAAAATGTAACGCGCGTATTTTCGGAAAATACTCTTAATGGTGTATTTTGACAAAGTATTATTTTGGGAAATTGTACGAAGTAAAATATAATATTTATGGGGAAAAATATGTATATTTTGCAATCAGAACATTTTAGACAAGTGATTTAAAATATATTTTCAAGTGAGACTTAAAAATATATTTTTTCGGAATTATAACGTATACGTATATTTTGGTAGAATATTATTTTGGAAACTGTAGAAACAGAAATATGTTATTTTTGGGAATATATTAACATATTTTTATTTGGAACAATACATCGAAATATGACGCCATTACTTGGCAGGATATACAGGTACATATATTATTTTAAGAAATACGAGTATACAAGTATAAATTACTCCCATCCTTGGGAAGGAAATTCGCATATACAATACTTGAGAAGTATAACTCTAAAATAGTTGTCTAACTATTATTTCAAAACCTTAAAAACAGTTATAACTTGGAATAATACCAGAAACGTAACCCAAAAACACAAATACTAAGACAAGGCACTACCCGTTCGTCTAATAGACAATAGACCATTGTAGGTAGTCGTG
Organism: Helianthus annuus; assembly: GCF_002127325.2. Taxonomy (NCBI): domain Eukaryota; kingdom Viridiplantae; phylum Streptophyta; class Magnoliopsida; order Asterales; family Asteraceae; genus Helianthus; species Helianthus annuus. Next base: position 74,148,472 of record NC_035442.2, on the reverse strand, counting down.
ATTGCCGTGGAGATTTGGGTTACGAGTACGAAGACGCAATACTGTGAGTTCATGTCCCCCTTTTCTCTTAACTGTTTTCAGTTTTTATACTTCGGGGGTGAAATACATGTTACTATGATTACGAATACTTTTTACATGGTATGGTTAGCGTAAGGAGGGTTACTACTTAGATCATGTGAGTGAGTAGGCGGGAACTGGAGGCCATTAATCCTCATTGTAGGACCGAGGGTCATTAGCGGTAGATCTATCTGGGTGTAGCGAGCCCAACCCCTGAGTCCGCCGAATGAACCAGGTGGTGACTTTGTACCCGACGTAAAAATCTGCTAGGTTTGAGTCTTCCTACTGCACTTCACACATATCATTGGCTTTGCAACCCAATGGTGATCTCTTTTTCCTTATTTGCTACATACCAGGGATTTTCATACATACAGGCATTTTTACAAAGGTTTATACCTACTCACTTACACATGAACTCGCTCAACTTTATGTTGACTTTTCAAACTACATGTATTTCAGGAAACTAACGGATCTGGCACGGTATGCACGTATTTTCAAGCTGCGTTTGAATAAAGAAGTCATCCAGGGTTTAGAAGGTGTAACCTCTTCCTGGACGGGTTACATATCCCTAAACCTAGTATTGTTTAAAGTCTTTTGCTAAGTCTTTATGAACTCAATTAAATCAACTTAAGGTTTGTAACTTATTTTGTGATTGCTGAAAACGGGATTTTTCTAAACTTTATTAATGGATGAATATCTCATGTTTTTATCATATAGCATTGTTATGATTGTTGCTATGGTATTAAGAAGTCACACCAAATAAACCCACGCTTCCGCAAATCCAGGGTGTGACAAATTCCTTGGCACTGTTACAGTGTAATAGCCCAACATAAATTTCATTGGGTAGTGCAGATGCAATGATGCTAAATGCTTTGGCATCCAGTTCGAATTTTTGAAAATCAGTTTCAGTATAGTTTTCAGGTTTCTTAGGTTCGAACTTATCTGTATCCTCAGCACTCAGCACCATTGGAACATGTGGTCCAAAGACAACCGACCTCCAAGATCCGGTATTCTGTTGAGCAAGGATGTGACCCATCCTTCTCTCCCAGATGTTGTATTCATTTCGTTTTAACATGGATGGTTTGAAAAGTGAACCAATATTATTATTAGCATCTTGTGATTGTAACGTCATCCTGGTTGTTTTACAGACACTGATTAATCAACTTTGTTGGTGATTAATCCTTGCTCTGTTTTTCAACGAAACGAACAATAATAAGTATCAACGATTGTGAGCTGAACTATTTATGTCAAAATGATTGTTAGATCAAATTTCACTGTGCGAGCTCTGATACCAATTGTTAGGATCTGAGTTTGTTTTTTATTGTGTTTTCGTTTAAGAATTAAGAAGATGAACAAGTAAATGCAGCGGAATTAAAATGGAAGCAAACTTTGCACACAATCAAACAAGAGAAATGCTTTCAACATACAAGTTTAACATTGAACTGAATGATTGAATTTATTTCAAACTTCAATTACAATTTTGCATGCATGTATCACAAACTCCCCCTCAGCCTGAGCTCACAGTATTTGTTCGTACAGGAAGACAAGTGGTGAAAGAGCTAATAGAACAGTACAGGGTACTGTTCTATTTATAGGCACGAGCAAACCACTGAAGCATCTTGGCTGACGTCACCATGAAAGTGACATCTAACCTCCTAACAACCTGTAACTACTGATCTAATAAAACTACTGCTTGCTAACTACTGATTACATTACAATACAATGAATAAACAAACTATTGCTTCCCATTCCACTGATGTGACTCCAACAGTACTTTATGTCTTCAGCAGTGCTTAACCCAGATCAGTAGATTGAGCATCAGTGTTAGTCTTCAACAGTTCTTTAATCATCAGCAGTTGTTGAAAGACAGTTGTTGTAGAAGGACAGTGGATGCAGGTCATCAGTTGTTAGGGCCACTTCCAAGGGGAAAGCTTGTATACAAACATCTGCTTATTCTGGATCCACTGCTCTGATCCGGTTTTGGCTTTAATCAACAGTTCCTTTGTAGGGTTCAATCCCAACAACCTTGTAAGGTTAGTGTTCTGATGTGAGAGATCCGCGCAAATTTGGCAGTCATAGAGCGTACTAATCAAACCTTAGAAAGGGATGGCAGGAGCGTTATGGCTCTGATACCAGATTGGGGGGGGGAGTGTATGGCTGATTTATATAAAACCAGTAAAAGTTTGGGAGAGGACTAGGGTGATAAACATAAAAGACTCAAGGGGTATGGACTCAGAAGGACTCACGACTCTGAACTGGACTTCTAGGAAGAAGAGAGAACATAGAGAGAAATATAGAAGAAGATTTTATTTCTTTCCAAGGATGAATTACAAGTGAGGGGGAGCCTTTCTTTTATAGACCAAGGAGAGGCTTGATTACATCATCCATGACATCACACTTAATAATACAGAGAAAATATATAGGAAAATAACAAAATACATGACATAAGTGCTTACGACACTTTAAGAGTGATTAAAGCTTTATTTAATCCTAAGAAAACCATTAGCACACTTAAAAGCATCCATAGACCGTTTTTAATTTGGTTTTGCGGAGTCGCGAATCTCGATAGTAAACGGGAGCGTATCTTTGTCGCATGGTTCGTCGTCTTGGGCAGGGTCAAACACCGAGTTTCTCCTGGGGTCAGTTGGTAGAACGATCATGGGAGGGTGTGTAAATGCACGAATATTATTGAAATCATCTATGACCATCTTCTCCCATTCAATCGTTTGAGGGTCTTCCTCCTTCCACGGGTGTTCACCATTCAGTATTTTTGGTGGCAGATCTTCGATTTTTATCTGGTTTGCTTTTGCGAGATTGATGCGGGTTTCCATCCAAGCATCCCGGTAGTTGATCTTGTAGTAATATCCTGCAGGATTTAAATCATACCAAGAGTGTATGAAAATGGGTGGTCCTGTAGGGTTTAGATCATAACCATCTTTTTTTAAAATGGCTCGGCTTGTGGAACAGAACCATGCAGTGTTTTCTAGGGGAATCCCTCATGAGATGGTCCCAGATATGGATTAGGAGGAACCATTAAAGGAACTTGGCAAAGTTTTCCTTTTTTTTTGATAAGTAGCCTAACTGGTAGTCTAAGAAATAGGCTAACAAGTTGTTGGAGTTAAAGGCCATGGCTATGACAAAAGACTCTGTCAGGTACTACAAGAAGGTCAGGCCTTCTTTTGATAGCTTGTGCAAGTTTTTGAGTCTGAAAACATTTAGGAAGGGATAATCCGAGAAGAATTTATCTCCGTCCATTAATAGGCCTTGTGTTTTAAAGGTGAGAGTAAGGAGGTTTTTGTAGTTCAAGAGGGATTCATCTGTGATGGCGTGTTTGGTGACCACTTCAATGATTTCTTCAGGCACATCTTTCTTTTTTAGCTTTTGGATGAGGGTGGTAGTGTTTGGGGTTTTTGAGGTATTCATGACTACTTCTTTCGGAATGGAGGTGTTTGGGTTGTGGGAGTTCTCATTCTTGCTTGCCTTTAAATAGGCAATGTCATCTGGTAGGGAATCTTTAAGGATCCTTTCTATATTTTCTTGAACAGTTGTGTATGATTCTTGAAGATTGGCTATCTCCTGTAATGATGGGTTTTTAGGTTAGCTTCTTCTGTTTGTTCCCTGTTGCTCTCTTCCTGTGATTGGCTTGATGCTCTGGGGGGTTTGCTGTTTCTTTTTTGACCCATAAGACGTCCTTTGTCTTTTTGCCTTTCTTCTTTATTAAGCTTCTTTTGTGACTATTTGTTATTTTGTCATCATGCTGGCCTAACTCTTCATCTTTGCTTGTCTAACTGGTTCCTTTGTCCGTTATGGTAGGAATCTGCAGAGTGGAGGTCACTTTAATACTTTGCTTTTGCTTTGCGAACTCTTTTGCTTTTGTGAGTTGAGTTGGGAGATTCGTTTTGGGTGATAGGGTACACTTCTCTTTGAATTGTTCTGACAGGGAATCTTCCACGTGATCCTTTAGGCTAGGATACTGTTTGTGTTTTTGTGATTTTTGAATTTTCTGGAACATTGCCACCGTTAGTGACTGGTCGCCGTAAACATCTTGAGGGTCTTCTTCCATCATGTAGATCTGTAGTGGCTCTTCTTCAGATTCAGATGTTTCACTTGTTTCTGATTCTTCACTGGAGCTATAGGATATGGTGCATATCAGTCTTTTCCCTGGTTCATCGTCTAGGAAGTATAGAGATTCGATATCATAAACGTCTACTGGTTCGACGCTGTTGATGGCTTCAAGAAGAGCTTGGGTCTTTCTTTTGTCTTTACAATCTATTGCAAAGTGACCTTCTTTGTTATAGACATAGCACCGATTTGTGTTCCGACCTCTCTTTGATTTTTTGTTCGGGAACTTCCACCTTCTTTGAGAGTTATGTTTGCCTGTCTTTGAATAGTAATCACCCGATCTTTTGAATGGATAACTCTGGATTTTCTGTGAGGCTTCGAACAACTGCATGATGAATCATCTTTGCACTTTATCTTTAAGTGTTTGTCATTGCACGCAGACCTGAGTCGACTTCCAGTTTTTTTCAAACTCAACTAAAAACTGTTTTGGGTTGCATAGCTTTGTCAAAGCATTCATGATTAGTTGGTAAAGACCACCAAGGGAAGCTTGAGCAACCGTCATATTTTTGGTTTCTAAGGCCCTGTAGGCCTCATTTGAGAGAGACTCTGGGAAGGAGTTCAGGAACACTTGTTTAAGATTTACATCATCAATGCCTTGAAGATAGTAAAATCTCTCAGACATTCTGTTTTAATGCTTTTCGAGGTCTTTTGGGTGAAAAGAACAACATTTCATTTTTAAGAACTCTTCTCGGGCTTGGATTGTATGATCTAGGGGGTTTCCAATGAATTCATAATAGATCGCGTTTATGAACTCTTCTGGGTTTTTGCTTTTTAGAATGTTTGTCTATCTGTATTCACCAAGACTTATGTAATAATCCCAAACTCGTCCTTGGCATCATGCCAAGAAACGTTTGATGACCATGTCGATGATATAGTATTGGAGCTTAGCTGTGCACCAGGTCAACATTTCAATGCTTCGGTCGCGCCATTTTGTTGGGGGAATATCGTCAAAGGTGAACTGTTGCTTTGAATCTGTGTTTGGAGGAGCCCTTTCGTTTATCTGAGGCGACGTTTGAGATGCTTCATCATCAATGTCAGAAACATGGGCCTTTTCAGTAGCGTCTTCGTTCATGAACAGATGCTCAAATTGTCACACCCCTTTCTTAGGCGGAAGCACGAGGTGTGATCATGAAAGGCTCTCATTGCATACGAATGGTAAACATACTACATGCTTGTAAAAATAACTTCAAATACCAATAACATTACGTACCGAAAACATAGGTTTAGCGTTTACATCACAAAACAGTGTTAGGATCTGAGGCTCTCATGATTGTGTTTGTTTGTATGAACTTGACATATCAATAAATGTAAAACAATGTAAAGTGCAGCGGAAATGGATACAAACTTTGTAAACACAATCAAAGGAAGAAAATAGTTTGATAAACACATGCTTTTCATTGAGTCGAAGGATTAAACAATACAAAGCAAATGATTACAGCATGTTTACATACTAAACTCCCCCTCAGCCTGATACTCCAGAGTTGGTTGCACAAGATGAAAGGATTGAATTGAGGAGGAGAACTCACTCAAAACGAATCCAATGTAACAGTACATAGTACCGCTCCATTTATAGGCAAACCAAACTACTGATGTACCTCAGCTGACGTCACCATGATAGTGACATCTAACGACCTAACAAACTATAAACACTGTTCTATACAAACTACTGATATACAACATCTGATAATCAGCATAATACAAACTAGAGATAACTACTGCTTCACGTTCCACTGTTGTAGCCTAAGCACTAATTACTTGAACATCAGTGCTTTCTTCAAAAGGTGATCAGTCTTTGAATGAGCAGTGCTTGAGTCTTCAGCAGTACTTAGAACACAGCAGTAGATAGGCAAGTGTTTGTATTCAGCAGTCTTTAAGAATATTATCAGTGTTTGGTTCATCAGTTGTTGTAGTTGAATAGCACTTAAGATCCATCAGCTGTTAGAATACCACTGTCAAGGGGAGAGCAAAGTGTAAACTGCTGCTTATTGGTAGTCCACTGATGTGATCCGGTTTTGGCTTTACATTATCTGTTCCTCTGGTAGGGTTCAATCCCAACAATCTCCCCCTGGAACAGATAATGCCAAAACCCTTCATTATTCAGGACCTTTATTACTCATCAAGAGAGTCTTAGCTTGTTCTTTGAATTCAGCTTCAAATTCCTTTGCACTCTGGTCATCCTCATCCCTACATAGTGAAAGTTCAAGGAGATCCTGCAAATCTTCAACACTAAGGCCTAGTGCTTCTTTCCTTGATATGTACTTCACTTCGCCATTGGCTCTAACCAGGGTCAATACGTGGGTCTTTTGATCAGACATCCACTTTAGTATTTTTAAGCCAAGTGGGTTTCTTGGGAGAGACTTATTTGCAGATGAGTTGAGGGATGATGGCCTTGAAAACACCTGCAGACTTTCAGACATTCTTTTGAAAGCTTCTTCAATGACTTTGTCTACTGCAGCTATATCTTCTGCAGTTTCTTGTTCAGTAAGCTCTTGTCTTTCAATTTCTGTCTCGTCTTTTGCAGTGTTGGGTGATGCAGGTCTGTTCAAAACTTTCTTAAAAAGGTTTTGAACTCTTGTTGAGCTATCTTCTTTTAGACCCATTTTCATGATGGTGTCCTTGAGATACTTTGCTTCCTTTTCTTTGACCTCCTTATCAGACAGTTGTTTACCTTCTTCTTGGTTTGTCACAAGAGTAAGGTTGTATGCTGATTTAAACATTGTTTTGAGGTTTTCAATTTTCTGTTCAAGCTTCATCGTATGTTCTCTTTTCTTTGACGCATCTGAAGCAGTTTTCTTCCTTTTCTTTAGCCTCTCATAGGCTTCATCAATCTGCTGCCTAGACCATTTTGATATGGCTTCAGCAGTGTCCATCTTAGCATCCACCAGCTCCCGTTTCTTTCCTTTGTATTCAGCAGTGAGGTCAGCAATGAGCCTTTTGTATTTACTCCAGTTTGGAGCATTTTTCTTCTTTGAAGGTTCATTCTTGATTCTTTGGATCCTTTCAGCCTCATGCTTTAAAGCTACTAATGGCCATTCTTTAAACTGTTGTTCTTCTGCAGGATAGAATTTTTCTTTCATGATAAAGGCTAGAAGTTGTTCTCTTAACCTCTTCTTTTGATCAGCCTTTTCTTTATCTAGCTCATGTGCAAATTCTTCTATCTGCTTTACCTTTGTAAGGTAGAACTCCAGTCTTTTAGCAATGCCTTCTTCGTTTAGACCTTCACTTTCACTATCAACCTTAGCTTTTACTTTAGCCTGCCTTGCCTTGATCTTGAGGTAATCATCCATATCCTCTGGTGGCATGTAGCCTATGAGTGAGGAGAATCTTCTTTTTGAAGGATCTTCTTCTGTATAGAATTGCCTCATCTCATTTTTGAGAGCTTCAATTTCCAGTGGATATTTTGCAGCATTAGGATCATGTATTCCCTCATTGGCAGGTATTGGCTTCCTTTTCCTACTGAGGAGCTTTGGTTGTGATATAGGAAAGGATAGAGCAGTGGTGGATGGTTGACTAACAACTGTTAAAACAACTGGTGTCTCAACTGCTGTTGTCATTACAACTACGGATGTATCAGCAGATGTCTTCTGCTTTTGAGCAGGGGTTATTGTGGCAGTTGTTTGGGTGGTGATCGGTGGTTGATTAACAGTAGTTGAAACAACTGGTGCTTCAACCACTGTTGCCATTACAACAGATGCTGTAACATCTGTTGTCTTCTGCTTTTTGGCAGGGGGTGATGATGGTTTGGTAGTTTTTGGCTTTGATGGTGATTTTTGTGCTTTAGACACAGATGGTGGTGGAACAGTAGTTGTGATGATTTGTGTTGAGGTGGTGTGTGTTGGAGGTGTGTGTGTTGATGAGATGGCAGCTGTTTGGCTACAGTCTGTTGGTGCAAGAAATGTCTGCTGACTACGTCTTATCAAGTCTTGTGTCTAGATAGGTTAAACGGATGCATAAACATGATTAAAATAGGGTTTGTATAGGTTTTAGAAAGTCTGACCGTTTGAAACAACCCTGTCCGTTTGAGGTCACCTGGCCGTTTGAACATGTTGGTCGTTTGAAGCCTGACCGTTTGGGTCTCATTCAAATGGACAGCTTGACACTATAAATAGGTGATGTTCATTTCAAACGGTTAGTATGTATGTGTGTGTTTGTGAGTCGAGGTGCTGCTAAAATTTCATCAGAATCATTGTAAAGACTTGCAATCAGTAATAGAAAGAAGAATTGAAAGGATTAAGCTGTTTTTGACTTGGTTTACTCTGTTTCCGCCTTTGTAAACTAAGATGAACTACTTCTACTGACATTTAAGGTCATCGGAACGGTCCTACAAGTGGTATCAGAGCTCAGGACGAGGAGTTCATACCGAATACAGCTTGAATTCGCCGGATTATCTCTCTTCTACCTTATTTTTCTAATTTTGAATAGTTGTCACTGTTAAAATGGCTTGAAACATTCACATATCAAACAAAATTCATTGTTAACTAATCCTTAATAATTTGGAACCAAAATTCGACCTAAAACTAATCGAAATAATCATGACCGTTTGAAACTGTTCGAAGATTAATGACGTCATCCGTTTGAAACTGATCAGTCCGTTTGAAAACCAGTACTATCGATTGAAAATATACTGATCGTTTGAACATATCGTTTGAACATAGCCATTTCGTTTGAAAAACAAATCTATCGTTTGAAAGTGGTGTATATTCAAACGATCAAGACAGCTATCGTTTGAAAGAAATCAGTTTCGTTTGAAATCAAGTCCCATCGTTTGAAAACTTGAGCAACCGTTTGAATACATTCCGTTTGAAGCTATTGATATTTCAAACGGACAAGTCTGTTCCGTTTGAATTTGATACTTTACAAAATCAAAATTTTTATAAGTGTTGTTTGATTTTACAGGTACATACACGATGGACGATATTTTCTTGAATCCGTTCAGCGACATGTATGCATTCACGGGAAGTTCAGGAAACAATGATACGTCGTCGAGTAATATGAACGAGAATCAACCAAAAGAGAAAAAGAAAGAAGCTTGGGAGTCTGAAAGCGCATTTGGAACATTTAACAAATCTCCTAAGCTGATGGCTATAGAAGATTACAGCAGGTGGGCAACAAAGTTCGAAGACTGGTTGATGGCATTCGCTTTTCCCAGCTGGAAGAGTATGAAGAATGGATATGCCAAGGGAAAGAAGAATGGTGAAGCATTGAGATCGGCTGAAGAGATTGAGAGTTTTGTGGCCGAGCAAAAGTGTGTGGCATTATTGTTTCAGTCGGTGCGGGAACACTACGTGAAAAATGGCCTACGGCCACACTTTTTCCAAAACCGGTCTGCCACACATTTGAATAAATGTGTGGCTAAAGGTCATTTATAATATTTTAAAACACTTTTAGTCACACATTATATTATTAATGTGACTATCGTATAGCAGGTCAAAACTTTTAGCCACGTTTTTCGAAAAAAGTGTGACATTTACTAGCTAGTCTAGCCACAACTTGAAAAGTGTGGCCAAATGCGCCCTAACGCCACGGTCTTTGTATAATTTTTTTAATTTGTGTGACGGAAACACATCTTTTCCAGACCTTTAGTCACACTTTCAAAAAAAAAAATGTGACAATCACTGGCCATAGTAGAAAAGTGTTACCAAATGTTACTAACTGACACAATAGATTTTTAATGATGTGGCTAACAGATATTACATATCGCTACTTACGAATTTATGTGACCAAAGAGTAGTGCTTAGTAGCCACTTGTAAACTTTTATGTGTAGCTAAAGATCATTTATAATCTTTTAATACACTTTTAACCACACATTTGAAAAAATGTAGCCAAATGTAACCAACAGTCATAGTATCCGTTTGCTTTTTTTATTTATGTGACAAAAACACATGAAACATTTAGCCACACTTAAAAAAAATAGTAACATATATTAGTTATTAGTTATGCTAGAAAAGTGTAGCCAATTGTGATCTACAGCTATACCCATTGTTCTTTTTAATGATGTGACTAAAAGCTAATTCATACACTCTCTTATGTGTGGCTGGTCAATGGTCATGGAAAAAAATAAAATATGTGACTATTACTAGTCTGTGGTCACTAAATTGCTTTATGTGACCATACCCCCTCCCCCGTTGGAACCCTAGTTCTTCTTCACCTGTTAGAGAAAATTTTGATAATATATGATTTTCACAGTTCATCAACATCAATTGAATCTCGTCTTCGTTTGGTATGTGATTTACACCCAAATTTTGAGAAAATTAGGTTATAGAAATCTTACAACTGTAATTTCTGGTTATGAATTTAGTTCTGCTCGTATGTCACTACTACAAAATGTGGCAATTGCCACCAAAATTTGTTACTGTCTTTGACGGTAGTAAATTACATAAGAATTTCCAACTAAAACCCCATATAATTCTGGTTATCTCACTCGCTGGTTCTTCTTACCCTCACACCCTGTGACCACAACCACACCTACCGATGAAACCCTAACTATCTCTTCTTGACAAATTCGGAGTTCAATCTTAATATGTTTCAACACAGATCTAAGAGACAATTCTGAGAAAACCTAAGAATCTACAGTAACAGATGGTTCCGGTGAACACTCTGTTGTCGAAGTTCTCAAACTGTTAAGTGATTGAATGTATTCATCTTCCAATCGATGAAATGGAAGCTCACTCGCGGAAAATGGAGGTTAGTTACTCGATTGAAAACCTAGATTGCTGAATTTGATTGTTGAATTCAATGATTTTGTGTTTGAAGTTGTTGATTGTTTGATTGTAGACCTAGATCGGTGGATTTTGTGCTTGAATTTGTTGATTTGGTGTTTAAAACTGTTTAATTATTGTTAGGGTTTACAAATTGCAGTTATTAACCGTCAATTTACAATAATTCAGCCTTGTTTGTGGTCTGTGACAGATTCTGATATATATATATACTAGTCGTTTACCCGTGCGATGCGGCGGGAAACATATCACTTAGCCACATTATCCTTACTTTATGTGACGAAATGATAGCAAATGTCATAAGAAAGTAAATTATAAGTGACCAAATGTTAGCCATTGCCACACTTAAAACCACAAAAATTCATGTAGCTTTACATAAACATTAGCCACGCTATCATCACTTTATTACTTTTGTGTGACGGAATAATAACATATGTCATGTGAAAAAAAAAATGTGTGACCAAAGGTTAAACAATAGTCACACTTAAAATCACAAAATTTTATGTGTGACTAAAGGTTAGACAATGGTCACATATAAAATTACAAAGTTGTTTTTAGTGTCTAGAAATATTTTTTAGCCATAGTTATAGTAAACAGATGTGACTAAATAATAAAACGGTCACACTTACAGTGAGTTCATGTGGCCGTTACAAACATTTAGTCTTACTTAATAAATGGAATGCTTAATTACAACAACTCTTTTTGCCACATTTTTTTTAATTGATGTGGCTAAAACAAACTTTTAAGTGACTATATAATAGAAACAACCACATTTACAATAAATTCATGTAGTTGTTGTTATCCTTTAGCCACACTTATTGTATATAATGTCTGATTTCCAGCAAGAGATAGTGGTACCCTTTAGCCACACTTTAAAGTTGCTACGGCCACTAAACGTGAATGTGGCCGTATGATACCTATGATGACTGGACCTTTGGTCACACTTGAGTTGAAAAAAAAAAGTGTGACAAAAGGCGTATGGTCACTCTTTTTTTGTGTGGCCGTAAGCCTTTTTTGGCGTAGTGGAAGACATCATTTCGCTGATAGATTACTCCAATGCTAAACATTTGTGGGAGAAACTTAAAAAGAAGTGTCTTGGAAGCAAAGAGATTGTAAAGAATAAAAAGAAACTTCTTAGAAAAGAGTTTGATATGTTTGGTTGTCTTAAAAATGAATCGGTGTGTAAAATGATTGAAAGGTTCGGTTATCTGAAGCTGGAGCTTGCTCGACACAAGATCACGTATTCTGATGAAGAACTAGTTGACAAACTATTTGATTCATTACCAGACGAAGTGGATTGGAGATATTACGCGCTGATGTTGAAAAACACTATTGCTCCTGAAGATTTGACTCTAGATGTGTTGATTGAAAGACTTGAAAGTCATGAGCTAGAACTGAAGAAAACATTTAAAGTCAACAATTCATCTTATCAGCAAAATCTGGATTTGTACTATCCGAAAAGCTTGATGCCGAAAGCTACTTCTCCGAAAACTGCATTTTCTGCTGAGAATGTTTCTCCAGCAAGTAAAGAAAGCCAAAGCAGTCCAAGCAGCGGAAGCGACAGTGGTTATCACAGTGGATCTACGTCTTCTGCAAATCGTTCTGATGCGAAATTTTCTTGCAATATCGCAATAGATTTGAAGAATGCACAGAATTTTGATGAGGAGTCGGCTAAGCAACAAATGGTCTTTTTGGCGTCGGTATTGGAATCCTACGAAGGGTTGGTGGCTGGTAAGATCGGGAACACAAATCTGACGAAGGAAGATTACGACCAGATAGACCCCGAAGAAATGGAGCTGATCGACATTCGTTGGGCGATGGCAAGTGCAGTTCGACGTGCACAACGTTTCATGGAAATTACCGGGAGAAAGACGATCGGTGGTCCGTCTACAAAGTTGGGGTTTGATAAATCCAAGGTGACGTGCTTTAAGTGTAAGCAGAAGGGTCACTTCAAGCGTGAATGTAGAAACGCGTACGCTGATGAGTCAGAGAATCCATTTAGAGACGATTACTACAAAAAGGCAATCTACCATCAAAATAAATCTGAGCCGCCCAGATTGAAGCAGTCTGAAGATAACAGAGACAAATCAAGGGCTCTGGCTGTGATTTATGACGATGAGGGGTACGATTGGAGTAAAGAAGTTCTACCAGAGGAAGATGCGGTGGGTTACGCATTCATGGCAAGTAATGATGAACCTATTCCGTGGAAAGACGAGCGTACGGAAGAACAGAAGTATAAATACCGGAAGATGATTGCTGAAACCAAGATTATCAGACTTTCTGGTATCTATTTGGAAGCGAGAAGAGCAAACAGATGGGATCCAGACAGAGAATGCTACCTTGATAGGTATGGCAACATCGCGATTGATGATAAAACGCTAGATATCGAAGCCATCATCAAGGAGTACAAAGAAGAAGACGAATACTGGTAGCACAAGTGGTGGGGAACGCCAACTGAGAAGATGATTGAAGAAGAAAAGGAGAAAGAGAGAAAGGAGAAAGAAGAGAAAGAGAAGAAAGAAAAAGAAGAGTTTGAGAAAGCAAAGCAGATTGATACTGGCTTGATTGATACTACGCAGGAGTTGACGGCAGATAACCTGGAAAAGATGGCTGACAAGGTGCTTGCTGCGAAAGCACTTGAGGTAGACCCTAATTCTGTTACTGAGTCAAAGGGGCTGGTCAGTCAAAGTGTGTCAACAAATGTGTCAGGTAACAAGATTGATGGAAATGCTGATTGCAAAAATTGCACCAAACAATGCAATTTTTGTAGCACTGTCACGTATCTTAACAATGAGAAAATCAAGAATCTGACAACAAAAGTTAAAAGTGTTGAGGATCAGATTCTCGGTCGTGACAAAACTGTAAAAGCTTCAACCAAACGGATCAAAGAATTAACGACTCAAATTGAACATGATAAAACTGAACGTGAGAAAATAAAATGTGAAAATGAGAAGTTAATTCTTGAAAACCATCAGATTTCAGAAAAGTTTGAAAAACTTAAAGCCATTGTGAAAGATAGTGATGATCGAAATGGTAAAACGTTTAAAGAAAATGAACATCTAAGAGCTGTGGTGAGAATAAAAGAAGAATCAATTAACAACCAACTGGATGAAATTGCTAAACTGAAACTTAAAGTTCAAGAAGCTGAAATTGAAAATGAAAGAATTCAGTTGAAGTTAAACAGCTATAGCTCAGCAAGCTTTGTTTTGCAGCATATTGTTCCTACATCTATAGGGAAAAACAAAGCTGGCGAGGATGTGTTTTCTGATGGAACGGGTGTAGGGTTTCATAAAGTTCCAACGCCAATCTTAGACAACTACACGAAAAAGCAGTCTAGTTTGGTGGAAATTGAGGAAGAAAGTGATGTTAAACTTCCTGAGAACATTGATGTTACGTTCACGTCTTCCAATGACGAGGGTGTCCAAAATGATGCGGTGAAAAGTGTGGTTGACAAAGTGCTTAAACCGGATTGTGACACTTCTGAGGAGGATGGGTGTTTCTTGGATAAATACATTTCGAAACAAAAGTCCAAGAACAACTTAGATGAAGAATCAAATCTTGTCATGTACAAGATGATGGGTTCGGATAAGTTGTTTTCGGATTCAGAGTTTCCGATAGAAAATGTAAACTTGAACAAATTGACAAATGTTTTCAAACTGGTTGAAGTCGAGTTGTCAGCTGTGAATAATTTGAGTCGAAAGAAAGATAGGGTTTATAACAAGAAATCTGTTAATCCATCACGTTTTTACAATAACAATCGAAATAACTGGTCGGGAAGTTATCAGGGTGGTAGGAGTTATCAGAATTGGTATGGTCAAAACAAGAGATTTGTTAAAAAGAAAAAGTTTGTGAACAGTTCAAGTTCACTTGCTGATGAAGAAAAAGAAATTTTTTCAAAATCTAACAAAGAATTTTTTGAAAAGAGAGCGTCACAGGCTTAGTCTGAAGGCACGAGTCGAGTAGCTGATACTCGTACTTGTTTTAGGTGTGAAAAGGTTGGTCATATTGCACGAAAGTGTACTTATGTAAAGCCTAAGACTGAAGCTGTGAAAGTTCAACAGAAAAAGGTTGATGTGAAGGGTAAATCACCGATGTTTGTTGAGAAGAAGAATGTTAAAATTGATAACATCAAAGTGAAAAATGAACCCGTAAAGAAGTTGGTAACTAAAAATGACACAGTTTACAAACGGGTTGCATTAACTCAATAGGTGTGTAAACCTAAAATTGAATCAAAAGTTGAGAAGAAAGCTTCAACTTCTGAGGTGAAAAAGGCTGAAGAGTCAATTACGGTTGATTATGATGCAAATTTTCCGCCTCTCAAGGCTGAAAATTTCAAAATTCAAATTGCTAGAGTCAAGGTTACACCTAAGGCTGATGAGGCCTGGGTGGACACCATGTTTGACTAAACAGTTTGAATTGCCAGAGCTTCCTAGTTCGCGAAGCATGAATCGGCATCTTTCTTGAAGTTGTTTAAATGATGATTTGTTATGTGCAGGATCTTCCAAAACTTGTATCCAGGTGGATAATGGATAGTGGAGCGTCAAGGCATATGACAGGGAAGACCGCATTGCTGTATGATGTGAATAACATTAATGATGGTTATGTGGGTTTTGCGGGTAATCAAGGAGGAAGGATCATAGGTGAAGGAACGTTATCGATTGGCATCGTAACATTTGAGAGAGTTAACTACATCGCTGAGTTGGAGAACAACCTGCTAAGTATCTCCCAGATCTGTGACAGGATGTATACTACTCATTTCACCGACAAAGAATGTTTGATCTTGAAACCGGGATTTGTGATACCTGAAGAGTGGATCATCATGAGGGCACCAAGAGTCAACGATCTGTACATGTTGGACATGAGCGTCGCTACTACAACCACGGGTCAGGCTCATTGTTTTGTGTCTAGAGCAACGGAGAAAGAATCACGGTTATGGCACCGAAAGACGGGGCATATTCACTTAAGGAAAATGAATCACTTGGTGCATAACGATTTGGTAACAGGAGTGCATGTCAAAGGTTTTCATCTGGAAGGGGAGTGCATAAGTTGTGTCAAAGGCAAACAGAAGAAAAAGTCACACCCTACAAAGCTAGTCAATTCAGTTTCAAGACCATTGGAACGACTTCACATGGATTTGTTTGGTCCAGTGAATGTCAAGAGTATAACAGGAGATTACTACTGTTTGGTCGTGACTGATGATTATTCCAGATTTTCTTGGGTTATGTTTTTGAAATCCAAAGACGAAACGTTTGACAGCCTGATGGCATTGTTTAAAAGAATTGAGAATCTGTACCAGAGGCCGATTTGTAGAATTCGAAGTGATAATGGTACTGAGTTCAAAAACAGTAAGATGGAAGAATTTTGTGACGAACGAGGTATACTGCATGAGTTTAGTGCTCCGTACACTCCGCAGCAGAATGGAGTTGCAGAACGCAAAAACCGGACGCTAATCGAGACAGCTAGAACGATGCTTGCAGATTCTAAGTTACCAACTAATTTCTGGGCTGAAGCTGTTTCTGCTGCATGCTATACTCTCAACAGAGTTCTTACTGTGAAGAAGTTCAACAAGACGTGTTTTGAGCTAATCAATAAACGCAAGCCGAGTTTGAAGTATCTAGAACCGTTTGGGTCACCTTGTACGGTGATAGAGTCTAATGGCAAGTTTGGTTCAAAGAGCATTGAGGGAATCTTTGTTGGATATTCAAGTCCTACACGGCGTGTCTTTGTTCCAAGCGAGAAGCGGATTATTGATGCAGCGAATGTTGAATGTCAGGGGTACACTATGCCGCCACAGAATCCTGGTGATTCATGGCGTTATCATTATGACAAACTTTGGGATTCGTTTGACATGAGGGAAGAATCTGAGGAAGAAGAAGATTTCTTTGATGAGGTGGATATTTTGCAAGAGTATGAGTCGCAGCTCAGGTTCCCAGCGGAGTATTCTAGAAGACCTCGGGAAACTTCAAATGACGATGAAGCAGGTCCTAGTAATGCTGGTGAACATGATGATGAAGTTGCTCTTGGTAATCAGTCGGAGGTGAATGATGATCAAGAAGCTGATAACATGCCAGTGTTTGACCATGGTGATTCAGATCTTGAGGGGGAGCAGATCCAGCTGTCAAGTCAAACAAACCAAGTTGGTGAACAAGATGCAGAACAGAATGTTACTAATCTGGAGGGAAATGTAGATGTTCCAAGCGAAGTGATGCCGCGAACTCTTTCTTATCATCCAGAGGAGTTGATCATAGGAGAATTGCAATCGGGCGTTCGCACGAGACGTCAAATTGACCAGGGCTTAACATGTTTTTATTCTACAGTAGCACCTTTACAAACTGAATTTTCATTAAGTTGTTTTATCTCGCAGGTCGAACCGAGAACTTACAAAGAGGCGCTTACTGAAGACTCTTGGGTCATAGCGATGCAAGAAGAGTTAAGTCAGTTTGAAAAGTTAGGGGTGTGGAAGTTAGTGGATTTCCCGGATGAACAAAGGAAAATCAATACAAAATGGGTTTTCAAATGTAAGAGGGACGACAGAGGAGTAGTTGTAAGGAACAAAGCTCGACTTGTTGTTCAGGGCTTTAGTCAACAGGAGGGGATTGATTTTACCGAAGTCTATGCTCCTGTAGCTCGACTAGAGGCTATCAGAATTTTCCTAGCATTCGCGTCTTGGAAGAATTTCAAAGTATATCAGTTGGATGTTAAATCAGCGTTTCTTTATGGGAAGGTCAAAGAGGAGGTTTATGTTGGTCAGCCGCCGGGCTTTACTGACCCAATCCACAAGAACAAACTTTATCTGCTGGACAAAGCGTTGTATGGTCTACATCAGGCGCCGAGAGCCTGGTACGAGACTTTGTCTCAACACCTACTCGCTAACCAGTTCATACGTGGAAAAGTGGATGCCACTCTCTTCACTAAAGTCGTTGATGGTCATCTTCTGATAGTACAAATTTATGTGGACGATATAATTTTTGGGTCAACGAATGAGAAATTGTGCAAAGATTTCGAACAGGTGATGAAGTAGAAATTCGAAATGTCATCAATGGGGGAGATGAAATTCTTTCTGGGTCTACAAGTTGAACAACTACCTGAGGGAATTTTCATTCATCAAACGAAGTACGTGCATGATATTCTAGAGAAATTTGGAATGTCAAGTTCTACTCCAGCTGCTACCCCACTTGCGACTAATCATGGGATTCACCCAGATCTCACCGGAGACAGGGCTGATGAAACGTTTTACCGTTCCATGATAGGTTCTTTGATGTATCTGACTGCTTCACGTCCTGATATTATGTACCCAACGTGCCTCGCAGCAAGATTTCAGTCTAATCCGAGAGCATCGCACATGATTATTGTCAAGAGGATATTACGTTACCTGAAAGGTACTCCGTCATTGGGGTTATGGTATCCTAGGAAAGGCGATTTTACGCTCGAAGGGTATTCCGTTTCAGATTTCGGATGCTGCAAAGTCAACGTGAAATCAACAATTGCAGGATGCAAGTTCTTTGGTCCGAGATTGGTTACCTGGCAGTGTAAGAAACAAACATATGTGGCGCTATCTACATGTGAATCGGAGTATGTTTCTGCTAGCAGTTGCTGCTCTCAAATCCTGTGGATACAGCAACAGATGCGCGACTACGGTTTGCAGTTTCTTAACACACCTCTGTTTGTTGATAATGAGGCCACAATTAACATTACTAAAAATCCAGTACATCACGCTAAAACTAAACATATAGAAATTCTTCATCACTTTATTCGCGATTGCTTTGAGAAAAAGTTGATACGAATTGAGAAAATCCACACTGACGATCAAAAAGCTGATTTGCATAACAAAGCTTTTGATAAAAATCGGTTTCAATATTTGTTAAAACTTAATGGTATGAAATTGCTTTCGGTGTCGGATGGGGTTGTGAGCGTTGATAAGAGTACTGTTGCGGATGAAGACGAGATACAATTTGCGATGGTTTGTCGATTTTTTTACGTGTTTTGGTATTTAGGGGGAGATAGTTAGTTGTATATAGTTATGCTTTCAGAAAATACAAAAACAGTAAAAAATGCAAAAATACAAAAACATGATAAAATCTAAAAAGAGCTTGTGTATATAGGGAAAATGATAGTACATCAGCTAGACAATTACTGTATGCTAAAGATTTGGATAGACAAAATGAGTTAAACAGTCTCACTAACGATGTGTCGATAGGTTTTCGTACATTTAGTAAATTTATTCGGGATATAAACCTAAAATATCAAACTTGTGAAATTCGTGGGGAACACTACTTGGATATATAGGTAACCCCTGAAATCTCGTTTAAAGATCTCGTATTCTGATATACTAGGTGTTTATACTCTATGATGTCTGGGGTATTATTCCGGGACTTCTGCTGAACGGTAGTTCTGACCTAGTCCTTGGCTAATACTTTATCCAAAATACTTGAAATATAGCATAAAGCCCTCAGCTGATTAGACAATAAAATTGATAATCATCTGTTGTAGCTGAAAAGATCCTCTAAAGGGGACACACTGCAAAGTCGAAACTGATATCTCTCTGCTGAACGGAAGTTCTGACCTGAGATCCCTCAGTTCTCGCAATTAACCCCTAATTTATGTACAGATATCATTGTAGTATTCTTGCCTGTAAGACTGAATATTGAGATTCTGGATACGGGAGTATATTCAAGAGGTGGGACACATGAATTGAACTAAGTTCTTAAGACACTTAAACTGTATCCTGAATAGATTGAAGTTTGTGTGAGAATTTAAGATGGATCAGTATATCGACAATCGAGGTGAATTGTTTAAGTCTGAGTATGTAATGTAGCTTAACGGTACTAGTAATTTGTCTGAAAAGCTGATATGATTCCCTAACACGCTCGCCAAAAATAAACTTGTAAATAGTTTACTTTCTGCAATTTAAGTTTTCTGTTATTTCATTTCTTAGTTTAGATCTCATTAAAAATACAAAAAGATTTTATTTCTGCTTTATTTTAGACAAACCAGAGTGGAAAGTTGATTGTCGGATTCTAGAAAGATGAAGCAGATGCAGGAGATTCTGAGCTGAAGAATGAGGAGAGCTTACATTGTTGGAAGTTGAACTGTTTCAAAGACAAAAACAAGTTCATTAACTTGATACTTGTTATTTTTAGAAAAAGTTGAAAATGATTTTACTAAATCAGTTTGATTCGTCAAAAGATCAACCAGGGTCATTAAATTGAACTTGGTAGATAAATCAAGTAATCAGGGTCATTAACTTGAACTTGAATACTTGAGTGGATTTTTAGAGCTGATTAAATTTGTGTTTATTGTTTGAAAAGATAAAGTCTAATGTTATTAGTTGAGTAACAGGTTTGGAGACTTCATTATTCCCATGGAAGCTAATTGTCAAAGCTTGAACCAGAACAAAACCTCAGATCCTAGCATACTGAGAGGGGGAGTCTGGATCAACATCCAAAGGGAAGACTGAAGATGGAACTAGGAAAAGATTTTGAACCTGTGAAGATTGAGTTGATACAATGAAGAGACAAAGTTGGAGAAAAGACCAAGACTAAAGACTCAAGCGCTAAAGACTACGTCAACATCCAAGGGGGAGTCTGTTGGTGCACGAAATGTCTGCTGACTACGTCTTATCAAGTCTTGTGTCTAGATAGGTTAAACGGATGCATAAACATGATTAAAATAGGGTTTGTATAGGTTTTAGAAAGTCTGACCGTTTGAAACAACCCTGTCCGTTTGAGGTCACCTGGCCGTTTGAACATGTTGGTCGTTTGAAGCCTGACCGTTTGGGTCTTATTCAAACGGACAGCTTGACACTATAAATAGGTGATGTTCATTTCAAACGGTTAGTATGTATGTGTGTGTTTGTGAGTCGAGGTGCTGCTAAAATTTCATCAGAATCATTGTAAAGACTTGTAATCAGTAATAGAAAGAAGAATTGAAAGGATTAAGCTGTTTTACTCTGTTTCCGCCTTTGTAAACTAAGATGAACTACTTCTACTGACATTTAAGGTCATCGGAACGGTCCTACACAGTCAGCAGTTTTTGTATGTAGGAACGTTTGACGACCTGACGAGTCGATCAGAAGAGTGCTTAGACAGAATCAGAGGCGGAATTCATTGAATCGGTCTTCGTATAGCTTGATTTCACTATTTAACGTCTCGTTTATTAATCTGCTAACAATTTACAAGTACCGGAGACAAATTGGCAGGGCTTCGCCGTTACACCTTCAAAAACACACTTACTAATCAGGTCCGCTCCAACGACTTATATATAGACAATCTGGTTCGCTTTTATGTCATGACATAAAAGCGGACCTAACAGATTGACACATAAGCGGACCTAACAAATGACACAAAAGCGGACCTAACAAATGACACAAAAGCGGACCTCACCTTTTGACATAAAAGCGGACCTAACTAAACTTATGTGTTTCTTGATTTCCGTTCACTCTATAATCAGCCCTAACCTAAGACTCGAACTAAGATGTAGTCGACAGACAACTGCACCAACAGACTCCCCCTTGAATGTTGACGGAATCTTCAGTGAGAGTCTTCAAACATTGACAGCTCTTCATTCTTGTTCAGTCTTCTTCAGGAACTCTGCCTGGAATCATATCTTCTTCAGGATCTTCTTCCTGGAACCATGTGCCTGGATCTTTCTCTGGCTCTAACTCTCGTCAGGCTCCCCCTATCATCATGCTGGGATCGCTGTCTGGAATTTGTTATCACCATTGAACTTATATCCTGGCTTTTTCTCAATTCAGCTCAAACACCTACACAAATCTCAACCATTAATAAGAACAATTTCTGATTAATCATTTAAGAAAACTATGAAGATCAAATTGTAGGTTAACATTCAACTTAAACTTCAAGTTAATGAACCCCTTTAGCCATTTCAAAATCTTCACATTTTCACTCACTCTCTCCCAAACCACAAGTTCAACATGTTTAGCACTTGAAATGTAGAAAATCAGCTCTTCACACTCAGTTGTCGAAAATCTTTTTGGAGTTTTCAAATTTCAAAACAAAAATACAATATTTTTGGATTTTTGAATTTAGTGAAATACTGAAATGAAACACTATTTTTGAGAGATTGTGCAAGAGGATCATATCGGATTTTGAGACATATCACTAACACCGTTGATCTTATTAATCAGCAAATGTTAAGAAACAAATTCACTTCTGATTGTCAGTATTGTTGTCCACTTAAACCTCTACACAAATTTTCAATTGATTCAAGATACGTATGTAATGTTTTAGAACTTAGACTTATTTGTGTGTCCCACCTCTTGAATATACTCCCGTATCCAGATCTCAATATTCAGATTTACAAGTAAGTATACTACGAATGATATCTGTATATAAATTAGGGGATGTACGAGAACTGAGGGATCTCAGGTCGATACTTCTGTATGCGCAGAGAGATATCAGTTTCGAATTTGCGGTATGTCCCCTTTAGGAGATCTTTTAGCTACAACAACTGATTATCAATTTTATTGTCTAATCAGCTGAGGGCTTTATGCTATGTTTCAAGCATATGAAGAAAGTATTATCCAAGGACTAGGTCAGAACTTCCATTCAGCAGAAGTCCCGGAATAATACCCCAGAAATCATTGAGTAGAAAAACCTAGTATTTCAGAATAAGAAACCTTTCAAACGAGATTTCAGGGGTTACCTATATATCCAAGTAGTGTTCCCCACAAACTAAGCAAGTTTGAATTTAGGTTTATATCTCGAATACAATTTACTAACTGTGTGAAGTCTACTGACACATCATTAGTAAGACTTGTTTAAAAACATTTTTGAGTTTACAAATCTCTAGCATGCTGTGATAGTCTACCGATGTACTATCATCTCCTCTTTTAGCAACAAAACTCATTTTCATTTTTCAATTTTTTAAATTTTTCAAAATTTTATTACTCCCCCTAAAATCAAAATATGTTTCAATTTTGATTTTCTGAGGAAAAATTGAAAACAAACTATACAAGAAATTTGACAACATTATGTGAATTACCTCAATTCACCATTCTCATGCCAAAACAACCAGAACTCCCCCTCACAACAAACTATTTTCCCATATAGATTTCAAAACACTTAAGTTTGTATCAATCAAAATGGTTTTTCCGGAAAAATTAGTTTGTTTAACAACCATTTGTAGGTTCGGGGTTATCTTCATCATCATATTTTCTTCAATCATATAACAGATTTTACAATTTCAGTTTTTAAATCTCAACATGACACTTGTAGAAAATCAAGTACAACTTAATGTCCCTGATTTACCACATGTAAAACGAAAAATCACCAAAGTGAAATTTCTCAAGAAATATGCCGATTCATGTTCCACGCTTACCAACCTGGGAACTCCGGCAAGTCAGGTTTTTCTATTTAAACAGATTCACCCAAGCCTAACGGTCCTTGGGTGATTTCGAATTCTTGTTCAACAATGGTGGAAAATTTGCCTCATCTATTGTTAAACCAGAATTCTCCCTTTTTACCTCAACAACTGGCTCCTCTGGTTTTGACAAACCAGAATCATTGCCTGCAGGTGGCTTGTCTGACTTTGACCTGTCAGATTCATCGCCGACCATTTTCTTTTTCTTCTTGTCCTCTTTCGTCCTCAGATTTGTATCTGATGAATTCATCCTGCTTGACTTTGCAGCCGAGGAAGTTGACTCATCAGAACTCTTATTCTTTCCAACGGATGAACCCGAGGACAATATCTTCTCGAGATATTCTCTTGCCTTCTTTCTCTTTTTCCTCAGTCTGTCTTTCTGCCCCTGAGAAAGCTTAACTTTCTTTTCTTGAATTGTCTGATCTTGAACTTTAGGTTTCAGAACCTTCTGTTCATGGGGCTTGACTTTGACTGGAATCTTTGCCAATTTCTGAGACTTAGCCCTCAATCTGTCATTCGATCTTCTTGGGCAATCCCTGGCAATGTGACCTTTGATCTGACAATTGTAGCATCTTTTGGTCTCATAACTCCAATTCCAGCAGTTAACAGCAATATGTCCTTGATAACTGCATCGATAACACACTCTGTTATCGTACCGTATACCACCCTGACACCAAACGCTCAGATCATAGCATTGTCTGGCTTGGTGATATTCCTTCCTCAAATTTGCTGGTTTTGACTTTTTAGCACTGTGGTCCAACCTGCACCACTTATTACCAACAATTTTTGAATTTTCATTTTTTACTTTTTGTGGTTTTTTCTTTTGATTGGATGAACGATCTGATGAACTTTTATTATCTTTTTGTTTCTGTTCCTCTTTCTTCTTCAAAGGTTTCTGTTTAGAACATTCACCTTTTTCAGTCGATTGTAGAACAGTTTTGTGAAATTTTTCTTTCAATTTCAAAAACAATTTTTGTTTTTCTAATTTTTCATTTACATCATCAGATTTTACATCGCAATCTTCAACTTTGACATTGTCAAAGTTTGTGACATCGTCACTTATTGGAACAGAGTTGATTGGTTTTGGACAAAGAAAATTCAAATTGTCTGATGTAGTCCCAAAACCTATCAATTTCTTCTCAAGTTCATCAATCTTGCTTCTGAAACTCTTAGCTTCATTTTCAAGCTGAGAAATTTTAACAAGATGAGACTTGACTGAATCTGCATTCTCATTTTTCAAATTTTCAAGAACAGATTTTTCATTTTCCAAAACTTTTATCTATTCTTGGAATTTTGATTCATTTGCTCTCAAATTCTTGTTTTCCAGCTTAATCCAGAAATCCTCATCTTCTGAAGATTTCTTTTTGCTTTCAAACTCTTTTTCCAACTCTTCAATTTTCTTTCTAGCACATTCACTTTCTTTCTCCAATTTTATAATTTTCTGAAGATGGGAATTGATCAATTTTTGCTTTTCAATGTTGTTTTGACTAAAAACATTTCTCCCATCTTCAAGAATTTTCATTTGATTTTGAAATTCTTTTTCACTTCTTGATTTTTCAATTTCAAAATACTTAATTTTCTCTTCAAAAACCTTTTCTTTTTCTTTCAACTTCTTGTTTTCAAATGTCAAACTGTTCAAATTACTTAACAGTTTGTCATTTTCAACCTTCAGTTTCTCACAATTATCTTTCAAAATAAGAATCTGCTTATCATCAGTCTGCTTCACATCTTCTAAATTCTTGACTTCCGATGTCAAACTTTCCGCATCCTTCAAGAGTTTGTCATTTTCAGTCTTGAAGTTGTCACATTTGAAACACACTGATACATAATTTGAAGAGTCATTCTTCACAGATTCTACAATCTTTGACATTTCCTTTATCTCTGCCTTGTATGTTCCTGCACAAACAATTTTAACAAAATCAAGAGGTTTGAAATTCTCTTCAATATAACATCCTCTCTTATAGTTATACTTCATGTTATGTTTTGCACCAAAACATATACAAATTCTTTTGTTAATCTCAGTAATTACATCCAAATTGATTTTATCCAGATTTCCCAGATTCAGTTCATCTAGATTATCTTTAATTTTATTCATCAATATCTTCTTCTTGTCAAGATTTTCATAATGACGTTTTTGAAGTTTACTGATGAAATCAGATGGATGTAATTTTGAGAATTTAGGCTTTTGTTTTAATTCCTTTAAAACATCATCCCATTCAGCAGGTAAAGCGGCTTCCAACTTCGATATCTTTTCAGTATCTGTCAAATTTATTCCAAACGATCTTAACTTGTCCATCATGTAATTAAATCTTTTTTCCATCTCTTTCAAGCTCTCATTCTGTTGACAAGCAAAATTTTCAAGTCGAAGAGTCCAAATATGCTTATCATCTTGATCAAACATACTCGTATGATACCTCCCAAATCTATTTATCCTTTCAACAAACTCATTCTCTTTTTCATCAAACATTTATGTCATCGTTCGAAAAATCTCGTCAAAATTTGTTGTTCACAAAAGCGAACCACCTAAAAGTTCACAAAAGCGAACCAGAATGTTCACCCGAGCGGACCACAAAAGCGGACCAGACTTGTTCAAATGACAGAACTTTTTCGTAAAAGCGGACCAGAACTTGTCCGTAAAAGCGGACCAGAATTTGTCCGTAAAAGCGGACCAGAACTTGTCCGTAAAAGCGAACCAGAATTTGTCCGTAAAAGCGGACCAGAATTTGTCCGTAAAAGCGGACCAGATAATGTCTTATAAGCGGACCAGATGATGTCTTATAAGCGGATCTCAACTGTCACTAAAAGCGAACCTCAACTAATGTGACACAAAAGCGAACCAGTAATGTTCACAAAAGCGGATCTCGTATGTGACTTAAAAGCGGATCTCAAACGGACATCATTTTAACCCACTTTTAGACTGAATTTTAACACCAAACTTTCAAGGGTTTGTCAATGTCCTATAATGTACAATCTGTGAAATTTTTATCCAATTTTGACCAGTAACACTCCCTGAACTGATGAAAGAAGGTGTAGAAATCAGAATTTTGAGTGACAATCGAGCTAAACAGTAAGAACTCTTCCTCCTAAGCTCTGATACCACTTGTAGGAACATTTGACGACCTGACGAGTCGATCAGAATAGTGCTTAGACAGAATCAGAGGCGGAATTCATTGATTCGGTCTTCGTATAGCTTGATTTCACTATTTAACATCTCGTTTATTAATCTGCTAACAATTTACAAGTACCGGAGACAAATTGGCAGGGCTTCGCCGTTACACCTTCAAAAACACACTTACTAATCAGGTCCGCTCCAACGACTTATATATAGACAATCTGGTTCGCTTTTATGTCATGACATAAAAGCGGACCTAACAGATTAACACATAAGCGGACCTAACAAATGATACAAAAGTGGACCTAACAAATGACACAAAAGCGGACCTCACCTTTTGACATAAAAGCGGACCTAACTAAACTTATGTGTTTCTTGATTTCCGTTCACTCTATAATCAGCCTTAACCTAAGACTCGAACTAAGATGTAGTCGACAGACAACTGCACCAACATTGTAACTACTGATGTATCAGCTGTTTGAGTTGAAGTTTTAGAGGTTTTGGGTTCTTCTGGTTCAATATACAACCCATCTTCTATACCTTTCTTTCTCAACTTGATTTTCTCCCCCTTTTTGGCATTATCTGCCAGGGGTGTATCCATGAAGAAGATGGTAGATGGAACTTTTTCACTCTGGGCAGTCTTTTGTATGCTAGCCTTTATTGCCTTGATATCTGCTTGAGTGTCTTTGAACCTTGATTCCACCATGTTGGTCAGCATTTTTACTTGAATGGCATGCTTTTGATCAGCCATATGTTGTTGTTTTTCAAGCATGGGTTGGAAGATTTTCCATAGCTCATTTGCAGCAAATGCTTGTGGAGCAGATGCTTGAGCAGGAGGAACAGTTGATTGGGCTTTTTGAGCTTCTAACAGCTGCTGCACCATATCTTTTATCTCGGCAACAGAAGATTCCAAGTTTTCAACTCTGGCCGTCAATTCTGTATATTTTGAATCATCACCTGAATTAACAGGATCATCTGAATCCCCACCAGTGGTGGTTGTATCAATGTGTGACTTAGGAACAGAGTCCTAAAAATCATCCATTGATGCCCCTTTTTCTTGGTACTGGGGACTTCTTTCTTCAGCACATGATAAACCTTTGATGGTACCAGTGTTTAAAGTTAACTCACTGGTGGTTACCGAAGTTGCCATGGAAGAAATTGCCTTCAAGGGAGTCTTATTGATGTAACAACTGTCCAACTGAAGATCTGTTGATCCATCAGTTGTAGTTGCTGCTCCACTTGAACTACCACCAAGAGTTACTTGTAACTCAGGGGGTGTAACCTCCTCACCTGTTGCTGGGGTAGCAGAGGTATGAGCATCAGACCCAGTCACTTGTGGAGGTATACTCTCAGTAATGGGTGATAGAGAGGAACTGGTTTGTGTCTGTGCCATATCAACTGCATGCAACAGGGGTATTATTGATTGTGGCAATATGATTGGTGAGGGTATGGGTGTTGAAAGAGACATGTCCTTGGGATCAGAACTGTGGAAGATGGATCCGAGTGGGTCCAGAGCTTCATATTGTGGTGTCCCTGTGCTTACAACCTGATCCTTTTGTGAGGATGCAGGAGGAGTTTTAGGCTGGGTTTGAGATCTTTCTTCCAACTGCTGTGAGGAAGTAGCAGCAGTGGTTATTGGTGACTTTTGTGCTGTCACTGGCATTGTCTCTGGGATCTCATCTTCCAGAGATGCCTTTGATTTAGGTTTGGTGGGTTTTCTGGATGTTTTTCTTTTGGTCTTTTTGGTGGCAGGTGTGGGTTTCAAAGCAGTGGGTGTGCTACTTTGATCACCTGGAGCAGTGGGCTCAGCAGAGGTTGCCTGAGGATCAGTGGCAGTTTCTAAAATCTGCTCAGGCTCCTTTGTTTTTAATTTTATTGGTGCCATCATTCTTGAAAATGTTTCAATTGTTAAACCGCTTATTTTGAAACAGACACCTTGTTTGGGCAATTCTGCATCCTTCTCTACAAATTTTTGTTCAAAATAGTAGCTTAGAAATCTTGGAAAGAGCAGAAATGCCTTATTGTCAACGTTCCTTACCAAATCATCAAAAACTTCCTGGGAGTAATTATAGTTTTTATCGTTTAAAATTGCATACCCCAGGCATTGGCTTTTTATTGGTATCTCATTAAAAGACGTTGTTTTATTAGAAACACACATGAGTAGTGTGTGGAATAAAAATCTGGGTGCAGAAGGGAAGTAACCCTTTTGTAGGGTATCCCTATTTGGTTGTTCTGCATAACCCCTGTTCATGAAATCCTTTATCAACTCGTCTTTTGTAAATGAGGTTTTTCCTTTCAAATCATCGAGTTTAAAGATTTCAGAGATGGATTTTGGAGAGATTTGTACCTTCTTACCCTGTATCGAGGAATTGATGGCGGCGATGATGTCTCCTTGTTTTTCAAGGGTGGTATTTTTCCAGAACTCTCTCTTGGTATCAAGGTAAATGGGAGCGTCTGCTGTTATCAAAGTTTTGTACTTTGATGCAGAAAGGATGTCAAGGATGGAGTCGAAGGTGTGGTTATCGGTAGGTTTTGTGAGTATACCTACATAGTTGTGTGGAGCTTTGTAGCGAATCTCCGGTGTTT
The DNA here is from genome assembly GCF_002127325.2 of Helianthus annuus. Classification (NCBI taxonomy): domain Eukaryota; kingdom Viridiplantae; phylum Streptophyta; class Magnoliopsida; order Asterales; family Asteraceae; genus Helianthus; species Helianthus annuus. The sequence goes on along the minus strand of NC_035442.2, from coordinate 74,119,497 downwards.
CAGCGACCATTTGAGTGGCATCTGCTGTTTTGGAGGAAGATGATGGTTTTGATTTTGTTTTCGATTTTGGTTTCGTCATTTTTGATGAAGAAGATCGAAGAAGATTTTTGGAGTTATGAGAGGGAAACTGCTATGAGAAGAGAACTTTTGGAATTCAATTCGACAGTAAAACCCTGTTTTGGTGTTAGGGCAGAGTTTTATTTAGGAAGAAAAAGGTGAATGCTGATGTGAGAGCAGTTATAATGATCTGATGGCTAAAAGCTGACCACGTGCCAACCCCTGATGAAATGGTAAATAATGGAGGACAGTTGTTTTGACAACTACTGATGGAACAATCATCAGTAGTTACAACGGTAATGAAATGAAACAGTGGATGTATCAGTGGATGAAACAAAGATTTTAAACATCAGTGTTTTGGAGAAGCAGAGGTTGACTCTCAGCAGTGAACAGGCTTTAGAGAACAGATGTTGAGGCACAACAGCATTTTAAGAACAACAGAGGATAAGAACAATTTGTATAACAACTGGTTGTGCAGCAGTGTTTTGACTACTGACAGATAATTTTAGCATCTGTTTGTTCAGATGTAGGAATCTATCATCTGTTGAGTACCAGAAATGCTATTCTTAACAAAATACATTTTAGATGTAAAATATTAAGATTAAATTGTCATTAGTAAACCTCAGAAATTTTGTTCAAGGTTTTGCCAACTGTCTAGTTTTTCAGACAGTGGTTTAGCATCTCAGATGATGAAGACTTTTCTACTAAAACTACTCATTTTGTGTCTAATTACTTGAACTAGAACATGAGTGTCTAGTAGTTCAAGATCAATTTGCAATCAATTTTTGATCAGTGATAACCAAACTTGAGCTTAACATGACCTTGATATGAGTGTCATTTCCTTTTGATCAGATTTAAGGATAGTAATTTCACACAAAAAATAGGAAATTACATCCTGACCAGAGATGAACTTTTACTATAAAAAATGAGTAAAAGTACAAAATATATTTTATAAAAAGTAAAACATATCTGGTTTTATTTAGAGAAACACACCTTAAGAAAAATTAAAGGAGATTTTGAAAAATAAAAGGATCTGACAACTTTTCAATTAGGTTCATGATCATATCATTCTCAAGTTATTTTGACCATAGTTTGGGGTCATTTTCTTGACAATTGATTGTAAATCCTACTTTTAAGAGCTATCACTGGTGATGCCATTGTTACCTGAACAATTCCTGTATTGATGAATGCACACAGTTGCATGACTTCATTGTTTTACCCAACTGTAACCTCAAGAGTGTTTTATGCTTATACTCTTTTCCTTTTGGATACAAAAGCTTTGAGATAGCCACACTTTGAGATTTGTTCATTTTCTTTTTCCCTTTCTACCCTTTTTATTCATATGTTCAAAAATGCTCACTAGGAGATTTTATTTTGAACATGCTTAGTCCAGAATCACTTTGAAGTAATGTTTTGAAAGATCTAGTCATATTTGTACATGTTTTATTACCAGATCTCACATTACGCATGATTTGGACTATTTTGACACCTTATTTTCTTAATGTGTTTTGACAAAGTTGATTTGGTCCTTTTGAGGATACTCAACCTGCCTTTTAGCACATAAGAATTTTTTGACTAAAGCTTTATTTCCCTCTTTTAGAATTGGCAAAACACTAATGATTATATGAACTTAGATTTTGCTAATTCTGAGGTACATACTTTAGTGAATAATATGAAAAACATCACAAATAACCAAGCAACAACTAAAATCAATTTGGAAAAAAATTGAACGATCCCATAATTTATCAGATACTTTACAGATCTGAAAGCTATGAGAGACTTGTGCATGAAATCACTTGTTGCGTGAAATTTCTGTGTCATATGACATCTTGGTTGTTTTACAGAGTTTTCTGAATAACTGTTTTGATCATGATTCACTCGTTACTCTGTTTTTCAACAGAATACAACCAACCTCAGTATCAATGAATTATAAGCTGAACTGTTATGTCAAATTGATTGTTAGATCGAATTTGACTGTCCGAGCTCTGATACCAATTGTTAGGATCCGAGGCTCTCATGATTGTGTTTGTTTGTATGAACTTGACATATCAATAAATGTAAAACAATGTAAAGTGCAGCAGAAATGGATACAAACTTTGTAAACACAATCAAAGGAAGAAAATAGTTTGATAAACACATGCTTTTCATTGAGTCGAAGGATTAAACAATACAAAGCAAATGATTACAGCATGTTTACATACTAAACTCCCCCTCAGCCTGATACTCCAGAGTTGGTTGCACAAGATGAAAGGTTTGAATTGAGGAGGAGAACTCACTCAAAACGAATCCAATGTAACAGTACAGAGTACCGCTCCATTTATAGGCAAACCAAACTACTGATGTACCTCAGCTGACGTCACCATGATAGTGACATCTAATGACCTAACAAACTATAAACATTGTTCTATACAAACTACTGATATACAACATCTGATAATCAGCATAATACAAACTATAGATAACTACTGCTTCACGTTCCACTGTTGTAGCCTAAGCACTGATTACTTGAACATCAGTGCTTTCTTCAAAAGGTGATCAGTCTTTGAATGAGCAGTGCTTGAGTCTTCAGTAGTACTTAGAACACAGCAGTAGATAGAGCAAGTGTTTGTATTCAGCAGTCTTTAAGAATATCATCAGTGTTTGGTTCATCAGTTGTTGTAGTTGAGCAGCACTTAAGATCCATCAGCTGTTAGAATACCACTGTCAAGGGGAGAGCAAAGTGTAAACTGCTGCTTATTGGTAGTCCACTGATGTGATCCGGTTTTGGCTTTACATTATTTGTTCCTCTGGTAGGGTTCAATCCCAACAAACAGCATATTGTCTAAAAAGGTTACAACTTTATTCAACGATAAACATAAACAACATCCAAGAGCAAGAGTATGACCGCGCGCACATCCACTTTAGTTACCTGAAATACATGTGAGTTTTTGGAAAACGTCAACATAATATTGGTGTGAATTCATGCAGTTCTTGTATTGAACATTTGTATACTTTGTATGAAAAACATGGTATGTATCTTGTATAAATCAAGTATTTCTGTATGTATCTAGGTTGTTAATGGGTTGCAAGGCCATTAACATGTGACACGACATAGGAAGCATCCAAACCATAGGCATATTTCTAGTTGTCGATTCTCGACTGAGACACAAAAGCACTACTTGGTACTAGTTTTCACAAAGAGTGTGGCTGCCCGAAAACCCATTAGGTCTAACCTTTTGTTCTGCGTTCTTAGTATGTACACGATTAATGGTGCTTATGGTACCCTATTTGTGACACGATTTCTCGTATCATTCCTCAATTCTTGTATCCATCATACCATTTGTAAACATTGTAACATTTGTAACATGTATTTCACCCCCGAAGTTATAAAACTGAAAATAGTTAAAAGAAAAGGGGGAGCATGAACTCACAACTTTGCGTTTCTTGCGCCATAAACTTCACCGGATTTGCTTATTTAGCGTTGTGACCTATACGTGTTTTATTAACGTTAGTCACTAGACTTGTATCGCACAAGTACAAGTCACTATCTTTTGTAAATGTGTTCTTGTGTTAAAAATAATTTATATTTTTAACTATGTATCTTACTTATATTATTTTCTCAAAAATAAATATAAGTATCTTGTATTTTTCACCCGAGTTATCTATTTTTGTCCAAAACTTCATTTCATGTTCATAACTTGTCCAAGTTATTTATTCTATGAAGAAATATATTTTCATAAATATGTTCTCTTATATTTGTCTAAGCATATTGTATGTGTAATTTTTTTTTTTTTTTTGTATTTTCACTCCTAGGAGTATTTAGTGTATTTTCAAGTCCTAATACATTATTACATGTAATACATACTACATACACTCAGCACAAAATTTGGTGATCAAAAAATATATATATTTTTCTCAAAAATATACATACTTAATATCAATTTTAATCTTGAAGAAATCATCAGTTCTTAACACAAAAATTAGGGAAACCTTGGCAAATATTTTTAGGTGAATTTCTAGGGAATAAGTTTCTCAAAAACTTATGTTTTTCTAAGTGTCAAAATTTATAAATTTTTTTTAACATGTTTCCCCTAAAAATGGAGGTTTCCCATGTTTTCAAAACATGTGTTTATTTTCTTTTAAATCATCATAATCAATAATCAACTCAGTCAACACCTACCGAGTGTCAAAATCAAGTAATTTAAACTACATCATGAACTTGAAGTTTTGTAAAAACTTGTAGTAATTTACCATGTTATTTAGTAGGTTTAATTACCCTTAAAAACATGGTTATCTGTTTGTAAATCTCATTCTTGAAGGATTTAGTCATTTACAACTTGTAAGATGATTTTTCTAAAAATATTTCTTTTGTATTTTTCTTGTTTCATAAGTGTTCATGCACTTGTTTTTCTAATAAAAATAGTGTAGGTTTAAGTAAGAACCAAGATCTTCTAACAATCATATTTTAAACTTGGTTTCCTTGGAAAATCATTCATAAATCTCGGATTTATAAGTTTACTAGCTCATTTTGTTTATCACTTTTCAAGAAATCATTTTGTTTTCAAGTTCATGTCTATGTATAAGGATGATCTTCTTGTGTTAACACATAATCATCCTCTAAGTTACTAGATCATGTGTTTAATCACAATCTAGCAAGCTCCATGTAGTGATCAACATCATTATCTCTAGTAATCAACAAACAATCATCATACATGCACTAAACAACATCATTTCAACAAGGTTTCATCATATTTCATCTTATGTTTCAAGATTCAAGTTTATGTCTTTTAGTGTTCTTGTTATTTTCATCATACTACATCTTTTAACCAATCAAAATGGAAGTAAACAAGTTTAAAAAGAATCTTACTACTAGCTTTAAGCTAGGGAAGAACAATGGTGAAAATCGAATGGATAAAAGCAAACAGGTGAGGTCCTTCAAGATCCGAGACTACCAAACCTTCTAATCTTGTATCTTACACCTTGTGAGGAGCTTGGAATGGATGGGATTTAATTGAAAGTGAGGGTGGTGGTGATGGGGGTTCACGGCCGTAGGTGGGGAGCAAGGGAGGAGTGAGGTGGTGTTGTGATGAAGATAAAGGATCATGTTACTTATAATTTCCAATTTGAGTATTGTCCAATGGTCTTAATGTCCCTCATAGTACAAGTCAAATCTCTACTCAATCTTGTTGAATCCAAGGAATATTTAGAGTAATCTTGGGAGATCTTTGGAGGTGGGGGCCACCTTGAGCCGAAAATATCAAAAGGGGGAGGGGGTCCATGTGTAATTTGATGATAAGTAGGTAATTAGTGGAAGGTTAAATGTGAAAGTCTAGTGTTTTAGTGTATCATGCATTATGTAGTATGCTAGGGGGTTCGGGGACCATAACTAGTTCAAAAATACTAGAACAATGTTTCTAGTAATATTTTGATGTTTCGGGTAATGTCCGGTTGTTCGGTTAAATACTGGTTCGTTAAAGTGCTGAATTGCATCGTTTAGTGTCTTTTAAGTATTCTTTTGTGACACTTTCAATTCCCGACACTTAGGGAGGTATTCTAGACCATTTAGTCATGTTTTTGCATGGTAAAATCTTGTTATAATGCTGAATTTTGCTGAAATATATAAAATTCAGCTTTTAAAGTGTATTTCGGGTGCTTTTCCGTGCGTATTTTAGCTTCCGGAAAGTCTATATGTTAACCCTTGTATGTACTCTTGGGTTTTAATGTATTCTTGACGTTGGACCTACACCTAGGCCCCAATTCTATTGTCTGACTGATTTCTGCAGATTTGTTGACACAATGTGTCTTACCGGTGAGTTTACTAGTATTTCTGACGCAACGCTGTTTATTAATGCATAAAGCCATATCCTGTAGTATAAAACGTGCATGAATTCACTTGTATAGTATGTAATCAGACAATGTTGACATTTAAGCGCATAATTGCAGTCATTAAATAATAATTAAAGTGTATGGAAATTACCGGTTGGGTGCCAATTGTCACACAAATTCATCTATTGGGGGTACTTCTTCATAGAATTGGGAGGTGGAGCTTTCCTCAGATACTGATGATGAGTCATCATGTGTTAGAAGAGCTATCACCGGAGCTATCGTTTGTATGCTTTCTTTGTTGCTTGTTTTTGTCAAAGCTTGCAAGAACGAGGTGATGCCATTTTCTTTTGTAGGCTATTTATCTGGAGCATTCGTGGAGGTTATCATCATGACGTTGTCACTCATGTTATGTTTGCTCCCTGATGGCCCTTTTCCTTTGCTTGAGGATGCCGCTTTATTAATACTTTCAGAGGATGTGCTCCTTGTTGGCGAAGCTTTTCTAGCCTTGAGTTTTGCTTGTTCTTTTGACCAGAGGTTTAAAGATGGGGAGTTATGTAGAAATGGTGATGCTAGTAACGGTTGAGGATCGAAGGATGTTCACACAAAGGATGTTGTTGGTAGTCTCCATGGGTTATCAGCATAGGTGGAAACCCTTTGCTGCTTGTGTTGTCTTTCAAGGACTGTAAGCTGTGCTTTGAGGAATTTCATTTCAGCTTCTTTTTGTTGGAGACCTTGTGGACTTTGTGGCCCTGTGGAGTTGTATACTAGCTGGAGAAGTTCATGATGTAGCTCAAGGATTTTGGCCTTGATATCATACATGATACCTTCTAGGTCCTGAACTCCGCTTGTTAGATCTTCATGGGCCTTTGTGATGCTGTCTTGTTGAGCTAGGATAGTGTTGAGGGCCATGTTTTGGGCAACAGCGTTTTCACTTTGCCAGTTCAAGGTGGCTTCAGCAGCTATTATTGATTCAGGAACACCGGTTGCACTAACGGTTGTTGGGTTTTTGATTTTCCAACTATGTTTGGTTTTTTGTTGGGTATGTTCGAAAGAGGTTAAGGGTGGGAATTCGACTTGGTATTCTGGGGAGGTGGAGGCTGGAGGTGTTGTTCCGAGCATAAAGCATCCATCTAACTGGGTAGGTGGACGTCTCGGTTTTGATGGTTTTGTCTGTTTGGGTTTTGGTTTAGAGTCACCATACAGGACATAGTAGTCAAACTTTCCCGATGGTTCTCCAAACAGACCAATATTTGGATCTCCGACTTCATATCTTTTCTTTAGGGCATTTTGGGATCCTTTTTTCTTTTTGTTTTTGTTTTCTTCCTTGTACTGAAGTTCATTTGCTTCGTCCAGGCATTCCTGGCAGTCACAAACATCGAATGGGAAATGTGGTTCATGTACCAGTTGGATCATGCCCATATCTTTTAATCATCATTGTTTAAAAAAGTTTTAATTTTTAGATTTGTTTTAAGCTCTAAATCTCCCCGGTGGCGCAGCTAACAACTGGATAATGTTGGTTCAGTTCTGTTTGTTCATAAAGGAAAACATATAAATCATACCTGTCACAGCAGATAGTGCAGAGGAGAATCCTGTGAGGGAGTTCGACATGCCTGTCATCTTGATCTGGTTCCTCCTTAGGGTGCTAACTGATGATGGGGACTTAGAAACCGAAAAGGGTATCGGTTATGGAGAGGAGGCCGAAAACCTTATTGATGTTATGACTTATGGGTGTGAATTGTGAAACTGAGTAACCCTTAAACCTCCACATAACTCTCCTTATATAAGCACCCAGGAGCAAACCTAATTAGTTACTAAGGGTAATATGGTCCATCAACAATTACCAACTAATTAAATAATAGGTTCTAATATATTTTGATCTCTATAATGTAAATGATTAAGATGGCTATAGATTAAATATTAAACATAATATATTTAATCTTACATTCTCCCACTTAGCCGAGTAATCATTTACTATGAGTATTAGATAAGCCTGATCAGGAGTTAACACTCATTTTAGCCTTAAACAAGTACTATAGCAGAAAAATACAGCCGCTGAATCATTATGCGACTCAGGACCCCCATTAATCATACTATAGCCTTAATTTAAAACCTAATCGTCATGATCAAAATACGCGTAAGCCCTTTGTTTGATTTGTAACCTTTTATTTGTCTATATGCCATTATACCGGTTGAACATATTCTAATAGACATACAAAATCAAACTTGAGGAAATTTCATTAAACATAAAACATAAGCTAGTACAATATGCTCAAATAAGGTCTTTACATAATCCCATATTCCGAACATGTTCTTCATAAACCTTAGGAGGGAGACCTTTAGTCATCGGATCCGCAAGCATATCCTTAGTACTAATATACTCGATACAAAGATTATTTTCCTCAACACGTTCACGTACAAATAGATATTTCGTATCGAGATATAAACCAGCTCCAGTCGAACTGTTACTGTTCGAGAAACTAACGGCAGCTGAATTATCACAGTAAAGCTTCAATGGTCTAGAAATGGAATTAACAATTTTGAGTCCAGTGACCAGGTTTCTAATCAACATTCCATGACAGGTTGCGTTATAAACAGCAATGTACTCTGCCATCATTGTGGAAGTTGTGGTCAACTGTTGTTTATGACTCTTCCAAGAGATTGGGCCGCCTGCTAACATAAAGATATAGCCCGAAGTGGATTTCTTGTCATCTTTGCATTTGGCAAAGTCAGAATCAGAATAGCCCACCACTTCTAAATGATCACTTCTTCTATAAGTCAGCTTATAGTCTTTCGTCCCTTGCAGATATCGAAGTACCTTCTTAGCTGCTTTCCAATGATCTAGGCCAGGATTAGTCTGATAACGGCCTAGCATTCCAGCAATATAAGCGATATCTGGACGAGTACAGACTTGAGCATACATCAAGCTCCCGACTACTGATGCATAAGGTATCTGGCTCATTTGCTCCTTCTCAACCTCTGTTGTCGGACACTGAAACGAACCATGTTTTAGTGTATCATGCATTATGTAGTATGCTAGGGGGTTCGGGGACCATAACTAGTTCAAAAATACTAGAACAATGTTTCTAGTAATATTTTGATGTTTCGGGTAATGTCCGGTTGTTCGGTTAAATACTGGTTCGTTAAAGTGCTGAATTGCATCGTTTAGTGTCTTTTAAGTATTCTTTTGTGACACTTTCAATTCCCGACACTTAGGGAGGTATTCTAGACCATTTAGTCATGTTTTTGCATGGTAAAATCTTGTTATAATGCTGAATTTTGCTGAAATATATAAAATTCAGCTTTTAAAGTGTATTTCGGGTGCTTTTCCGTGCGTATTTTAGCTTCCGGAAAGTCTATATGTTAACCCTTGTATGTACTCTTGGGTTTTAATGTATTCTTGACGTTGGACCTACACCTAGGCCCCAATTCTATTGTCTGACTGATTTCTGCAGATTTGTTGACACAATGTGTCTTACCGGTGAGTTTACTAGTATTTCTGACGCAATGCTGTTTATTAATGCATAAAGCCATATCCTGTAGTATAAAACGTGCATGAATTCACTTGTATAGTATGTAATCAGACAATGTTGACATTTAAGCGCATAATTGCAGTCATTAAATAATAATTAAAGTGTATGGAAATTACCGGTTGGGTGCCAATTGTCACACAAATTCATCTATTGGGGGTACTTCTTCATAGAATTGGGAGGTGGAGCTTTCCTCAGATACTGATGATGAGTCATCATGTGTTAGAAGAGCTATCACCGGAGCTATCGTTTGTATGCTTTCTTTGTTGCTTGTTTTTGTCAAAGCTTGCAAGAACGAGGTGATGCCATTTTCTTTTGTAGGCTATTTATCTGGAGCATTCGTGGAGGTTATCATCATGACGTTGTCACTCATGTTATGTTTGCTCCCTGATGGCCCTTTTCCTTTGCTTGAGGATGCCGCTTTATTAATACTTTCAGAGGATGTGCTCCTTGTTGGCGAAGCTTTTCTAGCCTTGAGTTTTGCTTGTTCTTTTGACCAGAGGTTTAAAGATGGGGAGTTATGTAGAAATGGTGATGCTAGTAACGGTTGAGGATCGAAGGATGTCACACAAAGGATGTTGTTGGTAGTCTCCATGGGTTATCAGCATAGGTGGAAACCCTTTGCTGCTTGTGTTGTCTTTCAAGGACTGTAAGCTGTGCTTTGAGGAATTTCATTTCAGCTTCTTTTTGTTGGAGACCTTGTGGACTTTGTGGCCGTGTGGAGTTGTGTACTAGCTGGAGAAGTTCATGATGTAGCTCAAGGATTTTGGCCTTGATATCATACATGATACCTTCTAGGTCCTGAACTCCGCTTGTTAGATCTTCATGGGCCTTTGTGATGCTGTCTTGTTGAGCTAGGATAGTGTTGAGGGCCATGTTTTGGGCAACAGCGTTTTCACTTTGCCAGTTCAAGGTGGCTTCAGCAGCTATTATTGATTCAGGAACACCGGTTGCACTAACGGTTGTTGGGTTTTTGATTTTCCAACTATGTTTGGTTTTTTGTTGGGTATGTTCGAAAGAGGTTAAGGGTGGGAATTCGACTTGGTATTCTGGGGAGGTGGAGGCTGGAGGTGTTGTTCCGAGCATAAAGCATCCATCTAACTGGGTAGGTGGACGTCTCGGTTTTGATGGTTTTGTCTGTTTGGGTTTTGGTTTAGAGTCACCATACAGGACATAGTAGTCAAACTTTCCCGATGGTTCTCCAAACAGACCAATATTTGGATCTCCGACTTCATATCTTTTCTTTAGGGCATTTTGGGATCCTTTTTTCTTTTTGTTTTTGTTTTCTTCCTTGTACTGAAGTTCATTTGCTTCGTCCAGGCATTCCTGGCAGTCACAAACATCGAATGGGAAATGTGGTTCATGTACCAGTTGGATCATGCCCATATCTTTTAATCATCATTGTTTAAAAAGTTTTAATTTTTAGATTTGTTTTAAGCTCTAAATCTCCCCGGTGGCGCAGCTAACAACTGGATAAAACACTATACAATTCTTATCTGGAAAGCAACCGCATTAGCAAAATCTAGAGATATTTATTGTTATACTTTTACATAATTCACATTTCTCAGGTTGGCGTGCATTAGTGCATAACTAATTATGGATGAAGGTGTTGATGGCAAGGTGGTCATCATGTTACGACAGGTAATGTTAATTGACACCCAACCAAATATCAATATTGCATTTAGAAGTAGACAAGCGACCTAAGTAAATTTAAAAGAATACTAATAATACTATCCTAAAAACTGATAATGAAGAAGAAGGTTAATAATAATAATAATAATAATAATAATAATAATAATAATAATAATAATAATAATAATAATAATAATAATAATAATAATAATAATAATAATAATAATAATAATAATAACAATAATAATACATTTTTTTGAACGGTGTGAGACTTTAACCAAGACCTTATACTTAAGTGTATTAAAAGCCCATTGTCACTGAATCAACAACCGCAGTGGTTATTGTTCTTGTTGTTGTTGTTGTTATTATTATTATTAGAGTTAATAGCCAAAATGGTCCCTGAGGTTTGCTCACTTTTGCCACTTTAGTCCAAAATCCAAATTTTTTAAATCTGGGTCCTCGAGGTTTGCATTTTGTTGCCATTTTATTCCAAATTTCAAAAAAGTCTAATTTTGTCAGGATTTCTTACTGAATTTTGTCTTCTTCCTCATTTCTTGTAAGGGCAAAACTGTTATTATAAATTATTATAAACTAATTTATATTAAAAAAAATAAACTAATTTATATTATTATTATTATTATTATTATTATTATTATTATTATTATTATTATTATTAATGGTAGAAGTGTGACACAATAATTCTGGATTTAATAAATATATTTTAGACGTTACGTTAGAAATTAATAAATAACTTTATAATAAAATATGGATAGATTATATAAAAACTTTAAAACTGTAAATTAGTTTTAGAAAAGCTAGAATATAATACAAAGACATATTCAAGATGAGAAATAATGAAACAAAAAGATAATTAAATTAAAGATATTTCATTTTTGAGTTAATTACTGTTTTCGTCCATGTGGTTTGTCAAAAATCACCATTTCAGTCCATTAGTTTGAAAATTGTGATTTCAGTCCTTGTGGTTTCCTTTCGTAACCATTTCAATCCCTGTAGTTTAACTTTCGTAACCATTTCAATCTATTTATTCTGTTAGTACAGGAACTGAAATGGTTAAAAGTTGGACTGAAATGGTTATGAAATTAAGCCATATGAACTGAAATCACAATTTTTGAACTAATGGACTGAAATAGTAATTTTTGACAAACTATAGAAACGAAAATAGTAATTAACTCTTCATTTTTCAGTACACCAATACTCATAACTTTTAGTTTCATTTTTGAACACTCCGCAATATCTTTTAGTTTCATCTGAATAGCCAATGTGCACACTGTTGAACTTGTAGCATTATTTGAACACTAAACAACAATTTGATTGTATTTGAAGTTTCAGTACTCTACATTACTCAACAACCTCCATCCCATAACTTCCGCTGCATCTCCATCACCTACTGTTGGTCGAATCGTTTCTTAAGCTCTCTACCATATATAGTTGCATCTCGATCATCTGTTGTATCTCCCTAAAGTGCTAGTCTGCCGTGGACAACACTACTTGTGCCACGATCGGTCAAAGTCACTTAGTGGCGGCCGATTGACTACTCTAATCAGAAGCGCAAATCACCTCGCTTTAGGTTGCGTAAAATCTTAGAACACTTCAAGCGCTGTTAAGGACATGGAATTTTACAGCGTTGTAGGATATTAGAACTCTTAGACCACCCGTAGTGGGGCGTTTTTTTTTTTTTTTAAATTGAAAAAAAAACGCCTAAAAACGCCCCTCCCCCCATTACATGGGCGTTTTTTTTTTAAACTTTCTAAAATTGGTTTCCGGCGTTTTAAATATAACGCTATGTACAAATTGGGGCAACCAATCAATGTTGAGCATTCTGACAGCTTCCCACTTTTTGCATGTGTCGAACTTTGACCAACCAATCACCATCTCTTTGCTTTTTCTTTTTTCTTTTTTTTTTTAATAATTGGAAGGGGCATTATTAGGTATTATTCCCACTACACCACTTTCACAATAACGCCCCATGCTGACTGGGATGACACGTGTCGAATAATGCCCCATGGTGGAGGCATTATTTTTCTCTACCACTACGCATGTTCTTGGAATTATATAGTTTTGGAGAGTATCAGAATTATATAAAGTTAAGAATCAAATTATTATTAGTTTTTTTGAACCTCAAGCTTCTTTTAATACTTTTGGGACTTTAATACAAGATCTCTCTCTCTCTCTCTCTCAAAGCTAGGTGTTTAATGGTTTTCTCTTTAAACCACCCGTAGTCGCCGTGTTTCGGCGTTCCCCCCCCCCCCCCCCCCAAACACGCCCGAAAATGCCAAACCCCCCACCCATGCCGGCGTGTTTCGGCGTTTTTTTACAAAAAAAAAAAAAAAAAAAAAAAAAAAAAAAAAAAAACCCTCTGCGTTTTGAATCACGCCAAATTTGCACAACTTTTGATTTTTTGACCGTTGTCAAATGGTAACAATAATAAATATTTATTTATTTTTTTTTTAAATTCCCATTTAACCTATAAATACCTCACTTTTCACCCAACTTTTTATAAAAAGTCTCACTTTCTATCTACCTTTCTCTCTAGTGCTTCCAAGTTTTATAAACTTATTAACCATGCATCCATTCTGTTGGGATTGAACCCTATCAGAGGAACAGATAATTAAAGCCAAAACTGGATCAGAGCAGTGGATCCTGAATAAGCAGATGTTGATATACAAATCTCTCCCCTTGAAAGTGATTACAACTACTGATGACCTCCTATCTGCTGATCTTGCTAAACTGCTGACCCATAACTGCTGCTCAACTAAAGATCTGATGGAAGACTAAAGTCCTGCTGATTCAATCTACTGCCTTGAGTCAAGCACTGCTGATCCGAACAAGTGTTGCTGGGTTCACAGAAGTAGAAGGTTGCAGCAGCTGTTCTAAAGTCTGTTTTGTAATAGAATGTATTAGCAGTAGTTAACACAAGCAGTGTCTGTATAGATCAGAGGTTAGAGTTTGTTAGGAGGTTAGATGTCACTTTCATGGTGACGTCAGCTAAGATGCTCAGTAGTTTGCAAGTGCCTATAAATAGTTTAGTACTTTGTACTGTTCTATTAGCTCTTTGCATCATTCGTCTTGTTTGCACGAACAAACTACTGAGCTCTGGCTGAGGGGGAGTTTGCATTCATTCATCAATCATTGTAATCGTGTTTGAAATAAATTCAATCTTTCGGTTCATTGTGTAAAGATGTTTGATAAAAATATTACTCTCGCTTGATTGTATGCAAAGTTTGTGTTCATTATAATATCCGCTGCACACTCATCCATCTTCATCTTATTTACAAACATAAAATACAATAAAAAACAAACTCAGATCCAACAATTGGTATCAGAGCTTAGACAGTCAAATTTGATTTAACAATCATTTTGACGTAAATAGTTCAGCTCATAATAGTTGATACTGATCGTTTGTTCGTCGTTGAAAAACAGAGTAAGGATTAATCACCATTAAAGTTGATTTCTCAGTATCTGTAAAACAGCAAGAATGACGTCACAATCACAGGACGATAAAAACAACATCGGCTCGCTTTTTAAACCACCTATGCTAAAAAGAAATGAGTACAACATCTGGCAGAGGAGGATGGGTCACATCCTCGCTCAACAAAGCACAGGTTGTTGGAGGTCTGTCTTCTTTGGTCCCCATGTTCCTACAGTGCCAAGCGCTGAAGATACTAAAAAGTTCATTCCAAAACCAGTTGAAAACTATATCGAAACCGACTTTCAAAAGATCGAACTAGATGCTAAAGCGTTTAGCATCATAGCTTCAGCGCTGCCCAATGAAATATATGCTGGACTGTTACACTGTAACAGTGCCAAAGAATTGTGGGACGCACTTAAGGAACAGTTTGGGGGTACCGAAGAAGTCATAGAAAACAATAGGGAAATCCTGAACCAACAGTATGAAACATTTTGTCATGTTAAAGGTGAATCACTGACGCAACAATTTGAGCGTTTCAGTTGTCTCATCAGTGAACTGAGGCTTGTTAAAACCACTTTTACAAACTCAACTCAAAATAGCAGGTTCCTCAGGTCACTGCCAGAAAAATGGGACACCATAGCTTTTGTCACCCGAAATTCACCTGAGTTCAAGGATCTGACCTTGACCCAAATCCATGGTCGACTCCTGACCTACGAAAGGGAGTTGAACCAGAAAAGGAAGTTACAAGAGTCAGGAAAAACCGTTGATGATTATACATTCGGTAACACTGCTCTTTTGGGTCAAGAAGAATCTGGGAGTAGTGGTAAGGATCAGGGTTATGATCACTTCATTGACATAACTGCTGGTGCAAATTTTAACAACCCTGATCCTTACTCTACAAGTTATGCATTCACTGCAAACGAAAACCAGATGTCAGACAATCTAAGCTTTGAACTCAATGATCTACAGCATTTTGACCCCACTGATTTAGAGGAAATGGACATCCTGCATCAACTGGCCTTGCTAAGTGTTAGAACTAGCAAGTTTTATAAAAGAACAGGGCGAAAATTCCCAGGGTTGCATGGGAATCTAAGGGTTGGGTTGGATAAATCGAAAATCAAGTGCTACAAGTGTAATAGGTTAGGACACTTTGCTAGGGAATGTAGGAGTCAAACTGCTGGCCCCATAATCACTCATCCTAGTTCAAAACCTAGACCTCAAAATCAAAACACTGTGCATTATGCCCAATATGCCCCAGCAGCTCAAGTAAACGCTGCTCACTATGCTGTTGCCCCTGTGCCAGTGCATTATGTCCAAACTGCTGCTCCACAGATCCAATATGTTCAAACCCCTATCCCTCAGGCACAAGTGCAACCTGCACCTCAAACCATTGCTCCAGCAGCAGTACAACCAGATCAACAAAGCTTTTTCACTCAAGGGTTTGTTGACTGGAGCAGTATGCCTGAAGACCTTAGTGATGAAAACTTTGCACTCTATGCCTCCAATGTTTCTTCTCATGATGAATTTTGTTTGATGGCAGAGTCAATACAGGAGGGTGTTGAATCTGAAGAGGAACAGCTGGTTTCTGAAACAGTGGATGAGGTGATTGAAGCAGTGGTTACTACTGTGGCTAATGAAGTACTGTTGGGAGAAAGTTCAGGCACCCTGATTGAACCACTGACAGATCCATGGTCAGAAGAGAACAAAGAAGAAAAGGCAGGAGAGAAAGAAGAGAGAGCTGAAGATGAGGAAAATCCTCAATATGATTGTGCAATGATGGCTGCTGCCAAGGTATCACCTCAAGTTCTTGAAAAACTGTGTTCTGACAATTGCATTATTGCTTTTGCTAACATCAAAGAGGTGAATGAAAACCTTCGTGATAAAATCTTATCTGATGAAGTCAAATTTGAAAGATCTCTAAAAGAACTTAAAAACAAATTGGCTGAAAAAGAGAAAGAGATTAGCAGCATGAAAGAAGAGCAAAGCATAACTAAAACCCAACTCTAAACCTTGGTAGAAAAATACCAAGTTTGCCAAAAGGAGTTAGAATCCACCCAGATCACATGTGAGAGATGGGTGGAATCATGCAAAGGGTATGAGGTTATGCTTGAGAAACAGATAAAAAGCAATGTGAAATTTGGGGTTGGTTATAGAAAACATGATGATGAAAACACTGCTTTTGGAAAATCTGTTTCAACCACTGATGAAACTACTGTCCAAATGCAAACCCCCACAAACAAGAATGGCCAAGAAGTGAAAATCACTGACAAACTTGGTAACAAAATCACACTTGACAGACCAATGGGCCCCTCTGCTTTTGAGGAGATTGAAAATCATCAATTTAAACCAAAATGGTCTGATGAGTGTGATATTCTTGAAAATTTCAAGCCAATGGACTTTACATCAACTGATGGTGTTAAAGCTCCAAAAGCTAAAGTTATACCTCTCAAGGACATCCCAGCAGTGGTTAAAGCCTCTGCTACAAAGGAGTCTGAAAAGAGAAAGAAGAAAGAAAAAATTGACAACTTGTTTTGTGAATTCTGTGGGAAAAGGAACCATCTAACAAAAGATTGTTTCCACTTAAAAGCTTATGATATAAACAAAACAAGTGTCACAGTTTCAGCTGAAAGTTGCATTGTTTGTGGTAAAACAAACCACAAAACTCAAGCATGTGTGTATCTCAAATACTTTGATATCAAAAAGAATGAGTACCTTGCTAAAACATCCTTGAGTCCATCAGCATCACCATCGGTCAAATTCACCAAAAAGCAACCACTGTTTGTACCAGTTCAAACAGCTGTCACAAAACAGCTGAACCAAACATCTGTCAAAAGAGATGTTCAGGTTACTGATGCACTTCCAGCCAATCAGTTCAGAAAAGGCAAGGAAAAACAGTCTTACCAAAGGATTCCACACGTTTATGAGACCTACAAAAGGCCCTCTAAACCTAAAGTGAATAGGCATCCTTTTGGTTATCAGCAGGTGATTGGTCAAGACCCTCAACAGTGGTTAGCAAGAAACAGTACTAAAACTGTCCCAACCCCTGACCTAACCACTGTCCATCACTCTGCATCCATACCAGACACTGCTGAATCCCCATCCAAATCCCTGTTGGCTTTGGAGCCCTTAATGAACTAATCCTTTTACTTCATGTGCAGGGAGCTTCTGCATGCTTTGATAGTCTTTGGTATGTAGATAATGGAGGCTCCAGGCACATGACAGGATGTAAAGCCCTCCTCAAAGACTTTAAAATCCATGGAGGGGGTGATATATCCTTTGAGAATAATAGTAAAGGGAAAGTTCTAGGGTCTGGGACAGTGCAATCTGGAAATGTAAAATTTGAAAATGTCAATCTAATAGACAATCTGAAATTCAACCTTCTGAGTGTATCACAAATGAGTGACAAAGGGTTTGGGTCATTCTTCACAAAAGATTGTTGTAGGATTGTTGGACCAGAAATGGTCAAAAAGATTGAAGCAATAATCAAAACTGGTCACACTAAACTTGTTGCTCAAAGAAGTGGCAATGTTTTTGTTGTTGATATGTCAAAAGAGTGTCCCAGAGCAGATGCCTGTCTGTTCTCAGCTGCCTCTAACAAAGAGACAGAACTTTGGCACAGAAGGCTGGGGCATACAAATCTTAAGACAATCAGTGAAATCTCAAAAAATGGTTTGGTGAGAGGCCTACCACAAAAATTGTTTTCATGTTCTGAACATTGCATTTCTTGTTTAAAAGGAAAACATCATAAAAGTTCTTATAAGTCCATTGAAGAGTCCAAAACAACCCAGTGTTTGCAAATGCTACACATGGATTTGTTTGGCCCAGTTCAAGTCATGAGCCTCAAAAAGAAAAGATATTGTTTGGTTATTGTTGATGACTTTTCTAGGTTTACATGGACTTTCTTTTTGCACTCTAAAGATGTAACTGCAGGCATTTTGCAAGACTTTGTGATACAGGTTGAAAAGCAATTTGACCTTCCAGTAAAAAGCTTCAGGAGTGACAATGACATAGAATTTAAAAATAAGGAGTTGGATGCCTTCTGTGTGAAGAAAGGGATTGTAAGGCAGTACAGCATCCCTAGAACACCAGAGCAAAATGGGGTTGTTGAGAGAAAGAACAGAACTTTAATTGAGGCTGCCAGAACCATGCTTGCAGATTCAGGTTTGCCATTAACTTTCTGGGCAGAGGCAGTAAACACTGCTTGCTATGTCCAGAACAGAGTTTTAATAAACCCCAGGCACAAAAAGACTGCTTATGAAATTCTGTATAAAATTAAACCATTGATCTCATACTTCAAGGTGTTTGGTTGTCCATGCTTTATTTTGAACTTAAAAGATTCCATTTCAAAATTTGCAGCCAAAATTGATTGTGGTTATCATCTGGGATACTCAGCCACTGCCAAGGCCTACAAAGTATTCAATACACGGACCAAGGCAGTGGAGGAAACTTTGAATGTAAAGTTCAATGAACTTTCCTCAATGAAAATCCCAGCAATTCCTGCTGATCTGTTTGATCTTGAAAAGTTTACTTTTGAAAATACTGCTGTCAAGACTAACAGTGCAGGTCCAACAGAGGATACAACACCGGACTATGGGTATGAAATCATCATCCCTCAAAGGTCTGCCACAAATGGAAAAGCATTAGTTGTTCAAAACAGCTGTCAAAGCTCAACCACTGCTACCTCAACAGTTGTTGACCAAAGTAGCCCTTCTACCACTGCTTCCACATCCTCAAACACTGCTGACAAAAGTCCTCAAACAGTGGATAAAAGTCAGCAGTGGTCCACTTCATTACCACCCATTCCACCACCTTTTGAAGCCACTGCTGGGTCATCAAAGTCACCAGCAGTGGTTAGCTCAGATGATACACATTTGCAGCCTTCACCAACAAATGCCATCATACCATACCAAGGAGACTTAATCTTCTTGAGATCTCATCCACCTGATCAAATCATTGGCAACATAAATGAAGGGGTGCTCACAAGAAGCCAAACCCAAAACATTTGTCTTTTTGCTGGTTTTCTATCACTCCATCAGCCAGTCAAGTACCAAGAGGCACTAAAAGACAACAGCTGGGTAGAAGCCATGCAAGAGAAGCTCCAACAGTTTAAAAGACAACAAGTATGTGAGCTTGTACCACTGCCAAAAGAGGTTAGTCCCATTGGCACAAAGTGGGTCTTTAAGAACAAAACAGATGAAAGGGGCACTGTTGTCAAGAACAAAGCCAGGCTTGTGGTTCAAGGTTACAGACAGGAAGAGGGGATTGATTATGATGAAACATTCGCCCCTGTTGCAAGATTGGAAGCTATCAGACTGTTCCTGGCCTTTGCTGTCAACCACAACATGAAGGTGTTTCAGATGGATATCAAAAGTGCTTTCCTCTATGGTACATTGCAAGAAGAGGTGTATGTATGTCAACCTCCAGGCTTTGAGGATCCATTTTATCCTGATCATGTCTACAGGCTAAACAAAGCCTTGTACGACCTGAAACAAGCACCAAGGGCCTGGTATGAAACTCTTTCCAACTTTCTACTCTCAAATGGTTTCAAAAGAGGTACCATTGATAAAACACTGTTTCTTAAATGGAGAGGGAAAGATTTAATGATTGTCCAAATTTATGTGGATGACATTATTTTTGGAAGCACATGTACCAAAATGTGTGAAGAGTTTAGAGAACTCATGACAGCTGAGTTTGAAATGAGTGCAATGGGTGAGCTGCAATGCTTTCTTGGTCTCCAAGTACAGCAATTGCAAAATGGAACCTTCATTCATCAAAGCAAATATGCTAAAAAACTTTTAACTAAATTTGATATGAATGATTGTAAACCATGCAGCACACCCATGACCACAAATAAGCTGGTCATGTCTGATGAAAAGGATGAGCTGATTGACCAAACACTTTATAGAAGCATGATTAGGTCTTTATTGTACCTAACTGCATCTAGACCAGACATCATGTTTGCAACATGTGTCTGTGCAAGAAGTCAATCAGCTCCCAGAAAATCAAATCTCATTGCTGTAAAAAGGATTCTCAGATACATAAAAGGTGCTCCCACACTTGGTATCTGGTATCCAGCTAATGGGAATATCAAGCTTTCAGGTTTTTCAGACAGTGACTTTGCTGGATGTCATACCATAAGGAAGTCCACTTCAGGAGGGTGCCAGTTTCTACGTGATTGCTTAGTCTCTTGGCAAAGCAAAAAGCAAGCAGCAGTTTCTACATCCACTGCTGAGGCTGAATACATTGCTGCTGCAAGCTGTACAGCCCAACTCCCGTGGCTTCAAAATCAATTGCAGGATTTTGGTATCACTGCCTTAAAGACACCACTCATGTTGGACAGCCAGGCAGCAGAAAATATCATAAAAAATCCAGTTTCCCACTCTACCACAAAGCACATCGACATTAGACATCACTTTGTGAGGGATTGCTATGAAAAAGGTTTGATTTCTCTGTATCATGTCCCAACTAAAGACCAGCTGGCAGATGTGCTCACAAAAGCACTTGATACAACCACTTTTGAAAGCTTGGTCTCTAGGATTGGGATGCTAAACATGGAATAACAAGCAACATCTTGTTTTTCTATGAATAAAAGCAACAAAATGTTTTCAGAAAATCAAAAATCCATCCTTAAAAATAGCTAAAAATGAAAATTTCATTAAAATCCTTAAAAGTCTGCCATAACCACTGATTGTTCAAAAGTTTGCTCTACTTCAAAAAGCCTGCCCACTGCTTAAAGGCAACCTCTGTTCTCTCATTTCTTGATAACCTCTGTTGTTCAAAAGCAGTGTCTTATCCACTGATATGCTATCCACTGATAGTGAAAATCATCCACTGCCCCCTTTCCACTGCTTTCATCAGTTGCTTTCATCAAAAGTACTGTCCTTCATTTTCACCAGTGGTTGTCACGTGGGCAGTACATAGCAGTCAGACCTTTTGTAACGGCTGCCACGTCAGCATTCATTCTCTTTCCTATAAAATTCCCCACTCACCACCAAAACAGGGTTTTACTGTCGAATTGAATTCTTAAAAATTCTCTTCTCAAAGCAGTTTTTCTTCTCATCTCTCACAAATTCCTTCGATCATTCGTTTAAAAAATGACAAAATCGAAGTCATCTGCAAAACCCACATCAAAATCATCGAAAACAGCCTCTCAAAAGGCAACTTCCACTGAAATTCCATACAAATCATCTCACAATCTCCTGGGTCTTCTAACAAAACCAGGAACCACCGATGTTTTCGATTCCATCATCAACATCATGGCAAAATCAAAGTACAAAACTTTGTTCACCGCCGACGCACCAATCTATTTAGCGACCCAAAGGGAGTTTTGGAAGAATGCGACCCTTTACAAACAAGGAGACATTGCAACCACCATACACTCTTCTATAAAGGGTAAAAAGGTCCAAATCACGCCACAATCCATCTCCGAAGTCTTTCAACTCGATGATCAGGCAGGTAAAACTTCCTTCACTAAAAACGAGTTGCACATTGACTTCATTGAACGAGGGTATGAAGCCACAATGATAAAGAAACTAACCTTAGAAAATGGTTATTTTCCTCCTGCACCCAGATTCCTATTTCATACCCTCCTATTATGTGTTTCAAACAAAACCATTTCTTTTAATGAGATCCCCATAAAGATTCAAAATCTGGGATATGCAATTCTTCAAGAAGAAAATTTTAACTATTCTCGGGAAATCTTTAAAGATTTGGTTAATAATGTTGAAACCAAATCATTCTTACTATTTCCAAGGTTTTTAAGTTACTATTTTGAAAAGAAATTTAGTAAGGATGATTTAGCTTTAATAAACCAAGGCGAGATAACTGTAATAAACTGCCTAACATCTGAAACTTTTTCACGTATGTTAGCACCTTGCAAAACACAAGCATGGGTGCCTGAGCAGAATTTAGCAGCTACCACTGCTCCTCAAGTATCTGCTGCTGAGCCTACTGCTCTAGGTGATCAAAGCAGCAGACCAACTGTTTTGAAACCCACACCTACAAAACCCAAAAGGCTTTACAAAAAGAAAAATCTAAAAAACCCCCCAAACCAATCAAAACGGCAACTCTGGAGGATGAGATACCAGAGTTAATGCATGTGACAACACAAAGGTCACAAGAAACCACTGCTGCTTCTTCCTCACAGCAGTTGGTACAAATATCTCAACCCATAACCATAACTCCTCCTGCTTCTTCACAAAAAGAACAGGTTGTACACAAAGGGCCACCACATTATGATGCTCTGGATACACTCGTTTCCATCATCCACAGCTTAATGCCCGGAGCAAGTCCGCCTTCTACACCAACCATCACATCCACAATTCCACCAAAAACACAACTACTGTTGGATGCAATTAATTTGAACCAGGCATTACTCAGTCCTTCTCAATCACCTGTCAATGAGAATATGCCTCAACAAATGACTGAGCCTACTGTATCATTCATTGCTAACCCACCAACACAACCTGAGGAGGTTACACCCATTGAGTTACAAGTAACTCTTTGTGGTAATCCAAGTGAAGCAGCCACTACAACTGTTGAACCCACTGGTTTACAGTTGGACAGTGGTTACATCTATAAGACTTCCTTGGAGGCAATTCCTTTTATAGCACCTCTGCCAACCACCAGTGGACTTATTTATCCTACTGGCAACATCAAAAGGTTGTCAAGTGTTGAAGGAAGAAGACCCCAGTACCAAGAAAAAGGGGCATCAGTGGTTAATGTTTGGAGTAAACTCCCTACTTCAACCACTGATAAAACCACTGTTAGTGGGAAATCAGATGATCCCATTAAATTGGGTGATGATTTAAAGTACCAGAAATTGACGGCTCGTGTTGAAAAACTTGATAACTCTGTTGCAGAGCTCAAAGATATGCTCCAACAGCTGTTACAGGTACAAAAGGTACAATCCACTGTTGTTCCACCTCAAGCACCTGCTCTCCAACAGGCGCCTGCTACAAATGAGCTCTGGAATCTCTTTCAACCTTTTCTCCATCATCAAGCACAAGTAGCAGATCAGCAACATGAACATGTTCAAGAGCTGAGAAATGCTATGGAGTCTAGGTTCAAAGACACTCAGGCTGATCTCAAGGCTCTCAAAACTCAGATCCTGCACAACTCTGGCACTGCTCCTCCACCAGTGTTCTTCATTGATCAACTCCCCGAAGATAATGCCAAAAAGGGGGAGAAAATTCAGGAGTGGAGAAGGAAAGGAATAACAGATGGTCTCTACCTTGCACCAGAAAATTCAAATATGACCAAACAGATTCCTTTGCCAGATGGGAGTAAGAAAATTGATGTGACCACAAATGCACTTGCAGAAGCACTTGCATGTGTGAAAAGGGATAGAGAGGCCAAAACGAAAGCCAGGGTGGATTATCCGGATCAGGGTACTTCAGGGTCAAGAGATGATGAAAATCTTATTGATGAAAAGAAGAAGCCTACAAGAAAAGTAAGGCTACCCAAATCCATTCCAGTCAGACGTTCAAAGTCTGCTAAAAAACCACCACCTAAAACAGCTGTTGTAACTCCTGTTGTATCAGCTGCTGTTGGTACTTCAGTAGTTTCAACATCTGCTCCCACTTCAACACACACCATCTCAACACACACTACATCCACTGCTTTACCACCATCACCACCAAAATCAAAATCACCTCCTGTCAAAAGGCAGAAGACAGCAGTTGTTATAACTTCTGCTGTACAGACAACAGTGGTTGGAACACCAGTTGTTTCAACAGCTGTTAGTCTATCACCCACCACTTCCACTACAACCACCTTTCCATCCAAAACATCATCAGTCCCTCCTCAAATAAAGAGGATAAGGTTAATTCCTAAAGATGATGTCACTTCACCATCACAAACATCTTCAAAATCTTTAGCTCTTGTCAATATACCAAAACCAGTTCCACTTTCTTCAGTTCCAAACACACAAGGGAAATCTGACAAAGAAGTTTCAAGATACTACCAATATCTGCTCACACAAGTCAGTTCCCTAGAACGTTTTGCAAAGAATGTCAGTCAACAAATTTCAGAAAGAGCAGCTGAAACCTTGAAGAAAGACTACATTGAAAGCATTATGTTTTACAAAAAATACAAAGGAGAGAGACACATGTACAAAGAGTGGACTGTTCCTGAGCTTGAAGTTGAAGCAGCAAGAATTCAAGACATGATAAAAAGGAAAGTCACTCACACTCCTCCTGATTGGGCAAAGTTCAGAAAGAATGTATCTGACAAACAGATGGAACTGAAGAGAATGAAAGAAGAACTTGTTGCTGCTGATTATGGTACCAAAAGACAAGTTGCTAGATGGAAAGAAGATGTGGTCAGGACAACCTACAAAAGGTTGGAGGAATTAAGAAAGAAAGATCCAAAAGTTCCTCAAAAACCTGACTATCCTGAAGCAGCGGTTTCAAAAAGACCATTGATGTATTGTAAAATACATCGGTATTCGCGTCGGTTTTAGTCGTTAGTTGTCCGTTTTTAGTGTCGGTTTTAGGTAGAATGTACATACTTTTGATTAAATTGTGTTTCCAATTGCAGCTAAAAGGAGCGAAAACGAGCAGAAATCTGGAAAGGCGGAAGGCTGGCACGGAAACCGAGGAGTCGGGAGCTGAAACGAAGCGAAAATGCAGTTCTTGAGCTTCCAGGCGGCCCGCGTAAGCTTATAAGAACACTTCACGCGCCCCGCATGAACTTAAATGAGAATTCAAGAAAGCTTTACCTCTCGCGCCCCGCGTCAACTTAAGCAGCACCTTTACGCGGGCCACGAGAGACATGGAAAGGAGTTCTGGTTTTTAAAACCCTAGGCGACCCGCGTTAACTCAGCCATCATCTCTACGCGGGCCGCCTGAATACCCTGTGTCGGCAGACATTCGCGAATGGCATGGAAATTTAGGGTTTTGGGTTATATATTGACCCATATGCATGCACAGCCGAACATCCACGAAATTGGACATCCTTAGGCGAGTTTTGGCTGCTGTTTGGAGAAGATTGAAGTGTTCGGTTGCTGGGAATCATTGGGATAGCACTTTGGAGCATTCGGGAGTGAAGATTCGGGTTTTATACGCCTTATTCTTTCGTTTTCGTTTGTTTAAACTTTGTTACACCATGAATTCAGATTATACAATGATGTTAACTGCGTTTTTAATTATGATTTTCGGCTAAAAACCGTTAACTACCTAGGCTAATGACTATGGCATAATAAAGTTTGGATTTTTATTTGATTTTTGTCGTGGTTGTGGATCTTTCTTGTATTGTAAACGCTATGGTAGTTTATCTTGGTGCGTATGCGTGCTTGTGATTATTTAATTATTGTTTATTGCTTCATTCGATTCTTGGTGACGGTCTTTATCACATAATAGAGTCGGATTAGGGTTCTTGATTTAGGTGAGTGTCTATATCACGTAATAGGTCATTAATCCTTTAGGGTGAAAACGCGTAAGTAACCTTAGAAACAATATTCGGTAATTAATTAAAATCAAGTGTGCTGCTAGACTCGTCGCGGAAAGGCTCGAGGATATTAATAGGTCTCGGTGTAGTTATAAGGAATTAACAACCCATTGTCTATTAAGCCAAGATTAACCCATAGTTGCTTTAGACGTTCGCGCGGCAAAGTAGAGCGTCTTTCATAGGCACTTTCAAGAAACTAGAGGACGGAAAAGAAATCTAGAAAACCGGTGAGCTTAACATCCTAGGTAGTGCCACAAGAATCGCCTTGAGAGTGTTTGAGGGGCTTAGTGGTGTCTTAATAGGATTAGCATTTAAAGATCCCGGTTCCACACCACAAAATTATCAAATAGGAATCCATCCTGAGTTTAGCCTACGTCTAGCCTAGGTAGTCTTCATCACCACTGGTCAAAACCTTCGTTCGAGTTCGTGTCTAGCTTTTTAGTATTCTTTTACTATTTTATTTAGGATTTTTTAGAAACACCCCCCCCCAAATTAATAAACAATTCAGTATGTCGTGTCAGTCTGAGTCTAGATAGAGTCGTAGCGTAATCAGTAGAGTCTCGTGGGTTCGATACTCGGACTTAATTTAGCTTTACTACATTGATCGGTTCACTTGCCGGTTGCGTGTTTTAGGGTTTAGGTTGAGTCTTAGTTTTATAAATTTAAAGCTTAGAGAGTCTAGAATTAGGGTAATTTAGTTAGTTTTTTTTGACCCATTTTCAGCACTTCAAGTTTTTGGCGCCGCTGTCGGGGACTCTTGGCGATTGCGTTGATTACTTTGTTTGGATTTGCTTGACATATTACGTGCTATTTGTTTATTTGTTTGAGTCGTAGGTGTCTAAGTAATTTAGTGTCTTTTATAGTTAGTCGAGTTGTTTAGTAGAGTCTTCTTACTTGTTTGTTCTCGGTTTTTGCAGTGGATGCCCCATTCGCGCTCGCAGGGACCGCCGCCGTTGCCGTTTGCACTCAAGTCTTCCTTCTCGTCTTCTATGTCCGAGGTACGTGCTTCTAGCTCTACTTCGTTTTCATAGTCCACCCCAGCGTTCGTTTTTACACCAAAGTCTTCACCCCACAATTCCCCGCCATCCACCCGCCCACCTAGTCCACCACCCGTAGCTCACATGGCCCGTAGGACAGTTTACGAACAGGCTACCACCGGCTTCGCCGGTGGTAATTCCCCCATCACCCTTCCAGCGATCCCGAATGATCGGTCTTGGCAGATTCCATCCTACATTATGACCGCCATCGCAAATTCCTGCCAGTTCCATGGTCGTGACGACGAGGATGCCCCCGCTCATATCAATCGCATCACTCGTCTTTGTGGCACCTACTCCATAGAGGGTGTCAATCTAGATGCTAGGTATCTTCAGGTTTTTCCATTCTCACTTGCTGGACGCGCAGCCGTCTGGTTCGATTCCCAGCCTGCTGGCACTTTCACTACCTGGGCAGGCCTTCGCGATGCATTCTTAGCCAAGTATTTTCCGCCAGCCAAGGCATTTCGCCTTCGTGACCAGATTCACTCATTTCGTATGGAGCCAGATGAGCCTTATCACTTAGCTTGGGAGCGTTTTCAGACCCTGATTACCCGTTGTTCTCAGCATGGTCTATCTGACTGGGCGTTAGTAGAGAAGTTCTACAATTGACTTACTCCTGAGATTAGAGCTCGCTTCGATACTTCAGCAGGAGGTCAGCTTATGGGAAAGAAGACAGTGGCGGAGTGCAATGATCTTTTTGAGAGTTTTGCCCACTCCGATATGGACTACAGTACTACCAGCAGGACTTCCATTCCTGTGCGTACCACCTCGGCCGGTCGAGGGGTAAACCAAGTTAGCTTGGATTCATCGGTAGCTGCTGCAGTCGAGAGAGTGAAGGAGGAGCTGAGGCAAGAGATGAGGCAGGAGTTGAGTGAGATAAAGAAGAAAGTCGATATGTGTGAGGTTTGTCGAGGAGGACATGATACTATAGATTGTCCTACGATCACTCTTGAGCAGGTAGAGTACATAGCCGGTCAGTCTAGGGGTCCCACGAATTCGTTCAATAATTCTAATTCCAACTGGCGCGGTAGTGGTAATTCGAGTGGTTATCGTTCGTCTGGAAATCCTCCTGGATTTCCATCTGGTCAGTATCAGAGTAGAGGGCCCGGTATTTACACGAATTCTGGTTCAGGGCAGTTTAGTGGGTCAGGTTCGAGTGGTCAGTTTATGAGTGGAGGACCGACTCAGGAGAGTCAGGGTAGTGGGAAGGCTCCTGAGGTTAGTACGAACAGGTTGGAGGAGATGTTTGCCCAGATGATGACGCGGACCGATGCGTTCATGAAAAATCAGGAGCAGACTAACAAAAATAACGAGCTCCAGTTCAAGAATCAGCAGGCCGCCCTCCTCGATCTTCAGAGGACAGTAGGCGGGCTTGCTAAACAGTTGCAGGAGCACCCGCTGGGTCAGTTTTCGGGAAACACTTTCATGAATCCCGTAAATCAGTCAGCGAAGGCGATTACGACCCGTAGTGGGAAGAGTTTGGGAGAGGTTGTGAGAGAAAGAGAAGTTGAAGAAGTAGAGGAGGAGGTCGATGAGGAGATCGAGATGGAGGCTCCAGGCAAGGTGCACACGAGGCTAGCCCCAGCAAGTACCGCACACGCCGAGGAGTCGCCAGTAGAGAAGAGAGTGGAGAAGCAGCCGACGAAGGTTCGGCCGGCACCGGTGATTGATTATTCTCGCCTTCCGTTCCCCGCCCGTGCCAGGCAGCAGAAATATGCTCAGGAGTACGGGAAATTCCTCGAGATGTTTACTCAGTTAAAGATCAATCTTCCGTTCATCGAGGCGCTTCAGTCTATGCCTAAATACGCGAAATTCCTCAAAGATCTTTTGAAGCGTAAGGAGAGAATCGGTGAGCTTTCGAATATTCCATTGACAGGAGGTTGTTCCGCGGTAGTCTTGAATAAGCTACCAGAGAAGTTGACCGACCCTAGCACATTCACGATTCCATGTTTCTTTGGGGGGGCCGTTACCCCTGCTCACGCCTTAGCCGAGGGGCCAGCATCAATCTGATGCCATTCTCGTTGTATGAGCGACTTGGTCTAGGAGAGCTTACACCCACGCGCATGTCATTGTCCTTGGCTGACCGATTAGTCAAGTATCCTCGTGGGATAGTAGAGAATTTGTTGGTAAAGGTTGATAGGTTTGTGTTCCCAGTAGACTTCGTTGTGCTCGATATGGAGGCCGATGAGAGAGTTCCTATTATTCTAGGCCGTCCATTCCTTCGAACCGCAAAGGCGATCATCGACGTCTTTGACGGTAAGATTTCTCTTCGTGCGGGTGACGAGATTGTCACATTCGAGATTGATAGAGCGATGCAGCATCCTAGCGGCCGTGATGATGATGTTGGGCCGTGTCATTCCGTTTACTTTCTCAATTCATTCATATCTTGTGTCGACACGTGTCTCGAGTATATTAGTGGAGCTGATTTAGTAGGCGAGGGAGTTGTTGGCGAGCATTCTGAGGATGAGGTAGATGAGTTAGATGAGGTAGAGGAGGAGCAGTTAGATGAGAGTGATGAGTTGAGTGCTGAGCCTTTAGAGCTCGATGCGATTAGTGATGAGAGTACTCCCGTAGAGATTCCACCGCCTTTAGAACTTAAGGTTCTTCCTTCACATCTCGAGTACGCATTTCTAGGAGAGAAGCCGAATATGCCTGTCATCATTTCTTCGAAGTTGACAGAGGAGGAGAAGGCGAGGTTAATTGAGGTGCTTAGAGAGCACAGTGATGCGATTGCATGGAGGCTATCCGATATCAAGGGCATCAGCCCTACCTTTTGCACGCATCGCATTCTGATGGAGGATGTTTTCAAGCCTGTAGTGCAGCCGCAGCGTCGGTTGAATCCGAATATGCAGGAGGTAGTGAAGAAGGAGGTGATGAAGCTTTTAGAGTCTGGTTTGATCTATCCTATTTCTGATTCAGCTTGGGTGAGTCCTACGCAGGTCGTCCCGAAGAAAGGGGGGATGACGGTTGTTCTGAATTCGAAGAATGAGCTTATTCCGTCTCGTACTGTTACGGGTTGGCGTGTGTGCATTGACTATCGAAAGTTAAATGACGCCACTCGTAAAGATCATTTTCCGCTCCCATTCATTGATCAGATGCTTGAGCGTCTCGCGGGTCAGCAGTTATATTGCTTTCTCGACGGGTCTTCGGGTTATTTCCAGATTCCTATTGCACCAGAGGATCAGGAGAAAACCACTTTTACATGTCCATATGGCACATACGCGTACCGTCGCATGCCATTTGGATTATGTAACGCTTCTGCTACATTCCAGCGTTGTATGATCGCGATCATTCAGGATATGGTCGAGAGTTCGATGGAGGTGTTTATGGACGATTTCTCAGTGTATGGTAGTTCTTTCGATCAGTGTTTGATGAATCTTGAGAGGATGTTGAAGAGATGTGTGGAGATGAAGTTGATGCTGAACTGGGAGAAGTGTCACTTCATGGTGACTGAGGGGATTGTGCTAGGGCACAAGATTTCGCGAGCAGGTATTGAGGTTGATAGAGCGAAGATAGATACGATTAGCCAGCTCCCTCCGCCGACTAGTGTCAAGTCGGTTCGTAGTTTTCTCGGTCATGCGGGATTTTATAGGCGCTTTATTAGGGATTTTTCCAAAATCACTCGCCCCATGACGCGATTGTTGGAGAAGGACATTCCTTTTGTCTTTGACGAGGAGTGCCTTCGATCGTTTGAGTTTCTGAAGGAGAGGTTAGTGAGTGCACCGATCCTCGTGTCGCCTGATTGGAGCTTACCATTCGAGCTGATGTGCGATGCGAGTGACTACGCAGTTGGTGCGGTGTTAGGGCAGAGACGGGAGAAGCATTTTCACCCGATTTACTACGCGAGTAAGACGTTGAATGATGCCCAGGAGAATTACACCACCACAGAGAAGGAGTTGTTGGCAGTGGTGTTCGCGTTCGATAAATTCCGATCATATCTCGTCCTTTCGAAAACCGTCGTGTTCACTGATCATTCTGCTCTACGTCACTTGTTTCAGAAGAAGGACGCGAAGCCGCGTCTTATACGATGGATTCTGCTTCTTTCCGAGTTCGACATTGAAATTAAGGATAAGAAGGGGGCAGAGAATGTGGCGGCGGACCACTTGTCCCGTTTAGAGGATCCGAAGCGAGAGGAGATTCGTGAGGAGGCGATAGGAGATAGATTCCCTCACGAGTCTATTGACGCTGTCACGGCAGGAGCCGTGGACCTCCCGTGGTATAGCGATATAGCCAATTATTTGGCCGACGGGTTTGTGATGGAGAGTTTAAGTGCGCAGCAGACGCGGAAGCTGATGAGGGACGCTAGGAAGTACATCTGGGACGATCCCTACCTTTTCAGGATTGGAGGCGACCGTGTACTTAGGAGGTGTGTTAGTAAGGAAGAAGGTGTTGGGATCCTGAGGCATGTGCATGAGGGTTTGACAGGAGGTCACCACGGAGCACATACGACCGCGCAAAAAGTCTTCGACTGCGGTTTCTTTTGGCCTACGGTGTTCGAGGATGCCCAGGATTTTGTTAGAGCTTGTGATGCATGCCAGCGGACCGGCAACATCTCATCCAAGGATGAGATGCCCCAGAATCCTATTCAAGTGTTGGAAGTTTTTGACGTTTGGGGCATTGATTTCATGGGGCCATTTCCATCTTCGAGTGGAAATCGGTACATCCTCGTTGCGATAGACTATGTTTCGAAGTGGGTGGAAGCTCAAGCTTTGCCCACGAACGATGCACGAGTGGTGGTGAGGTTCTTGAAGATATTGTTTACGCGATTTGGCACGCCTAGAGCCATTATTAGTGATCGCGGCACGCATTTTTGCAATGCGGTTATGGAGAAGGCGTTGGAGAGATATGGAGTTACACACCGCTTGTCTACCGCGTATCACCCGCAAACGAGCGGGCAAGTGGAGAACGCGAATCGAGGAGTGAAGAGGATTTTAGAGAAGACGGTAGGGAAGAGTCGGAAGGATTGGTCCGACAAGTTGGACGATGCGTTATGGGCTTTCCGCACCGCCTACAAGACGCCATTAGGGACGACGCCGTTTATGATCGTTTATGGGAAAGCGTGCCATTTACCGGTCGAGTTAGAGCATCGGGCTCTGTGGGCGCTCAAAACGGTGAATTTAGATTTGACCGAGGCCGCTAGGAGATGATTTTTCCAAATTCATGAGTTAGAGGCGCTTCGTGACGCCGCATATGACCGTTCTTGGAGTATAAAGGAAAAGTCGAAAGCTTTGCACGATAGGAGGTTGCGGAAGTTGAAGGAGTTTAAAGTGGGCGATCAAGTGCTATTGTTCTACTCGAGGTTGAAGTTGATTGCCGGAAAGTTGAAGTCGAGATGGTCCGGACCGTACGTCGTGAAGGAGGTGTTCCCGTACGGCACCGTCGAGTTGTTTGATGAAGCGAGTTCGCATGTGTGGAAGGTAAACGAGCATAGGTTAAAACATTACATAGGGGGTCCCATCGACACCGCCGAAGAGGAAACCGTTCCTCTTTCGGACCCGCCTAGCACCACCACGTAGGTTCTTGAGTGAAAACTCAAGTGTAGAGTTTGTACATAGAGTCGTTGTCCGTGTCGAGTCTTTAGTTTAGTGTTTGTGTGGTTTTGCGTCTTTTGTGTCGTTTTGCGGGTTTTATTGCGTCTTGTGTGTGTCGTGAGTATTTTTGCAGGTTTCATTGCCTTCACGTGGCCGACTTCGACATGGGAGTAGCATTCCAGGTACGTTTACTGTTAAAAACGACATTAAAAAGATAGGGGCAGAATTGGAAATAAATAAAGTTGAAAATCAGCAAACTGCTGCTGCTGTCAACCAAACAGCAGTTTTTTTTGCTGTCCATGCGGCCCGCGTGGGGGTTTTCTTAAACTTCTCGCGGCCCGTTTGGACTATTACATCATTTTAAATAAACAAAGGCTCGCGGCCCGCATAACCTTATTGCTATCATTTACGCGGGCCGCGTGAATTGGGTATGTCGGCAGCAGGTAGAGAACTCCCAAATCGATTCAAAATAAACCCTAACCCCAAATCTTCTCTTCTCCGGCGAATAACCAACCACCCATTTCCATCCAGATCACCGGTCACCTTCCACCGCCATACACCACCGTCATTCACTGTCCACCGCCATACTTCAAACCACCACTTCCCCACCGTTTCTCCGGGACCTGTAACACCTACCACCACTTTACCCCGCCGGCGATCACCCCCACCTCCCACACCCGCTGACCACCTTTTCACCGACACCACTGTCACCAGTTCCCAATACCACTTACCACCACCATTCACCGGCCACCGGACCACCACCGCCTTTACCTCTGTTACTTTCTGATTCGGTCGCATCAGGTATGTCCCTGCTTTATTACTTGTTCGGGTCTGTTACAGTAGTGTCTGTCGTCGAGTCGAGTCGCTAGTCTGTTTGGTTTGTTTGTTGTTGGGTCATTGTTTTATCAGGCGGACATTGTGTCTGCTGTTTGTTCCGGGTCAGTAAGTCGAGTGGGTCAGTTTGCGCCTTAGGTCAGTAAGTTAGTTTGGCTCATAGTTAGTCATTTCAAGTTATCAGCTGTTTTCTTACTTGAATGTTTGGAATGGCTCGGGTGGGAATAATGATTTATTTGATTGATTGCTTTGAGCGGTGTGAGGTCGGGAATTTGATAGCGAAATAAAGGGGGGACATTTTGATCGGAATTTAATTTTTGGGCATCTGTTTGGGATGCATTCGACGCGAAAAGGAAATTGTTGTGGGGCGTTATAAAATTCAAGTGTGGGGATGCGTTGCGCGGTTTTCACATAAAGTCACCATTTTTCACATAAAGCACGCGCATCGCCTCCATTTGCTTCCGCGCTTCGGGTTTATTGATAGTATCTCGACACTTGGGATTGCTCGAGGGCGAGCAAGGTGCCGGGAGGGGGTAAAATTGTAATTTTTGTGTAAATTGCGTCTAGTTGGTCGTAGTGTCGTAGTTTGTGTCAAAAGTCTAGTCTTTGCGTCGTCTAGGGTCGTTTAGTGTGTTTTGTGTGTTTCGAGTCATAGTGAGTCTTGTTAGTGTCGTGTTGCGCATACGATCGCGTCGCTTGATTTTAGGCCACTTCGCTCGTACTCAATCTCCATTCGGGCGAAGTCGGTTTGGCTTCAAGATGATTTGCTATTCGTCACTTGTATCGAACAACGGCCGCGAACGAAATGCTATACGGTCGTCGTCCGATTGTACATTATTATATTATTTTATTATTATTTTATTTATAAAAATTTTTTTATAAAAAACAGAAAAATTCCAAAAAAATCAAAAAATTCAAAAAGACCAAAAATAGCTTGTGTTTAGTAACTGTTCACTTTTTTTGCATGTTTATTTGATTTGTTGTGAACAGGATGTCAGGTGAAGGATCCTCGTCAGGTGTGAAGCGCAAGAGGCGCAATACTCGAGCTCAGGCGGCTGCACAGGAGCAGTCGGGTGCTCCGATACTTCGGGAGATCGTATACAGGGATGCTGGGGTCCCACACGGACAGAGTGACAGGTTGGTAGAGAGCCCATTGCTGCGTTTCACTATCGGGTCGTTCGAGTACATGAAATTCGATGCGATAAAAAAGCTGAAGTTGTTAGAATTTAGGCGGATTGATTGGGGTTTGTTTAATCAGCTAGGACAGGTTGAGAGGATTCAGGAGCTTTTAGGGCAGAAATTCAGATGGGCGTTAGAGTGCGAGGTGCCTCAGTATCTTGAGCTTACCATGGAGTTTCACTCCACATTTATCTATAGGCACCCAGGGGGGTTCGACGAGCCGAATGTGGTCTCGTTTGCGTTGGGTAAGCAGGTGTTTAATATGAGTTTGATAGAGTTTGCAGAGGCGACGGGGTTTTATTCGGCTCAGGAGGTTAGTTCGGATGAGTTTAGAGGGTTGTTGAGGCAGGTTGTGAGAGATGAGGCAGAGTCGTGTGTGCTGAAGGAGGATATAGCGAGGTTCTGGCGCACCATTGCTATTTCACCATTTTCGAACAATTTGGTGGCGTCAGACATCAGGGATCCCGTGTATAGGTTTGTGCATAAGATTTTGGCATCTACTTTGATAGGAAAGCACGAGGGGGATAAAGTAAATCAGCACAGTCTGTTTTGTTTGATGTGTATGGTTGAGAGGAGGCCAACGAATCTGGCAAGTATTCTGGCATGGTCACTGGCGAGACCGAAGAAGGGGGGAGGTACAACTAGATTGTATGGTGGGCCGTATATTACGATGTTGGCGGCGAATCTTGGAGTGTTTGCTGATTTCCCAGCTGATAGGATGACTGTAGGACCAGCTCCATCTCTCATGGAGTTGAGGAGTCTACAGCAGGCGAGGATAGTCACGTATACTGATCCACAAGCGTGGACAGAGGTTTTGCCAGCACCACCGTCACCGGATCCGACTGCCGAGGAGGCAGCGCACACCACGATCCCAGAGCGTTATCAGGTGCCACTTCAGAGGCATCAGCTGCCAGCACGGGAGTATCCTGTCAGGCAGCCGAGGACAGAGCCGTTGACGTTGGAGGGTTTATATGATAGGGTGGAGCAGGTGAGGCAGGAGATGCGTGAGGGTTTCCAGGCTATTTATGATCACTTCCACATACAGCCACCACCATTGAGGCAGCCACAGCAGGGGGGTCCAGCTGGTGGGCAGGAGGAGCCTGCCGGTGGACAGCAGGGTGGAGCAGGAGATGCGTGAGGATGTGCAGCGGTGTTCTTGGAGCATTTATATCTTTTGTTTTATTTTATGCTGTTTTTGATCCTCGTAGTTGGTTTGTATTGATATGATATATTGGTTGGTAGGGTTGTGGGTTGGTTGATACTTGTTTGTTGATACTTTGATGGTATATATTATTTTGGTTTGGTATGTTTGAGTGATAGGTTGATTTTGATGCCGCTTCCGTTCGCGTGTCCGAGTTAGTACAGTTTGCTGAGCGAGTTTTGGATTGGAGGGCATGTGTGGTATCGACTGGCATACTGACAGTCTCACATATGATTCAGCTAAGTCGTTCCACTTGTACACCTGTATATTTATTTATTTATTTATTTTTGTTTGTAGGTTTTAGGAGTCAGGTTTCCATCCTTGCATTAGGGACAATGAAACATTCAAGTGTGGGGATGGGAACTAGTATTTAGTGTGTCTAGTTAGTAGTGTCATGAAAAACCGAAAAATATAAAAAAAAATAAAAAATTGAAAAATCCAAAAAAAATTAAAAAATTGAAAATGTCTTTTGAAATAAGAAGTTTGCAAAATAAAAACGGAAAATGATAGAAAAGTCGGGTTTTTTGATCGGGTTCAAATAATAATAATATGAGATAAATAATCATGCTTGTGTCTAGTTTGGGATATGCGGGTAGGCCTGATTCGGTTCTGGGTTCCTTTAATCTTAATTTACCTAAATGTCGGTCTACTAGTGGGTTCTCATCTAGGGAAAGTGGGGAAATTGAAACCGCCAATAATAGTATAAGGGATGCCGTTATAAGCTAAGATTGTTAGAGTTTTTGGTCATTATCTCGTTGGAAAAAGAAAAAAAAATAATAATGAATAAATAAATAAGCGAGCTAGAAACTAAATGAAAGTAGCCATTCTATGTAATCTGTGGTTGGGGATAGCGACTCTACAGCCGGAATACCGCTAGAATGTGTGAAATCGACCTTGCAAAAATAAATAAAAAGTACCGAGGCCTATGTAATCTGTGGTTGGGGATAGCGACTCTACAGCCGGAATACCTATGGGATTAGGGAAAGCAACGTCTACGCTCGTAAATGAAAAAAAAAATGAAAAAAAATGGGAAGAATAGATTTGATTTTAAACTCTCTTGATCTTGGTATAAGGCGGTTAGGAAATAACCCAGTGGTGGTTCCTTTTGTCCTATAAGCTTGAGGGGGGAGTAGGTGGACTTGCAATCCTTAGCGTGAGACCCTAGGTGGATTGACCGAACTTGAACCTAAATTGCATGATAAGGGCTTGGAACCGGGTTGGGTTTTAGAGGATCATTATACTTGCAATCGCGGCTAACACGAGTATCGATTTAATAAAATAACTTAAGCTTTTGTCCCGATCGACTATCGTGACTATGATTCCGTTTGCATAATTCTTTTTCGAGGACGAAAAAAGAGTAAGTGTGGGGATATTTGATGTATTGTAAAATACATCGGTATTCGCGTCGGTTTTAGTCGTTAGTTGTCCGTTTTTAGTGTCGGTTTTAGATAGAATGTACATACTTTTGATTAAATTGTGTTTCCAGGTCTTTACAGCTAAAAGGAGCGAAAACGAGCAGAAATCTGGAAAGGCGGAAGGCTGGCACGGAAACTGAGGAGTCGGGAGCTGAAACGAAGCGAAAATGCAGTTCTGGAGCTTCCAGGCGGCCCGCGTAAGCTTATAAGAACACTTCACGCGCCCCGCATGAACTTAAATGAGAATTCAAGAAAGCTTTACCTCTCGCGCCCCGCGTCAACTTAAGCAGCACCTTTACTCGGGCCGCGAGAGACATAGAAAGGAGTTCTGGTTTTTAAAACCCTAGGCGACCCGCGTTAACTCAGCCATCATCTCTACGCGGGCCGCCTGAATACCCTGTGTCGGCAGACATTCGCGAATGGCATGGAAATTTAGGGTTTTGGGTTATATATTGACCCACATGCATGCACAGCCGAACATCTACGAAATTGGACATCCTTAGGCGAGTTTTGGCTGCTGTTTGGAGAAGATTGAAGCGTTCGGTTGCTGGGAATCATTGGGATAGCACTTTGGGGCATTCGGGAGTGAAGATTCGGGTTTTATACGCCTTATTCTTTCGTTTTCGTTTGTTTAAACTTTGTTACACCATGAATTCAGATAATACAATGATGTTAACTGCGTTTTTGATTATGATTTTCGGCTAAAAACCGTTAACTACCTAGGCTAATGACTATGGCATAATAAAGTTTGGATTTTTATTTGATTTTTGTCGTGGTTGTGGATCTTTCTTGTATTTTAAACGCTATGGTAGTTTATCTTGGTGCGTATGCGTGCTTGTGATTATTTGATTATTGTTTATTGCTTCATTCGATTCTTGGTGACGGTCTTTATCACATAATAGAGTCGGATTAGGGTTCTTGATTTAGGTAAGTGTCTATATCACGTAATAGGTCATTAATCCTTTAGGGTGAAAACGCGTAAGTAACCTTAGAAACAATATTCTGTAATTAATTAAAATTAAGTGTGCTGCCAGGCTCGTCGCAGAAAGGCTCGAGGATATTAATAGGTCTCGGTGTAGTTATAAGGAATTAACAACCCATTGTCTATTAAGCCAAGATTAAACCCATAGTTGCTTTAGACGTTCGCGCGGCAAAGTAGAGCGTCTTTCATAGGCACTTTCAAGAAACTAGAGGACGGAAAATAAATCTAGAAAACCGGTGAGCTTAACATCCTAGGTAGTACCACAAGAATCGCCTTGAGAGTGTTTGAGGGGCTTAGTGGTGTCTTAATAGGATTAGCATTTAAAGATCCCGGTTCCACACCACAAAATTATCAAATAGGAATCCATCCTGAGTTTAGCCTACGTCTAGCCTAGGTAGTCTTCATCACCACTGGTCAAAACCTTCGTTCGAGTTCGTGTCTAGCTTTTTAGTATTCTTTTAGTATTTTATTTAGGATTTTTTAGAAACCCCCCCCCCCCAATTAATAAACAATTCACTATGTCGTGTCAGTCTGAGTCTAGATAGAGTCGTAGCGTAATCAGTAGAGTCTCGTGGGTTCGATACGCGGACTTACTTTAGCTTTACTACATTGATCGGTTCACTTGCCGGTTGCGTGTTTTAGGGTTTAGGTTAAGTCTTAGTTTTATAAATTTAAAGCTTAGAGAGTCTAGAATTAGGGTAATTTAGTTAGTTTTATTTGACCCATTTTCAGCACATCAACCATCAAAGCTGCAAATCAGGAGAGCCACTGCTCGAACTGGTAATGCCATCTATAAAAGAAGGATACACAAACAGTTGAGAGATGAAACCATCCAAGAGATGATAGAAGGAGATGACCTTGTAAAAGAAGGCATAAAGAAAATGATCATAGAATCTCTTGGCTTGGGTCAAACTGCAAACACTGCTCAGCCAGTGATGAATAGGCCAGCCTCACCAAATACTTCTGCAAATAAGCATCTCCCAAGAAACCTACCAGGCTCAAAAATACAAAAGTGGGAAACTAACAAACAGACCTGCGTATTGACTTTGCTCAGGTCTGGTGGAGAAGTGGAGAAAATATCAAGGGAACAAGCTCTTGGCCTGAGTCTTGAAGATTTGCAGGATCTCCTTGATCTTCCACTTAGCAGGGATGATGAAGATATAGATGCCCTTGACTTTGAATTACAATTTAAAGGTCAGATAAGGGAGCTGTTAATGAGGCAATAAAATGTCCACAAATAATGAAGGTTTTGGCATTATCTGTTCCAGGGGGAGATTGTTGGGATTGAACCCTATCAGAGGAACAGATAATTAAAGCCAAAACTGGATCAGAGCAGTGGATCCTGAATAAGCAGATGTTGATGTACAAATCTCTCCCCTTGAAAGTGATTACAACTACTGATGACCTCCTATCTGCTGATCTTGCTAAACTGCTGACCCATAACTGCTGCTCAACTAAAGATCTGATGGAAGACTAAAGTCCTGCTGATTCAATCTACTGCCTTGAGTCAAGCACTGCTGATCCGGACAAGTGCTGCTGGGTTCACAGCAGTAGAAGGTTGCAGCAGCTGTTCTGAAGTCTGTTTTGTAATAGAATGTATTAGCAGTAGTTAACACAAGCAGTGTCTGTATAGGTCAGAGGTTAGAGTTTGTTAGGAGGTTAGATGTCACTTTCATGGTGACGTCAGCTAAGATCCTCAGTAGTTTGCAAGTGCCTATAAATAGTTCAGTACTTTGTACTGTTCTATTAGCTCTTTGCATCATTCGTCTTCTTTACACGAACAAACTACTGAGCTCTGGCTGAGGGGGAGTTTGCATTCATTCATCAATCATTGTAATCGTGTTTGAAATAAATTCAATCTTTCGGTTCATTGTGTAAAGATGTTTGATAAAAGTATTACTCTCGTTTGATTGTATGCAAAGTTTGTGTTCATTATAATATCCGCTGCACACTCATCCATCTTCATCTTATTTACAAACATAAAATACAATAAAAAACAAACTCAGATCCAACACATTCCGACCCCCGTTTGGTGTTCCGTCAAGACCCGGGAACCCAAATACCACCCAACCGCAACAAAACTTTAACTTTCATGATATGGACCCGAATGTGTTTTCGTACGCAGCTTACTTGAGCGGCTCTAATCCCTTCATTTAAACCCCTTACGGCTTTGCCCCACCGGGCGCTTCGCAACCATCCCAAGAACAAGCCGAACCCGAGGTGGATACGGTGCCGGAGACGCAACCCGAACCCGATCGCGAGACATCCAAATGCGGTAGAAGGTCACATAAAAAAGGATGCGAACGCTGCTCGTTGTAAGCATAGTTACGTTGTTTGGACGAAGGACGAGGAATACGCGTTGGCTCGGGCGTGGCTCAATGTTTCGGAGCACCCCGAAGTGGGTAAGTGTTATAAAATACGCGTCGAATTTATTATTTTTTAACGTATCGCTTATTTATTTATTTTGTAGCAAACTTTCAAACCGGTCCAGAATTTTGGAATAGAATTCGTGAGCTTTTTTTTAATGCGATGGGAGACTATGCAAGAACGAGTCGCCGAAAACAAAAAAAAAAATTTAACGAGATGCAAGCGGCAAGGTAAACGGAAAAGGTCATAGGGTTTTTGTCCAAACCGATCGATCATCTCCAAGGCGACGCGTTGATCGTTGCACAAATGCACCGCCAAAAACTTCGAAAAAATACGGCTTTTGGATTATCATCTTTTTTTTTAAGTTTATTCGTTTTTTTTTTTCCGGTTTTTTTTAAGTTTAGTCGTTTTTTTTTGTTTTTATTTTAGTATTGTAATCTTTTTTTGTTTAATGAAGTATTTTAGTTTTTAATTTAAAAAATTTAATAATTGTGTAATGATTGGATAGGGCGTTATTGGGCATTATTTCACTACGGCCCTTTTGTAAAAACGTCCAATAATGTCTATTGCTGACTGGACTGTCACATATATTCACCCAAAACCACTACACATGGTCTTAGTAATGAATCAAATTATTTATCCTTAATTATGTTTTCTATGAAATATTGAAATTGCGTTTTTTTGTATTATATGAAACGAAAGTTTGAATCCGACGCAAAAGTATACCGTTCACATATTTGAATATTATAGTTGAAGAAAATGACTTGTTTATACAAAAAGGAGTTGGTTTGATTAACTGGTTACATCGACCTGCTTTAATCAATTAATAATTTCTTATTGTTTACATATCATATTCTAGTTAAGTACTAATTGTCGGTCCATACTTTTTGTGTGCAATATATTTTATTCATTCTAGTTAGACCCGGTAATGGCATCATGTTCTTTGGGTAACCCTCAAATCTGGGTAAAGAAATAATTTTCTTTTGCACGGCAACATGTTCTTTTATTAATCTATCATAAATCATAAACTTTCACTTATTAGTCAGCAATACTTTTAACTAACGAATTGACCTTCATCACTTTCAACTTTCTAACTTATTTTTTTTAGTATTTTCAAACTAATTAAACCTTAGCCTAGTTATTTTTTTTGCTGATATGACACTTATGTAGTGAAGTAGCCTTTTCTAATAACGTGGCATCTGATGTGGCGATACTAGACTACCACCCATGGTCGTAGGGAACCTAGTCAGCCATGGATCCACATGACAAGATAGCATGTAATAGACTAACATGAAAATAGCAATTAAAAACACATATAGACATCTATATATTAACGCGTTGAAATATAGCATGCTAATAATAAAACAAATCAAGAGTTTTAATAACACGATACACCTCAAAATTTATAAAACTAAAAAGAGGGAAATAGAGGAAATCACTCACGAGTTGCGAAGAAGTATTCCACGAGTATTACCGCACGAAAAGAAATTGATAGAATCTAGATATAACAACCACCCTAAATATAAATCAACAACGTCTAAACAAACGGAACGACAAAATTGGGACAAGTGATTAGGATTCTTAATTTGGCGGCTTCTTGTATAATCTAGTTTATAAATCATAAATCCTAAAAATAAGATTACATTTATAGTCAAGACTAAATAATTATGATTACGACGAGATTAATATATACATATATATATATATATATACATACATATATATATATATATATATATAGAGTAAATTGCCATTTTAGTCTATGAGTTTTGTCCAAATTTGTCATTTTAATCCAAATAGTTTTTTTTGCCTCTGCGTCCCTGACTTTTCCCATTTGATGCCATTTTGATCACATACACTAACTCCATCCAAAAACCCCATCTTTAACCAGGGGTATTTTGGGGATTTTCATTTTAAATGTTTTCAATTGCCATTTTGATCCAATTCCAAAAAATCAAGAAAATTCCAAAAAACGGTTCAGCTAGAAACGGTTCGGTTCGAACCGTTTTTTGATTTTTTGGATTTTTTTTGATTTTTTGGAATTGGGTCAAAATGGCAATTGAAAACATTTAAAATGAAAATCCCTAAAATACCCCTGGTATAAGATGGAGTTTTTGGATAGAGTTAGTGTATGTGATCAAAATGGCATCAAAAGGGAAAAGTTAGGGACCCAGAGGCAAAAAAAAAAAAAAAAAAAAAAAAAAAAAAAACTATTTGGACTAAAATGGCAAATTTGGACAAAACTCAGGGACTAAAATGGCAATTTACGCATATATATATATTAGGCCTGGCAAATAAAACCTATTTGAGTTTTTTGAGTTATTTTGGGTCATTTTAAAAATGAAAATGGGTTAGGATGGGTTAAGAAATAACTAAGGATGGGTTATATGATACCTATTTAAAATAATTCATGGGTAAGAATGAGTATTATGCAGGTTAAATGGGTAACTCAAAAAAAAAAGTATCACAAGGAGATTTTTCATATTATTCGAGTGTTCGTAGATGTTGACTTTACAAATAATAAAAATTTTAAAAGTAATAAAAATTTTCTAAAAAATATCAGGAAAATAAAAAAAATACTAAAAATAATAATAAAAATAAAAAATATTCCAAAAAATCCAAAAAATAATAAAAAATCCAAAAAATTCAAAAAATCCAATAAATTCTAAAAAATAAAAAAAGTAAAAAATCCAAAAAATTCTTAAAAATCAAAAAATATTAAAAACTCAAAAAAATTCTAATAAATCAAAAAAATCCAAAAAACTCAAAAAAAATAAAAACATTTCTAAAAAATCAAAAAAATAATAATTAATCAAAAAAATTCAAAAAAAACAAAAAAATAATAAAAAATTCTAAAAAATCAAAACAATAATAAAAAATCCAAAAAATAATAAAAAAATAAAAAAAATTCTGAAAAATCCAAAAAATAGTAAAAAATCCAAAAAAACTCTAAAAAATCAAAAAAAATCTAAAAAATCAAAAAATATAAAATATAAAAAAAATTCTAATAAATCCAAAAAATTCAAAAGAATAAAAAAGTCGTAAAAAATAAAAAAACAATAATTAATCAAAAAAATTCTAAAAAATAAAAAAAATCCAAAAAATTCTAAAAAATTTAGAAAATAATAAAAAAATCAAAAAATTCTAAAAAAAATCCAAAAAGTCAAAA
Source organism: Helianthus annuus (assembly GCF_002127325.2). Taxonomy (NCBI): domain Eukaryota; kingdom Viridiplantae; phylum Streptophyta; class Magnoliopsida; order Asterales; family Asteraceae; genus Helianthus; species Helianthus annuus. Next base: position 74,075,886 of record NC_035442.2, on the reverse strand, counting down.
AAATTCTAAAAAAATCAAGAATTTTTTTTATTTTTTAGAATTTTTTCTGATTTTTTTGGATTTTTTAGAATTTTTTTGATTTTTTAGAATTTTTTGATTTTTTAGATTTTTTTTTGATTTTTTTAGATTTTTTGATTTTTTAGTCCGAAAATATTTACATTAATTAAATTACTATATAAAATTGTAATTAGAAACAATATTTAACAGAAACAACATTTCTTGCAATTGCCTAACAATCTAACGAAAATTTATAACGTTTAAACCCGAACTTAATTATATGAATTAATTTTAATATACGACATCGATACAACAATAAATATAACAAAAATTCTAATTTCCATTTATTACACGTGGGATCCGGATTTTCAAAACGGGTCGATTTTTCCGAGATCCGTTTTTGGTGGATGTTACATTCTCGTTCTTATAATCTTCACGAATTGGGATGAAGTGGGTAGACCTTTTCAGGCGATCAACAATATCTCAAATAGTGTCATATCCACTGGAGGTGTGAGGTAACCCAGTAATAAAATCCATGGTTATATTTTCTGACTTCGAGATTGGAATTTCAGGTTGAACAAGTAAGCCGGAAGGTCTTTAATGTTTGGCCCGATGGTGATATCTTTCTTCATTCCACGCCACCAATATGTGTATTGTAGATCCTGATACATTTTATCAGCACCCGGATGGACTGAGTATCGTGATTTATGTGCTTCATTCATCAGGATGGTACGAAGATCATTGCGATTAGGTACCCACATAAGGTTCAGATAATGGAGAATTCCCTTATATTTATATTCCAACTTCATCTCTGCTCCACAAGTTAACTCGTAGTGTAAGTCGTTTTCATTAATGTTGGCATGTTGAGCCTCACGAAGATCATTGCGATTAGGTATACACATACGGTTCAGATAATGGAGAATTCCCTTAGATTTATATTCCAACTTCGTTTCTGCTCCACAAGTTAACTCGGAGTGTAAGTCATTTTCATTAATGTTGGCATGCTGAGCCTCACGAATACGTTTCTCGGTGTCGGTCAAAATCTAAAAACACATAAGACTAACTGAATTTGCATACTCTTTTCGACTAAGTGCATTGGCTACAACATTCGCTTTGGTTGGATATGTGTATTTGCGTACTCCTTTCGACTAAGTGCATTGCCTCATGTTTAGCTCGTTTTGGTTGAAGATGTGTTGAAGACTCTTGTGGTCAGTGTAACTCTTACATTTAGTACCATATAGATAATATCCCCAAATCTTTAGAGCAAACATGACTACACCAATTTATAGGTCATGAGTGCAATTCTTCTCATGGATTTTGAGCTGCCTTGAGGCATAAGCTATCACATTGCCTCGTTGCATCAAGACACATCCAAGTCCTTTCCCCGATGCGTCACAATAAACAACAAAATCATCACAATTTTAGGTAGGGTAAGGATAGGTGCATCACAAAGTTTTTGCTTCAAGGTTTGAAAAGCCTCTTCTTGCTTAGGTCCCCAATCAATTGGTTTGCCTTTATGAGTCAAGGCTGTGAGCGGTAAAGAGATTGTTGAAAAGTTAGAAATAAAATACCGATAGTAACCCGAAATGCCTAGGAAATATCGAATTTCGGTAGGAGTATGCGGAGTTTGCCAGCTCCTAACAGCTTTGATCTTTGTAGGGTCAACATGGATACCCTTATCGTTTACAACATGACCACGATATTGGACTTCTTTCAACCAGAATTCACACTTTGAGAATTTAGCATATAGCCTTTCAGCACGCAATAGTTCCAGTATGAGGCGAAGATATTGCTCATGGTCGGTCCTGGTTTTAGAATAAATCTAGATATCATCGATGAAGACGATGACAAACCGATCCAAGTAAGTTTTACATACTTGGTTCATCAAATCTATAAAAATTGTTGGTGCATTAGTCAGCCTAAAAAGCATGACCATGAACTCGTAATAACCATAACAAGTACGAAATGTAGTTTTGGGGATATCTTCTTCGAGCACTCTTAGTTGGCAGTAACCAGAATGTAGATCAATATTCGAGAAACAAATAGTGCCTAGAAGTTGATCCAATAGGTCATCAATTTGCGGTTACGGGTAACGGTTCTTGATGGTTAGCTTGTTAATTTCACGATAGTCGATGCACATTCAGAACACACCATCTTTCTTCTTTACGGACAATAGTGGTACACCCCATGGAGACGAGCTAGGACTAATAAAGCCTTTGTCAGTCAACTCTTGAAATTGACTAGCTAACTCATGCATCTCAAATGGAGCTAGTCGGTAAGGTGCTTTTGCAACAGGAGTTTCACTTGGAACAAGATCAATTCGAAACTCGACTTCTCGCACGGGAGGAAGTCTAGATATATCTTCTGGGAATTCCTGAGAAAAGTCACGAACAATCAGAATGTCTTCCAAGTTCTTTTCATTGCTTTTCTTTTCCACAATATGGGCCAAGAAAGCCACATATGTCTTTCGTAGGTACTTTTGGGCTTGAATGCATGACATTAACTTAACCCTTTTTGAGGAGGTTCGCCAAAAACTCGTAGAACTTGACCACCAGCAAGAGTAATTCTAATATATTTTTCGAAACACACGATCTCAGCACGATGTTGGGCTAACAAAGTCCATGCCAATGATCGCATCGAAGCTTCCCAACTTCATCGGAATAAGATCTATTGGGAAATCATGCTCATTCAGGTTAAAAGTACAACCAAGAATGCTGGTATCAATCCTATCTTGATAATGTCGCTCCCTAAATGTGGGTGGTACTTATCAAACGAGATAAGGACCAAATCCGACTCATTGGTAAGGGTCCACTAGAATGAGTATAGTGAAATTTCCATCAAGGTGAGGATGTCACTCCTAACTTGATGTATAATTTCGTGAACATCGAGAATGCGGATTGAGAGTTTGTCAACAAAGTGAGGTTTCACGCCTATTTTGGTGAAATCATCTCGTTTTGTATAATACGAATGTTTTCCTACCTTTATGTTTGTGGAAGAAGTGTTTTTAGGGAAGTTTATATGTATATTTTTTAGGCAAGAGAAGGATAAAGAAGAAGCATTTAGGAAGCATTTTGTATAATTAACATGAATAATCAAGAATGGTCAAACTTCGGAATTCCTAACCATAGACTAGGTCAAATCATGGCAATTTTCCTACTTCTTTATGACTATGGCTAGAGGTGTACAAAAAAACCGGTTTTAGAATCGAAACCGGGAAAAAAACCAAAACCGGATTTTTTTAACCGGTTTTAGAACCGAACCGAAACGCCGGTTATAGACCGGTTAGGGATTTTTATCTTCGAAACCGGTCTTAAAACCAAAACCGGTTATAAAAAACCGGTAAAAAATAGGTTTTTTGGTTGGACCGGTTATTTTATCTCTCGATTGCTTTATCCTACGATGTGACCATGGTGGGATATAGCAGGCTCAGTTCCTCGTATCGGTCAGTGTAGTCACGATGCTCTCCACTATCTTGTTTAAGATCGTGGAATTCATTCTCAAGCGTCTAATGACATGGGCAAAATTCCTTCATCATAAGAGCTCTAAGCTCTTCCCACGTTTGAGCCATCTCCACATTAGCACCCCTATCTCTCATCACTCTGTTCCACCACGTAAGTGCTCTCTTTTGGAATACACTCGATGCAAACTCTACTTTGCGCTCGTTCAGACACTGAACATGACAGAATGTGATCACGTAGGAGTTTTTGCCTTAGTAATAAATAAAGACAAAATCATATTATTTTGTTTTGATATTGTTGTACTTGATATATTAGACCTTATATGAAAAGTGTGACATTTAATATTGACATGTTTAATTATGAAAATTTAATAAGTGCCATAAACTTTTGACAATTATCATGCCCCATTCCAAATTCATAAATCATATGCAAAATCCAGTTTAATAACTAAGTCACATCCTAAGTGTCTTCGTCTTGAATTCGTATCACACTTGTGTACCTGTATCATGCGTAAAAAAAGTTTTTGGGTCAACATGATGTTGGTGATTAGATCTAGGTTTTAAATAAAATGTTATTCAATTATTATTATTATTATTATTATTATTATTATTATTATTATTATTATTATTATTATTTAAATATCTTAACATGCAATCTCATGTGTGATGTTATATCCACAATCAATCAACAATAAACACAATCACCACAACTACAACTGATAATGCAACATAATGTTAATAGCAACAATAGACCCAATGAGATTCAAACCTCGAAGAACGAAAATAGTGATGTTGGCGATACCAAGTTCAACCCATGGTCGTGGGGAACTGCTCAGTCAGTGGATCCATAACATAAACCATAGACACAAAGCGAGTAACAAGTAGGTATACATATATGAAACAATAGCTATAAATACGTGAAACATGTTAAGACACATTGATTTTGCATGTTGATGAATTAAAAATAGAAACATACAAAAACTTGGGCAAAGAATACACCAAAAAATGTTTAGTGACAAAAAGGAGAAAAAGAGATAGATGTACTTACTGGTTGTGTTCCGTTTCATCCTGTTTAAACCGCACGAACTTGGGAAACCTCCGAAAGAAAATATTACCCTAACATATGAAATAACGAAAAATATACTAAATAACCAACAACAAAAATAAATCTATAAAATATATATTGTGATTTATTGCTTTTGTATAACCTAATAAATAATTACACTAATTCTAACCTAAACACTAATTTAATATTTGTGACTAATTAAATGTTGTGACACATTTGTAACAATAGTAGTATAAAAAATATCTAAGTCCATATTTACATATTGTGATATATGCTAAGTCTAATTTAATCCAATTTCCATCTTAACGATAAAATCTATAATTTTGACATTTGTGAGTTTATATCAAATTAGTCCAAAATTCAATTTTAAGCTATGATTATAACAAATATATTATCATATGCTTGAAAATACAAATTCTACTAAATTAATAAAAATTCATCTAAACAATATACATATATATATATATATATATATATATATATATATATATATATATATATATATATATATATATATATATATATATATATCTACAATCATCTTATTCTTATATTTAGATATTTAACCATTTATTTTATTAAAAAGACTGATTTTTATGTTAATTATTTCATTAGTCCTTTTATTACAAAGTATGTCCATAGATAATGAAATCTATAATAAAATTCCAAGTCTTGTGTTTTTTTATAGAAAATCAGAAAAACAATATTGATGTTATTTTATTTAGATTGATTTATAATTTATATAATTTTTCATATTCTATATTGTGATTAAAAATTCATAATAAATCCAATTGAAGTCCAAAAATTCCTGAAAATTCTACAAACTATTCTAACATGATAAAGAATAATACCCTACTGTCAATTTGTATCAAAACATAAGTCTAAGATAAAATGCCCTAATTTTTTCACACTAAGAACCCTAGTTTCTCTAAGAATTCAAATCAGATTCTAGAAATCTACAAATGCAGAAATTGATAATTGTTAGGATCGGAGGCTGTCTGTGATTGTGTTTGTTTGCATAAAACGAATAAGTGCAGCGGAAATGAGTAGCAAACTTTGTAAACACAAACAAAGGAGAGTATATATTGATAAACAATTGCTTTTCATTGAGTCAAAAGATTTACATAAAAGCAAAAAGATTACAGTCAAAGCTTGCAATCTAAACTCCCCCTCAGCCTGATACACCAGAGTTGGTTGCACAAGATGAGAGGATTGAATTGAGGAGGTGAACTCACTCAAAACGAATCAAGTGTAATAGTACAGAGTACTGTCATACTTATAGGCAAACCAAACTACTGATATGCTTCAGCTGACGTTACCATGATAGTGACATCTAACGACCTAACAAACTATAAATACTGTTCTATACAAACTCCTGTTATGTAACATCTGATAATCACTAAAATACAAAACATAAGGAAACTACTGCTTCACGTTCCACTGTTGTAGCCTTAGCACAGATGTTGAGTCTTCAGTGCTTTCTTCAAAGGTGATCAGTCTTTGAGAGGGCAGTGCTTGAGTCTTCAGCAGTACTTAGGACACAGCAGTAGATAGAGCAACAGAGTTTGTCTTCAGCAGTTGTTAGATAATCATAGTTGTTGTAGTTGAGCAGCACTTAATCATCCATCAGTTGTTAGATAACCATTGTCAAGGGGAGAGATTAGAGTAAACTGCTGCTTATTAAGTGTCCACTGATGGGATCCGGTTTTGGCTTTACATTATCTGTTCCTCTGTTAGGGTTCAATCCCAACAATCTCCCCCTGGAACAGATAATGCCAAAACCCTTCCTTATTCAGGACCTTTATTTCTCATCAAGAGTACCTTAGCTTGTTCTTTGAATTCAGCTTCAAATTCTTTGGCACTCTGGTCATCTTCATCACTGCATAGTGAAAGCTCAAGGAGATCCTGCAAATCTTGAACACTAAGGCCTAGTACTTCTTTCCTTGATATATGCTTCACCTCACCATTGGCTCTGACCAAAGTCAATACGTGGGTCTTTTGATCAGACATCCACTTTAGTATTTTAAAGCCTAATGGGTTTCTTGGGAGAGATTTATTTCCTGATGAGTTGAGAGATGATGGCCTTGAAAACACATGCAAACTATCAGACATTCTTTTGAGGGCTTCTTCAATGACATTGTTTGCTGCAGCTATGTCATCTACAGTTTCTTGTTCAATGAGTTCTTGCCTGTCAATCTCTGAAGTATTTGTTGCAGTGTTTAGTGATGCAGATTTGTTTAATGCGTTTTCAAACAGGCTCTGAAGCTTTGTTGAGTTGCCTTCTTTCAGACCCATTTTCATGATGATGTCTTTGAAGTACTGTGCTTCTTTTTCTTTAACCTCTGCCTCAGTCAGCTGTTTACCTTCTTCTTGGTTTGTCTCAAGAGTAAGGTTGTCTGCTGTTTTCAGCACTGTTTTGAGGTTGTCTATCTGCTGTTCAAGTTTCAACATTTGTTCTCGTTTCTGTGCAGCCCTTGATTCAGCAGTTTTTCTATTCTTCAGCCTTTCATAGGCTTCATCTGTTTGCTGCCTAGACCATTTTGATATGGCTTCAGCAGTGTCTATCTTGGCATCCACCAACTCCCTTTTCTTTCTTTTATACTCAGCAGTGAGATCAGCAATGAGCCTTTTGTACTTACTCCAGTTTGGAGCAGTTTTCTTCTTTGAAGGATCATTTTTGACTTTTTGGATCCTTTCAGCCTCATGCTTCAAAGCTATTAAAGGCCACTCTTTAAAATGAGATTCTTCAGCAGAGTAGAACTTTTCTTTCATGATGAAGGCTAGAAGTTGTTCTCTCAATCTCTTCTTTTGATCAGCCTTTTCCTTTTCTAGCTCTTGAGCAAATTCTTCCATCTGCTTAACCTTTGCAAGGTAGAACTCCAGTCTATTAGCAATGCCTACTTCGCTTAGCCTTTCTTTTTCACTGTCAACCTTAGCTTTAACTTTAGCTTGCCTAGCCTTTAACTTGAGATAATCAGTTATATCTTCTGGAGCTATGTAGCCAATGAGTGAGGAGAATTTTCTTTTTGAAGGATCTGTTTCTGTATAAAACTGCCTCATCTCATTTTTGATGGCATCAAGCTCTAGTGGATATTTTTCAGCATTTGGATCATGTATCCCTTCATCGGCAGTAATAGGTTTTCTTTTTCTGCTAAAGAGCCTTGGTTGGGATATAGGAAAGGATAGAGCAGTGGTGGATGTTTGACTAACAACTGTTGAAACAACTGGTGTCTCAACTGCTGTTGTCATTACAACTGCTGATGTGTCAGTAGATGTCTTCTACTTTTGAGCAGGGGATGGAGGATGTGATGGTGGTGGTGACTCATCATCAGGAATGAAAACCCTTCTCCTCTTTATTTGAGGGGAGGTTGATGATGTTTTGGGTGGATCAGTGGTTTGTGACTGTGACTGACTGACAGTAGTTGAAACAACTGGTGTTTCAACCACTGTTGTCATTACAACAGATGTTATAACATCTGCTGTCTTCTGCTTTATGGCAGGAGGCAGTGGTGGTGATATGATTGTAGATGATGATAGTGGTGGTTTTTGTGTTATAGACACAGATGATGATGGTGGTGGAACAGTAGTTTTGGTGGTGTGTGTTGAAACAGTAGTTGTGTGTGTTGGAGGTGTGTGTGTTGATGAGATGGCAGCTGTTTGGCTACTGACAGCAGTTTTTGTAACTACTGTTGTATCAGCTGTTGAAGTTTTTGTGGTTTTGGGTTTTTCTGGTTCAAAGTATATCCCATCTTCTATACCTTTCTTTTTCAGCTTGGTTTTCTCCCCCTTTTTGGCATTATCTGCCAGGGGTGTATCCATGAAGAAAATGGTAGATGGGCCTTTCTCCCTTTGAGCATTCTGTTGTATGCTGGACTTTATAGCCTTGATGTCTGCTTGAGTGTCTTTGAACCGAGATTCCACCATGTTGGTCAGCATTTTTACTTGAAGAGCATGCTTTTTATCAGCCATTTGTTGCTGTTGTTCAAGCATGGGTTGGAAGATATTCCAAAGCTCATTTGCAGCAAATGCTTGTGGAGCAGGTGCTTGAGCAGGAGGAGCAGAAGATTGGGCTATTTGAGCTTCTAACAGCTGCTGCACCATATCTTTTATTTCGGCAACTGAAGATTCTAGATTTTCAACTCTGGCCGTCAATTCGTTGTATCTTGAATCATCACCTGATTTATCAGGATCATCTGAATCCCCACCAGTGGTGGTTGTATCAATGTGTTACTTAGGAGCTGTAGCCCAAAAGTCATCCATTGATGCCCCTTTTTCTTGGTACTGGGGACTTCTTTCTTCGGCACTCGATAATCCTTTGATGTTACCAGCAGTTAAAGATAACTCACTGGTGGTTACCGATGTTGCCATGGAAGAGATTGCCTTCAAGGGAGTCTTAGTTATGTAACAACTGTCCAACTGAAGATCTGTTGATCCATCAGTTGTAGTTGCTGCTCCACTTGAACTACCACCGAGAGTTACTTGTAACTCAGGGGGTGTAACCTCCTCAACTGTTGCTTGGATAACAGAGGTATTAACATCAGACCAAGTCACTTGTGGAGGTATGCTCTCAGTAATGGGTGATTGAGAGGAACTGGTTTGTGTCTGTGCAATATCAACTGCATGCAACAGGGGTATTATTGATTGTGGCATTATGATTAGTGAGGGTATGGGTGTAGAAAGAGACATGTCCTTGGGATCAGGACTGTGGAAGATAGATCCGAGTGGACCTAGAGCTTCATATTGTGGTGTCCCTGTGCTTACAACTTGATCCTTTTGTGAGGATGCAAGAGGAGTTTGAGGCTGGGGTTGAGATCTTTCTACCAACTGCTGTGAGGAAGTAGCAGCAGTGGTTTCTGGTGACTTTTGTGCTGTCACTGGCAGTTGCTCAGGGATCTCATCTTCCAAAGTTGCCTTTGTTTTGGGTTTGGTGGGTTTTCTAGATGGTTTTCTTTTGGTCTTTTTGGTGGTGGCAGGTGTGGGTTTCAGAGCACTGGGTGCGCTACTCTGATCACCTGGAGCAGTGGGCTCAGCAGTGGTTTCTTGAGGGTCAGTGGCAGTTTCTAAAATCTGCTCTGCCTCTTTTGTTTTTAGTTTTATTGGTGCCATCATTCTTGAAAAAGTTTCTATTGTTAAAAAGTTTATTTTGAATGAGACACCTTGTTTGGGCAATTCTGCATCTTTCTCAACAAATTTTTGTTCAAAATAGTAACTGAGAAATCTAGGAAAGAGCAGAAATGCCTTATTATCAGCGTTCTTTATCAAATCATCAAATATTTCCTAGGAGTAGTTATAGTTTTCATTGTTCAAAATTGCATACCCCAGGCATTGGATTTTTGTTGGTATCTCATTGAAGGACGTTGTTTTATTTGAAACACACATGAGCAGTGTGTGGAATAAAAATCTGGGTGCAGAAGGGAAGTAACCCTTTTGTAGGGTGTCCCTGTTTGGTTGTTCTGCATTGCCCCTTTTCATGAAATCCTTTACCAACTCATCTTTTGTAAAAGAGGTTTTTCCATTTAAATCATCGAGTTTAAAGGTTTTAGAGATGGATTTTGGTGATATTTTTACCTTCTTACCCTGTATCGAGGAGTTGATGGCGGCGATGATGTCTCCTTGTTTTTCAAGGGTAGCATTTTTCCAGAACTCTCTCTGGGTATCAAGGTAAATAGGAGCATCTGCTGTTATCAAAGTTTGGTACTTTGATGCAGAAAGGATGTCAAGGATGGAATCGAAGGTGTGGTTATCGGTAGGTTTTGTGAGTATACCTACATAGTTGTGTGGAGATTTGTAGCGAATCTCCGGCGTTTCAGCAGCCATTTGAGTGGCATCTGCTGTTGTAGAAGAAGATGTTGGTTTTGATTTTGACTTCGATTTTGGTTTCGTCATTTTGGATGAAGAAGATCGAAGAAGTTTTTGGAGTTATGAAAGGGAAACTGTTATGAGAAGAGAACTTTTGGAATTGAATTCGACAGTAAAACCCTGTTTGGATTTAATCAGGGTTTTATTTAGGGAAAAAGTGATTGCTGATGTGGCAGCGGTTATTTTTTATCTGAAGGCTAAAAACTGACCACGTGTCAAACATCTGATGGAATGGTAAATAATGGAGGACAGTTGTTTTGACAACTACTGATGGAGCAAGTATCAGTAGTTACAACGGTAATAAAATGAAACAGTGGATGTATCAGTGGATGAAACAATGATTTTAAACATCAGTGTTTTTGAGGAGCAGAGGTTGACACTTTAGCAGTGGACAGACTTTAGAGAGCAGATGTTAAAGCCCAACAGCATTTTAGATACAACAGTGGTAGAATAATGTAGATTTTTTTTTTTTTTTTTTTTGTTAAACAACTGATAGTGCAGCAGTGTTTCAACTCTTGACAAAAATGTTAGCATCTGCTTGTTCAGATGTAGAACTTGATTTTGCTTTGTGAAAGCACAGTATCTTATCTAACATCTGTTTGAGCATTTGAAATGCTATTCTTAACAAAATACATTTTAGATGTAAATTATCAAGATTAAATTGCCAGCAGTTGTTTACAGGAATTTTTGTTCTAGGTTTTGCCAAGTGTCTATTATTTAGACAATGGTTTAGCATCCTAGATGATGAAGACATCTCTACATGAGCTGCTCATTTTGTGTCTAATTACCTGAACTAGAGCATGAGTATCTCAGTAGTCTAAGTCAATTTACAATCAATTTATGATCAGTGAAAACCTAACTTGAGCTCAACCTGACCTTGGTATGTATGTCATTTCCTTTTGACCAGATTGAAGGATAGTAATTTCACACAAAAATAAGGAAATTACATCCTGACCAGAGATGAGCTTTTACTATTAAAAAAGAGTAAAAGAACAAAATATATTTCATAAAGGAATGAAATATATCTGGTTTTTATTTAAGAGGAAAACACCTTAACAAAAATCAAAGGAAGTTTTGAAAATAATCAAAAGGATCCGACAATTTTCCAGTAAATTCATGATCATATCATTCTCAAGTTATTTTGACCATTGTTTGGGACAATTTCTTGTCAATTGATTGTAAATTCCTTTTAAGCACCATCACTGAAGACGCTATTGTTACCAGAATCAATTCCTGTATTGATGAATGCACACAGTTGCATAATGACCACTGATGATCTAATTTGAACCTCAAGAGTGTTTTATGCTTATACTCTTTTGCTTTTGATTTCAAAAGTTTGATATAGCCACACTTTAAGATTTTGTTCATTTTCCCTTGAGTTAATTACTGTTTTCGTCCCTTAGGTTTGTAAAAAATAACGGTTTCAGTCCATTAGTTTAAAAATTGCGAATTCAGTCCATTAGTTTCATTTTCGTAACCATTTCAGTCCACTAACTTAACTCCATCCATTTATTTTGTTAACTTTGAGTTAACTAACTAATTCAGGGACGGTTTGCGTCAGTTTTAGAAACACAGGGACTTAAGTGTAAACTCTAAAACATTAAAACAAAAAAAAAATAGTAAATTCCAAAAAATCAAAAAAATTCCAAAAAACCAAACAAATTCCAAAAAATTCTAAAAAATAATAAAAATTCTAAAAAATCATAAAAATTCTAAAAAAATCTAAAAAATCCAAAAAATCCGTTTCGGCGCAAACTGTTTCGAACCCGAACCGTTTCGAGCTGAACCGTCCGTACCGTTTCGACCCGAACCGTTTCGACGCGGACCGTTTCTACCCGTACCGTTTCGAGCCGAACCGTTTCGACCTGTACCGTTTCGAAGCCGAACCGTTTCGAGCTGAACCGTTTCGAACCGAACCGTTTCGACCCGTACCGTTTCGAAGCCGAACCGTTTCAAGTCGTACCGTTTCGAACCGAACTGTGCCGTTTCGAACCGAACCGTTTCGAGCTGAACCGTTTCGAACCGAACCGTGCCGTATCGAACCAAACCGTTTCGAGCTGAACCGTATCGAACCGTACCGTTTCGACCCGAACCGTTTCGAAGCCGTACCGTTTCGAAGCCGTACCGTTTCGAAGCCGAACCGTTTCGGTTCGATACGGCACGGTTCGCGTCGAAACGGTACAGCTTGAAATGGTTCGGTTCGATACGGCACGGTTCGGTTCGAAACGGTTCAGCTCGAAACGGTTCGGTTCGAAACGGCACGGTTCGGTTCGAAACGGTACGGCTTGAAACGGTTCGGCTTCGAAACGGTTCCGTTCGAAACGGTTCAGCTCAAAACGGTTCGGCTTCGAAACGGTACAGGTCGAAACGGTTCGGCTCGAAACGGTACGGTTGAAACGGTTCGCGTCGAAACGGTTCAGCTCAAAACGGTTCCGGTCGAAACGGTACGGACGGTTCAGCTCGAAACGGTTCGGGTCGAAACGGTACTGGTCGAAACGGTTCGCGTCGAAACGGTTCGGGTTCGAAACAGTTCGCGCCGAAACGGATTTTTTGGATTTTTTAGAATTTTTTAGAATTTTTATGATTTTTTAGAATTTTTATTATTTTTTTAGAATTTTTTGGAATTTGTTTGGTTTTTTGGAATTTTTTGATTTTTTGGAATTTACTATTTTTTTTGTTTTAATGTTTTAGAGTTTACACTTAAGTCCCTGTGTTTCTAAAACTGACGCAAACCGTCCCTGAATTAGTTAGTTAACTCAAAGTTAACAAAATAAATGGATGGAGTTAAGTTAGTGGACTGAAATGGTTACGAAAATGAAACTAATGGACTGAAATCGCAATTTTTAAACTAATGGACTGAAACCGTTATTTTTGACAAACCTTAGGGACGAAAACAGTAATTAACTCTTTTCCCTTTCCCTTTATACCCTGTTTATTCATATGTTCAGGAATACTCACTAGGAGATTATATTTTGAACATACTTTGCCCATAATCATTCTGAAGCAATGTTTTGAGAGATCTGACCATGTTTGATCATGTTTTATTTCAAATCTCACATTACTTATGATTAGGACTGATTTGACATCTTATTTTCTCAATGTGTTTTGGACAAAATTGATTTGGTCCTTTTGAAGGTTCTCAACCTACCTTTGAACACATGAGAAATTTTGACTAAACATCACAAAAATCAACACAACAATTGAAATCAATTTTGAAAACATCGAACGATCCCATAATTTATCAGATATTTTACAGATCTGAAAACTATGAGTGACATATGTATGAAAACGCTTGTTGTGTGAGATTTGTGTGTCATATGACATCTTGGTTGATTTTCAGAGTATTTGAATATTCATTTAACCATGATTCACTCGTTACTCTGTTTTTCAACTGGATACAACCAACCTTAGCATCAATGAATTTTGAGCTGAACTGTTATGTCAAATTGATTGTAAGATCGAATTTGACTGTCCAAGCTCTGATACCAATTGTTAGGATCGGAGGCTGTCTGTGATTGTGTTTGTTTGCATAAAACGAATAAGTGCAGCGGAAATGAGTAGCAAACTTTGTAAACACAAACAAAGGAGAGTATAGATTGATAAACAATTGCTTTTCATTGAGTCAAAAGATTTACATAAAAGCAAAAAGATTACAGTCAAAGCTTACAATCTAAACTCCCCCTCAGCCTGATACACCAGAGTTGGTTGCACAAGATGAAAGGATTGAATTGAGGAGGTGAACTCACTCAAAACGAATCAAGTGTAACAGTACAGAGTACTGTCATACTTATAGGCAAACCAAACTACTGATATGCTTCAGTTGACGTCACCATGATAGTGACATCTAACGACCTAACAAACTATAAATACTGTTCTATACAAACTCCTGTTATGTAACATCTGATAATCACTAAAATACAAAACATAAGGAAACTACTGCTTCACGTTCCACTGTTGTAGCCTTAGCACAGATGTTGAATCTTCAGTGCTTTCTTCAAAGGTGATCAGTCATTGAGAGGGCAGTGCTTGAGTCTTCAGCAGTACTTAGGACACAGCAATAGATAGAGCAACAGAGTTTGTCTTCAGCAGTTGTTAGATAATCATCAGTGTTTGGTTTATCAGTTGTTGTAGTTGAGCAGCACTTAATCATCCATCAGTTGTTAGATAACCACTGTCAAGGGGAGAGATTAGAGTAAACTGCTGCTTATGAAGTGTCCACTGATGGGATCCGGTTTTGGCTTTACATTATCTGTTCCTCTATTAGGGTTCAATCCCAACAATAATGGATATTGTAGAGCACAAAAAATTAACAAGAATGGGGTTTAGAATGACCTGAATTGGTGCAAGAATGGAAAAAGATATGGATGCTTGAAGTTACAAGCCCTTGTTTGATCTTGCTTCAAATTCATGAATTGGAATGAGGATTTGCAGGTTTTGAGTGTTTGTAAAGTTGTGTAAAGGTGTTTAGGACTCGTTTGGGACTAATTTGGTGGATAAAATTGATGAATTGATGTAATTTGTTCAATGTTCTTAAGTTCATCAATGGTGGATTTAATTCACTTTAAAAATCCAATTATGTAGAGTTATAGATCGATTAGATAATGGAATGTCGAGTTTCCTTTGAATCCGAACGAAATGCATTACGTCGAAGTTTAATCGTCAAGTACAACCCAAGTTATTCATGAAATGACTTTGGATTTTTTGTTGGTTTGCGCTGGTTCGATTTCAGCTAACAAGAAAGGAGCTGGTCGTGTCACACCCCCAAAAATACCACAAGCGGAAACCCCTGCGAGGCGTGTGACGTACCGGGATCTAGCCACTAATCACATTGAACCATGAATAAAATAGAACTTTCCCATTAAATAAAATAGTATAACTCAACACCAGTTTAGAAAGTCAAACATGTTCAGCGGAAGCATAATAGTTTGTTTATTAAGTTTAATGAAAGTGTTCAAAACAATGCATCATCAAGGAGCGTCCCAATTTCCACGACCCATGACCACCTCAGCTTCTGTGACAACTCGAGTTTCCAAGATTTCCATCTTCGCATTATGTGCACGATAATTGTTTAGTTGTTTGTTTACACGACTTGTTGCCTTGTAATTGTACACGTTGGATTATATCTTGAGATGTTGATTTGATATGCTATCCATGTAATGTGATTAAGGTGTTTATCATGTGTACTGTTTGAAAAATTTAAACTGTTAAACTTGAATGTGATCGACGAAACAGGAGTGTTTCGCCATAACCCATAGCGACGAAACAGATAGTGTTTCGTCACAAGCACCCCGACGAAACAAGCCGTTTCACCGGCCCAATGATTCGTCGAAGCCCAGTATAGGCCCAGTCCGTTACGCGGATATTTATCGACTATTCTGGTTCATTCGTTACACTTGTTGGTAATTAGAAACCCTACAATTTTCTCTCAAAACAACGTGACGACAACCATCCTCTCCATCTCCAGAAATCCTTGCATAACCCATCTCATCTCCGGTTAGTTTCGTGATAACCTGACTCGGTCCGAGTGTTAGATTGTTTTGTTTGAATGCTTACTCTCATAGTTTGATTTCACTGACTGATTAATGATGATTGCTATGATGATTATGTAGATAGAAATTTAATTGTTAATGATAGTTGTAATAGCGGATCTGATTACCGTTTTGAGATGATTAGATGATGGTATTGTAAATAGATAGAGTTGGATACCCTACTGCTAATCCACGAGACTAAATCTGATGTTGCGATTGCATTTATTTATGCCCACAATACATTTTTCTGTTGATGTTGTTGTATCATGATGTCATTTGTTAGGGTGATTAAAGGAATAGGCATTACAGTTTTGTTATGTTAATAATCTGGTAATATGCGATTCATGAATAAGTTCGAATGCTGATGATTAGTGTAAAACGGCTGTTCAAGATGATTAGGGTTTTCTATGTGTAACTGTTGGCATGACGTAACTGACATAAGTGGCGAAACGCCGATGATGACGAAACGGAAGTGTTTCGCCGGAGGATAGTCACGACAAAACAAGGGTGTTTCGCCGAGGACATGCACGACGAAACAAGGATGTTTCGTCGAAAGGAAATCACGACGAAACAAGGGTGTTTCGTCGAGTTATTAATCTGCACAGTAACTAAGTTTGAGTCTGTTAAGGGGTAACTGGGTTGGTTAACTGTTGTTAAATGATAAGCATGAATTGCATGAGATTGAATATGTGCTTTGTGTTATTCGGTGATCACTGATTCTGTCACACCCCCAAAATCCACCCGCGGAGTACCACCACTTGGAGGCGTGACATGACCAGGATCAAGCCATCAATCATATCAAACATAGCATTTAATAATAATAAAAGTAATTAAGGTAGTTCATCATGACATGATTGATGTTTCAAAACCAAACATTGTTTAAGTAGCGGAAGCATAGTAGCGTAAACTCCAAAATAGTTATAAGTTCAAATATCGTTCATGATCCATATCCCACAACGACCCGCTCCTCCCTGTGCAAGCTCCATAATGTACCTATGGTCCTGCAAGGCATGCAGCAAATAATCAACAACTAGTTGAGCGAGTTCACAGAAAGTAAGTGCGTAACAGTAATGCGTAAGTTCATCTAGTGGGGGTTTCCCATGTATATACTACTGGTGAGGGATTCTCAGGTTTATCCTTTATAATGGGGGCTTCCCATTATGGTACTTACTAGACTAGTGCTACCATGTGTTCTTCTTAAACCGAGAACAGGATTACGTACTGGGTCACATAGGCTTTACGTGACGTGCCCTTCCCCGAGGACAGTGGTACGCGTGGGGGCTACGTAGGCTTTACGCAGCGTGTCCTTCCGACCCAGAAGACAGTAGTTGGTATTGGGTTACGTAGGCTTTACGTAACGTGTCCTCCCGACCCGGGAGACAAATGGTAATTACTGGGTTACGTAGGCTTTACGTAACGTGTCCTGACTATCCTGAGGACGATGGTCTATAGTCTAGTGAATGCGTGATTTCGAGTAATTCTTTCCAACATATCCAACCCAATTCCCAACCCGGGAATCCCATGCCTTGGCTGTGTGAACTCACTTTGGTTTGCTCGGCAGATACACAAGGAGTATAGATAAGCTAGTAAATGGTCAACCACGTCCTATCACGGTTTGTATACAAGTCAGGTTTTGACTTCACGTATTGCACGTATAAAACATACAAGTTAACATGTCTCGAGCACTTATAGAACATGGTAACACTTAGCAGTCAAGAGCATAACTTGTGCGTTCTAATCTCGGCCCAACATAACCCGGCCCAATTATATACCACATATTAAACTTGTGCGATCCAATGTCTAAGCCCAAAAGATAATCAGCCCAATTACATACTACCAAATAACATATCGGCCCAAATAAAATAGTCCAGATTCTTAATCGGCCCAAATAGTATACGCATAATAGTCCAATAACAAACAGTCCACAAATCCAATCATTTGGCCCAAACGATTGGGCCTGTGGCAGTGTGAGTCCAAAATAATATATGTGCATATTGGTCTCGAGTCGCTACGGGGATTACGAGTCACAACAGGAGATTACGAGTCGCAACGGTGGTCTCGGCTCGTCATGATTCGGTTACGAGTCGCAACATGACTCGCAACCGTGGTTGCGGCTCGTGCTGCTGTGGTCTCGGCTGATGTTGTTGCTGGTCTCGAGTGAGGTACCGACTCGCAATCCGGGTCGCAACCAAGTGTGTAACTGATTTCCTGATTTCCTTAATTACTAACAACATCTACTCCGTGATTTCAGCAAACATATTCAGCAGTTTCGGAAACAGATCAAACACCGAAAATAACAGTTTCATAACAATCTTCAAACATGTTCATATACCTAAACATAACAGCCTTGATAACAACCAGTCAGATCATCAAAACAACCTAAACCGAATCATGCAAAACGTGTTGATTAACAAATCCATAACAGCCGATTAGCAACACTCAATCTACCATCATCATACAAACAATCCGAATATATATATATATATATTATATGATATAGTGGCCGATTAACATCTATTATGTTTTAGACTATTTTCACAACATCCGTTTTAACACATGCTAGCCGTTTCCATGTCAAGTAACCATGTATCATTTAACAAGATCAATCATGATAACCGAAAATCCTATTCATCATGCATGACTATAACATCAAAACGTTAACCACAATTAATTAATCATACTAACCGATTTAAGAAGAGTGTTGTGACAACTCGAATTTCTAAGATTTTATTTCGTATTTATTGCACGTTCATGTAATTGCACAATTGATTTCCATGAAATTATATATGTTTTGATTGTTTGATTGGGTATAGTTGTTGGTTATTTGTGAAACTTGTCAAATGTGTAAACTTGGTGGTGGAACTTTGAAACAGTAAACTTGTCAAATATGAGATGGTGTGCATTTGTAAATTATAATACTTAGGGAGGTAGATGGTAATTAGTGAAATCCTAGATACTTAACCCTAATCTCATTTCTCTAATCATTTGCACACAAAACTAGAACACGTACTTTCACCTCTCTAATCTTCTAGCAAGCATCATCACCAAATCATTTGGCACAAGATAATCATCACACTTGATTCCTCTTTCTCTAGGATCATCGCAAGGTAAATTGTTTAATCATTGTTGTGATTAATTGTAGATTGTTTGATTGTTTGCAATCCTTGATTCTTGTGAATTCTTGTAAACCCTAGCTTTGATTTGATGGTTCTGTACACTAAATTGATTATGATTATTCTGATTGTGATGATGTGTTAATCGTATAATCGATCCTCTAGATGAATTAAGATGCTAGAAATGATGAATGGACATTGTTAATTGAACAATTCGTGTGAAAATGCATGAGTTAGGGTTTCACGTTCGTATGTTAACAAAAACGTAACTGATATGATTCTCTCCTGTATTGGAATTCATGTTATTAGTTGCCTGAGTTTGAGTATGTGTCTGAGTTTAAATGAATTCAACTAGTCCGAGTTTAAATGAATTGAACTTGGTCCGAGCTTAATTAATTGATCTTGTCCGAGTTTATTGATGTTGAATGATGGTCCGAATATAATGTTGTTTATGGTCCGATTATATGCATAGATAACAATGGTCCGAGTTTAATCATCAAGGGTTGGTCCGAGTTTAATTTAAGGAACATAGGTCCGAGTTTAATGATTGTGGACCGAGTTTATATTGGATGGTACATTGGTCCGACTTTAATGATGGAGTATGTCCGAGTTTAATATGCCCGCAATAGGTCCGAGTTTAATGTGATCAATCTAATGGTCCGAGTATAATTTTCAAATGAGGGTCCGAGTTTAATCCTCAATGTTGGTCCGAATATATGTATTGATAATTGGTCCGAACTTAATTGAGTTGTAATTGGTCCGAACTTAATTGGTTTGTTATGGTCCGAACTTAATTGGTTTGTATTTGGGCCGAGTTTATTGAGTTTGATTTGGTCTGAGGTTAATATGATCAACCATGCCCGAATTTATGTGCTGATTATTTGTCTGAGGTTGTATGAGTGCTGAACAGGGGAGACCCCCCCCCATACTTGCCTGAGTCTTTGTGAGATGCATGATCCTGTATATGTTCATATAAATTGCGTGAATTGTATGAATGGGTTAACTGTTACGTGATACATGATTTATACATGATATTGGCTATCAAGCACTATGTGACACTTGATTACATGCGTATCATTGCGAACATGAACTGATTTGTTATACGTGCAAACAATAGGACTTGATTAATTACTTGTGAGTGCATAACCTAGCATACCGAGCAAACCCAGGTGAGTTCACACTCCTACTAAGGCATGGGATTCCCGGGTCGTGGGAATGGGTTAAAGGTTTCAATTGACTTATAACGTACAAACGTTTTTCCTAGACTATCACCTATCATGGTCCTCGGATGTCAGGACGGTTCCGTAGGTTGGGATAACACCTACGTGGTTCCGTAGGTTGGATAACACCTACGTGGTCATATGCCATTACTGCCTCGGATGTCAGGCACGCACGTAAAACCTACGTGTACGCATTACTTACTTCTATCCTCGGTACAAAGGATACGTACGTGAAACCCACGTACACCCCATACGCGCTTCTGTTCTCGGACGAAGAACAGGGATAATACGAATAGTCTAGTGGTCACATAACATGGGAAGCCCCCACCTGTATAACTTACTATTGGCCCTGTAGAGCCACCCGTTATTTACTGTTACGCATTTACTTACTGTGAACTCGCTCAACTAGTTTGTTGATCATTCTGTTACATGCCTTGCAGATCGTTAGGTACTTGGAGCTTGCACTGGAGAAGCGGGTCGTTGTGGACAAGGATCGTGGTTTCTACGTTGAACTATTATGACATTTAAAACTATTAACTATTGTTGGATTATTTACTATGCTTCCGCTACACTTTGAAACTATGGTTATGTTTTGAACACCTATCGTATTGGATTGATGGTTTACATTTATTTTACTTAATATTAATTACATGTTCAATATGATTGGTGGCTTGATCCTGGTCAGTCACGCTCCCAAGCGGTGATACTCCGCAGGTGGATTTTGGGGGTGTGACAGATTGGTATCAGAGCCATTGGTTATAGAGAACTTGGTTTTAATATGGAAAAACGTTTTTATTAAAACCGGACTATAACCAGAACAGTGCTCTCAACGATCCACAACGACGCTTCACTCCACGTGCAAGACTCAACTTCCTAGGTAATAAGGTTTATGTTTATTGCCTACATGCTAAAATTTGCATAGAACTTTGCTCGTAGTATGCTTACATTACCTTGCTCACAACTTGTCATTTCATGAGAATACTTATGTGCTTACACTCTTCTGTCATCGCACTATTCGCGAACCTTTCTCACTTATGTTGCCTTTGATGTGAAGATCAATGGCCGCACGAATTAACATGACTCAAGCCCAGCTAGAGGCTCTCGTTGCTGCGGCAGTTGCAGCCGCCCAAGCAGGTAGTATACCCTGCAGTATAGACACTAGGATCTTTAGATCCTACATTAATTCTCGTATTTAACTTTGCCCTATTCGTACACAATAGGTCAACCCGCTCAGCAACAACCTGTGTGCACCTTCAAGAATTTCATGGATTGTCGTCCTAACACGTTCAGTGGCACGGAGGGAGCAGTTGGACTCCTCCACTGGTTTGAAAAGCTCGAGTCAGTTTTCGAGATGTGTGAATGCCCTGAGGCTCGCAGGGTGAAGTTCGCTACTGGCACACTTGAAGGGATTGCGCTCACTTGGTGGAACGCACAAGTGCAGATCTTAGGGTTGGCAGCTGCTAACGCCACACCCTGGAATGATTTCAAAGAACTGATCAAGAGGGAATACTGCACTAGAGAAGACATTCACAAGTTGGAGGACGAGTTGTATAACTTGAAAATGGTTGGGTCGGAAATCGAAGCTTACACCAAGAGATCAAATGAGTTGGCTGTGTTATGTCCAACTATGGTGGACCCTCCATACAAGCGTATTGAGTTGTATCTCAAAGGTTTGGCACCAGAAATACAGAGCCACGTTACCTCGGCTAACCTCAACAACATCCAGGAAATCCAGCGTCTCGCTCATCGCATCACCGATCAGGCAGTGGATCAGAATAAACTGCCTAAGCGCGTCAGCGCTACTGCTACAGTCACTCCTTCAGCTACTCCCGTTACCCTCAGTGACAACAAGAGGAAATGGGAGGGGGATTCAAGCAAAGCATCAGTTTCGGTTCAGTCCCAGAATCAGCAGCGAAAGACTGGCAACTATCAAAGCCCTAACCAGCAGTCGTCAGGTAGCCACAGGCAGGGTGGATATCGCGGAAATCTCCCAAAGTGCAACAACTGCAACAAACACCACAACGGTCAGTGTAACAAGGGTCGTTGTCAAAGATGCCTCAAGATGGGTCACGAAGCCAAAGACTGTAGAAGCCCTCGTCCCGCGAATCAGAATCAGCAGCAGCCACCGGCACAGCAGAATCAGCAACAGGGCAATAAGGGGTGCTATAATTGTGGTGCTGAAGGTCACATCAAGAGACACTGCCCTCAGCTAAACAGGAACCAGAACAACAACAACAATCAGGGCAACGGGAACAATAACAACAATAACGGGGGAAACAACAACAACAATGGCAACGAAGCTCGGGGTCGTGCTTTCGTGCTAGGTCGGGGTGACGCAGTGAATGATCCCAATGTGGTTATGGGTAAGTTTCTTCTCGACGATATTTATGTTACTGTCTTATTTGATTCGGGTGCTGATACAAGCTATATGTCATTGAAAATGAGTAAATTATTAAAACGTACACCAACACCCCTAGACACCAAACACGTTGTAGAACTAGCCAATGGTAAAAGTGTAGAAGCCGCACAGGTAGTCAAGGGTTGTAGTATTGTTCTAGCGGGTCAGACTTTCTCGATTGATCTCATACCCATAGTTTTGGGTAGTTTCGACGTCGTCATCGGTATGGATTGGTTATCCCAACATCACGCGGAGATCTTATGCAAAGAAAAAGTTATTCGTATTCCTCGCTCCAGTCAAGAACCTCTCGAAGTACAAGGTGACAAGAGTGGTGCTGTGGTTGGCATCATCTCTTTCTTAAGGGCGCAGAAATGTTTACGAAAGGGACATACTGCCATTCTGGCACTTGTCACTGACGCATCAGCAAAGGAAAAGAAGCTGGAGGATATACCAGTTGTGCGTGATTTTCCTCAAGTGTTTCCTGAAGATTTACCTGGTTTACCTCCTCATCGTCAAGTCGAGTTTCAGATTGAGTTAGCTCCTGGAGCAGCACCAATAGCCCGCGCACCGTATCGTTTAGCTCCAACCGAACTGGAAGAACTGTCAAAGCAGCTACAAGAGCTCTTGGAAAAGGGCTTTATTCGTCCAAGCTCTTCGCCTTGGGGAGCTCCAGTGTTATTTGTGAAGAAGAAAGACGGTACGTTCAGAATGTGCATCGACTACCGCGAACTCAATAAGGTGACGGTGAAGAACCGTTATCCTCTTCCGCGCATAGATGACCTATTCGACCAGTTGCAAGGGTCGTGTTACTATTCCAAGATTGATTTAAGGTCAGGTTATCATCAGCTGAGAGTCCGGGATGAGGACGTCTCCAAAACCGCTTTCAGAACTCGCTACGGTCATTACGAGTTTCTGGTCATGCCATTCGGGCTTACGAACGCGCCTGCAGTCTTCATGGATCTTATGAACAGGGTGTGTAAACCCTATCTAGACAAGTTCGTCATTGTTTTCATCGACGACATTCTAATCTACTCAAAGAGTCAGGAGGAACACGAGCAGCACTTACGCCTTATCTTGGAACTTCTTCGAAAAGAGCAATTGTACGCAAAGTTTTCAAAATGCGACTTCTGGCTTCGTGAAGTCCACTTCTTAGGCCATGTGGTGAACAAGGATGGGATTCATGTCGATCCATCCAAGGTTGATTCGATCAGAAACTGGCCAGCACCACGTACACCGACAGAAATACGCCAATTCTTGGGTTTGGCGGGTTACTACAGGCGATTTATCAAAGACTTCTCCAAGATCGCGCAGCCGCTTACTATGCTAACACAGAAAGGTGTCGTTTACAGATGGGGTAATACGCAGGAAACTGCTTTTCAGTACTTGAAGGATAGATTATGCAGCGCACCTATCCTCTCATTGCCCGAGGGCACGGATGACTTCGTGGTTTATTGTGACGCATCGATACAGGGGCTTGGTTGTGTATTGATGCAGCGGGATAAAGTTATTGCCTACGCTTCGCGGCAACTCAAGGTTCATGAACGAAACTACACGACGCACGATCTAGAGCTGGGAGCTGTTGTTTTCGCGCTTAAGATATGGCGACACTACCTGTACGGTACCAGGTGCACGATTTACACCGATCACAGGAGTCTCGAGCATATTCTTAAGCAAAAGGATTTGAATATGCGTCAGCGGAGATGGGTTGAACTACTGAACGACTACGAATGCGCCATCAAGTATCATCCAGGCAAGGCCAATGTTGTGGCCGACGCCCTCAGTCGGAAAGACACTTTGCCTCGGCGCGTGCGAGCGCTACAGCTTACGATTCAGTCTAGCCTTCCTGCACAGATACGAGCTGCTCAGACAGAAGCACTGAAGCCCGAAAACGTCAAGGCTGAAGCCTTACGCGGTTCAAGGCAACGAATGGAACAAAAGGAAGACGGCGCCTACTATGTAACGGGGCGTATTTGGGTCCCACTTTATGGCGGTTTACGCGAACTTGTAATGGATGAAGCTCACAAGTCTCGCTACTCGGTACATCCAGGGTCAGATAAAATGTACCACGACATCAGTACTACTTATTGGTGGCCTAGTATGAAGGCCCACATCGCCACCTATGTTGGCAAATGCTTAACCTGTGCGAGAGTCAAGGTTGAATATCAGAAACCAGCTGGTCTACTTCAGCAGCCTAAGATACCGCAATGGAAATGGGAAGAAATTTCCATGGATTTTGTTACAGGTCTACCTAGATCTCAGCGTGGGAACGATACAATATGGGTCATAGTTGATCGACTCACCAAGTCTGCACACTTCCTGCCAATCAAGGAAACGGACAAGTTCTCCACTCTCGCAGACGTCTATCTTAAAGAAGTTGTTTCGAGGCACGGAGTGCCCACCTCTATTATTTCGGATCGCGATGCACGATTCACGTCAGAACTATGGCAAGCAATGCATAAATCTTTCGGCTCACGATTAGACATGAGCACAGCATATCATCCTCAGACGGATGGGCAGTCTGAACGAACGATCCAAACTCTTGAAGACATGCTTCGGGCATGCGTTATAGACTTCGGCAACGGCTGGGAAAAACACCTCCCTTTGGTGGAGTTCTCGTACAATAACAGTTACCATACCAGCATTCAAGCCGCTCCATTCGAGGCATTGTACGGACGTAAATGCCGGTCACCTCTCTGTTGGGAAGAGGTGGGGGATAGCCAGATTACGGGTCCAGAGATTTGTAGTGGACGCCACAGAAAAGATTGCGCAGATACGACAACGCATGGCGGCAGCACGTGACCGTCAGAAAGCCTACGCGGACAAGCGTAGAAAACCTTTGGAATTTGAGGTCGGAGACCGGGTTTTATTGAAAGTTTCACCCTGGAAGGGTGTGGTACGTTTTGGTAAACGGGGTAAACTGAATCCGCGGTACGTCGGACCATTCGAAATCTTAGAAAAGATTGGCAAGGTAGCCTACAAGTTGAACCTACCAGCTGAACTCGGAGCAGTTCACAATGTATTTCACGTGTCGAATCTGAAGAAATGCCTATCAGATGAGACCCTTATAGTTCCTTTTAAGGAACTCAATATCGACGAGCGGTTGCAGTTCGTCGAGGAACCAGTTGAAATCACGGACCGGGATGTTAAGGTCCTCAAGCACAAGAGAATCCCTCTTGTTCGAATTCGTTGGAACTCCCAGCGTGGTCCAGAGTATACCTGGGAACGCGAAGATCAAATGAAAGAAAAGTACCCCCAGTTATTCGAAACCAATGCACCCACTGCTGAGGCTGAAGCTACTACTACTGAATTTCGGGACGAAATTCCAAATCAACGGGGGGATGATGTGACACCCCAGGAAAACCAGTAAACGATGTAACTTACCTAGCTTCCTCAGTGAGTGCGTACCAAATTTCGGGACGAAATTTCTTTTAAGTTGGGGATAATGTGACAACTCGAATTTCTAAGATTTTATTTCGTATTTATTGCACGTTCATGTAATTGCACAATTGATTTCCATGAAATTATATATGTTTTGATTGTTTGATTGGGTATAGTTGTTGGTTATTTGTGAAACTTGTCAAATGTGTAAACTTGGTGGTGGAACTTTGAAACAGTAAACTTGTCAAATATGAGATGGTGTGCATTTGTAAATTATAATACTTAGGGAGGTAGATGGTAATTAGTGAAATCCTAGATACTTAACCCTAATCTCATTTCTCTAATCATTTGCACACAAAACTAGAACACGTACTTTCACCTCTCTAATCTTCTAGCAAGCATCATCACCAAATCATTTGGCACAAGATAATCATCACACTTGATTCCTCTTTCTCTAGGATCATCGCAAGGTAAATTGTTTAATCATTGTTGTGATTAATTGTAGATTGTTTGATTGTTTGCAATCCTTGATTCTTGTGAATTCTTGTAAACCCTAGCTTTGATTTGATGGTTCTGTACACTAAATTGATTATGATTATTCTGATTGTGATGATGTGTTAATCGTATAATCGATCCTCTAGATGAATTAAGATGCTAGAAATGATGAATGGACATTGTTAATTGAACAATTCGTGTGAAAATGCATGAGTTAGGGTTTCACGTTCGTATGTTAACAAAAACGTAACTGATATGATTCTCTCCTGTATTGGAATTCATGTTATTAGTTGCCTGAGTTTGAGTATGTGTCTGAGTTTAAATGAATTCAACTAGTCCGAGTTTAAATGAATTGAACTTGGTCCGAGCTTAATTAATTGATCTTGTCCGAGTTTATTGATGTTGAATGATGGTCCGAATATAATGTTGTTTATGGTCCGATTATATGCATAGATAACAATGGTCCGAGTTTAATCATCAAGGGTTGGTCCGAGTTTAATTTAAGGAACATAGGTCCGAGTTTAATGATTGTGGACCGAGTTTATATTGGATGGTACATTGGTCCGACTTTAATGATGGAGTATGTCCGAGTTTAATATGCCCGCAATAGGTCCGAGTTTAATGTGATCAATCTAATGGTCCGAGTATAATTTTCAAATGAGGGTCCGAGTTTAATCCTCAATGTTGGTCCGAATATATGTATTGATAATTGGTCCGAACTTAATTGAGTTGTAATTGGTCCGAACTTAATTGGTTTGTTATGGTCCGAACTTAATTGGTTTGTATTTGGGCCGAGTTTATTGAGTTTGATTTGGTCTGAGGTTAATATGATCAACCATGCCCGAATTTATGTGCTGATTATTTGTCTGAGGTTGTATGAGTGCTGAACAGGGGAGACCCCCCCCCATACTTGCCTGAGTCTTTGTGAGATGCATGATCCTGTATATGTTCATATAAATTGCGTGAATTGTATGAATGGGTTAACTGTTACGTGATACATGATTTATACATGATATTGGCTATCAAGCACTATGTGACACTTGATTACATGCGTATCATTGCGAACATGAACTGATTTGTTATACGTGCAAACAATAGGACTTGATTAATTACTTGTGAGTGCATAACCTAGCATACCGAGCAAACCCAGGTGAGTTCACACTCCTACTAAGGCATGGGATTCCCGGGTCGTGGGAATGGGTTAAAGGTTTCAATTGACTTATAACGTACAAACGTTTTTCCTAGACTATCACCTATCATGGTCCTCGGATGTCAGGACGGTTCCGTAGGTTGGGATAACACCTACGTGGTTCCGTAGGTTGGATAACACCTACGTGGTCATATGCCATTACTGCCTCGGATGTCAGGCACGCACGTAAAACCTACGTGTACGCATTACTTACTTCTATCCTCGGTACAAAGGATACGTACGTGAAACCCACGTACACCCCATACGCGCTTCTGTTCTCGGACGAAGAACAGGGATAATACGAATAGTCTAGTGGTCACATAACATGGGAAGCCCCCACCTGTATAACTTACTATTGGCCCTGTAGAGCCACCCGTTATTTACTGTTACGCATTTACTTACTGTGAACTCGCTCAACTAGTTTGTTGATCATTCTGTTACATGCCTTGCAGATCGTTAGGTACTTGGAGCTTGCACTGGAGAAGCGGGTCGTTGTGGACAAGGATCGTGGTTTCTACGTTGAACTATTATGACATTTAAAACTATTAACTATTGTTGGATTATTTACTATGCTTCCGCTACACTTTGAAACTATGGTTATGTTTTGAACACCTATCGTATTGGATTGATGGTTTACATTTATTTTACTTAATATTAATTACATGTTCAATATGATTGGTGGCTTGATCCTGGTCAGTCACGCTCCCAAGCGGTGATACTCCGCAGGTGGATTTTGGGGGTGTGACAAGTGTAGGGTTCGATCCGAATGGGAGATACTCTTGCCGTCGGGTTCCAATCCAACCGAGAGGGAGACGAGAGAGAGAGAAGTAGGGTTGTGTGAGTGTTTTGGTAACAAAATGAGGGAACAAAACCTCCTAACTTGGTTTAGTGTTTGCGAGTGGGAAGTGGGCCGAGCCCAACTCGGTTATCTAATGGGGTCCGGTTTCAAGGAGTGGCCCGAATGGCTTGTGTGACCGGTTATAATGTGTGGTTTGGGTTCGGTTCAATTAACATACAAACATATATCACACAATGCACATAATAACATGATCACATAGTTATTCAATTAACAACGTTCTCATAAACACGTATCGTTACACAAAGTAAGTCTAAAGTTCGAGTTGTCACATTATCCCCAACTAATTGGAAATTTCGTCCCGAAATTTGGTATGCACTCACTGAGGAAGCTAGGTAAATTGTAACATTCACTGGTTTTCCTGGGGTGTCACATCCTCCCCCCGTTGATCTGGAATTTCATCCCGAAATTCCGAAGTAGTAGCTTCAGCCTTAGTAGTGGTTGCATTGGTTTCGAATAACTGGGGGTACTTTTCTGTCATCCTGTCTTCGCGTTCCCAGGTGTACTCTGGGCCACGTTTGGAGTTCCAACATACTCGAACAAGAGGGATTCTCTTGTTTTTGAGGACCTTTACATCCCGGTCCGTGATTTCAACTGGTTCCTCGACGAACTGCAACCGCTCGTCGATCGTGAGTTCCTTAAAAGGAATGATGAGGGTTTCATCTGATAGGCACTTCTTTAGGTTCGACACATGAAAGACATTGTGAACTGCCCCGAGTTCAGCTGGTAGATTCAGCTTGTAGGCTACTTTGCCGATTTTCTCAATGATCTCGAATGGTCCGACATATCGCGGATTTAGTTTGCCCCGTTTGCCAAAACGAACCACACCCTTCCAGGGTGAGATTTTTAGTAAATCCCGGTCCCCGACCTGAAATTCCAAGGGCTTTCTACGCTTGTCCGCGTTGGCTTTCTGACGGGCGCGTGCTGCCGCCATGCATTGTCGTATCTGTGCAATCTTTTCTGTGGCGTCCACTACAATCTCTGGACCTGTAATCTGACTATCCCCCACCTCTGCCCAACAGAGAGGTGACCGGCATTTACGCCCGTATAATGCCTCGAATGGAGCGGCTTGGATGCAGGTGTGATAACTATTATTATACGAGAACTCCACCAAAGGGAGATGCTTTTCCCAGCCGTTGCCGAAATCGATAACGCATGCCCTAAGCATGTCTTCAAGTGTTTGAATCGTTCGCTCAGACTGCCCATCCGTCTGAGGATGATATGCTGTACTCTTGTCTAACCGTGAGCCGAAAGATTTGTGCATCGCTTGCCAAAGTTCTGACGTGAATCGTGCATCGCGATCCGAAATGATGGAGATGGGCACCCCGTGCCTCGAAACAACTTCTTTAAGATAGACGTCTGCGAGAGTGGAGAACTTATCCGTTTCCTTTATAGGTAGGAAGTGTGCAGACTTGGTGAGTCGATCCACGATCACCCATATGGTATCATCCCCCCGCTGGGATCTAGGTAGGCTTGTAATGAAATCCATGGAAATTTCTTCCCATTTCCATTGAGGTATCTTAGGCTGCTGAAGTAGGCCAGCTGGTTTCTGATATTCGACCTTGACTCTCGCACAGGTCAAACACTTTCCAACGTACGTAGCGATGTGGGCCTTCATACTAGGCCACCAATAAGTAGTTCTGATGTCGTGGTACATTTTGTCCGACCCTAGATGTACCGAGTAGCGAGATTTGTGTGCTTCATCCATCACAAGTTCGCGTAGACCGCCATAAAGTGGGACCCAAATACGCCCCGTTACATAGTAGGCGCCGTCTGCCTTCTGTTCCATTTGCTGTCGTGAGCCGCGTAAGGCTTCAGCCTTGACGTTTTCGGGTTTTAATGCTTCTACCTGAGCATCTCGTATCTGTGCAGGAAGGCTAGACTGAATCGTAAGCTGTAGCGCTCGCACGCGCCGAGGTAAAGTGTCTTTTCGACTGAGGGCATCAGCCACAACATTGGCTTTGCCTGGATGGTACTTGATGGCGCATTCATAATCGTTCAGTAGTTCAACCCATCGTCGTTGACGCATGTTCAGGTCCTTCTGCTTAAGAATATGCTCGAGACTCCTGTGATCGGTGTAAATCGTGCACCTGGTACCGTACAGGTAGTGTCGCCATATCTTAAGCGTGAAAACAACAGCTCCCAGCTCTAAATCGTGCGTCGTGTAGTTCCGTTCATGAATCTTAAGTTGGCGCGAAGCGTAAGCAATAACTTTGTCGCGCTGCATTAACACACATCCAAGTCCCCGAATGGATGCATCACAATAAACCACGAAGTCATCTGTGCCCTCTGGCAAAGAGAGGATAGGTGCACTGCAAAGCCTATCCTTTAGGTGCTGAAAAGCAGTCTCCTGGGGATCTCCCCAACGGTAGGTGACACCCTTCTGTGTCAGTAACGTAAGCGGCTGCGCAATCTTCGAGAAATCCTTGATAAACCGTCTGTAGTAACCTGCCAAACCC
Organism: Helianthus annuus; assembly: GCF_002127325.2. Classification (NCBI taxonomy): domain Eukaryota; kingdom Viridiplantae; phylum Streptophyta; class Magnoliopsida; order Asterales; family Asteraceae; genus Helianthus; species Helianthus annuus. The sequence continues at coordinate 74,044,871 of NC_035442.2, read as the reverse complement.
AAGAATTGGCGTATTTCCGTTGGCGTTCGTGGTGCAGGCCAGTTCCTGATCGAGTCTACCTTGGATGGATCGACATGGATCCCATCCTTGTTTACTACGTGGCCTAAGAAATGGACTTCACGAAGCCAGAAGTCGCATTTCGAAAACTTAGCGTACAGCTGTTCCTTTCGAAGAAGTTCCAAAATAAGGCGTAGGTGCTGCTCGTGCTCCTCCTGACTCTTGGAGTAGATCAGAATGTCGTCGATGAATACTATGACGAACTTGTCAAGATAGGGTTTGCACACCCTGTTCATAAGATCCATAAATACGGCAGGCGCGTTCGTTAACCCGAACGACATGACAAGAAACTTGTAGTGGCCGTATCGAGTTCTGAAGGCTGTCTTGGAGACGTCCTCATCCCGGACTCTCAGCTGATGGTATCCTGACCTCAAGTCTATCTTGGAATAGTAACTCGACCCTTGCAACTGGTCGAATAAGTCATCTATGCGTGGAAGAGGATAACGGTTCTTCACCGTCACCTTGTTCAGTTCCCTGTAGTCTATGCACATTCTGAACGTACCGTCCTTCTTCTTCACGAAAAGTACTGGAGCTCCCCATGGCGAAGAGCTTGGACGAATGAAACCCTTTTCCAAGAGCTCTTGTAGCTGCTTTGACAATTCTTCCAACTCTGACGGAGCTAGACGGTATGGTGCGCGAGCTATGGGTGCTGCTCCTGGAGCGAGCTCGATTTGAAATTCGACCTGACGATGAGGCGGTAAGCCAGGAAAGTCTTCAGGAAACACCTGAGGGTAGTCACGTACAATTGGAATATCCTCTAATTTCTTTTCCTTTGCTGATGCGTCTGTAACGAGTGCCAAGATTGCGGTGTGACCCTTCCGTAAACATTTCTGAGCCTTCAAGAAAGAGATGATGCCAACCACAGCACCACTCTTGTCGCCTTGAACTTCAAGAGGTTCTTGACCAGAACGAGGAATACGAATTATCTTCTCGCTGCATAAGATTTCTACCTGGTGTTGGGATAACCAATCCATCCCAATCACGACGTCGAAGCTACCCAATACTATGGGAATGAGGTCGATAGAGAAAGCTTGGCCAGCTAGGATAAGATTACAACCCTGAACTACGTTCGTGGCTTCTAGACTTTTACCGTTAGCTAACTCTACTACGTGTTTGGTGGGTAAAAGTGTTGGTGCACGTTTTAGCAGTTGACACATTTTCACAGACATATAGCTTGTATCCGCACCCGAATCAAATAAGATAGTAACATAAATATTGTCGAGGAGAAACTTACCCATAACAACGTTGGGATCGTTCACTGCATCACCTCGACCTAGCACAAAAGCGCGTCCCCTAGCCTCGTTGCCGTTATTGTTGTTGTTCCCACCGTTGTTGTTCCCGTTGCCCTGGTTATTGTTGTTGCGATTCTGGTTCAACTGAGGGCAGTCGCGTTTGAAATGGCCTTCAGCCCCACACTGGAAACATCCCCGGTTTCCACGCTGTGGCTGCTGCTGCTGTGGGTTCTGTGGAGCTGGTTGTTGCGGTTGCTGGTTCTGGTTTGCAGGCCGTGGGCTCCTACAGTCTTTAGCCTCGTGACCCATCTTAAGACACCTTTGACAACGACCCTTGCTGCATGGGCCGCTATGGTGCCTGTTGCAATTGTGACACTTGGGGTGAAATCCCTGATATCTTCCCCGTCTATGACCACCAGAGGATTGCTGACTGGGACTCTGGTAGTGGTCAGTCTTCTGTTGCTGAGCTTGAGACTGAACGGATGCTGAACCTTTACTAGAATCTCCATCCCATTTTCTTTTGCTGTCGCTAGTAGTAGCAGGAGTAGCTGAAGGAGTGACTGTAGCAGTAGCGTTGACACGCTTAGGCAGTTTATTCTGATCCACTGCCTGGTCGGTGATGCGATGAGCGAGGCGCTGAATTTCCTGGATGTTGTCAAGATTAGCCGAGGTAACATGGCTCTGGACCTCTGGTGCCAACCCCTTGAGATACATCTCGATGCGCTTGTATGGAGGGTCTACCATAGTTGGGCACAGCACGGCTAGCTCATTTGACCGTTTAGTATACGCTTCAATCTCTGACCCAACCATTTTCAAATTATACAGCTCGTCTTCCAACTTGTGAATATCTTCACGTGTACAATACTCCCTCTTGATAAGTTCCTTAAAATCGTTCCAGGGTGTGGCGTTAGCAGCTGCCAACCCCAGAATTTGCACCTGCGCATTCCACCAGGTTAGCGCGATTCCTTCCAAGGTGCCAGTTGCCAGTTGCATACTTGACCTTGCGAGCCTCAGGGCACTCGCACATTTCGAATACTGACTCTAGCTTTTCAAACCAGTGGAGGAGTCCCACTGCCTCCTCTGTGCCGCTGAAGGTACTTGGACGACAGTCCATGAAGTTCTTAAAGGTGCAAACTTGCTGCGCTGGTTGACCTATTGTGTACGAATAGGGTAAAGTTTAAATACAAGGGCTAGTTTAGGAATGTAGGATCTAAAGATCCTAGCGTAAGTTATGACTACAGGATATGCTACCTGCTTGAGCAGCTGCAAGTGCCGCAGCAACTTGAGCTTGAACGAGAGCCTCTAGCTGGGCTTGAGTCATGTTGATTCGTCCAGACATGATCTTCATTTGTAAAAAGTAATGTAAGTGAGAGTGGTTCGCGAGTAGGGCGATGACAGAAAAGCGTAAGCACGTAGGTGTTCTCATGAAATAAGTCATGTGTATCTAAGTGTAATGCGAGCAAAGTTCTAAGCAGTTCTAGCAAACAGGCAATAAACATAAACCTTATTACCTAGGATGTCGAGTCTTGCACGTGGAGCGAAGCGTCGTTGTGGATCGTTGAGAGCACTGTACTGGTTATAGTCTGGTTTTAATAAAAACGTTTTCCCCTATTAAAACCAAGTTCTCTATAACCAATGGCTCTGATACCAATCTGTCACACCCCCAAAATCCACCCGCGGAGTACCACCGCTTGGAGGCGTGACATGACCAGGATCAAGCCATCAATCATATCAAACATAGCATTTAATAATAATAGAAGTAATTAAGGTAGTTCATCATGACATGATTGATGTTTCAAAACCAAACATTGTTTAAGTAGCGGAAGCATAGTAGCGTAAACTCCAAAATAGTTATAAGTTCAAATATCGTTCATGATCCATATCCCACAACGACCCGCTCCTCCCTGTGCAAGCTCCATAATGTACCTATGGTCCTGCAAGGCATGCAGCAAATAATCAACAACTAGTTGAGCGAGTTCACAGAAAGTAAGTGCGTAACAGTAATGCGTAAGTTCATCTAGTGGGGGTTTCCCATGTATATACTACTGGTGAGGGATTCTCACGTTTATCCTTTATAATGGGGGCTTCCCATTATGGTACTTACTAGACTAGTGCGACCATGTGTTCTTCTTAAACCGAGAACAGGAATACGTACTGGGTCACATAGGCTTTACGTGACGTGCCCTTCCCCGAGGACAGTGGTACGCGTGGGGGCTACGTAGGCTTTACGCAGCGTGTCCTTCCGACCCGGAAGACAGTAGTTGGTATTGGGTTACGTAGGCTTTACGTAACGTGTCCTCCCGACCCGGGAGACAAATGGTAATTACTGGGTTACGTAGGCTTTACGTAACGTGTCCTGACTATCCTGAGGACGATGGTCTATAGTCTAGTGAATGCGTGATTTCGAGTAATTCTTTCCAACATATCCAACCCAATTCCCAACCCGGGAATCCCATGCCTTGGCTGTGTGAACTCACCTTGGTTTGCTCGGCAGATACACAAGGAGTATAGATAAGCTAGTAAATGGTCAACCACGTCCTATCACGGTTTGTATACAAGTCAGGTTTTGACTTCACGTATTGCACGTATAAAACATACAAGTTAACATGTCTCGAGCACTTATAGAACATGGTAACACTTAGCAGTCAAGAGCATAACTTGTACATTCTAATCTCGGCCCAACATAACCCGGCCCAATTATATACCACATATTAAACTTGTGCGATCCAATGTCTAAGCCCAAAAGACAATCAGCCCAATTACATACTACCAAATAACATATCGGCCCAAATAAAATAGTCCAGATTCTTAATCGGCCCAAATAGTATACGCATAATAGTCCAATAACAAACAGTCCACAAATCCAATCATTTGGCCCAAACGATTGGGCCCGTGGCAGTGTGAGTCCAAAATAATATATGTGCATATTGGTCTCGAGTCGCAACGGGGATTACGAGTCACAACAGGAGATTACGAGTCGCAACGGTGGTCTCGGCTCGTCATGATTCGGTTACGAGTCGTAACATGACTCGCAACCGTGGTTGCGGCTCGTGCTGCTGTGGTCTCGGCTGATGTTGTTGCTGGTCTCGCTCGCAATCCGGGTCGCAACCAAGTGTGTAACTGATTTCCTGATTTCCTTAATTACTAACAACATCTACTCCGTGATTTCAGCAAACATATTCAGCAGTTTTGGAAACAGATCAAACACCGAAAATAACAGTTTCATAACAATCTTCAAACATGTTCATATACCTAAACATAACAGCCTTGATAACAACCAATCAGATCATCAAAACAACCTAAACCGAATCATGCAAAACGTGTTGATTAACAAATCCATAACAACCGATTAGCAACACTCAATCTACCATCATCATACAAACAATACGAATATATATATATTATATGATATAGTGGCCGATTAACATCTATTATGTTTTAGACTATTTTCACAACATCCGTTTTAACACATGCTAGCCGTTTCCATGTCAAGTAACCATGTATCATTTAACAAGATCAATCATGATAACCGAAAATCCTATTCATCATGCATGACTATAACATCAAAACGTTAACCACAATTAATTAATCATACTAACCGATTTAAGAAGAGTGTAGGGTTCGATCCGAATGGGAGATACTCTTGCCGTCGGGTTCCAATCCAACCGAGAGGGAGACGAGAGAGAGAGAAGTAGGGTTGTGTGAGTGTTTTGGTAACAAAATGAGGGAACAAAACCTCCTAACTTGGTTTAGTGTTTGCGAGTGGGAAGTGGGCCGAGCCCAACTCGGTTATCTAATGGGGTCCGGTTTCAAGGAGTGGCCCGAATGGCTTGTGTGACCGGTTATAATGTGTGGTTTGGGTTCGGTTCAATTAACATACAAACATATATCACACAATGCACATAATAACATGATCACATAGTTATTCAATTAACAACGTTCTCATAAACACGTATCGTTACACAAAGTAAGTCTAAAGTTCGAGTTGTCACATTATCCCCAACTAATTGGAAATTTCGTCCCGAAATTTGGTATGCACTCACTGAGGAAGCTAGGTAAATTGTAACGTTCACTTGTTTTCCTGGGGTGTCACAGATTCAATGCCCACTGTGATTGTACTTATACGTGAATTTCGTGGATATAAACTGATCATGTACACATGCATACCATAGGACTTAACTGATTAATTGGAACCAAGTAATTAACCAAACTGAGCAAACCAAGGTGAGTTCACACTCTTCCAAGGCATGGGATTCCCGGTGGGTTGGGAATGGGATTGTATGACTACCCGTACATTCATCACTACTAGACTACTTAACACCGTCCTCGGTTTGGGAAGGACGCCAGTGCTAAAACCTACGTAAAACCTACATACTATTGTCCTCGGTTTGGGAAGGACACCAATGTTAGAACCTACGTAAAACCTACGTACTATTGTCCTCGGTTTGTGAAGGACACCAGCGCTAAACCTACGTACTCGCTACGTACTACTATCCTCGGTTAGGGAAGGGCACTTACGTAGAACCTACGTAAACTCATACTTACCACTGTCCTCGGATTGGGAAGGACACCTATAGATACAACTAGTCTAGTACATACAACATGGGAAGCCCCCACTTATTATTGTAAAGGTTTGTGAATAAAGATACTGGGTAACGCACGATTATGAAACGAACTTACAATTTCTGAAACGAACTCATTAACTGCACAATCAACTGTGAACTCGCTCAACTTTGTTGTTGACTCTCTGTTACATGCCTTGCAGGACGTTAGGTACTCATGGAGCATGTACAGGGAGGCGCGGTCGTTGTGGGACATGGACAGTAGATGCCATGTTAAAACATTATAGCATTTTAGAATTTAATACTTATGTTTGGGTTTTTTTACATTTATGCTTCCGTTAAACACTTAACTATGTTTTGTTTTGAACACCTTTCGTATTGGTTTGATTGGATTTTATTTATTACTTACATTGTTCAATATGATTGGTGGCTTGATCCTGGTCAGTCATGCCTCCAAGCGGTGATACTCCGCATGTGGATTTTGGGGGTGTGACAGATTGGTATCAGAGCCATTGGTTATAGTGAACTTGGCTTTAAAAAGGGGAAAAAGTTTTTGTTAAAACTAGACTATAACCAGAACAGTGCTCGACGATCCACAATAACGCTTCGCTCCACGTGCAAGACTCATATTTCTAGGTGATATGGTTTATGTTTTATTGCCTACTTGTTAGTTACATAGAACTTTGCTCATTGTATGCTTAGATAAAAGTAGCAACTATCGTTTGAAACACATGTGTGCTTACTCTCTTCTGTTATCGCACTTTCGCGAACCTCTCTCACTCATGTTTCCCTTTTTGTTATGAAGATCATGAGTGGACGTGTTAACATGACTCAAGCCCAGTTGACGGCTTTGATTAACCAACAAGTTGCTGCGGCACTTGCAGCCGCTCAAGCAGGAGGTATATCCTGCAGTCGCAAACTTACTCTAGGATCTTTAGATCCTACCCTCATAAACCAACTCTTGTGTTTAACCTTGTTATGTTCTTATACACAACAGGTCAGCACGCTCAGCCACCTGTATGCACATTCAAGACTTTTATGGACTGTCGTCCTAGCATTTTCAGTGGCACTGAATGAGCCGTTGGACTCCTCCACTGGTTCGAGAAGCTCGAATCGGTCTTCGAGATGTGTGAATGCCCTGAGGCTCGTAGGGTGAAGTATGCCACTGGTACCCTCGAAGGCATTGCGCTGACTTGGTGGAATGCGCAAGTTCAGATGCTGGGGTTGGCGGCTGCTAATGCCACCCCATGGAACGACTTCAAGGAATTGATCAAGCGGGAATACTGCACTCGTGATGACATCCACAAGTTGGAAGGGGAGTTCTTTAACCTGAAGATGACAGGGTCTGAGATAGAGGCGTATACGAAAAGGTCAAACGAGCTGGCCATCTTGTGTCCAACTATGGTGGACCCTCCTATCAAGCACATTGAGTTGTACCTTAAAGGATTAGTACCAGAGATTCAAAGCCATGTAACCTCCGCTAACCTTGCTACCATCCAGGATGTTACTCGTCTTGCTCATCGTCTCACAGACTAGGCAGTGGAACAGAACAGGCTGCCAAAGCGCATATGTGCTACTACCACTACTACTTCTACTATTTCCAATGATAATAAGCGAATATGGGATGGGGATTCCAGCAAGGGTTCGACTACAGTTCAGTCCCAGTCACAACAGCGAAAGACTGATGACTACCAAAGTCCTGGCCAGCAATCTTCTGGTAGTCAGGGGCAGGGTGGATATCGAGGAAATCACCCAAAGTGCAACAAATGCAACAGACACCACAATGGTCAGTGCAACAGGGGACGTTGTCAGAGGTGTCTCAAGATGGGTCATGAGGCCAAAGATTGCAGGAGCTCACGGCCTGCAAATCAGAATCGTCAGCAGCAACAACAAGCACAGCAGAATCAGCAAAGGCAACAGGGCAACAGAGGATGCTTTCATTGTAGCGCTGAAGGTCACTTCAAGAGACACTGCCCACAGTTAAATCAGAATCAGAATCACAACCAAGGAAACGGGAATAATAACGGGAACAACAATGGGGGAAACAATAATGACAACGGTGCTAGGGGTCGAGTGTTCGTGCTGGGTCAGGGTGAAGCAAGGAATGATCCTAACGTGGTGATGGGTAAGTTTCTTCTCGACGACTTTTATGTTACTGTTTTATTTGATTCGGGTGCCGATACCAGTTATGTGTCTCTAAAAGTTAGTCAAATGCCCAAGCGCACACCAACACTTTTGAACACCAAACATGTTGTAGAGTTAGCAAATGGTAGAAGTCTAGAGGCCACACACATAGTTCAGGGTTGTAATCTTGTCCTCGCTGGTCAGACTTTCTCTATCGTTCTCATTCCTATAGTTCTGGGTAGTTTCGACATTGTCATTGGGATGGATTGGTTGTCCCAACAGCAAGCAGAGATCCTATATAAAGAGAAGATTGTTCGTATTCCCCGTTCTGGTAAAGAACCTCTTGAACTTCAAGGCGACAAGAGTGGTGCTGTGGTGGGCATCATCTCCTTTCTTAAGGCCCAAAAGTGTTTGCGAAAGGGCCACACCGCTATTTAAGCGCTTGTTACTGACGCATCAACGAAAGAGAAGAGGTTAGAGGATATTCCAGTGGTACGTGATTTTCCTCAAGTGTTTCCTGAAGATTTACCTGGGCTACCGCCTCATCGCCAGGTCGAATTCCAGATCGAGCTAGCTCCTGGAGCAGCACCCATAGCTCGAGCACCTTATCGCTTAGCTCCAACCGAACTGGAAGAACTGTCCAAACAATTACAAGAACTTTTGGATAAAGGTTTTATTCGTCCTAGCTCATGGCCTTGGGGAGCTCCAGTATTGTTTGTGAAGAAGAAAGACGGTACCTTCCGTATGTGCATAGATTACCGCGAACTCAACAAGGTGACCGTGAAGAATCGCAATCCTCTTCCACGCATTGATGACTTATTCGACCAGCTGCAAGGGTCGAGCTACTACTCCAAGATTGACCTGAGGTCAGGTTACCATCAACTGAGGGTTCGAGACGAGGATGTATCTAAGACAGCATTCAGAACTCGCTATGGCCACTACAAGTTTCTGGTCATGCCATTCGGCTTAACAAACGCGCCTGCAGTCTTCATGGATCTTATGAACAGAGTGTGTAAGCCTTACTTGGATAAGTTTGTTATTGTATTCATCGACGACATTCTGATCTACTCTAAGAGTCAGGAGGAACACGAGCAGCATTTACGACTTATTTTGGAACTCCTTCGAACAGAACAGCTGTACACCAAGTTTTCAAAATTCGACTTCCGGCTTCGTGAAGTCCACTTTCTAGGCCACGTGGTAAACAAATATGGGATTCACATTGATCCATCCAGGGTAGACTCGATTAAGAACTGGTCTGCACCTCGCACACCAACGGAAATACGCCAATTCTTGGGTTTGGCGGGTTACTACAGAAGGTTCATCAAAGACTTCTCGAAGATTGCGCAGCCACTTACTCTACAGACTCAGAAAGGGGTCACCTATTGTTGGGGTGATGCCCAAGAATCAACATTTCAGCACTTGAAGGATAGACTTTGCAGCGCACCTATTCTATCATTACCTGAAGGCACAGACGATTTTATAGTTTATTGCGACGCATCAATTCAGGGTCTGGGTTGTGTGTTGATGCAACGGGATAAAGTCATTGCGTACGCCTCACGCTAACTTAAAGTTCATGAAAGGAACTACACTACACACAATCTCGAGCTGGGAACTATTGTTTTCGCGCTCAAGATATGGAGACATTACCTGTACGGTACCAGGTGCACTATCTACACCGATCACAGGAGTCTCGAGCATATCTTCAAACAGAAGGAATTAAACACGCGTCAACGTCGATGGGTCGAGCTTTTAAACGATTACGAATGCGCAATAAAGTACCATCCGGGCAAAGCTAATGTTGTGGCTGACGCACTCAGTCGAAAGGATACTACACCTTGGAGTGTACGAGCATTGCAACTCACTATTCAATCTACTCTTCCTGCACAGATACGAGATGCTCAGGTAGAAGCATTGAAACCAGAAAACGTCAGGGCTAAAGCCTTACGCGGCTCAAGGCAACGATTAGAACAAAAGTAAGACGGCGCCTACTATGTAACAGGACACATTTGGGTCCCACATTATGGAAACTTACGCGAGCTGGTGATGGATAAAGCACACAAGTCTCACTACTCAGTACATCCAGGTTCGGATAAGATGTACCACGATCTCAGAACTACGTATTGGTGGCCTAGCATGAAGGCTCACATAGCAACTTACGTCAGCAAATGTTTGACTTGTGCGAGAGTCAAATCGGAATATTAGAAACCGTCAGGCCTACTCCAGCAACCAAACATACGACAATGGAAATGGGAGGAAATTTCCATGGATTTTGTTACTAGCCTGCCTAGATCTCAACGTGGGAATGATACTATTTGGGTGATCGTGGATCGACTCACTAAGTCTGCACACTTCTTGGCTATCAAGGAAACAGACAAGTTCTCTACCTTAGCAGACATTTACTTAAAAGAAGTGGTTTCGAGGCACGGGGTGCCAACCTCTATTATTTCCGATCGTGATGCACGTTTTACTTCGGAACTGTGGCAAGCAATGCACAAATCTTTTGGCTCCCGATTAGACATGAGCACAGCTTATCACCCTCAGACGGATGGGCAGTCTGAGCTCACTATTCAAACTCTAGAAGACATGCTACGTGCATGTGTAATCGATTTTGGCAACGGCTGGGAAAAACATCTCCCTTTGGTGGAGTTTTCGTATAATAACAGTTACCACACCAGCATTCAAGTCGCTCCGTTTGAGGCATTGTACGGGCGTAAATGCCAATCACCTCTTTGTTGGGCAGAGGTGGTGATAGTCAGATCACGGGTCCAGAACTGGTGGTAGACGCAACGGAAAGAATTGCGCAGATACGACAACGAATGGCGGCAGCTCGTGACCGTCAGAAAAGCTACGCTGATAAGCGCAGGAAACCACTCGAGTTCCAGGTTGGGGATCGAGTGCTACTCAAAGTCTCACCATTGAAAGGTGTAGTTCGTTTTGGCAAACGAGGTAAACTTAACCCACGTTACGTTGGACCGTTCGAAATCATCGAGAAAATAGGCAAAGTGGCCTACAAACTGAACCTACCAGCAGAACTTGGTGGAGTTCACAACGTTTTCCACATGTCAAATCTGAAGAAGTGTCTGTCAGATGAGACCCTTATAGTTCCTTTGAAGGAGCTCACTATCGACAATCAGTTGCGATTCGTCGAGGAACCAGTTGAGATTACTGACCATGATGTGAAAGTTCTCAAGCACACCAGAATACCTCTTATTCGAGTTCGTTGGAACTCCCGTTGTGGCCCAGAGTTCACCTGGGAACGAGAAGACCAAATGAAACTCAAGTATCCCCAGTTGTTCAAGAACAATGCAACTACCACTGAGGCTGAAGCTACTACAGAATTTCGGGACGAAATTCCAAATCAATGGGGGGATGATGTGACACCCCAGGAAAACCAGTAAACTAAATAACACAGCTACTAAAGAACACATCTAGCTTCCTCAGTAAACACATGCTAAATTTCGGGACGAAATTTCTTTCAAGTTGGGGATAATGTGACAACTTGAGTTTCCAAGGTTTCCATCTTCGCATTATGTGCACGATAATTGTTAAGTTGTTTGTTTACATGACTTGTTTGCCTTGTAATTGTACACGTTGGATTATATGTTGAGATGTTGATTTGATATGTTATCCTTGTAATGTGATTAAGGTGTTTATCATGTGTACTATTTGAAAAACTTAAACTGTTAAACTTGAATGTGATCGATGAAACAGGAGTGTTTCTCCATAACCCACACCCGACGAAACACAAGTGTTTCGCCATAACCCATAGAGATGAAACAGATAGTGTTTCGTCACAAGCACCTCGACGAAACAAGCCGTTTCACCGGCCCAATGATTCGCCGAAGCCCAGTAAAGGCCCAGTCCGTTACACGGATATTTATCGACTATTCTGGTTCATTCGTTACACTTGTTGGCAATTAGAAACCCTACTATTTTCTCTCAAAACAACGTGACGGCAACCATCCTCTCCATCTCCAGAAATCCTTGCATAATCCATCTCATCTCCGGTTAGTTTCGTTATAACCCGACTCGGTCTGAGTGTTAGATTGTTTTGTTTGAATGCTTATTCACATAGTTTGATTTCACTGACTGATTAATGATGATTGCTATGATGATTATGTAGATAGAAATTCAATTGTTAATGATAGTTGTAATAGCGGATCTGATTACCGTTTTGAGATGATTAGATGATGGTATTGTAAATAGATAGAGTTGGGTACCCTACTGCTAATCCACGAGACTAAATCGGATATTGCGATTGCATTTATTTATGCCCACAATACATTTTTCTATTGATGTTGTTGTATCATGAAGTCATTTGTTAGGGTGATTAAAGGAATAGGCATTACAGTTTTGTTATGTTAATAATCTGGTAATATGCGATTCATGAATAAGTTCTAATGCTGATGATTAGTGTAAAACGGCTGTTCAAGATGATTAGGGTTTTCTGTGTGTAACTGTTGGCATGACGTAGCTGACATAAGTGGCGAAACGCCGATGATGACGAAACGGAAGTGTTTCGCCGGAGGATAGTCACGACGAAACAAGGGTGTTTCGCCGAGGACATGCACGACGAAACAAGGATGTTTCGTCAAAAGGAAATCACGACGAAACAAGGGTGTTTCGTCGAGTTATTAATCTGCACAGTAACTAAGTTTGAGTCTGTTAAGGGGTAGCTGGGTTGGTTAACTGTTGTTAAATGATAAGCATGAATTGCATGAGATTGAATATGTGCTTTGTGTTATTCGGTGATCACTGATTCAATGCCCACTGTGATTGTACTTATACGTGAACTTCGTGGACATAAACTGATCATGTACACGTGCATACCATAGGACTTGACTGATTAATTGGAACCAAGTAATTAACCAAACCGAGCAAACCAAGGTGAGTTCACACTCTTCCAAAGCATGGGATTCCCGGTGGGTTGGGAATGGGATTGTATGACTACCCGTACTTTCATCACTACTAGACTACTTAACACAGTCCTCGGTTTGGAAGGACACCAATGCTAAAACCTACGTAAAACCTACGAACTATTGTCCTCAGTTTGGGAAGGACACCAGTGTTAGAACCTACGTAAAACCTACGTACTATTGTCGTCGGTTTGGGATGGACACCAGCGCTAAACCTACGTACTCGCTACGTACTACTGTCCTCGGTTAGGGAAGGGCACTTACGTAAAACCTACGTAAACTCATACTTACCACTGTCCTTGGATTGGGAAGGACACCTATAGATACAACTAGTCTAGTACATACAACATGGGAAGCCCCCACTTATTATTGTAAAGGTTTGGGAATAAAGATACTGGGTAACGCACGATTATGAAACGAACTTACAATTTCTGAAATGAACTCATTAACTGCACAATCAACTGTGAACTCGCTCAACTTTGTTGTTGACTCTCTGTTACATGCCTTGCAGGACGTTAGGTACTCATGGAGCTTGCACAGGGAGGCGCGGTCGTTGTGGGACATGGACAGTAGATGCCATTGTTTGGGGTTTTTTTTTTTTTTTTTTTTTTACATTTATGCTTCCGCTAAACACTTAACTATGTTTTGTTTTGAACACCTTTCGTATTGGTTGGATTGGATTTTATTTATTACTTAGAGCATTCATATCCATCCCACTATATTTTCACCCTAAATATACTAAAAAACACTACATTTTCTCTTTCCTTTTTAATTAAATAATATTTTTATACTTTTATCATTACCTTTTATCTCTCCTCCACTCACAACCAATTTCAAAATATATTAAAAAATTATAGGGGGGAAACAGTATCCCACCAAATGTACAGATGAACAGTAACATTTTCTCTCTCCTCCACTCACAACCATTTTTTATACTCTTCATATTTTAAAAACACCACACACATAATATGATTCCTTGGATGTGAATGCTCTTACATTGTTCAATATGATTGGTGGCTTGATCCTGGTCAGTCACGCCTCCAAGCGGTGATACTCCGCATGTGGATTTTGGGGGTGTGACACCAGACAGCAAGTTCCATGACAGTGTACCTAAAGACCTGCAAGCATGCAGAAAAGTGTATCGGCGAAAGCTTGCGAGTGCACAGTTTGTTTAACCGCTTGTTACCAAGTATTGACTTATGTTATGTTGATGATAACTCGATACGGCAGACAGCTCCTTTTTGGCCTTCTCCAATGCTCTATCAAACATTGGTCATGATTTTAAAGTTATTAGTTCACGCCCGTCCTATCCAGGTACGCCGTGAGGGTGCCAAACATAATAGGGCTATCAACTAATAATCCTGTTGCCCTACAAGCAACTTGTTTGGTAGTGTTGTTGGATCGTTTTACCGACCAAGTGAGTCAATAAGAGGCAATACACACTGTTTGAAAGGCGGAAACTAACAAACAGAGTAGAATCAGTGAAGAATGGAGTAGAAAACAAAGAGTTCACTTTAAAACAGTCTTCTCATTCAAATATCAACGTGATTACACAGTGGAATTTTGGCAGCACTTCGTCACTCAGCAACTAATTCCGTGCCAAATGAGAACACAACACACATATATATAGCCTTCCTAATTGCGCTTGAAATAACACATCACATTTCCAAACGGAATTACTTAATGTAATTCCGTGCGGAATTACACTTGACCATTTCAAGCAGAATTACATCAAAACCCTAAGCTTTACATATTTGACACTTATAACCCCTATACATTATGACCTAGACATAAGACGTAGGCTATAGACATCGTGCACCAACAAACTCCCCCTTGGATATTGCCGGAGTCTTCAGTCTTGGTCTTCAGCACTTTGATCATAGTGACTTGAAATGTTCTTCCCTCTTCTTAGGCTTTTTCACCAGCAGCTTCCTAAGCTTCTCGTTCTCATCAACCCTTTTCTTTTCTTCAACAGCCATTCTTTGATTAACGGTATGCCTCAGCATGTTGTCTTTAACTTCGCGTGCCTTTCGTTCTTTCACTCTCTTTAACTTTTCCTCTTCTTCAATCTTCCACCATTTTGACGACCATTTGCTATCAGCATTAATACCCTTCTGAAAGCAAATAGACACAACTTTCTGAAATTGCATCGCCTGATCTCTATCTTCAGCTTTGAACCAAATTTTGTTTACAAACAAACATTCTATGTCTTTAGCAAAGCAGTTCACCAACCATAGCGGATCATATACAAAGATTTCTCTCAGTTCATTCTCTGCCCTGTAAGTAATCACAGCTTCAGTCGTTATAGAGCTGTATACCCAACACACAAAACCTTTATAAAACTCTTGTTCCATCTTTAGCACCAGAACATTCTTCATCACTCTTGGTTTCTTCACATGCAGAATTGTCTCTTCAACTCCAGTCACTGGATCTATCCTCTGCACTTTCTTCGGGTAGTGAGGCTTCCAGTGTTTGAATCCCTTTAAAGCTTCAAATTTCATCAGTCCCCACATGGGTACATCAAGCTTTCTAACAGGATAATCTAACGTTCTTACTTTAGGCAATTCTTCCACATCCCACCAAGGTAATGACATGATATCATAAAGATATTCAAAATATTGCACACCATATTCCCTTCTGATCGCATATGCATTCACGTGTGGCAAGAAACCCCAGCTGATGATGTCACCAAGTGATACATCTCTATTTCTCTTGTAAAACTTCAAAGGACGCTTAAACTTTCTTTTAGTGTCTTTACAGAACCATTTCTTGCTTTCTTCTCACTGTGGATCTTTAGTAGTACCATCAAAGTTTTTGTGTTTCAAGATTTCAGCAACTTTTCTCCTCAGTTCATCTCTGTTCTATTCACTGAAAAACTCAACAAGAGTTGGAAAATTAGAAGTGTCTTCATCCACACTTTCTTCATCTGTACAATCTTCAATCTCAACTTGATCATAGTTATCGGCTTCATCAACATACTTGTACTCATATTCAGGCTGTTGGTTGATATCAAATGCGTTCAACTCTTCTTCAAAGTCTTAAAATCAGGATCATCAATTTTCATCAACTCAATAATCTCAGCCATTGTATACGTGTGCCTGATCTCTCCTTCCTCTACCTCAGGCTCTAGATGCAGAATTAACTTCTCAACTTTATCAACACTTTGATCATCCAGTTGCTCCCCCTCACTTTCAGCACTATCATGATCTTCATTTGCATCATCTTGAAGAAAATTATCAACATTTTGTTCAGTCGATGCTTTAGTAACTGTAACACCAGTACCACCCTGATCATCGTCATCATCGTCATCACTGTGACTGCTAGCAGAAAATACATCATCTGTATCATCAACTTTTTCATCATCATCATCCTCTTCGTCATCATCCTCATCAACATCTTCTTCGTCATTAATAACATCTTCAAGTAATACATCTTCCTCAAAGATAGCAGACACGGCAGATATCGGACGAGGATTCTGAATAGGAGATTCAGGAACAGTAGATAAAACTATTGATCTTTCAGTAACCTCAGAACCTTCAACACCCTTTCCTTTATAGTTCATTTCAGCATCAATTTCAGCTTGACGTTTTGCTCGAACTTCCTCGACTTCAATCTCTTCAAACCTTTGCTCCACAGACTTACCAAGCATATTTTCCAGCACTTTGTTCATCATGTAAATTTCATGTTCTTTCATGGCTTTCGCAGCTTCTAATTCTTTGTTTTTCAACTCAAAATACTTATTCTGCTCATCACGTCGTGCTTTTTCTTCTTCTAACTCAGCAATTTTCACTTTCATTATATCTATCTCAGTCTGATCTGCTTAAATTTTCTTTAGCAAAGACTTGTTCTCAGATTCAACCTTCTTAACACACATCTCAAGTATCTTCTCACGATCTGCCAATCTCTTACTCTCAACCAAAACTGCATCAAACTTCTTTTCCACATTCTTTACTTGTGCAATATTCGCAAAATCAAAATCTCCAATTTCTTCAAGAGAAATACCTTCTGGAATATTTGGAAACATTTTGTAGCTAGAAGAACCAGGTGTGGATTGAACATGTGGTTGTGAAGTTGGTGGTGTTTGGAAGATTTGTTGTAAAGTAAGAATAGGTTGTTCTTCGAATGTTGTTTGATGTGGTGGTGTAAAATGTGGTGGTGATTGATGTAATGGTGATTAGATAGGAGATAGTTGTCTTAGTGGTGATTGATGTGGTGATTGAGGTGGTGTAGGTTGTTTTGGTGAAGATTTATGTGGTGATTGAGGTGGTGTAGGTTGTTTTGGAGGAGATTTATGTGGTGATTGAGGTGGTGTAGGTTGTTTAGGTGGAGATGGTTCAGGTGGTGGTGTAGGTTGTTTTGTTTTTGGTGTACATTTGGGCAGTCTAAGAATCAGCTTTTGTCTTGCTGCTCTTGGAGATTTAACACTCTTTCTTGCACTTGTTTTCTTTCTACCACCAGATGAAGGTGTCTGAGATTCTATCACATGCTCAGGAGACAGAACATACAAATCATCATCCTTCTCCTGCCTCCTCTTTCTTTTCAGTTGCTTTTCTTTCTCAATATCGGCTTGAATTCTTTTCATACGCTCTGTTTCATCAACTTTAGATTCAGATGAGGAGCTTGATGAACTATCGTCACCTTTATCGTCACCAACTGCTACTTTGGCTGCTTTTTCAGCTGCTTTGCTTGCTTTAAAGCTTGCTTTAAGATTTTTCATCAACTCTGTAGATGCAGGAGATAAACGAACATCTCCTTAAACATTCTCTTCAGTATCAGCTTCAGCTTCTGGTTCTTCTTCATCAGGTTCATCAACCAGCAAAGTCTCTACACTCTTCTTTTGACGTTTCTTTGGTTGTGATGAAGAACCCTCCTCAGCTTGAACTTGTGGAGTTGATTTTCTACTTCTCTTCTTTTTCTCCTCTTTCACAAACCATTCATTCCTTGTATCTTTGAAGATTTCAAGAACTTTCAGTTCATCAGCATAACTCTTTTCCTTCATTCCTCCAGTTCTGATGATTGATTGGATCTGGATCTGGATCTTGATACTCCTTGTCTTTGATGAAACCAAAAAATTCAACTTTTGTCGTTGGTTCTGGATGCTTTGGATGATATCTACCCATCTGTTTCAAAGTTTCATTATCCATATGATCTAGTACCAACAAATCATTCTTTTCATCTCTCTCTAACTCAGGATATGCATGATCCAATATCATCTGAATAAAACGTGGATAAACCCAAGTCTTGCTTTTCGACGTGATATTTTCAACCATGTAATGAAACACAATGTGTGAAAAGTTGTACTTTTTGTTCAATACAAGAGTAGTCACCATATTCATTTGATAATCGCACATAGCATCATAACCTCCCTTCCTGTGACTGAGAGCATTCACAACTGAATGAATAAGAAACTTGTACACCCTTGGAAAACAAGCTTTCAAATAATTCGCCTGGTTTAGAGGGCCATTGTAACCCATCCTCAACAAACATCCCTTTACCATTCTTTCCGGAAACTTCGTAGGAGAATTTTCTTCATCTGGAAAGTTAATCACTTCTCGCACAAGCTGTTCAGTGATAATGATCGGTTTTTCCTTGCCATTTATGCTCACAACTGAATTGATTGTCTTGTTTGCCTCATCATATGTAGCCTTCTCCCAAAATAGCTTAATGTGAGATCTAAATACCAAATGTTGATTAGCCAAGGCTTTATGAATTGGCAATCTCTCCATGAACTCCAGAATTTCAGTGAAACCAGCCATCTTTGGGATTTCTCTATCATAAACACAACAAGTGTTGTGCAATGGATCAAACAGCACATTTGAAGCCTGAAAACACCAACATACAAACAAAACAAAACACTTAGAATAATTTTCAATCAACACTCATTCAAACGGAATTACTCATCAAATGAAATCACACTTTAAAACGGAATTACATTACAAACTGAATTACATCTCAAACGGAATTACATTACAAATGGAACCTCTGTTCAAACGAAATTACACATTAAAATGGAATCACATTTCAAACAGACTTACATCTCAAACGGAATTACTGTTCAAACGATATCACATTTCAAACGAAATCACACTTGAAACGAAATATCTTTTTTCAAGCGGAATTACTAGTTTGAAACGAAATTAAACAACAACACATTTTCAAGAGCTATTGATCAAAGATGAACTGGGTTTGTTAATCAGATAATTCTGAGTACCATGATATGATTTTTGTTCATTTTTGTCCACAGAAATACCCTAGATCTAAGATCCAACAAATTGAATCGCCGACAAACACTCAAAACATGTAATACAGATCAGATTGAAACCCTAATCACAAACTATGTCACAATCCGAGTACAAGGATATGTTATTCAGTTGATTTTATTCACAAACAAACCCTAAAACTATGTGTTCTGTCCTGTTCATCTTTGTTCAAATGAAATTAGACTAGATCTGTGTAAAATCGACAACAACTCTCACCTTTCCCATGATAATAGTTGAGTTAACAAACTATAATCAAGATTCAGTAAACAAACGGGCAGAGTAACGGCTGTGAATCGAAGAAATCGTGATTTCGTTTGAAATCGCTTTGAACGAAGCACTTGAAACGGAATTACAATAATGAGATGTTCAAACGGAATCACACCCCTATTTATAGATGGGGTAATTCCGTGTGGAATAGCCACAGATGTGTTTCAAGCGGAATTACTTCAAAAGAAAACCCCGGTTCAAGCGGAATTACATGTTTCAACCGGAATTATCTTTCAAGTGGAAACTCATTTCAAACGGAATTATAGTTTCAAACGGAAATACCATTTCAAGCGAAATTAATTTTAACTTCTTCAATTTTTTACATTTTTGAGATTTTAACCGACACAACCAGTTAACCAAGTCCAAGTTAATGACCTTGATCAACTGCTTAGCCTGCCAAGTCCAAGTTAATGACCTCGGCAGACCAAATTATGAAGATGCTGTTTTTTCTGAAACAAAATTAAGTTCAAGTTAATGAACTTTTTGAACTTTTAAGCAATTACCCATCACTTTTTCAATCTTCTGCTTACCCAACCCTCATGATCCAGACATGTTCAGCACATAAGACTTTGATCATCTGATCCCAAACATCTGTTGTTGAAAATAAGATGAAATGAAAATCTTTTTGGATTTTTGAATATGATAAGCAGTAGACAGTACACACAATATTTTTGTGAGCGTGTTAGGGGATCATATCAGCTTCGGACAAGATACGAGTACCGTTAAGCTTAGATTTCATACACAACATTAAACAATTTGCTTTGATTGTCGATATACTGATCCTCTTAAATTTTCACACAAAGTTCAATCTATTCGGGATACGGATTAAGTGTTTTAAGATCTTGACTTTTACGCGTGTACCACCTCAGTATATACTCTCGTATCCTGATCACTATATTCAGTCTTACAGGTGAATGTACACTAATGATATCTGTAATGGGGTGAATGCGAGGCCATGAGAGCTCAGGTCAGAACTTTCGTTCAGCAGAGAGATGACGGCTCGACTTTCGGTGGGTTCCCTTTAGGGAATCTTTTTACAACAGCACATGATTCGCATCTTGCAATGTTTCATCATTTTTTATGCTGAGGGGAAGCTTCACGAGTAAAGCTGTGCAGAGTATTATACGAGGACTAGGCTATTGCTTCCGCAAAATCAGAAGTCCTGGTATAATACCCCAGATATCATCACGTACAAAGACCTAGTATGCCAGAAATAGGACCTTGCAAACGAGATTTCAGGGGTTACCTATATATCCTAGAGATGTTCCCCACGTAAAAGCAAGTTATTATTTTTGTTTATATCCCAAACAAATCTACTAAATGTGCAAAAACCTATCGACATATCATTTGCAAGACTGTTTCGGGATCATATCAGCTTCTGAAAAAATACGAGTACCGTTAAGCTTAGATTTCATACATAGCATTAAACAATTTGCTTTGATTGTCGATATACTAATCCTCTTAAATTTTCACACAGAGTTCAATCTATTCGGGATACGGATTAAGTGTTTTTAGATCTTGACTTTTACGCGTGTACTACCTCAGTATATACTCTCATATCCAGATCACTATATTCAGTCTTACAGGTGAATGTACACTAATGATATCTGTAATGGGGTGAATGCCAGGCCGTGAGAGCTCAGGTTAGAACTTTCGTTCAGCAGAGAGATGACGGCTCGACTTTCAGTGGGTTCCCTTTAGGGAATCTTTTTACAACAGCACATGATTAGCATCTTGCAGTGTTTCATCATTTTTAATGATGAGGGGAAGCTTTACGAGTAAAGCTATGCAGAGTATTATATGAGGACTAGGCTATTGCTTCCACAAAATCAGAAGTCCTGGTATAATACCCCAGATATCATCATGTACAAAGACCTTGTATGTCAGAAATAGGACTTTTCAAACGAGATTTCAGGGGTTACCTATATATCCTGAGATGTTCCTCACGTAAAAGCAAGTTATTATTTTTGTTTATATCCCAAACAAATCTACTAAATGTGCAAAAACCTATCGACATATCATTTGCAAGACTGTTTCTGGATCATATCAGCTTCCGACAAGATACGAGTACCGTTAAGCTTAGATTTCATACACAACATTAAACAATTTGCTTTGATTGTCGATATACTGATCCTCTTAAATTTTCACACAAAGTTCAATCTATTCGGGATACAGATTAAGTGTTTTAAGATCTTGACTTTTACGCGTGTACCACCTCAGTATATACTCTCGTATCCAGATCACTATATTTAGTCTTACAGGTGAATGTACACTAATGATATCTGTAATGGGGTGAATGCGAGGCCGTGAGAGCTCAGGTCAGAACTTCCGTTCAGCAGAGAGATGACGGCTTGACTTTCGGTGGGTTTCCTTTAGGGAATCTTTTTACAACAGCACATGATTAGCATCTTGCAATGTTTCATCGTTTTTTATGCTGAGGGGAAGCTTTACGAGTAAAGCTGTGCAGAGTATTATACGAGGACTAGGCTATTGCTTCCGCAAAATCAGAAGTCCTGGTATAATACCCCAGATATCATCGCGTACAAAGACCTAGTATGTCAGAAATAGGACCTTTCAAACGAGATTTCAGGGGTTACCTATATATCCTGGAGATGTTCCCCACGTAAAAGCAAGTTATTATTTTTGTTTATATCCCAAACAAATCAACTAAATGTGCAAAAACCTATCGACATCTCATTTGCAAGACTGTTTAACACATTTTATCTTTACAATTCTTTAGCGTACTGCATCTGTCTAGCTGATGTACTATCATTTCCCCTTTTTACACAAACTCTTTTTCAGTTTTTCAATGTTTTTGGATTTTTCAAATTTTCTATTGTTTTTGTATTTTGAAATTTTATCATGTTTTTGTATTTTTCTGTAAACTTTCTCCCCCTAAAAATAAAAACATATTTTTGTGTTTTTGTTTTTATCTAAAGCAGAAAATAAACTGTACAAAAACTTTGACAACATGACGCGGATCACATCAGATCGCTGCCCTCCTCGGCTTCACATTCCACAACCCTCCCAGAAAGAAATTTTTTCATCCCATTTAATTTCAAAAGATAGTTCAATCTCTTTTTGTCAAACGGTTTGGTGTAAAAATCAGCCCTCTGTTCATCGGTGTGTATATGTTCTATCCGAATCAATTTCTTCTGGTGACAATCACGGATGAAATGATGATGGATTTCAATATGTTTGGTTTTAGAATGGTGAACCGGGTTTTTCGTTATATTAATTGCTGCTTCATTGTCCACAAAAATCGGCGTGTCCAAGAACTGCAAACCAAAGTCTTGCATCTGCTGTTGGATACAAAGGATCTGAGAGCAACAGCTCGAGGCCAAAACGTATTCAGCCTCGCACGTGGAGAGCGCTACTAAGGTTTGTTTCTTGCACTGCCAAGTGACTAATCGAGTTCCAAAGAACTAACAGCCTGCAGTGGTGGACTTAGCATTCTGCTTGCAGCTACCAAAATCAGAATCAGCAAAACCAGTAAGAGAGAAGTCACCCGATCTAGGATACCACAAGCCGATGCTTGGGCAGGCTTTCAAATACCGTAAAATTCGTTTGACGATTGTCAGGTGTGACTGCTTTGGGTTTGACTGATATCTGGCACATAAACACGTTGGATACATGATGTCTGGGCGAGAAGCAGTAAGATACATCAAGGATCCAATTATCGACCAAATACGTCTCTTCCACCTTTTCTCCACTCTCATCTGGGCAAATCCCGTGATTCTGAGCTAGGGGGTTGATGCTGGACTAGATTGAGCCATGTTGAACTTCTCCAGCACATCATTCACGTATTGTTTGATAAATGAAGATTCCTTCGGGCATCTGCTCCACCTGCAGCCCTAGGAAGAACTTCATCTCCCCCATCGAACTTATCTCAAACTTCTTTTTCATCACCTTTTCAAAATCCTTACACAAATCATCATTCGTCGATCCGAAGATGATATCATCGTCATAGATTTGCACGATTAATAAATGGCCTGCAACTTCCTTTGTAAACAGAGTACTATCAACTGTCCCTCTGGTGAACCCGTTGGCCAGCAGATGTTGGGAAAGCGTCTCATACCAGGCTCTCGGGGCCTGGTGGAGTCCATAAAGCGCTTTATCCAGAAGATAGACTTTGTAGCGCTTTATCCAGAAGATAGACTTTGTTCTTGTGTAGTGGATCAGTGAAACCCGGTGGTTGTCCCACATACACTTCTTCTTTGATTCTTCCATACAGGAATGCAGATTTCACATCAAGTTGGTAGACTTTGAATCCTTTCCACGATGCGAACGCCAGGAAGATCCTAATAGCCTCAAGTCTAGCAACAGGCGCATAAACCTCATTATAATCAATGCCTTCTTGCTGACTGAATCCCTGTACTACCAATCGTGCTTTGTTTCGAACAATGACTCCGTTATCATCTCTTTTGCACTTGAACACCTACTTTGTCTTTATCAGCTTCTGGTATTCAGGAAGGTCTACTAATCTCCAGACTCCTAACTTCTCATGCTGCTGCAATTCTTCTTGCATAGCATTTACCCAGCTTTCTTCCGTTAAAGCTTCCTTATACGTTCTGGGTTCAATCTGCGAGATAAACACTTAAGTGAGAATTCTTCCTATAAAGGAGCAACAGATGAATAAAAACAAGTAAGTGCTCTGTTGATCTGATCTCTCGTCTTTACACCACTCTGAAAGTCACCAATAATTTGTTCTGAAGGATAATAAGACAATGTTATTGGCATTGCAGTGTCAGGCACATTAACTTCCGATTGCAAGTTCGTAATGTCTTGATCACTGGTGTGATCCTCAGCTTCTGTCGTTGCAACATTTGGTTCCTCATCAAAAGTCGGACCGGATTCCGATTCTGAGTCATCAGAATTATCAAATGTTAGAGATGGTTCCTCTGGTGGTTCGTGAGCAGTTCCACTTAGACCAGCCTTGTGATTGTGTGTACCCTCGGTGGGTGGAGAAACTACTAGCGGTCTAGGCACTTGTTCTTGTGACATGGACTGCTGATATTGGTACAAAAGTGCTAGTACCTCATCACTTGGCTGAATCGGCAGTTGGAAAGACTCCCAGAGTTTATCGTAATCGAACAGGAATCTTTGTCCAGGAAGTTGCGGTGGAGCTGTGTGCTTCTGACAATCTACATACTGAACTTGAATTACCTTTCCCAGGCATGGTACAAACACCCTCTTCAGCGGGCTCGCGTAACCTACAAAGAAACCATCATTACTTTTAGCACCACATCTGGATCTATGAAGGTACAGGGAGATCCAAACGGTTCTAAAAACTTTAAATTGGGCATATAACGGTGTAAAAGTTCAAAACATGTTTTCTTATATTTCTTCACAGTGAGCACTCGGTTCAATGTATAGCACACTGCTGCAACTGCTTCACTCCAGAAAAATATCGGTAACTTGGAATCGGCAAGCATTGTTCGAGCTGTTGCAATCAAGGTTTGATTCTTTCTTTCAGCTACACCGTTCTGCTGTGGAGTGTATGGTGCACTAAATTCATAAAGAATCCCTTTCTCATTACAGAACTCGAGCATTCGATTATTCTTGAACTCCGTTCCATTATCACTTCGTATTCTCTTGATCGGCAGCTTATATAGCGTTTCCATTTTCTTGAATAGAACCATCAGTGACTCAAACGTTTGATCTTTCCTTTCCATGCACACCACCCACGAAAACCTTGTGAAGTCATCAGTAACCACAAGACAGTACAAGTCTCCACTGATACTTTTCACATTAACCGGCCCAAAGAGATCCATGTGGAGTCTCTCGAGCGGTACTCTGATTGAATTCAGCAACTTCTGCGGGTGCGACTTCTTTGTCTGCTTTCCCTTCTTGCACTCTACACAGTCATCATTTAAATGAAAACTTTTAAGATTCACACCTTCAACTAAATCATTATGTACAAGAAAGTTCATTTGCCTAACATGAATGTGGCCCATCTTTTGATGCCACATTTTCGACTCTTTTTCGGTCGCTTTGTTTTTTGACACAAAACATTGTTTCTAATGATCTGTTGTTGTTGCGACACTCATGTCAAGAATATATAAATCATTTTCTCGTGGAGCTCGCAACAAGACCATGTCCTCAGGAATTTTAAAACTAGGTTTTAAGACAAGACATTCATTTTTAGTGAAATGTATGGTAAAAGACTTGTCACAGATCTGTGAGATACTAAGCAGATTGTTTTCAAGTTCTATTATGTAGTTCACTTTTTCAAACGATATAGCTCCATTCGTTTGAATTCCTTGACCAACTATCCTGCCACCCTGATTTCCAGCAAATCCGACGTATTCACCATTGATAGATTTGACGTCATAGAGCAAAGCTAGCATCCTGGTCATGTGTCTTGAAGCACCGCTGTCCGTTATCCACTTAGATATTATCGACCTCGGCAGCCCCTGCAACCATTAAAGCAATTCATTCAAACAATGACGCCCATGATTTCTTAACAGCTGAAACACTACCAAATACAATGTCACATGTCACATGTCACATCAACCTTTGGAAAGTTAAAAATGACATTTGGAACATCAATTTTGACTTTTGATTTTAATTCTTCCTTTTTAATCGGTGGAAACTCTTCAAGAAGTTTATCTAGTTCAAATTCAAGCTTTTCAAGATCATTTTTAAAAACTTTTGTTTCATTTTTCAAAACACTTTCCATCTTTTTCTCTTCAACTGATGATTTTGATTTCACCACCCAAGGTTGATTCTCAAAAACTTTCATTTGTGGATAAATCATTGAAATCTTGTGAGTCTTCGAAGATTCGCCAACCTCAATGTAACATCTGTGCCTGTAATCATTGTGAACAGTTCAATTATCAATAAAATAATGTTATTTGATCCTAATGTTTGTTTCATTGTGTTTTACATTTTTCGTGTTTTGACTTTTGTTCAATTTCAAACTCTACATCGCTTTCTGGAGAGTTATACGTTAACTAGTGCGTAAACGTACTCAGTTTAATGCGACACATACTCCGGAACATCAACATATACTCAACGTACCTTAAATAACCTTTACATAACTTAGAAATAAGTTTTGAAGGCTTTGGTATAGCAAAAACAAGTTAATTCGCTTACAGGGACTAAACTTGACAAACTGCGAAAGTATGCCAATTTGAACTGTAACGGACATTCCAGAACATGTCCATAAGTTAAACATACCATAAATATCCTTTACATAGCTTAGAAATAGGCTTTGAGGGGTTTGGTATGCTAAAACAAACTTTTGGATCATTCAGGGACTAAAAGTGTCAAAAAGTGCATAAGTTTGCACTTTCGCGCATAACTTACGTTCTGAATACATCCGGACATCCAAAAATTTATGTAAGCATCCTTATATTATGCCTTAGTGTTTGGCATGAGAAAAATCCATTCGTCGCGTCATTTGGATCGTCTTTCACGCTTATGCGCATTCCGTCGTAATTAAGCGAACATCGCGATCGTACGGCCAACGAACCGACATCCGACATATTTTTGGGCATGTTTCATGTCCACAATGTTTAGGCATCATTTTAGGGCCTTAAAGATGGCTTTACAGGTCTTAGAAGGGCTGGAAATAGCTTAAACACGCAACAGGGACCAAATGTGTAAATTCTGCAAGTGGTGCAGATCAGAGAAGGCCAGGCGGCCCGCGTGAGTTTTGCCCAAATGTGAGGCGGGCCGCGTGGGGATGTCTGACAGAAAGATTTTGCATTTAATGCAGAATCTGGCCTTTCGTTCGATCAAAGGGCGATGCCTTTTCACCCAAATGAAGGGCCAAGGGTCAAGTTCACTGAACTTATCCACTGGACACATGTACGCACGAGATCAAGGCACGATATTCGATAAAACGATCCTAACGGTTCCACTTTTCCTATAAATACCCCCCCCCCCCTTTAGTGTAAAAATCACAAAATCAGATCCTAAAGCTCTAAGTTGAAACCATTGTTTCATACCTGAGTTGTTTGATCTTGATTTGCACTCGAGGACCCTCCGTAAGTCTTCTTTCGCTCTTTTATTCGCTTTTCGAGTCCGAAAGTCAACGTTTAGTTGACTTTCTGCATTGACCAGCTTATGGTCGATGCGAAGTTCATGGAACTTCATAACGTGAGCGTGATCACGATGGTCATGGTCCGTAGTGACCATACCTACTGATTACCCCGTTATCTAGGCTTAGTGACGAGTCGTAGTTTCGGCCAAAATGCGCATTCTTGCGTGTTTTGTAACCAAACTACTCGTGGGCATCAAAGCCGTTTGTTTTGATGCCAAACCTGTTTTCTAAACTAAGTTAAGCATGTTCTAACATGCTTAGCTCGTCACGTTTAGTATAGTGCTTATATAGGGTCGTAAGGTAAGCGATCTAAACCATCGCTTATACTTCCGAACCCGACCCATTTGGTCGATCTTTAGGATCCGACCAAACATATTAGGTGACCATAGCTATAACCTTCCGAGGTTATACCTTGTGGTCGCAATGTTAGGCGTTCCGAACGCGTTCTACGCGAACGACGCGTAAGGTGGCATAAGCTACCTAACGGGTCGTGCTGGACCGTAAGCACTTAGGTTAAGTTTCATTTTAGTATGTAGGCTTTGTTGAACCATATTACACGAGTCTCCATACTCGTTTGGTTTACGAACCCGCGTACTATCCGATCTTCCGATTTGGTCCGGTATATTAACATAGCTACCTATTAGGTGCCGTTGATATTCCGTGACCTCTCGCATTACCTGGTTATTTCACAAGGACAACAAAGCAATCTCAGGTGAGTACATCGAACCCCTCTTTTACTGTTTTCCAAACTGTTTTGGGGTGAAACACATGTGCCTATCTGTTACATTCATTCTTTCCATGTTTTCACATCGTATATCTGCTATGCTCATTAGTACATTATAGTACATGATTTCACTACATTTTATGCTATGTATGCCCATTGTGTGCGTACTTAGTACATTGATTTACATAACATTTTTGCTGCATATGCTTACTCAGCATATGGGCACATCGATTTACATGAACATTTCTGTTGCATATGTTTACTCAGCATATGGACACATTGATTTACATGAACATTTCTGCTGCATATGTTTACTCAGCATATGGGCACATGCCTTCATTTTGTTATGACATTTGGTTTGTTTAACATGGGACAATACATTCATTAACACTAGCTACGCCGTTCGTTAGTAGGTAGTGGTACCATAGGAATTGACAACTCCCATTCCTGAAGTCCTGGGTTTGATAGGACTGGAAGGAATGACCGAATTCGATATACATAACTTAGATAAACCATTAATTTGTTTAAGGGTTTATCGCCGCAGTCTCAAGGCTTGGATGTATGCATAGTTTACAATACCGCATAAATGTTAATATCAATAGAGCATGCATTTTTCCACAGAACATAACGTTGATTTAAACCACGTGTTACTTCAACGACTTGTTTTGTGCATTTTACAAATGGTTTAAGTTGATACATTCCGCTTACCATACATGATACATTTTGGGATGCACATTACATGATTTACATTGAACATAAACACGTTGACATTGACATACACATTTGGTGGTTTACATTTGAACATAAACATTTGACATGGTTTACACAATAACACTTGACATTTGGTTTTCACATGAACAATTTACATGGTGGATTGGTTTGGGTAAATGATTTAAGTAACGTGGCGTGTGTAATATGATACAAACATGGTGGATACGCCGCTGGTACTTCCTATATATAAATGTTTGTATAATATTACATATCGTGGCGTTATCTAAGTCATTTCAGTTTAGACACATTACGTTTTACATAAATAACATATTCTTCACAAGACATTATTTTCACAAACAACTTATCTTATTCAACTCATTTTACTTGGTTATTCATTTAACCTTGCACTTATTTACACATATCGTTTGATGTTATCGATTTTCAAATGATTTACAAAGCAAAACAAATTACAAGGTTCATGACTGACTGTTATTAAACATTCTTTAAAACTCAAGTCATGAACCCCATTTTCACAAAAACTATGTATCTCACAGGCATTTTTATGCTGACGTACCTACTTTCACATGTGTTTTCAGGAGCTATTCCATAGGACGATGATCATGATTCTAGGGCGGACCTGTGCCTTAGAGCCTAAAAAATGAAGTTTGAACTAGCTTAATTATGTTTTGAATATCCGTACTCTCTTTCCAAGACAATGTAACACCGTTGTTTATAAATAAAATACAACTTGTATGCCATGGTCATGAAACAATTTAATTCTGTCAACAACACTCCCCGGCGTTTCCGCCGCGGTTGCATGTTACACGCGGCCGGGGGGTGACAGAAGAGTTGGTATCAGAGCCATTGGTTATAGGGAATTAGGTTATTAGTAATGCTTTGACCTAGACTATAACTTTCTAGGACCCTAACACAAGTTATCTTGTGTTTAGAGTTTAAAACATGCACATCACCTATCCTTAGGTGATAACCACAACGGGTACTTCGGTTCCGAATCCGCTTTGAAAATTAATCATCTGTTCTAGGATGATTGATTACTAGGTTTTGAGCCCTCTATTATAAGGTTTTGAACCCTCTGTTATATGGTTTTGAACCTCTTTGGATTTCAAAATCCCGTCAAAATTTTGGGTTAATAGTGTGAACACGTGCGAACTGGAAGAGTGAATGCCTGTACCCTGGGTTTTTTGTCTAAGGCTAGAGTGTTCGTACAAATCCACGTAATCGGACCAGTCACTCTTACCTGGGAACTCTTGGGGTGAGTGTTCACTTATAGGCGAGCATGTCTTCGCGATACACTAATCCTGACCCATTTACTTTGACTAGACATTTCACGTCGCTTATTTGCTTTGCGATGCATAACCGCCATCTTTGCTTTTGATTGCTTTTGCTTCATCTCATTCTCTTCATCCAATCATCTCACTCGTTTCATTTCATGTTTTTCTCTTCTAGAATGCCTCCTCGACGCGACAACCAGATAGCTACTGCCGAGCTGGCGGAGATTATTGCACAGCAGATGGCTGCTCAATTTCCGAATCTCTTTGCTCAATGGAACCAGGCCAACAACAACAATGGTACATGCAAATACAAGGATTTTAGCTCGGCTAAGCCACTCAAGTTTAGTGGTTCTGAGGGAGCAACTGGGCTTCTTCAGTGGTTCGAGAGCATCGAGAACACTTTTCGCCATGTGCAGTGTCCGGATAATCGCAAAGTCGAGTTTTCTTCAAGCGTGTTTCAGAAGAGGGCTCTTACATGGTGGAATGGGGTTATGAGAAATCAAGGTGCAGAAGTTGCTCTAGCTCAAACATGGGCTGAACTGAGAGCTCTTATGATGAGGGAGTTTTGTCCTCGTCATGAGCAACGAGCGTTGGAAAAAGAATTTGATGTGTTGAAGCAAGATAGTGGCGAGCACAGGGCTTATACAGATAGGTTTGAGGAGCTGAGTCTTCTTTGCCCGACTATGGTTACCCCACTCGATAAGGCCATCGAAAGATACATCGACGGCCTACCTGACTCAGTACAAGACATTCTCACTGGTAGCAACCCTACCACACTCCGTCAGGCAATCGAGTTATCGGCGACGTTGACTGAGTCGCAGATCCGAAAGAATAAACTACACAGGAAGGGTGACAAGGGCAAGAAGCAGTCGGCTGACAAGGAGGATAGTAAGAAAGGCCAGAACAAGAATGGAAAAGATTCTGGTTCATCAAAGAGGTCAAGGAAGCGTAAGGCTTCCCAAAACTATGCTGTCACTGCCCAAGCTAACCAAGCAGCTCCCAACCAGCCTCCAGCGAAGAAACCCTATTCAGGAAGTGCACCTTTGTGCAATCGATGCAACAGTCACCACCAGCCACAATATCAGTGCCGTTTCTGTACTAACTGTGGGAAGTCGGGTCATCTTGCCGATGTTTGTCGGTTTGCTCAGAATCACGCAGTCCAGAACCCTGCTCCACAAGTTGCTCAACAACAGGGTTAGGCTGCACGACCAAACTACCCACCAGGGGCATGTTATAATTGTGGGGATCTGACCCACTACAGAAATCGGTGTCCAAGACTAGTCAACCAGAACCAGAATGCAAACCAGAATCCGGCACCGGCTCGAGGTCGAGTCTTTAACATGAATGCACAAGAAGCACAAGCAGACAACGAGGTGGTGAACGGTACGTTCTTTATTAATAATCAGCCAGCATCTGTTCTTTTTGATTCGGGTGCCGACAAGAGCTTTGTGTCATTGTCTTTTGAGACAATGCTTCGCGTGTCTAGAACGAAACTAGGTACACCTTTGACAGTAGAGGTTGCCAGTGGTGAACCCATTGTTCTTAATTCTGTTCTACGCAACTGCCAGTTGAACCTTAACGACCATTTTTTTCCTATTGACCTCACGCCAATGCAACTTGGAAGCTTCGACGTTATTGTGGGAATGGATTGGTTATCCAAGCATCGCGCAGAGATGGTTTGTTCTGAGAAGATTGTTCGTGTACCGCTATCGACATGTGAGATCCTACAGGTCCATGGTGAGAAGCCTGCCGGTGGTCTCAAACTCATGTCCTGTTTTAAAGCACGGAAGTATCTGCGAAAGCACTATGTAGCCTTTTTAGCACATGTTACAGCAGATAAGGGCAAGGGTAAGTCTATTTCAGATATTCCTGTCGTTCGGGATTATTCCGAAGTATTTCCTGAAGACTTACCTGGTCTACCGCCAGCACGCCAAGTCGAGTTCCGTATTGATCTCGTACCTGGTGCAAATCCCGTTGCCAGAACTCCATATCGTCTTGCACCGTCCGAGATGCAAGAATTATCTAAACAGCTTCAGGAGCTCTCCGACAAAGGTTTTATCCGTCCTAGCTTTTCACCTTGGGGTGCTCCCGTTCTTTTTGTAAAGAAGAAGGATGGATCTTTTAGGATGTGTATCGATTATCGCGAGCTTAACAAGCTTACCATCAAGAATCGATATCCCCTACCTCGCATTGATGATCTCTTCGATCAATTACAAGGCGCATCTTACTTTTCAAAGATTGATCTACGATCTGGATATCATCAGCTTCGTGTGCATGAAGAAGATATTCCAAAGACAGCGTTCCGTACTCGTTATGGACATTACGAGTTCACAGTCATGCCATTCGGTTTGACTAATGCTCCTGCTGTTTTCATGAACTTAATGAATAGGGTCTGCAAACCTTACTTGGATAAGTTCATCATTGTTTTCATTGACGACATTTTGATATATTCTAAGACGCGAGCTGATCATGAGCAACATCTTCGTCTTACATTGGAACTCCTAAAGAAAGAACAACTTTTCGCCAAATTCTCCAAGTGTGAATTCTGGCTTAAAGAGGTTCAATTCTTAGGACATATTGTCAACGAACAAGGTATTCATGTAGATCCCTCCAAGATCAGTGCGATTAAGGATTGGGATACACCTACTACCCCTACTGAAGTTCGTTCTTTTCTTGGTCTAGCGGGTTATTACCGCCGCTTCATAGAAAATTTCTCGAAGATTGCAGTTCCTCTAACTGCTCTAACTCAGAAGAACAAGCCATTTGATTGGGGAGTCAAACAAGAGGAAGCGTTTCAGACTTTGAAACAAAAGCTTTGCGACGCGCCTGTCCTAACATTGCCTGAGGGCAATGATGATTTCGTCGTTTATTGCGATGCATCTAAATTGGGTCTTGGCTGCGTCCTGATGCAAAGAAACAAAGTCGTAGCATACGCATCAAGGCAGTTGAAGATACATGAAAAGAACTACACCACTCATGATCTTGAGTTGGGTGCAGTTGTCTTCGCTCTCAAAATCTGGAGACACTACTTGTATGGTACAAAATGTGTGGTTTTCACAGACCACAAAAGTCTTCAGCATATCTTCAATCAAAAAGAGCTCAACATGAGACAACGGCGTTGGGTTGAACTTCTAAACGACTACGACTGCGAGATTCGCTACCATCCTGGTAAGGCGAATGTCATAGCCGATGCATTGAGTCGCAAGGAACGTACTAAGCTTCATTGTGTACGTGTCCAATCTGTTATTCAAACCGATATCCAAGCCCGTATTTCTCAGGCTCAACAATCTTGTGTTTCACAAGGTTTGATGGATAAGGAATTTCCTTATCACATAACTCCTGCTTTAGAGCTGAAGGACAATGGATCATATTACTTCATGGACCGTTTGTGGGTCCCGAGCCAAGATAATCTCCATACCTTGCTTATGGATGAAGCCCATAAGTCTCGTTATTCTATTCATCCTGGCTCAGATAAGATGTATAAGGATCTTCGTACTCAGTATTGGTGGCCTGGTATGAAGAAAGACATTGCCTTATACGTATCCAAATGCCTTACTTGTCTTAAGGTTAAGGCAGAACATCAGCGTCCTTCTGGTTTATTGGAACAACCAGAGATCCCAGTTTGGAAATGGGAAAACATTACTATGGATCTCATTACTAAACTCCCGCGCACAAAGAAAGGTCACGATGCCATCTGGGTAATCGTTGATCGTCTTACCAAGTCAGCGCATTTCTTGCCAATCCGTGAGGATTTTTCAGCTGACAAACTTGCTCAACTCTACGTGGATGAAATAGTAGCTCGACATGGTGTTCCTTTGAACATCATTTCTGACAGGGATGCTCGTTTCACTTCTCATTTTTGGAGAACCATGCAATCTGCTATGGGGACCCAACTTAATTTGAGCACAGCTTATCATCCGCAAACGGATGGTCAATCTGAAAGAACAATCCAGACACTGGAGGATATGCTTAGAGCTTGTGTGATCGATTTTGGTGGTAGTTGGGATTCACATCTTCCATTGATTGAATTCTCCTACAACAACAGTTATCACTCCAGCATCAACATGGCTCCTTTCGAGGCTCTCTATGGTCGAAAATGTCGTTCACCAGTCTGCTGGAATGAGATTGGCGAGGCTCAACTTACTGGACCTGCCCTCATTTTAGAGACAACAGATAAGGTAAAGAAAGTTCGTGATAACCTTCAGGCAGCTAGAAGCCGTCAGAAGAATTACGCGGACTTAAAACGCAAGCCCTTGGATTTTCAAGTCGGTGATCGTGTATTACTTAAGGTCTCACCTTGGAAAGGTGTGATCAGATTCGGAAAGAAAGGAAAACTTGCACCTAGATACGTTGGACCATTTAAGATCGTCGAAAGAATCGGCAAGGTAGCCTACAGACTTGAATTACCTCCTGAACTTGGAAATGTTCATCCAACTTTTCACGTGTCCAATCTCAAGAGGTGTTTAGCTGATGAGAACCTCCACATACCGCTTGACGAAATTCGTGTTAATAAAACTCTGAAGTTTGTCGAGAAACCAGTGGAAATCATGGAACGTGAAGTCAAGTGGCTTAAACGCAAGCGCATTCCTTTGGTCAAGGTTCGTTGGGAATCTAAGCGTGGACCCAAGTTTACTTGGGAACGTGAAGATCAAATGAAGGCAAAATATCTGCATCTTTTTCAATCAGTTTCCTCTAAATAAATTTCGGGACGAAATTTCCACAAGTAGGGGAGACTGTAACATCTGTGCCTGTAATCATTGTGAACAGTTCAATTATCAATAAAATAATGTTATTTGATCCCAATGTTTGTTTCATTGTGTTTTACATTTTTCGTGTTTTGACTTTTGTTCAATTTCAAACTCTACATCGCTTTCTGGAGAGTTATACGTTAACTAGTGCGTAAACGTACTCAGTTTAATGCGACAAATACTCCGGAACATCAACATATACTCAACGTACCTTAAATAACCTTTACATAACTTAGAAATAAGTTTTGAAGGCTTTGGTATAGCAAAAACAAGTTAATTCGCTTACAGGGACTAAACTTGACAAACTGCGAAAGTATGCCAATTTGAACTGTAACGGACATTCCGGAACATGTCCATAAGTTAAACATACCATAAATATCCTTTACATAGCTTAGAAATAGGCTTTGAGGGGTTTGGTATGCTAAAACAAACTTTTGGATCATTCAGGGACTAAAAGTGTCAAAAAGTGCATAAGTTTGCACTTTCGCGCATAACTTACGTTCTGAATACATCCGGACATCCAAAAATTTATGTAAGCATCCTTATATTATGCCTTAGTGTTTGGCATAAGAAAAATCCATTCGTCGCGTCATTTGGATCGTCTTTCACGCTTATGCGCATTCCATCGTAATTAAGCGAACATCGCGATCGTACGGCCAAACGAACCGACATCCGACATATTTTTGGGCATGTTTCATGTCCACAATGTTTAGGCATCATTTTAGGGCCTTAAAGATGGCTTTACAGGTCTTAGAAGGGCTGGAAATAGCTTAAACACGCAACAGGGACCAAATGTGTAAATTCTGCAAGTGGTGCAGATCAGAGAGGGCCAGGCGGCCCGCGTGAGTTTTGCCCAAATGTGAGGCGGGCCGCGTGGGGATGTCTGACAGAAAGATTTTGCATTTAATGCAGAATCTGGCCTTTCGTTCGATCAAAGGGCGATGCCTTTTCACCCAAATGAAGGGCCAAGGGTCAAGTTCACTGAACTTATCCACTGGACACATGTACGCACGAGATCAAGGCACGATATTCGATAAAACGATCCTAACGGTTCCACTTTTCCTATAAATACCCCCCCCCCCTTTAGTGTAAAAATCACAAAATCAGATCCTAAAGCTCTAAGTTGAAACCATTGTTTCATACCTGAGTTGTTTGATCTTGATTTGCACTCGAGGACCCTCCGTAAGTCTTCTTTCGCTCTTTTATTCGCTTTTCGAGTCCGAAAGTCAACGTTTAGTTGACTTTCTGCATTGACCAGCTTATGGTCGATGCGAAGTTCATGGAACTTCATAACGTGAGCGTGATCACGATGGTCATGGTCCGTAGTGACCATACCTACTGATTACCCCGTTATCTAGGCTTAGTGACGAGTCGTAGTTTCGGCCAAAATGCGCATTCTTGCGTGTTTTGTAACCAAACTACTCGTGGGCATCAAAGCCGTTTGTTTTGATGCCAAACCTGTTTTCTAAACTAAGTTAAGCATGTTCTAACATGCTTAGCTCGTCACGTTTAGTATAGTGCTTATATAGGGTCGTAAGGTAAGCGATCTAAACCATCGCTTATACTTCCGAACCCGACCCATTTGGTCGATCTTTAGGATCCGACCAAACATATTAGGTGACCATAGCTATAACCTTCCGAGGTTATACCTTGTGGTCGCAATGTTAGGCGTTCCGAACGCGTTCTACGCGAACGACGCGTAAGGTGGCATAAGCTACCTAAACGGGTCGTGCTGGACCGTAAGCACTTAGGTTAAGTTTCATTTTAGTATGTAGGCTTTGTTGAACCATATTACACGAGTCTCCATACTCGTTTGGTTTACGAACCCGCGTACTATCCGATCTTCCGATTTGGTCCGGTATATTAACATAGCTACCTATTAGGTGTCGTTGATATTCCGTGACCTCTTGCATTACCTGGTTATTTCACAAGGACAACAAAGCAATCTCAGGTGAGTACATCGAACCCCTCTTTTACTGTTTTCCAAACTGTTTTGGGGTGAAACACATGTGCCTATCTGTTACATTCATGCTTTCCATGTTTTCACATCGTATATCTGCTATGCTCATTAGTACATTATAGTACATGATTTCACTACATTTTATGCTATGTATGCCCATTGTGTGCGTACTTAGTACATTGATTTACATAACATTTTTGCTGCATATGCTTACTCAGCATATGGGCACATCGATTTACATGAACATTTCTGTTGCATATGTTTACTCAGCATATGGACACATTGATTTACATGAACATTTCTGTTGCATATGTTTACTCAGCATATGGGCACATGCCTTCATTTTGTTATGACTTTTGGTTTGTTTAACATGGGACAATACATTCATTAACACTAGCTACGCCGTTCGTTAGTAGGTAGTGGTACCATAGGAATTGACAACTCCCATTCCTGAAGTCCTGGGTTTGATAGGACTGGAAGGAATGACCGAATTCGATATACATAACTTAGATAAACCATTAATTTGTTTAAGGGTTTATCGCCGTAGTCTCAAGGCTTGGATGTATGCATAGTTTACAATACCGCATAAATGTTAATATCAATAGAGCATGCATTTTTCCACAGAACATAACGTTGATTTAAACCACGTGTTACTTCAACGACTTGTTTTGTGCATTTTACAAATGGTTTAAGTTGATACATTCCGCTTACCATACATGATACATTTTGGGATGCACATTACATGATTTACATTGAACATAAACACGTTGACATTGACATACACATTTGGTGGTTTACATTTGAACATAAACATTTGACATGGTTTACACAATAACACTTGACATTTGGTTTTCACATGAACAATTTACATGGTGGATTGGTTTGGGTAAATGATTTAAGTAACGTGGCGTGTGTAATATGATACAAACATGGTGGATACGCCGCTGGTACTTCCTATATATAAATGTTTGTATAATATTACATATCGTGGCGTTATCTAAGTCATTTCAGTTTAGACACATTACATTTTACATAAATAACATATTCTTCACAAGACATTATTTTCACAAACAACTTATCTTATTCAACTCATTTTACTTGGTTATTCATTTAACCTTGCACTTATTTACACATATCGTTTGATGTTATCGATTTTCAAATGATTTAAAAAGCAAAACAAATTACAAGGTTCATGACTGACTGTTATTAAACATTCTTTAAAACTCAAGTCATGAACCCCATTTTCACAAAAACTATGTATCTCACAGGCATTTTTATGCTGACGTACCTACTTTCACATGTGTTTTCAGGAGCTATTCCATAGGACGATGATCATGATTCTAGGGCGGACCTGTGCCTTAGAGCCTAAAAAATGAAGTTTGAACTAGCTTAATTATGTTTTGAATATCCGTACTCTCTTTCCAAGACAATGTAACACCTTTGTTTATAAATAAAATACAACTTGTATGCCATGGTCATGAAACAATTTAATTCTGTCAACAACACTCCCCGGCGTTTCCGCCGCGGTTGCATGTTACACGCGGCCGGGGTGTGACACTCAAAAGTTGATTTCGGCTTTTCTTCGGACTTCAGAGATTCACCTCTCTTCAAAATACGAACCGGTGAAATCATTGGTTTTTTACCCTTGTTATCAGTTGGAGTTTTAGGTATAGGTTTTTGAAAAACAGGTTTTTCAAACTTTTTCATGCATTGTTTGGCCATATGACCAATTTCATTACAGTGATAACAAATTCTTTTGTCATATTCGACAAAAGTTGATTTGTAGGTCTCTTCTTTCAACTTCTTCGCTGCATTGAAATCATCAATGGCTTTTTGACTGAAAATATATTCTTTTTCAGCATCAACATTGGGACCAACAA
Organism: Helianthus annuus; assembly: GCF_002127325.2. NCBI lineage: Eukaryota > Viridiplantae > Streptophyta > Magnoliopsida > Asterales > Asteraceae > Helianthus > Helianthus annuus. Next base: position 74,006,088 of record NC_035442.2, on the reverse strand, counting down.
TGAAAACATCACTCATATTTTCCTTTGGCTTAACATTCTTCTTAGCCATTTTCTTTTCAAGTCCAATCCCTTTGTTTTTGAAATTGTTTCCATTTTTCTTGTTATTACCACAATTTCCCTCCCACTCTTTCTTTCCCGAGATGTTAGGTTTTGATTTAACAAAAGACTTTTTGGGTTTTGAAAAGAACTCGTTGTTGTTTACCTCAGAAATGTCAATTTCGACCAATTTAAACACCTTTTCAACTTTCTCAATTCTTGCATTTTGGAGTGGATACTCAAAATCAGAATAAAGCTTGTCAGTTCCAATCATTGTGAAGACCACAATGATTGAATCATCATTCGCGACTTTGTCTGATTTTGGTATAAATCTGTCTAAGAAGTTACCATCTTCTTCAGAATCAGACACAGAGTTCTCAAAATGAGTTTTCACAATCTCATCCTCAGAGTTATCACTCTCTTCATCTAACACTTTATCAACAACAATCTTGATAACCTGTGACTCATTGTCAGTGTCCGACGAAGAGAATGTAACATCAATACTTTCTGGTAACTCATTCTCAATGGTTCTTAGTTTGAGGTTCAAAGAAGCTTCCACCCCGTCTGGATACTTCTGAGTGTAATGATTCCACATTGGGGGCGGAACACTGTTAAAGACAGGTGTTGCATTTGGTTGTTGTGGAACAATCTGTTCAATCACATATGAAGATGCAACATAACTCACTAACTTCTTATCAATTCGTTCATTCTCAATTTTGATTAACTCTAATTCTTTTTTCAATGAAGCAATCGTGTCCAAATGAACGTTGATTTCCACTTGTTTATCAAAAATTGTTGATTTTAACAATCTTGTGGTTTATCGTTTTCAAGACTTTCCTTTTGAATCATTTTGATAGATCTAGCCAATGTGTCATAAGCTTCTTTTAATTGACTTAGATCAAATTTAATCGCATTACTGTATTGTTTCAATTCCTGAAACTTTGTGTCCTTTTCAAGACACTCCATGCAGGGTTTTGAACAGTTTTTGCATGAAGTTTTAGAGATTGAATTAATCTTTTCGACAATCTTTTCCTCTTGATCAAGTTTAACCTCCTGTTTACCAACACCATTAGACTCTGACTCAGACACTCCTTCGGTTTTGACCTCCTCACATTCTGACTCCTTTTGTACTAACTCAGTATCAACAGACTTTGGTTCTACAGGTTCTGTGTCTACCTCTTTCAGTTTTCCCATCAAGGCTCTGTCAGTAATCTCTTTCAGTGTCTCTTCAGTCATCTCTTTGGTTACATCAATTATCTCGTCAACGGGAGTTTTCTCAACATCATACTGTGGGCAGAATCCTGTTGTTGGCTCTCCGAAGAAACCTGCAAAAGAATCAAACACTTTAGGAGGCATAATTGATTTTAAAGAACTAGCTAAAACCTCCTGTTCGGTTTGATAATAGTAGACTTCTGCAGCAATTTCTTCGAGATCAGCCACACTTTCTTCAGACACATTTTCACTAACAACTTCTGTTTCAACAACACTCTCTGACTCCTCTACAATCTCAGCCATCATAGCTCTACCCTCACTGCCCGGAATGTATTTATCCTAGCTGAAACCTTCAGCTACATTCTCATCATCTTGGTTGACTATGAGAGCTTTTTCTGGCTTATTTTCAATCTGAGGTCTTTGAACGATTGATTGTTGATTTGTCTTGTGATAGATCGCCTGTCTGTAGTAGTCGTTGGTAAATGGATTTTGGTGATTGTTGACCTCTCTATTAGGACACTCCCTCTTAAAATGCCCTCTCTCTTTACATTTGAAACACGTCACTTTAGACTTATCAAATCCGAGCTTTTGATCTGGTCCAGACAAACTGTTTCGACCCGTAATTTCCATAAACCTTTGGGCTCTTCTAACCAAACTAGCCATTCAACATTTGATGTCAATCAGCTCTAGCTCTTCTGGATCTATTTGATCGTAATCCTCCTTTGTCATATCAGGATTACCGATCTTTCCAGCCACTAAACTCTCATACGACTCCAGAACGGAAGCTAACAGTGAGATATGTTGCTTTGCAGCCGCTTCAGTAAACTCTTGTCCATCTTTGATGTTTACCGCAATATTACACTGAATCCCAGAAACATAACCCTAATTGTTCGAGCTAGATGAGCTTTGAGGTGACATTTGTTCTGAAGCTTTAGAATTTGGCTCATAACTAGCAAACAGTGAAGGGTTGTTGTTGCTTGAAGTACTAGACGAAACACCCGATGTTGAATCAGCGCTGAACGCTGTTTGAATCTTCGGGCTTAGATTCGAAGTTCCCGAAGTGCTTCCTTTATAGTATAGAGAAACAACTTGTTGAACATCTGCAGAATTCATCTTTCTGATCTTCATTAGCTCAAGTTCATGTGCCTCGATTTTCTCAATGAATGAACTGAGATTGAAACCAACATAGTCTGAGTTGTTCTTCAACACTAAAAGATAAGTTCCCCATTCATCATATGGTAAGGCATCTGCCAGTTTGTCAACCCACTCTTCATCAGTTTTCTGAATACCCAAATGCTTCATTTCAACAACTAGGTGACAGTATCTCTTGATCAACTGTCTTGTTGTTTCACCTTTAATTCCCCTGAAGATGTCAAATTCTTTCTTTATCAAAGCAGTCTTGCTTTTTATCATCGATACACTTCCCAAAAACTTCACCTTCAAAGCTTGCCACACTGACTGTGAATTATCTTGGTGTTGTAGTAATACCAAGATATCTTCTTTAATCGCCTGTTGAAGAATACTCATCATCTTCTTCTCAGCTTTGAAATCTTCTTGTTCACTTTGTGTCAAACTGCCAATCGCGTTCTCAAGACCCAAACCATCCTTAGGTGGAACATACTTCGATTCAATCTTCATCCAACACCCAAAGTGGTTGGCTTGTACCCAATTTTTGAATCTTCCAGACCAACCCGCGTACTCATCGATATTCATCAATTTAGGTGCTTTTTGCATCGTCCCCAACTCATTCTCCATATTCACGTTTTGCACTATACTGGCTGGGTTTTGTGCTGCAGTCATCCCACCGCCGGCAAAGAAGTTATAAAATTCTTGATTGTCCATTTTTAGAAAACAGATTACGGAAAAATTTTTCAAGTTTTGAAAACCATTCTTTTCAAGCGAAATTACACAAACGGGACTTTCAAACGGAATTACGAACACTATGGACTTTCAAACGGAATCAGACATATTCACACGGAATTAGGTTTTCAAACGAGATTAAACTTTCAAGTGAGATTACTTTTAAACGAAATTACCTTTTTTTCAAGCGAAATTACACCTTCAACCGAAATTAGGTGTGATTTCATACGGAATTAGTATTTTGGAGCGAATATAGCCAAACAGGATTACAGTTCAAACGAAAATAGTAATTTCGTTTGAAATTACTTCAACTTTTCAAACGGAATCTGTAATTCCGTGTGAAAATACCTCAGTCTTTGACGGGTGGTCCGTAGGACAACCCTTAAAAGGTCTAAATATATGCACATTCCATGTTTTATTCGGTTAATTGCTTGAACTTGGTAACCACTTTATGCTTAATGATGCATGTGTTAAAGTACTCAAGATGAGGGATTTATGAAGATTAGAAGGATGGCGGAAGTTGGCGAAATTGAGAAGTGAGAAAATGGCAAATTGATGAAGAAACAAGGAGTAAAAAGCCACTCAGCACCGTAACCTACGGCTCCCAGCCGTAACAAGGAGTAAAAAGCCATTCAGCACCGTAACCTACGGCTCCCAGCCGTAGGTTACGGCTCCCATCAATTGAAAAAGAGCACCGCCGTAAGACAGGAAGCAATGGCCGTAAGGAATAATTGGGCACCGTAAGCTACGCCGCCTACCGTAGCTTACGGCGCCATATGTTGGCCTTTTACCTTGCTGACCGCCGTAAGCTACGGCAGGTGGCGTAGCTTACGGCGCCGACTGAACTTGTTTCGTAACTTACACATTAAATGACCTTTTTATGGAGACTTAAGGATAGTAATCATGCTCGGTCGGTTACTACTTGAAGGAAACGAATGGAAGGTTATAAGGAGGGACTTGGAAGCTTGGAAGGATCATCTTTTGAACTATCTTTCACTTAAATCATCTAGCTTCATTAGTTCTTGTTGGTGAAACTTGTGAACACTATTTCCTTTTCCACTTTTTGCATTATGTTGGTAAAAGCCATGAGTGGCTAAACACTTGGTGATTATCTTGTGTTGAAGGTTTGAGTAAGACTATGTGTTTTTATTTCATATTTCTAGAATAACAATTGCTTCTTATTTGAATTGATTGTTATGGTGTATGATTGATTGTTAGTAGCTTGTTAATTCTTATATTGAACTAATTAGAAACCATACGTTCTTGGTGCCGTTGGCAATCGAGATATCATGGGTATAGTTAGGTTTGGGTAAGGGTTGATTGATCATCGGGTGACAACCTCACGTTCTAGGAATCTGAGTACTTAGTCCCCTTTCATCACTGCAATTGATTATACATGAACTATGTCTATGTAGTTCTTTCTAGTGAAATGTTAACACAAACGTCGAACCAAACCGGAAACTCAAGATAGTCATTTGTCTCTCAATTGTTTACAATTCAAATTTTCATTTTGCAAATTAGTTAATTAATCTTAGTTTTTAAAACCAATCAAATCAAACCAACTCTTGAATTTTATTTTTCTTGCAATTAGTTTAATTTTAGATACACTTCTAAATAACACATTTTCCACAAACTCCCTGTGTTCGATACCCTCTTGCCACTATCTACATAGTTGTTCTTGAGATTAAATTTGCGTGACCACGACATCACGTCAAATTTTGGCGCCGTTGCCGGGGAGTAGTGCGCAACGTGTGTTATTTTTTTTGTTCTTGCTTTGAGTTTGTTATTTTTTCTGGTTTACGCTGGGTGTGTTAGTGTGCAGGTATTGACAGGTGCATGCGTACTAGGAGCTCTCACAAGCTATCACCATTGGCGTTTGATCCGGAAATCGAGCGAACTTTGTGAGCAAATAGAATTTTGCTAAGAGAAAATACAATCAGCAGTTCACCAACAACACCAATTACACCAATTACACCACTTCGATACATGGATCCACCACCACCACCACCCACTACGGGTGAATCCACTTCATCATTTATACCAACATCCACTCAACCTTCACCAAATACCACCATTCCACCAAATACTACCGAACCCACCATACTTCAAAATGTCACATCAACCAACACCACACAGCCCATCACTACACAAATTGAACCTACTCTTACCTTTAGCCCTGCTTCTACAATTCCACCTCTCACCCATTTCTTCCCAGTTTCAGGTCAATCATCATCCACCTATACACTACCACAAAGCTCAACTGTTGTTCATGCTACTTCATCATTTGGAGTACCAAACCAGTCCGGTTTTCAATACTCATCTATTCCATTTGGGCCATCATTGGGGGGTATAGAAGGAGATGGATATGAAGAAGGATATGAAGATTTCGAGGGTTATGAGGAAGAGGGTTACGCTTATGTGGGTAGTGGAGATCAAGGGGAGTTGACTTATATACCTGGTCAAACACAAAGAATGTCAAGTGTTGGTGGGATTCCACAACAACAACAACAACTCATACCACAACATATTAGGCCAAGGCCACAAGGGCCGCAATTGCAACGTCCGGTTCCTTTGCAACAAGTTCGACCACAACATGTGCAACCGCCATTCCAAAGGCCAATTCAACACCCACCGGTGCCACAACAACAAGTTCAACAACCAAATGCACCACAAGGGCCTATACAAAGACCAATGGGTCAAGTTCGTCCACGAGGTCGATTTGGTGTGCCAAGGAGGCATCTTAGAGAAAATGCGAGGGGTATTGAAGCGCATTTTAGGCCGGTGATTACTCACAATCCTTCACCGGTGGTTATTCCTCATAACAACCAAGGGAGAACTTTTGAAGTAAGAACCAATTCTTTAAAAAGTTTGCCGAAATACAAGGGGCTAGCAACGGAGGAGCCTTATTTCCATTTGGAGGCATATGACTCAATTTGCAATACTCTTGGGAGTCAAGGTTTTTCGGCTGATGATATCAAGTTGGTATTATTTCAATTTTCTTTGGAGGACAAGGCAAAGAAGTGGTTCTACACTTTGCCTTCGGCATCTATTTATACTTGGGTGGAAATGCAACAAATTTTCCTAGACGAGTTTTATACCGCCCAAAAGACCAATGATGCTAGGAAGGGGTTGAGGAGTTTCCAACAACAACAAGGCGAAATGTTCCATGAAGCCTTCGAGCGCTTTAATATGATGATCAAAAATTGTCCTCATCATGGGATTGAACTTTGGGAGTTGATGAATGCCTTCCACGAGGGGTTGTGTGCCGAGGATGCACGTGATCTAATGTCCATCACAAATGGGACTTTTGGCACAAATTATGAAGATGAGGATTGGGAGTTCTTGGAACAAATGGCCATTACCTCAAAGAGGAAAGCCCAAGCATCAAGGAGAGCACGACCGGCTGTCACGAGATCGCAAGTTCATGCAGTTGACGATGGTAATGTTCAAACTACTAATCAAATTTATGATGTTTGTACTATTTGCAATGAAATAGGTCATGCGGCTGAAAATTGCCAAGGAGGTGATGGGCAATATGAAGAGGTTCATGCTGTGCAAGGTCAAGGATGGGGTGGTAGAAACTATAATATGAATTCTAACACTTACCACCCCGGGTTGAGAAACCACCCAAACTTTCGGTATGGGAACCCTTCAAATCAAGCTAACCCGAATTTCCAAGGAAACCAAGGATTTCAAAGGCAATATCAAACGGGTCAAAGCTCTTCGGGTGGAAATGAAGTAATGGAGATGTTGAAGGCAATGCAAGTTGAAATGCAACGAATGAATCAACGTGATGAGGTTCGGATGCAAAAGGACGAGGCCCGTGATAAAGCGATTCAAACTTTGACCACCCAAATGGGTCAACTTGCAAGTGAAGTGGCGATATTGAAGAAAGCAAAAGGTCAATTACCAAGTGACACGGTGATAAATCCCAAGAACACAAAGAGCATTAACATCAATGTGGTAAGCACCGTTCCAAATACTAAATTTAATGAAACATTGCTAACTTCTTCGTGTCAAGTGAATGCAGGTTTGGAAAAAGATGCCGAAGTCGAGAAGGATAAAGAATATGGAGTGCCAATCGTGCATATCCGCATGGGAAAATTAAAAATCCCTCACGCATTGTTGGACTATGGGGAAAGCATGAGTGTGCTACCGGGCGATTTATATGACATGTATGATTTCGGTCCGCTTGAAGATGTAGACACCATGGTGAGCTTGGCGGATGAGAGTTGGAGGCGTCCACGAGGAATAATTAAGAATGTTATGATTCAGTTGGGAGAGTTTGAATACCCGGTGGATTTCCTAGTTTTGGACTATGCTTCTACCAACTTGGCATCACAACAAAGGGTAATTTTAGGTCGACCGTTTCTATACACGGCAAATGCTCAAATTAATTGTAGAGACGAGATTATTACCATGACCGAAAAGAACCGTAAGTTGTCTTTTGATGTTCAAACTAGAGTGATTATTTATGAGTCCATTGAGGGGAAGGGTGGTGAGTCTAGTGATTGTATGAAAAACGTGTTTCAAAGAATGAGAAAAAAGCACCCACCGGACCGTGAAGAAACATATATGGGGTCAAGCAAGAGCGTATTTGATTACCCACCGAGTCAAAACAAGATGGATGCATTTTGCTCAATGGCACAAGGAAGTGGTGGAGATGGCAGGAACCGATTCTTTGAGCCACCTTAAATGAGGGTGGCATGGTCTGGCTGAAGACTCGAAACTTAGCGCTGCTCGGGAGGTAACCCGGGGTTTTATATTGATCTTGCTATTTTTATTTTTCTATGTTTCAGGGCCATGGTAACACTCAAGTGTGGGGAAGATGTGCGGAGATTGGTGTGAAGGTAGTGAGAGGAAGTCAGATTTTCTACAACATTTGTTATATCAAACTTCACCAGGTCGATGTACTCTTTCCTTAGTCTTGTTGTGTTCTTTAGCTTTGAAATATTAATAGTTAGTTGTTTGCTTTAGTTTATGGTTGGGAGGTAGGGTGGTGTTTTGATGTTGATGTGTTTGTTGGGTTGTGAAAGTTGGTGGTGTTTTTAGAAATAAAATAATAAAAAAAAAATTGGGGTTCAAGATGCAAAGCAAATGTGGGTGTTTTTGGTTGAAAGCGATCTTTCCCTCAAAACCATACATTGGGACAATGTATCCCAAGTGTGGGGATGGGGGAAATTTTTGAGAAATTAAAAAATTTTTGCAAATCCAAGCAAAAAGTGTAAAAATTTGAAAACTTGATATTGTACCATTTAACACACCGACACCCGTTCTTAGCTTTTTCTTGGTGAGAATTGAACCACATATGAGAGTTAATTCTTTGCTTGAGTGGCGGTGTGTGTTGTGTGTTAATAGAACTTGTGTGTGAATACTTGTTAAATCCTAGAGTTAGCATGCTTTTGAAGATGATAGGGGACTTTTAGGTAGCCTCGTCTAGATGTGTGAGAGTGCGGGATTGGTGGGTTGGACCTCATACTTTACATATATGAGCTTGGTATTGTGAGGGGTGGGGGTTTGGTCTTTAGAAAGCTATGTTTGATCCTTAAGCCATTCGATTGAAGCCCAAAGCCTACTTCCCATATAAATTATACCCTATTGAGATGACCCGGTTGAGGAAGTTAGTTTGTAATTGTGATGTCCTTGTATATATGAGTCTTATGTGAAAAAAAAAGATATAAAAAAAAAGAAGAGTTAGTTGCGATAGTAGTTTAGAAGTTGATGATGTCTTGTATATAGTTGATGTTGCTTTGTTTAGTAGTAAAAATAAAATCCGGTCAAATCAATTAGCCTTCTAATATGTATTCCACCACTTCCTACCTTTGCACCTAGCCCCGTTACAACCCGTAAAGTTCCCTTGATTCATAAGCATGATAAATATTTGTTAGGAGGAAACTTGATTTTCATACAAGCTTATTGTCGCACACACACACATATACGCATTGAGTGGTTTAGCATAATACGCTAATTTTTCTTGTCACCGAGAGTTTTTGTGAGGGGTGTGCTTTGTGGTATGATAAAGAGTTAGTAGAAGACGGCACTTTAGTTTGGTTTGCATATTCGATCGTTTTTGGTTGAAAATGGTTTTGAATTGGTTGCTTGGGACAAGCAACGGGTAAGTGTGGGGATGTGACGGGTGGTCCGTAGGACAACCCTTAAAAGGTCTAAATATATGCACATTCCATGTTTTATTCGGTTAATTGCTTGAACTTGGTAACCACTTTATGCTTAATGATGCAGGTGTTAAAGTACTCAAGATGAGGGATTTATGAAGATTAGAAGGATGGCGGAAGTTGGCGAAATTGAGAAGTGAGGAAATGGCAAATTGATGAAGAAACAAGGAGTAAAAAGCCATTCAGCACCGTAACCTACGGCTCCCAGCCGTAGGTTACGGCTCCCATCAATTGAAAAAGAGCACCGCCGTAAGACAGGAAGCAATGGCCGTAAGGAATAATTGGGCACCGTAAGCTACGCCGCCTACCGTAGCTTACGGCGCCATATGTTGGCCTTTTACCTTGCTGACCGCCGTAAGCTACGGCAGGTGGCGTAGCTTACGGCGCCGACTGAACTTGTTTCGTAACTTACACATTAAATGACCTTTTTATGGAGACTTAAGGATAGTAATCATGCTCGGTCGGTTACTACTTGAAGGAAACGAATGGAAGGTTATAAGGAGGGACTTGGAAGCTTGGAAGGATCATCTTTTGAACTATCTTTCACTTAAATCATCTAGCTTCATTAGTTCTTGTTGGTGAAACTTGTGAACACTATTTCCTTTTCCACTTTTTGCATTATGTTGGTAAAAGCCATGAGTGGCTAAACACTTGGTGATTATCTTGTGTTGAAGGTTTGAGTAAGACTATGTGTTTTTATTTCATATTTCTAGAATAACAATTGCTTCTTATTTGAATTGATTGTTATGGTGTATGATTGATTGTTAGTAGCTTGTTAATTCTTATATTGAACTAATTAGAAACCATACGTTCTTGGTGCCGTTGGCAATCGAGATATCATGGGTATAGTTAGGTTTGGGTAAGGGTTGATTGATCATCGGGTGACAACCTCACGTTCTAGGAATCTGAGTACTTAGTCCCCTTTCATCACTGCAATTGATTATACATGAACTATGTCTATGTAGTTCTTTCTAGTGAAATGTTAACACAAACGTCGAACCAAACCGGAAACTCAAGATAGTCATTTGTCTCTCAATTGTTTACAATTCAAATTTTCATTTTGCAAATTAGTTAATTAATCTTAGTTTTTAAAACCAATCAAATCAAACCAACTCTTGAATTTTATTTTTCTTGCAATTAGTTTAATTTTAGATACACTTCTAAATAACACATTTTCCACAAACTCCCTGTGTTCGATACCCTCTTGCCACTATCTACATAGTTGTTCTTGGGATTAAATTTGCGTGACCACGACATCACGTCAGTCTTTCAAACGAAATTAACTTGTTCGTTCAAACGGAATTACTGTTTGGCCCATTTTTTGTCACTTTTACTTTGAATTTTGATCTGATTCTCTCAAGGGTTTGTTAAAACAGTGTTTTACACACAATATTAGAAAATCAGTCCATTTTGTCCGTTAAATTGTCCAGAAGTCCAAGAAAGTGTAGAAAAAGGCACTGATTCAAGTGTATTGGCTCATAACTGGCTCTGATACCAATTGTAGGATCGTTTTACCGACCAAGTGAGTCAATAAGAGGCAATACACACTGCTTGAAAGGCGGAAACTAACAAACAGAGTAGAATCAGTGAAGAATGGAGTAGAAAACAGAGAGTTCACTTTAAAACAGTCTTCTCATTCAAATATTAACATGACTACATAGTGGAATTTTGGCAGCACTTCGTGACTCAGCAACTAATTCCGTGCCTGTTGGTGCATGTTTGTGACAACAGCTTAGATTTGGTCTTTGGATATCTTGTAATTAGTTAAACGATAAACAGTTAGCGGGTTTAGCTTTGTAATAGTTAGTTGTTATGTTTGGGCTAGCTAAACCCAAGGAATTGGGTGATGGGGGCGAATTGGGCCTGTCCAATTCGCAGCCCAGGAGTGTAAACCTAGCCCACTTGTAAACCTTGTGTTATATAAACAAGGTTAGACATTAGGGTTTAGAAAAATCAGCCAAAACAATTGTGTGAGAGAGCAATTTCGTGAGAGACATAGTCTTAGACGAATTACGGTTTGGTTGATTGTAATACGCAAGTTTGATAATCAATAGAAACCCAGTTGAAAGTGAATTCTGTTTCCTACACGTTTTCTGTTGATTCTGATCAAGAGGATTCCGCACTCTTGATTGGAAAGACGATTCTGTGACGATCCATAGACTCAAGGGGACCTACAATTGGTATCAGAGCATTAGGCTCTTGATTGCTCGGTTCAGAATTGTTTGCTGCAGAAACAGGGAGTAAAAATTCGAAATTTTTGAAACCTGATAATTAGGGTTTTTTAAAATTTTCGAAATTTTGGTTGTTTTGATTCTGATTTTTGATTTTTGTTGGCTGTTTTGATCTTCTGGTTTGTTTGTTTGGTGGTTTGCAGGTTTTTCTGGAAAGATTTGGCTGATTCTGGAAAAGTTTGTGGCTGATAGACTTGAAGATTCGAAGACTGTTCTTCGTGTTCTTCGTGTTTATTCAATCAGTTCTTCAAAATTTTCGATTTTTAGTTGCTGATTTGGTGTTTTGATTTTGCAGATAAGTGTTGGAAAATCTGAAAAATCTTCAAAAAATTCGAACAGATTGACTTTCCATAGCTGCTGGGCGAATTTGACTGTTTTTGGCGAAATTGATTAATTTTGCTGACTGACCAATCTGGCGAAATTAACACCTGGCGAATTTGGAACTAAACAATTCGGTCATCGGCGAACTTAAATCCAAAGGCGACTTTGGTAATCGTGTTAGTTTCCACAGCGAAATTACCACGGTTTTTGACGAATTTACTGGTCGTTGTAACAGCGAAGTAAACCAGCGATTTTGTTGAGCGAATTTGAACTGTTTGGAGCGAAATTGACTGTTGAGCCTTACCAGCGAACCTTATCAGCGAATTTAACTGATTACCTAGCGAAATTAAGCATAAACCAGCTAAATTAAGAGAGAATTTAAGTGGTGGAATTTCAGTTGGCAAGCGTCGGAAATTTTTCGGTGTTTTGCAAATAGAAATTGATCCGTAAGTCGTTAGACAGAACCGTTTGCACCGTTGAACTCGTGTGATTTTTAGGTCTTTGACATTATATATCATTGGATTCGTCTTTTCGAGACGACTCTAACGGTGTAACTTAGTAACCACTGTTTTCGGAAACTTTCGTACGGTTTTCTCAGTCTGTTACGTTAAAAATGTCGAACATGTCTAGTTTGAACGAGCTGTTGAGAATGGAGCACGAGGTTGGCACTACCAACAAACCACCTAAGATGATGAAGGTGGAGAACTATTTGACATGGAAGGATCGTTTTCAGTCCTTCATTGAATATCAGGATACGCGCATGTGGATATGCATCGAAGATGGTTACGTGAATCCAACACACGACTTTGAGGGCAGACCACGTCGAACAGAATATGTGAACATGCAAGATAATGATAAAAAGATGTATGAGGCTGAAAAGAGAGCCTTGGCTGCAATCAAAATGTCGTTGCCTGATAGCATCAAACATACCTTCAAAAAGTACACTAACTCAAAGGATATGTGGGATGCTTTGGAGAAAAGATACGCTGGTAATGCTGATGTCAAGAAGAACAAGATTGATCTACTGAAGAAGCAGTTTGCTGTTTTCAAGTACATGAAGCATGAGTCACTTGAAGACGTCATCACACGTTACTACCATCTGATGTCAGAAATGGACAATTATGAGATCGATTGCTATTCTGACGTAGAGAAAAATGACAAGCTGCTAGATGCTTTGCCTACTAAGTGGGATATCTACACTTTAATGATCAAGGGTGAAGCAGATTATGAAACAAAAGAGCTTGAAGAGGTTGTAGGAAAGTTGAGAGCTTATGAGCTCAGCATGAAGAAGAAAGATACTGGATATGATCAGGTTCAAGATCCAGCAGTGTACAATGGGCTTACATCTTCTTCATCTCACAACGCTTCTAGCGACTCTGCTACTGCGTTTTTATCATGTGAGAATGAGCAGGTTATGGTGAATCAGGATGGTGATGTGTGTTTTGTTGCTGCTTCAGGAGGATCATCAGGAGTTAAGAAATCGTCAGCTTCTAAGCAGAGTACTACTGCCAAGTCAATGCCAATGAGTGTGAAGTCTGCTGAAGAGCATCTGGCTCTGCTTGCTTCGTTTGTTGCCTCCTATGAAAACTATATTCAGGGAAAAATTTCTGATCCTGCTACTTTAGATGAAGACTATGATCAGATTGACCCTGATGATCTTGAAGAGATGGATTTGCAATGGCAAATGGCCATGATTTCTAGGCGTGTGAAGAGGTTTATGAATAGAACTGGGAGGAAATTTGTTGGAAGGAGTGTTGGTTTCGACAAAACCAAAGTGAGGTGCTTTAATTGTCAAAGTTATGGGCACTTTGCTAGGGAATGTCAGAAACAAAAGCAAGATAATTCGAGCCAGAGTTCAAACAACAGGAATGCATCAAGCAACTCTAGCTCAAAGGCGTTGATCTCTACTGCAAGAGAGGGTTCATATGATTGGAGCATTCACTTAGAAAATGATGGGGATGTCTCTCAAGCATTCATGGCAGAGATTACTCCAATCGATGATGGTGAAGCTAAAGTAGATGATGCTGAAGTGAAAGAGGATGCTGATGTGAAGATGGATGCTGATGTAAAGGTGGATGCTGAGGTGAAGGTAGAGAATAGAGCTGAAGAGAAGAAGGTTGATCAGACAACAGGTGCTGAAGACGAAAAACAAAAGTCTGAATATGAAAAAGAAGCTGAGGAAAAGGATGCCAAGTATAAACAATTGCAAGCTCAGCTTGCTGCTCTAATGGCCAACCTTGACAAACAAACAGGAGAGGTAAAATCTAATTCTGTGTGTTTAAAATGTCGTGAACTACAGGGTGAGGTTGACAGGTTGTCTGCACAAAACAAAAGTTTGGTAAGTGAGATGTCTAACATTAAAGAATCAAACTTTTTTGCTAAAAGAAACGAAACGTCATACTTGAAGAAAATAAAAGGTTATGAAAGTGAACTTGAAGCCGTAACCTGCAAATTAAATGAAAAACTTCAAGTCATTGACTTAGCTCATGACATGATGGCTGAAAAAACAAAAGAGATTTCTGATAAAAACAAAGAGTTGTCAGATGCTCAACTCAGAATTGTTGAACTTGAAAAGAAATTGGGTCAATTCAGGGATTCTGCTTTTGTTATGAAACACATGATGGGTGGGTTAAAGAAGAGTAATGACAAGACTAGTGTGGGATTTCAAGGCTTTAATGAAGTCCCACCCCCTCTTAGTCATGATTATTCATTCCTACCTGATGAAGATGAGCTAACAAATTTCATGTCAACAGCACCAAGTAGTTCCACAGCAAGTCGAGGTGAGGAGTCTGCGAGAGATGAGGCCAAGAAGGATAATAACAGCAAACCTGTTTTGAAAACGAAAACTTCACATCCTAGGAATAAAAACTCAACTTCTGTTAAAAAGATTAGTTTTGTTCAAGGAAGTGACATGAAAAACGAAACAGCTGTTATTGAAAATGAATCGAACGTAGAGTTTGCAAAAAATAAAAACAAAGAAAATTCTGAAATTAAGCAAACTGAACCAAATCCTTCTGTGGCATCATCATCAAAGCCTGAATCTAGTTCAAAGGCTTCAGATAAGAAGTCTTCGAAAAGGATGTCATGCTTCAAATGTCATACCAAAGGACATGTAGCTAGCTGCTGTCCTAACAAAACGAATGAAGCACAGGTGAATGAGAGGAAGAGAGAGAAGTCACCAGAGAAAAATGGTGATAAGCAGGAGAGAGAGTCCAACTCTCCAAAGAAATCTGCTCCTAAGCAACCAGAGCCAGTTGCTGTTGGTGAGGATAAGGCTGAAAAAGGAACTCCACAAGTTCCTCGTTTTCAAAGAAATCAACCTAGATTTCAGCCTAGATCTCCACCAGGCAGATTTGAGAGACCTAGAAGCAGTTCACCAAGAATGAACAATCAAAATACAAATAATTTCAGAAGTCAAGGTCAATATCAAAATCGATACCAAAATAATGGTAGTCGAAATTTTTATAACAATGGCTTTAGAAATTACAACAAAAATGCTTCTTGGAATCAAAATCAAAATTTTCAAAGGTCAAATAGTCCAAACACACATAGGAACCCTCATGACCAAAGACCTAGTGGAAGTCAAAATCAATTTCCAACAGGTCTACGATCCAAGACTCCAGCTAGGAGTAATGGATATTGGATGGATGTTCCGGTGGTTGGTGAATTTGGACGACCCAAGACCATTAAGGCTTGGGTCCCCCAATCTAACTAATCTTTTGGTTGGTGTGTGCTGGAGCTGCTAAGGAGGATTATCAACTTGTGGTATGTTGATAGTGGCTGCTCCAGGCACATGACGGGGGATGCGAGGTTGTTGACTGAATTTGAAGAATATGATGGAGGACAAGTGAATTTTGCAGGTGCAAAAGGTGGTAGAATTACTGGATGAGGAAAAGTGACCAATGGGAAGATCACACTGGACAAAGTGAACTATGTTGAGCAGCTTAAACATAATCTTATGAGCGTGTCACAAGTCTGCGACAAGGGTCACTCGGTCCATTTTACCAAGAATGAAGCTTTAGTGTTGAAACCAGGTTTGAAGATACCGGACGATTGGATAGTCATGCGAGCGCCAAGGAGAAATGACACTTATGTCATGGACATGGGTGCTAAGGATCCAACTGCAGTGGTGGCGTGTTTACTATCAAAAGCATCTGAAGCTGAATCGATGTTGTGGCACAGACGCATGGCCCATATTCACTATCGCAAAATGAACTATCTTGTTAAAAATGAGCTAGTGAGAGGGGTTCCATTGCGGAGGTTTCAAGTGGAAGACAAGTGTCTTCCATGTCAAAAGGGAAAACAACACAAGAAACCTCACAAATCAAAAACAGTAAATTCCATAGATGCCCCTTACGAATTACTTCACATGGATTTATTCGGTCCAGTGAACGTGAGGAGCATAGGTGGAAAGTACTATTGTTTAGTTGTCACTGATGATTACTCACGTTATTCATGGGTTTTCTTTTTAGGTACAAAAGATGAGACAGCAAAGATGTTGATAGATCTTTTTACAAAATTGGAAAACGTCCATGATGCAAAGATCAAGAGGATAAGGAGTGATAATGGCACGGAGTTCAAGAATCGTATTCTGGATCTCTACTGTCTTCGCAAGGGAATTGAACATCAATATTCTGCTCCTTATACGCCTCAACAGAATGGAGTTGCTGAGAGGAAAAACAGGACGTTGATTGAAGCCGCTAGGACGATGCTTTCAGATTCTAAGCTACCAGTTCTTTTCTGGGGGGAAGCTGTGAATACAGCTTGCTACGTCCTAAACAAAGTGTTGACTGTTAAACGTTTTAACAAGACTTGTCATGAATTAATGTTTAACAAGAAACCAAACTTAGAAGGCTTTGAACCATTTGGATTACCCTGCACCATTGTGCGAAATAAAGATAAACAAAAATTCGGTGAGGTGGCTGACGAGGGCTACTTTCTAGGTTACGTACCTGGCGCACCGAATAAAAGGGTTTTTAATCTAAAAACTGGTAAAATTGAGGTTGTGTTTAATGTTGAAATCACTTCTTACAAACCTCAACAGTCAACGAGTGGACCAGCTATATTATATGATTATGAAAGTGTCTTTAAATCATTTAATATTCCTGAGTTTTCCAATGCAGATGAGTCTCAGCTGATTCAAACAGTGATTGGTGATGATGAAGGCGAGTTCATGCCTAGATCGAATGTTGATACAACAGATGCTCCGGGACCTTCCCAAAATGCTGCTGATACTGATTCAAGTGACGATGAACCCGAACCCAATCAGGGGGAGGATTTCATTAATCCGTTTGCGGATCAGCATATTCAGGGGGAGGTTGGCTCAAACCTTGGTGATAATTTGGAAGTCGATGCTGTTGCTACTACACGGGCAAATAGAGATCATCCAGTTGACATGATACTGGGAGATCCTGCTGCAGGTGTTCAAACGAGAAGAAGCATAGCAGCGAATACAGGTTTATTTGTGTCGATTGAGAAGACTGGGATAGTGAACGAGTGGTTGTATAGTTGCTTTATTTCCCAAGAGGAGCCGAAGAACATTCATATGGCTCTTAAAGACAATTCATGGGTTGAAGCTATGCAAGAGGAATTGGCCCAGTTTGCTAAGTTGAAGGTTTGGGAGTTGGTTGATCTTCCTAAAGGTGAAAGAGAGATTGGCACTAAATGGGTGTTTAGGTGCAAGAAGGATGAAAGAGGTATAGTCACGCGAAACAAGGCTCGATTAGTCGTCAAAGGGTTCAATCAGCAAGAAGGGATAGATTACAATGAGGTGTTTGCACCAGTGGCGAGGTTGGAGGCAATTCGTTTGTTTCTAGCTTTTGCTTCTTTCAAGGGCTTCAAAGTTTTCCAACTAGACGTGAAGAGTGCGTTTCTTTACGGGAAAGTCCAAGAAGTGGTGTATGTCTCACAACCAGATGGGTTCGTTGATCCAGATTATCCAGATCGAGTGTACAAACTTGATAAGGCTTTGTATGGGTTACATCAAGCTCCCTGGGCGTGGTACGAGACACTGTCTACACATCTGATCAAGAATGGTTTTGAAAGAGGTCAGATTGACAGTACACTGTTCATCAAGAGGAAGAAGGAAGATTTTCTGCTGGTACAGGTGTACGTGGATGACATCATCTTTGGGTCATCTGATGAAAGCATGTGTAAAGAGTTCGAGCAGGTGATGAAGAGCAAGTTCGAAATGAGTGCTATGGGTGAGCTGTCCTACTTTCTGGGATTACAAGTTGAAAAGAAGGCGGATGGGATGTTTATTCATCAAACAAAGTATGTGTATGACATTTTGAGTCGGTTCAAAATGAATGATTGCACTACTTCCAACACACCCATATGTGAAAATCACAATCTTGGCCCAGATCATGAAAGTACTGAAGACGTTGATCCTACTCAATACAGGGCAATGATTGGTTCTCTAATGTACTTGACTGCTTCAAGACCTGACATCATGTTTGCTGTATGCTTGTGTGCCAGATATCAGGCGAATCCTAAAGAGTCACACATGAAAGCAGTGAAGCGAATTATTCGTTACTTGAAGGGGAAACCTAAACTTGGGTTGTGGTATCCAGCTGATAGTGATTTGACGTTTGTTGCTTACACTGACTCAGACTTTGGAGGATGCAAATCGAACAGGAAGTCTACAACAGGTGGTTGTCAGTTCTTAGGAGGCAGGATCGTGTCTTGGCAATGCAAGAAGCAATCCTGTGTGTCTACCTCTACGTGTGAAGCTGAATATATTGCTGCTGGAAGCTGCTGCTCTCAGGTTCTCTGGATACAACAGCAAATGCGCGATTACGGTTTGGATTTCACTCGTACTCCTATTATGATAGATAATAATGCCACTATTTCAATAACTAATAATCCCGGGAACCACAGTCGCACAAAACATATTGACATACGTCATCATTTTATACGGGATTGTGCTGAAAAGCGACTGATTGAACTTCATCGAGTCGACACAGAGGATAACCTGGCAGATCTTTATACTAAAGCATTTGACAGGGCTCGCTTTGAACACTTAGTCGAACTCAACGGGATGAGGAATCCTGAATAACTGGTTTTTCATAAGAATTTTTGTAAATAGTTTACTGCTTTTCTTAAAAAATCAAAAACACAAAAAAATTGAAAAATCAAAAACATAAAAAAAATAGAAAATCAAAAATGAGTTATCACTGTGTGAAAAGAAGAAATGATAGTACATCAGCAAGTTAGACTGTCACACTGAACTTGAACCATAAATTGCTTAAGTGTGATAGCAGCTTCATCATATGATGTACCAGTAGGCAAAAGCATGAAATAATCAACTTATGTCACACCCCGACCACGTAGAACATACAGAACGTGGCGGAAACGTCGGGGAGTGTTGTAACAGAATCAATTGTTTCAAATCCATGGCAATTGAAGTTTTGTTTTATTAATCAAACATGAGTGTTTACATTGTTTAAACAAGAACCAAAGAGTACATAACATAACTAACTAGTTCTTGTCTTGTTTTAAGTTACTAAGGCACAGGTCCGCCTATGTATGTCTTGATAAGAACTACGCATCGTCTCCTGAAAACACATGTGAAAATAGGTATGTCAGCATAAAAATGCCTGTGAGATACATTGGTTTTGTGAAAATGGGATTCATGACTTATGTTGAGAAAATGTTTAGTCATGAACCTTATAATTTTCTTTGTCTTGTAAATCATTTGAAAAACGGTAAGATCAAATGATATGTATAAATAAGAGAACACTGTATGGCTAAACGGATAACCATGAAAAATGAGTTTGTATAAGATAAGTCGTTTGTAAAACAATGTCTCGTGAAAAGTGTGTTATTTGTATAAAATGTCATATATCTCAAATTGAAATGATTCAAATAACGCTACGATGTGTAATACCATACAAACACTTATATATAGGAAGTACCAGCGGCGTATCCACCATGCTTGTATCATATTACACATGCCTCGTTACTTAATCACTTACTCAAACCAAACCATCAAGATGAAATGTTTAACAACGGTAGAAATGTTTATGTATAGTCAAATGTCTACTGTCAAAATGTAAATCATGTCAACGGATACAACAGGTTCACACGGTTCTACGGTTACAGACGGTTCATGTATTCAAAGGGATAAGACGGTTCACATAGTCAAATGGTCACAACGGTTCGATATGTAGCAAAATGTGTTCATATGCTGGATGAGCATATGCAACAGAAATGCAATGTGAAGCAATGTACTACGTATGCACACAATGGGCTACGTAGCATGTATTGTAGAGTACAACGGTTCAAAATGTGGTATAATGTGTTCATATGCTGGATGAGCATATGCAACAGAAATGCAATGTGTATCAATGTACTACGTATGCACACAATGGGCGTACGTAGCATGAAATGTATTGTAGAGTACAACGGTTCAAAATGTAGTAATGTGTTCATATGTTGGATGAGCATATGCAACAGAAATACAATGTGAAACAATGTACTACGTATGCACACAATGGGCGTACGTAGCATGAAATGTATTGTAAAGCAATGTACTAAGTACGCACACTGTGACAACCCTCTCAAAACCAGGTATCCGTACGACTTAATTAATTATTAATTATTGCCTAATTACTGTGCTTTACTGAGTTTGCTGATAAACTGCTACTTGATTGTTGGTACTTGTACATATCTGCATCATACTTTGATATTCCTGTCACTACACTACTTAATTGCTGAACCTTAGTGACAAACATGATGCACAAAAGCACAGTAGCACTAAACGGATACACAGTGAACATGCTGATATAGCCAGCATCAGGCAAACACTGCCTCTAAAGACCTGAATGAGCCAGAATTATTTTACTACACCCATAGTGTGTGTAGGGATACAAGGGTTGTATGATTACGTCTCTAGGAATAAGATATAGAGATTTGGATGTGCCTAAAACATACTTTAAGCACGAAACACAGCACTTTTATCAACACACTAGCTTCTAGCTAATTAATAAAGTGCCAAAATATGAGGAATTATTCCCGACACTTTGCAGAATAAATTGTGTCGCTAAAAATATTATTTATGACGCTTAACGGATATCTTAAGCACTTTAACGGATTACTATCCGACCGAACAACCGGACAATACCCAGAACATAAAAATATTGCCAAAATTAATATTGGTACTTTTCTGAGCCAGTTAGGGTCCCTGATTACCCTAACACCCGCTTTTAATGCGCTAAAACAACTAACGGGGTTAGACCTCGCACTTAACGCACTTAACCAAACTGAACCGTAACTGAACGATTGAAAACGAACCGAGTACCATTACAACTCAATGGAATCGGCCAACTAGTGGGACCGGGAGAGTACGTCCTTTATTATTTTATATTAGATTACGCGAAGATCGAGACGACTTTTTCTATAAATATCCTCACCTCTCACACCTAAACACACACACACCTCACCTTCACTCTCTCTCCCTCCCTTGCTCTCCCTCTCGGCCGAACACTATCACCACCACCCACCCGCTTTCGAGTTCAAGTCTTGCAATTCCAAGTCCATACAAGTGTTGGTGGTTACGTACAACGGAGCTCGGAACAAACGGAACGCGAAGGACCTCTACCGTTTGCTATTATCCACGCAGTTTTCGACTAGTTTCTTCCCTAGCCCCGAGCTAGAGGTATAACGTTTAAAACTCATTTTTGGTCATGTCTAAAGTGGTTAAAAGGATATTTGTCGGTTGAATGTCGGTAACCCGCTTAATGGAACTTTAAAGTTTGCTAAAACGTGTATATCGTTGGATAAAAGCTCAAAACGCGTGTAAATGTCGTAATATTTGAACATGTTGATTAAAATGGCCCGATCTATGATGTGGTGGCTCTTATCATCGTTTAACCCGACTTTGTTAAGATCTCGAATTTTGGCATACACTGGATGCCAGCGGTTCAAGGGTTAAAAGGTGAAACTCCACCACACGAGAAACATGAACTTGTATAAAAGTGTTTTAACATGAAAAATAGTATTTAAAACAAACCGATCTACGTATGTACAAGTGGTATATTCGTAGGACCGGGTGTCGAGAAAATCATGTTTTTATAAAAATGGATAAAGTGTTAACAAATACGATTTCTATAAACTACAAGTGTAGAAACACTTGTAGAATAAAAGATCCGACAAAATAACAATGTTTACAAAATTGTCGGGAAGTTGTAAGAAGTGATTTGTTCCAAAAACGAGGTTTTTGCAAGACTAAGCCATGTTATGAATAGATCCACTAAAAATAACGAGATCTACACTGTAGTTTTTGTAAAAACTACAAGTTCATGAAACAACGCGGTTTTACATACTAGTCTTCTATTTGAAGAGTGGAAAAATGACTCGGTTGAATTGACAAATTGTTGAGATGATTTTATAAAAGAAAATGATACGCTTGAAAGCGTGGCCACCTCCAGTTACAGGGGAAACTCTGGCGAAATTTTCTAAAAATCTAACACTTAGAATTATTTACAAGTGTTAGACTACTTTGACACGTTTTCAAAAATATATTTCGCCACAACTTTATTTATAAATAATCG
Organism: Helianthus annuus; assembly: GCF_002127325.2. NCBI lineage: Eukaryota > Viridiplantae > Streptophyta > Magnoliopsida > Asterales > Asteraceae > Helianthus > Helianthus annuus. The sequence goes on along the minus strand of NC_035442.2, from coordinate 73,983,702 downwards.
GAGGTGGGATTTTCACAAAACTAAAAGTGATAAATATTTATTCGGTAAATATATTTTGTCACCTCACTGTTTATGATTATTTTGTGAAGATATATAAATATTATTTTTAGAGTAAAAATAATATTTACTAACCTTGTCAAGCCCGAAATAATACAAACGCTTATACGTCGAGAATATAAGATACAACGGTAATTATCATTACCACTTAATCACCAAAACGTAACTTACGCTTATTTCAGAAGTATTCATAAGCGCGTGTGTTGTCAATATATTATTTTGGGAAAATATTATGAGAAAAAGGAAATATATTATTTTTGAGAAAAATGAATATATTTCGAAATAAGAAATAAAATATATTAAGTGGGACTTAATAAAATAATATAAGTATACATGTATTTAATTCCCCCATCCTTGGGAAGGAGAATGCGTATCAAATATATATACGAAACGGTTGACTAACTGTTTCCCAAAAATGTAAACTATGAAGCTAAAGCACGGCCATCCGTCTAATAGAATTAGCACATGTAGGTCGTTGCACAGCACCTGGATATTGGATTGCTTGATTTTGTGACGCGTTCACTGTGAGTTCATGTCCCCCTTTTCTCTTAACTGTTTTCAGTTTTATAAACTGCGGGGGTGAAATACATGTTACAATGATTATGGATATGTTATACATGGTATGGTTAGCGTAAGGAGGGTTACTTAGATCATGTGAATGGGTAGGCGGAAACTTGAGGTCATTAATCCTCAGGGTAGGACCGAGGGGCAGGAGCGGTAGATCTATTTGGGTGTAGCGAGCCCAGTCTCAGGTCCAGCAGAACGGACCTTGGGATGACTTTGTTCCCGACGCATAAATTTGCTAGGTTTGAGCCTTCCTACTTGCATTTACACATATCAATGGCCTTGCAAACCGTTGGTGATCTCTTTTTCCTTATTTGCTACATACCAGGGTTTTTGATAAAGATAAAGGTTTATTTACTCATTTTCGCATGAACTCGCTCAACATTATTGTTGATTTTTCAACTTACATGTATTTCAGGGAATTAAGGATCTGGCACGGTTTAGCAGGATTTCCCGCTGCATTTAGACTCAGAGTCATCCGGGTTCAAGGCTTATGGCTCTTTCCTGGACAAGCCATAGCCCCTGAACCATGTTTATTTATGTTTGCATTATGGTAGTAGTTGTACTGTTTAAGACAAGTAATGGTTGTTGGGTGTTTACCCATTTAGACAATGTTTGACAATTTTATTTTCAATGGATGACTTTGCATGATTTTAAATTCATATAGCTTGTTATGGTTAAGCTATGGTATTAAGAAGTCACACCAAATTAACCACGCTTCCGCAAAGCCAGGGTGTGACAGCTTGGTATCAGAGCTCTGATCATAGCGAACTAGGGTTCATTTTGAGTCTAGACTATGATCACTAGGGCTCTCACGAAAATGTTTTTCTGCATACCACTTAAGTCCAGATCCAAAACTTTTTATAAACAAATGTTGAGCATATTTTATTATTTTTAGGCTCAGTCTGGGAGGCTGAGGCTCGGTCTGAAAGACTGAGGCTCGGTCTGGGAGGCCGAGGCTCGATCTAACGGATCGAGGTAGTTGTCTAGTGGGACTAGGGAGTCAGTCTGGGAGGCTGGGAAATGTTTGCTAGTGGGACTAGGGAGTCAGTCTGGGAGGCTGGGAAATGTTTGCTAGTGGGACTAGGGAGTCAGTCTGGGAGGCTGGGAAAAGTTGGCTAGTGGGACTAGGAAGAACAGTCTGGGAGGCTGGGAGGCTAGTGGGACTAGGAGGAATATGTGATTATTATGTGGTAACTTGTGTGATTACCTGATTTGCTGATATTTGTGCATACTTGTGATTGTATTACAGACTCATGGACACCTCAGGTACTGGAGACTCGGACACTACTGGACCCCGACCCATGGAGTCAGACGAGATTATGTCATCAGAGCACGAGGTGCATACCTCGGATTATACTAGTACAGACGACGACGACTTTCAGCCGTTCGCACTACCTGACGGCGTTGATGAGCCCATCGTTGGTGGTCCTGCTGCGGATCTTCCTCTCGCTGTGATTCCCGCCCCGATTCCTCTTGCATCCTACCCAGCTTATGAGCTTATGCTTGATGCCGAGGCTGGTGGCGATATTGATCTTTTCGATGATGAGCTATACGAGGACGAGGTTCCTGACCCAGCTCTTTTGCCCGCTGGCGGTCTTTTGATGATCGCCGGTGCTCCTGTCGGAGACTCGCCTGTTCATTCTCCAGCCCCAGACTCCTTTGAGTCTGTGGCATCTGCTCCATCACATGTGGCGAGCACGCAGCTTTTCGTTCATGACTCGGATCCTGACCAGGCGTCATCTGCCGCCCCTATGCCGAGCTTTGTTTTTGAGCATGACGATATCGAGGATTCTGACCCTGTATTTCCCCCTGGATTCGATCCAGACCGTGATATTGAGTTCGTTCATATGGACCAGCCTGTAGAGGACCCCGTTGACCCCGCCGACCCTTTTGATCCTATCGATCCGGACTTTGACTTCGATATGGCGTTTGTCGATCCCGAGCCTGCAGTAGCTCCAGAGCAGGCCGCTGCTTTCGATCCCGCACATGAGCATGGTTTGGCGCATGCTGATGTTCCTGTTGATCCTATTTTGGCGGGTCAGCCACTTGGCGATTTTCCTGTTGATGATATACCTTTGTTAGATGCTGACCATGTTGTTGATCCTCTTGTTGATCCTCCGATCGCTGTCGTTCCAGTTGACCCTCATGTCGATCATATTGATCCTGTTGTTGCTCACGTTGATCCTTTTGTTGACCCTCCGATCGCTGACGTTCCAGTTGACCCTCATGTCGATCTTGTTGATCATGTTGATGCCCACGTTGATCCTGTTTTAGCTCCTGTTGATCCCTTACCTATTGAGCCCGAGCATGCTCTGTTTGCAGAGCACATGGATCCCCCTGACGAGGAGGCTCAGCACGGTTGGATACCGGCTGACGAGGATGTTCCGCCGCTTCCTCCTCACCGCATTGATGCTCACCATCCTGAGTTCTCGTTTCAGATTCCTTCATTCGCACCTCCAGCGGGGCCTGGAGAGGGCTCTTCCGCCCATCCATTTGGCCATGTACCGATGCCATTACCTGTCATGCCTCAGATATCTCCTGTTTCAGCATCCACTCCATCTTTTCCTGTTATGCCTTTTGGCACTGTCAGCGAGCCTTCTTTCTGGTCTTCGCTACCCGTTATGCCACCCGTTGATCCACCTCATATGGGGCATACCCTAGAGGACCTATTGATGTCATTTGTTCTTCAGCATGATTCCCATTCTCAGCGTTTGCAGGAGCTCGAGAGAGCTCAGATGCCTCCTTATTCATGTCATGGTCCGTCATCCTCATCTGCTCAGCCATTTCGGTCTTTTCCTCCGGACATTGCTGCTCGACTTTCGATCCTAGAGCAGCAGATTGCATCCGTGATCCGCACCCAGCAGGCCTTAGAGGAGGACTGGCTTCTTTTTCGCCGCTTGCATTATCCTGTCTATCCTCCTCCACCACCACCACCCGTCTAGAGCTCATCGACGTTACCAGGGTAGACACCGGTGAGACGGCCGCGATTGTTATGCACAGCTTTTGAAGACCATTTGACTGCACAGATTTTTGTTGATACATGTGATGTATTGATTGTATGTAACACTGATATGATGTATTTTGTACAGGGGTGATGTAACCTCTATGTGATTGATGAATGTACTAACACACTTACTATGCTTATGGTCTTGATATATATGCAATCGCCGTATTCTCACCATACCTGATTCACTTGATTGATTATTTTTGTATTGGGACATGGGATGTTGGACATGGGATGTTGGACATGGGATGTGTTGTGTGATATATTGATAACATGAGATGTTATATGCTATTACTATTACTATATACGTATGATTTCTATGGCCTAATCGACGAACGCATCTTTAGAAATGGCACCAAGACGTCAACCGCAGCCGATGCCCACTACTCCTGAAGAACTGCAAGAAGTCATTGCTGCCGCGATTGCTCAGTATGCTGCCTCGCAAGAAGGACCAAGCGGAAGCAACACGAACATCAACGGCAACCAGAATCCCCCTCATGGTAACCCTAAGTCTTTAAGACGTACCATGGTCTAATTGGATTCCTGTAGCAATTGCTAATGTAGTTCCTATATTGAAACGAATGTGCAGGGTGCACCTTCAAGCAGTTTCTGGATTGTAAGCCCACAAACTTTGACGGCACGGGTGGTGCTGTTGCCTTCGTTCGTTGGGCAGAGAAGACTGATTCCACCATCCGTATGAGCAAATGTGCGATCGACCAGCAGGTCACTTACATTTCAGGGCTGTTTCTAGATGGAGCCCTATCTTGGTGGAACCTTCAAGTGCAAACTCTAGGCGAAGCTGCCGCCTACGCCCTGTCTTGGGCCGAATTGAAAGAGCTTATGCGGAAGAAGTACTGCTCTCGCGCGGAGATTCAAAAGCTTGAAACCGAGTTTTGGCACTTAAAGATGGAAGGGTCGAAGATAGCGGAATATGTTCAGAGATTCCACGATCTGTCTCACGTGGTACCTTATATGGTTACGCCCGAGTTTAAAAGGGTTGAGCGCTTCATCTGGGGATTGGCTCCTCAGATAATCAGTATGGTGACTTCTTCCAAACCCGCAACCATCACAGAGGCCATTGATCTCAGTGTGGCTCTCACTGAAGAAGCGATTCGGTTAAACAAGTTCGATGAGATTGAACCCAGGAAAAAGGAGACTCATGTGGAGTCCTCTGGTGGTAGCAAGCGGAAGTTTTCGAGTTTCAAGCAAAGCACCGGGACGGTGGTTAAGAAGGGAGAATCGAATGCACCAGCTCAAGATTCAGTTGGTGGTAGAAAGAAGAGCAGGGGATACATGGGTGCACAGCCCAAGTGCAACTCATGTCAAAAACATCACTCCGGTCGTTGTGGGTTGAAAGTTTGTGAAGCATGTGGAAAGGTTGGCCACCTGAAGGAGACTTGTTGGGCAAATGCTGGCCGGGGAGGTCAGGGAGGAAATGGAAATAGAAACAACCGTGGTGGTGCTGGGAACCGCCCACAAGGAAATCAGGGTGGAGATGGAAACCGTGCTAACCAAGCAGGCACCGTGAACCGAAACCAGGGAAACCACCAAGCTGGGAACAATGGTGGAAACGGGCAGAGGCCCGGATGTTTTAATTGTGGAGATCAAGGGCACTTCAAGAGGAACTGCCCGGAATTGAACCAAGCTCGTGGAAGAGTTTTCAACATGGAGGCCAGGGAAGCGCGCCAGGATCCCAATGTTGTTACTGGTACGTTCCCTGTAAACCAACGCTATGCGTCTGTTTTGTTTGATACTGGTGCCGATTATAGCTTCGTATCGCTAGAATTTAAGAACATGCTTGGTTTAGCCGCTAGTAAGTTAGATATTCCTTATTCGATCGAGCTAGCAAATGGGAAGTTAGTAGAAGCCAATGAAGTGATTAGAGGTTGCGTAATCGAGTTAGGAGAGCGTGAGTTTGCTCTCGATCTACTACCAGTCCAGTTGGGGAGCTTCGACGTGGTAGTAGGGATGGATTGGTTAGCAAGTAACAAAGCAGAGATTGTTTGTCGCGAGAAGATTATCCGTATTCCAACCGACGATGGTGAGACCATTATTGTTCATGGAGAGAAGCGTGAGACGCCGTTGCGGATTATTAGCTGTCTGAAAGCAAGGAAGTGTTTAAAGAAAGGGTGTGTTGCTTTTCTAGCACACATTGTGGATAAAAAGGCTGCTGAGCCGAAGATCGAAGACATCCCTGTCGTAAGGGAATATCCGGAAGTCTTTCCAGAAGACTTACCTGGCTTGCCGCCTCAGAGGCAAGTGGAATTTCGCATCGACTTAGTTCCAGGCGTCGCGCCTGTGGCTAAGGCACCTTATAGACTTGCCCCGTCTGAGATGCAAGAGTTATCAACGCAACTTCAAGAGTTGTTGGATAAGGGTTTTATTTGACCAAGCTTCTCGCCTTGGGGAGCTCCAGTTTTGTTCGTCAAGAAGAAGGATGGTAGTTTCCGTATGTGCATTGACTACAGAGAATTGAACAAGCTGACGATCAAGAATAGGTACCCTTTGCCAAGGATTGATGATCTGTTCGACCAACTTCAAGGTTCAAGTTTCTACTCAAAGATCGATCTTCGATCTGGATATCACCAGCTCCGGATACAGGAGGAAAGTATCCCAAAGACAGCCTTCAGAACTCGATATGGGCACTACGAGTTCCTTGTCATGCCGTTTGGTTTAACAAACGCACCTGCAGTGTTCATGGATTTGATGAACCAAGTTTGTAAGCCGTACCTGGATAAGTTCGTGATTGTGTTCATCGACGACATCTTGATCTACTCAAGGTCGAAGGCAGAGCACGAGCAACACCTCAGAGCTATCTTAGAGCTACTGAAGAAGGAGCAGTTGTATGCCAAATTCTCTAAGTGTGAGTTTTGGCTGAGAGACGTGCAATTCCTTGGGCACGTGGTAAATGAAAGTGGAATTCATGTGGATCCAACCAAGATCGAGGCAATCAAGAATTGGGAAGCGCCAAAGACGCCAACCGAGATCCGGCAATTCTTGGGTTTGGCTGGCTATTATCGAAGATTTATTGAGGATTTTTCAAAGATCGCTCAGCCATTGACGCTCCTCACGCAAAAGGATAAAAAGTTTGATTGGGGAATCAAACAGGATGAAGCATTTCAGTTGTTGAAGGATAAGCTTTGCAACGCGCCAATCTTAGCTCTACCGGAAGGTACCGACGATTTTGTGGTATACTGCGACGCTTCGCGTCAGGGATTGGGTTGTGTGTTGATGCAACGTCAAAAGGTTATCGCCTACGCATCACGCCAACTGAAGGTGCACGAAAAGAACTATACCACGCATGATTTGGAGCTAGGCGCAGTGGTTTTTGCTTTGAAGATTTGGAGACACTACCTCTACGGTACGAAGTGTACGATCTTTACAGATCACAAAAGCCTCCAGCATATATTCAACCAGAAGGAGTTGAATATGAGGCAAAGGCGATGGGTTGAGCTGTTGAACGATTACGACTGCGAAATCAAGTATCATCCAGGGAAGGCGAATGTGGTCGCCGATGCCCTAAGTCGCAAGGAGAGAATCAAGCCCATAAGGGTTAGGGCTATGGAAATGATTATCCAAACCGATCTTTCCTCACGCATTCGAGCAGCGCAAAAAGAAGCTCTCAAGGAGGGAAACCTTGAGAAGGAATATCTCCGTGGGATGGAGAAGATATTGGTTCCAAACAAGGAAGGAACGTTATGTTTTGAGAAAAGGATTTGGGTCCCTGTGTTTGGTGATTTAAGAGAGGTTATTTTTGATGAAGCTCACAAATCACGGTACTCTATCCACCCGGGAGCGGATAAGATGTACCAAGATCTTAAGGATTATTATTGGTGGCCTAGGATGAAAGGCGATGTTGCTATCTACGTGAGCCAATGTTTGACTTGCGCCAAGGTTAAGGCAGAATACCAGAAGCCTTCGGGACTTCTGCAGCAACCAAAAATTCCCCAATGGAAGTGGGAAGAAATATCCATGGATTTCATTACGAAGTTGCCAAGAACGCCTAAGGGCCATGACACTATCTGGGTGATAGTGGATCGCTTGACGAAGTCAGCACACTTCTTGCCTATCCGCGAAAAGGATCATACAAGCAAACTGGCTGAAATTTATATGAGAGAGATTGTCACTCGCCATGGAGTACCTCTCTCGATTATTTCTGATAGAGATGGAAGGTTCGTATCGAGGATATGGCAATCCTTCCAGGAAGCTTTTGGCTCGAAGCTGAATATGAGCACCGCGTTTCACCCGCAGACCGACGGCCAAAGTGAGCGGACGATTCAGACATTGGAAGACATGCTGAGAGCATGTGTGATGGATTTAGGCGGTAGCTGGGATAAGCATTTACCCCTGGTTGAGTTTTCATACAACAACAGCTACCACACCAGTATTGGTGCCGCGCCATTCGAAGCTTTATATGGGCGCAAGTGCAGGTCGCCGCTCTGTTGGTCTGACGCAGGTGATAGACAATTGGTAGGTCCCGATGTAGTTCAGGAAACTACAGATAAGATCGCGCAAATCCGAGATCGCATTAGCGCGGCTCGTGATCGCCAGAAGACCTATGCAGATCTGAAAAGGAAACCTCAAGAGTTCGAGGTTGGGGATATGGTTTTGTTGAAGGTATCACCCTGGAAGGGTGTAGCACGCTTTGGGAAGCGTGGGAAGTTGAATCCACGCTACATTGGTCCTTTCAAGGTTTTGGAAAGAATTGGAACAGTAGCATACAAGTTGGATCTACCTGCCGAGCTGAATAACGTTCACGATACATTTCATGTATCCAATCTAAAGAGGAGTCCAACTCAAGTTAACGTTGCCATTCCTACCGACGAGATTCATATTGATGACACGCTCCACTTCGTTGAAGAACCTGTTGAGGTCACGGATTGGAAAGTTAACAAGACCCGCCGGAGCAGTGTCAAGCTCGTCAAAGTTCGCTGGAATGCTAGACATGGTCCGGAATTCACCTGGGAGCGTGAAGACCGAATGAAAGAGAAATACCCCCACCTGTTTCCTAGGAACTCTGCTTCTTCAAGCAGAACCTAAATTTAGGGACGAAATTTATTTAACGGGGGGAGAATGTGACAACCCTCTCAAAACCAGGTATCCGTACGACTTAATTAATTATTAATTATTGCCTAATTACTGTGCTTTACTGAGTTTGCTGATAAACTGCTACTTGATTGTTGGTACTTGTACATATCTGCATCATACTTTGATATTCCTGTCACTACACTACTTAATTGCTGAACCTTAGTGACAAACATGATGCACAAAAGCACAGTAGCACTAAACGGATACACAGTGAACATGCTGATATAGCCAGCATCAGGCAAACACTGCCTCTAAAGACCTGAATGAGCCAGAATTATTTTACTACACCCATAGTGTGTGTAGGGATACAAGGGTTGTATGATTACGTCTCTAGGAATAAGATATAGAGATTTGGATGTGCCTAAAACATACTTTAAGCACGAAACACAGCACTTTTATCAACACACTAGCTTCTAGCTAATTAATAAAGTGCCAAAATATGAGGAATTATTCCCGACACTTTGCAGAATAAATTGTGTCGCTAAAAATATTATTTATGACGCTTAACGGATATCTTAAGCACTTTAACGGATTACTATCCGACCGAACAACCGGACAATACCCAGAACATAAAAATATTGCCAAAATTAATATTGGTACTTTTCTGAGCCAGTTAGGGTCCCTGATTACCCTAACACCCGCTTTTAATGCGCTAAAACAACTAACGGGGTTAGACCTCGCACTTAACGCACTTAACCAAACTGAACCGTAACTGAACGATTGAAAACGAACCGAGTACCATTACAACTCAATGGAATCGGCCAACTAGTGGGACCGGGAGAGTACGTCCTTTATTATTTTATATTAGATTACGCGAAGATCGAGACGACTTTTTCTATAAATATCCTCACCTCTCACACCTAAACACACACACACCTCACCTTCACTCTCTCTCCCTCCCTTGCTCTCCCTCTCGGCCGAACACTATCACCACCACCCACCCGCTTTCGAGTTCAAGTCTTGCAATTCCAAGTCCATACAAGTGTTGGTGGTTACGTACAACGGAGCTCGGAACAAACGGAACGCGAAGGACCTCTACCGTTTGCTATTATCCACGCAGTTTTCGACTAGTTTCTTCCCTAGCCCCGAGCTAGAGGTATAACGTTTAAAACTCATTTTTGGTCATGTCTAAAGTGGTTAAAAGGATATTTGTCGGTTGAATGTCGGTAACCCGCTTAATGGAACTTTAAAGTTTGCTAAAACGTGTATATCGTTGGATAAAAGCTCAAAACGCGTGTAAATGTCGTAATATTTGAACATGTTGATTAAAATGGCCCGATCTATGATGTGGTGGCTCTTATCATCGTTTAACCCGACTTTGTTAAGATCTCGAATTTTGGCATACACTGGATGCCAGCGGTTCAAGGGTTAAAAGGTGAAACTCCACCACACGAGAAACATGAACTTGTATAAAAGTGTTTTAACATGAAAAATAGTATTTAAAACAAACCGATCTACGTATGTACAAGTGGTATATTCGTAGGACCGGGTGTCGAGAAAATCATGTTTTTATAAAAATGGATAAAGTGTTAACAAATACGATTTCTATAAACTACAAGTGTAGAAACACTTGTAGAATAAAAGATCCGACAAAATAACAATGTTTACAAAATTGTCGGGAAGTTGTAAGAAGTGATTTGTTCCAAAAACGAGGTTTTTGCAAGACTAAGCCATGTTATGAATAGATCCACTAAAAATAACGAGATCTACACTGTAGTTTTTGTAAAAACTACAAGTTCATGAAACAACGCGGTTTTACATACTAGTCTTCTATTTGAAGAGTGGAAAAATGACTCGGTTGAATTGACAAATTGTTGAGATGATTTTATAAAAGAAAATGATACGCTTGAAAGCGTGGCCACCTCCAGTTACAGGGGAAACTCTGGCGAAATTTTCCTAAAAATCTAACACTTAGAATTATTTACAAGTGTTAGACTACTTTGACACGTTTTCAAAAATATATTTCGCCACAACTTTATTTATAAATAATCGGAGGTGGGATTTTCACAAAACTAAAAGTGATAAATATTTATTCGGTAAATATATTTTGTCACCTCACTGTTTATGATTATTTTGTGAAGATATATAAATATTATTTTTAGAGTAAAAATAATATTTACTAACCTTGTCAAGCCCGAAATAATACAAACGCTTATACGTCGAGAATATAAGATACAACGGTAATTATCATTACCACTTAATCACCAAAACGTAACTTACGCTTATTTCAGAAGTATTCATAAGCGCGTGTGTTGTCAATATATTATTTTGGGAAAATATTATGAGAAAAAGGAAATATATTATTTTTGAGAAAAATGAATATATTTCGAAATAAGAAATAAAATATATTAAGTGGGACTTAATAAAATAATATAAGTATACATGTATTTAATTCCCCCATCCTTGGGAAGGAGAATGCGTATCAAATATATATACGAAACGGTTGACTAACTGTTTCCCAAAAATGTAAACTATGAAGCTAAAGCACGGCCATCCGTCTAATAGAATTAGCACATGTAGGTCGTTGCACAGCACCTGGATATTGGATTGCTTGATTTTGTGACGCGTTCACTGTGAGTTCATGTCCCCCTTTTCTCTTAACTGTTTTCAGTTTTATAAACTGCGGGGGTGAAATACATGTTACAATGATTATGGATATGTTATACATGGTATGGTTAGCGTAAGGAGGGTTACTTAGATCATGTGAATGGGTAGGCGGAAACTTGAGGTCATTAATCCTCAGGGTAGGACCGAGGGGCAGGAGCGGTAGATCTATTTGGGTGTAGCGAGCCCAGTCTCAGGTCCAGCAGAACGGACCTTGGGATGACTTTGTTCCCGACGCATAAATTTGCTAGGTTTGAGCCTTCCTACTTGCATTTACACATATCAATGGCCTTGCAAACCGTTGGTGATCTCTTTTTCCTTATTTGCTACATACCAGGGTTTTTTGATAAAGATAAAGGTTTATTTACTCATTTTCGCATGAACTCGCTCAACATTATTGTTGATTTTTCAACTTACATGTATTTCAGGGAATTAAGGATCTGGCACGGTTTAGCAGGATTTCCCGCTGCATTTAGACTCAGAGTCATCCGGGTTCAAGGCTTATGGCTCTTTCCTGGACAAGCCATAGCCCCTGAACCATGTTTATTTATGTTTGCATTATGGTAGTAGTTGTACTGTTTAAGACAAGTAATGGTTGTTGGGTGTTTACCCATTTAGACAATGTTTGACAATTTTATTTTCAATGGATGACTTTGCATGATTTTAAATTCATATAGCTTGTTATGGTTAAGCTATGGTATTAAGAAGTCACACCAAATTAACCACGCTTCCGCAAAGCCAGGGTGTGACAGCTTGGTATCAGAGCTCTGATCATAGCGAACTAGGGTTCATTTTGAGTCTAGACTATGATCACTAGGGCTCTCACGAAAATGTTTTTCTGCATACCACTTAAGTCCAGATCCAAAACTTTTTATAAACAAATGTTGAGCATATTTTATTATTTTTAGGCTCAGTCTGGGAGGCTGAGGCTCGGTCTGAAAGACTGAGGCTCGGTCTGGGAGGCCGAGGCTCGATCTAACGGATCGAGGTAGTTGTCTAGTGGGACTAGGGAGTCAGTCTGGGAGGCTGGGAAATGTTTGCTAGTGGGACTAGGGAGTCAGTCTGGGAGGCTGGGAAATGTTTGCTAGTGGGACTAGGGAGTCAGTCTGGGAGGCTGGGAAAAGTTGGCTAGTGGGACTAGGAAGAACAGTCTGGGAGGCTGGGAGGCTAGTGGGACTAGGAGGAATATGTGATTATTATGTGGTAACTTGTGTGATTACCTGATTTGCTGATATTTGTGCATACTTGTGATTGTATTACAGACTCATGGACACCTCAGGTACTGGAGACTCGGACACTACTGGACCCCGACCCATGGAGTCAGACGAGATTATGTCATCAGAGCACGAGGTGCATACCTCGGATTATACTAGTACAGACGACGACGACTTCAGCCGTTCGCACTACCTGACGGCGTTGATGAGCCCATCGTTGGTGGTCCTGCTGCGGATCTTCCTCTCGCTGTGATTCCCGCCCCGATTCCTCTTGCATCCTACCCAGCTTATGAGCTTATGCTTGATGCCGAGGCTGTGGCGATATTGATCTTTTCGATGATGAGCTATACGAGGACGAGGTTCCTGACCCAGCTCTTTTGCCCGCTGGCGGTCTTTTGATGATCGCGGTGCTCCTGTCGGAGACTCGCCTGTTCATGTCTCCAGCCCCAGACTCCTTTGAGTCTGTGGCATCTGCTCCATCACATGTGGCGAGCACGCAGCTTTTCGTTCATGACTCGGATCCTGACCAGGGCGTCATCTGCCGCCCCTATGCCGAGCTTTGTTTTGAGCATGACGATATCGAGGATTCTGACCCTGTATTTCCCCCTGGATTTCGATCCAGACCGTGATATTGAGTTCGTTCATATGG